>NC_091953.1:60804967-61404967 GCF_031021105.1 Erythrolamprus reginae
AGAACCTCCAAGCATAATCTATGAAATATCTTTTAGAACCAGCTCCTTGCCCAACCTATGGTCACTAGCCTTCTTCATCCCCATCTTCAAAAAAGATGATCCTAGCCTAGTTAAAATTACAGACTAATTTTGTTGTGTTGCATCACTTGCAAAGTCATGGAATCAATCATAAACCAATACACTACCCTCCACTTAGAGCAGACTTGGGGAAGGGGCGGCCTGTGGGCCACATCTGGCCCACCCGCTGTCTGTAACCGGCCTGCCCGCTATCTGTGACCAGTACATGGAGTTTGGGGTCCACTCCAGTGCGAGGATGAAAGAGCTCACAGGACTTTCTGCCAGGACTCCTCTGGTTCCTGCTTTCCTGATGAATAATGAGAAAACAGGAACGCGAGGAGTCCCAGCAGACGCAGTGAGCTTTTTCATACTCACACTGGAGCGGACCCCAACTTCCTACTGAGAGCAGCCGAGCACAGAAACCATGCAAACACTCCAGCGCAGTGACTGTGGTGCACCCGTGGTTGCCATAAAGCAAACAATTAGGGGTCTGTAGAGTGGGTCTGGGTGTTTATGTCAGGCCAGGGTCTGGGTCTTTACAGTATTGGGTAGAACTAAGTTAATTATATTAGTCCGGCCCTATAAAACCATCCCAATTTTTTCATGTGGCCCCCATGGCAAAATTAATTGCCCACCCCTGACTTAGAGACTAATAACCTATTTGCTAACAAGTAGCTTGGTTTCAGGAAAAATCTGTCCGATAATCTGCAACTCCTACAATGCAAAAACCTATGGACTACCCAATCAACCAGTTAATCAAGGTTTTAAAAATGGTTTGAAATAATCTTTCCATGTAATAATCTATTTTATGAACAAGGATTCATAATTATAAAGTTGGATACTGTATACAGTTGACATAAAATTTCCTTCTAAAATAGAAACTGATCAAAAACATTGAGGGCCACTGGGACTACTACTGCCCTTCTTTCCATTGCCATCCATCAGTTTCTGCCACTGCCTTCATCTCTCATCAGGATTGCTGCAATGTGTTCTGCATGGGACTATCCTTGAAATGCATTTGCAAGAGCAATCTATGAGACCCCTAAAATGGCCCATATTAAACCTCTGCTCTTCGAACTGCACTAGCTACCTGGCTGTTTCTGGGTGCAATTCAAGGTGTTGGTTATGACCTTTGAATCCCTTAATGGCATAGGTCCAGGTTACCTGATGAACTGACTCTCCCACTAGTACAGGTCCACCAGAGAAGGACTGCCATCTTTAGCGCTATCGGTGTGCCCTCTGAGGCCATCACGGATGCATGTGTACATCAGAGCGAGATTTGGCTATAGCACATGTGCAAGTGAAATCTCATGTAAGGAGTGATATTTCAGCAATTTTTCCCCGGAAATCAAAAAAAACCAGCAAAAAACCCAGCAGAAAACCAGCAAAAAACCAGCAAAAAAACCAGCAAAACCCAGCAAAAACCCAGCAAAAACCCAGCAAAAAACTAGCAAAAAACCAGCAAAAATCATCAAAATCTCGCTCACACGAGCATCTTCACGCAAAATTTAGCTTGCTGTGCATGCGCAGAAGTGAAATATTGTGCAAGGATTTACATGTGTGCATCAGGGATGCACAGCTGTATGCGCATCTCAAAAATCACTACCGGAGCGTAGCACCTGACCGTTCCGTAGCAGGCCATCTCTGAAGCCCATCCCACTCATGGGAGCAGAAACAGCCTACTGCAGATCCCATCTGTCAAAGAACCTTGGGATTGGGATCCCCATCTCACTCCCTGCTTCCCCCAACCATCTTTTATTCTCATATTGCTAAACACTTATTATTGTTTCTTTTTCAATGTTTATTCTATTGTTCCATTACTTGCTATTATGTTTACACTTCTTTTCATTTCTTCATTTTTATTGTTGTAAGCCACCTAGAGTAGCCTCATGGCCAGATAAGCAGCAAATAAATTTAACAAACAAACAAGCACATAGGTCTCCATTTTCTGTCACTGTAACTGTATAACCAGAGGAACTCTTTAAGATCATATAGAATTATTTTCCCCTTTACTTGATTGATAATTGGCCTAAAATTATATTATTATAGATCCTCTATTTTTCCACCAACAAAACTTAATCATGACAATTTGACAGTGTCCAAGGCTGGAAAAAAGTGCATATAGAAACACAAAGTATTTAATACCAAACTAGACTCCAGCTACAATTGACTGCTATCCATATTCACTACCCCCAGATTGCACTCAACAGGTTAGAACAATATTTCTCAAGTTTTGCATATTTAAGATGCATTGATTTTAACCATCAGAATTCCCCAGCCAGCACAGGGAATGGGAATTTCTGAGAGTTGAAGTCCATACCTCATAAAGTTTTCAAGCCTGAGAAACAATGCTTTAAAGCAGCGGTTCTCCACCTTTCTAATGCTGCGACCCCTTAATACAATTCCTCATGTTGTGATGATCCCCAACTATAAGTCTAGCAACAGAGCTTTAAGCTGATTGGCTGGAAGGGCAGAGGGACACCCTCACTGTAAACGCCTGATTGGTCGGATTGTAAAAATATGCTCCAGGGTGCCAGAATAGAAGCTTTAGTTCCTAACGCCATGGGAAATTTGTCTTTTCCCATGGTCTTAGGTGACCTCTGTGAAACAGTCGTTCGACCCCAAAGGGGGTCCTGACTCCCAGGTTGAGAACAACTACTCTTGTGTCCATAGTTCCCTCTAAGCTGAGCAGTGAGCAATCGCTCACTTAAAAATCATCATCAAACTCAGAGTTTTCCAAACCTGCCCAGAAGCCGAGAGGGAAAGAGTGAGAGGGAAGGAGAGAGAGAGGAAGAGAGGAAGAGAGAGAAACAGATAGAAAAAAGAGAGGAAGGAAAAGAGAAAGAAAAAGAATGGGAGTAAGGAAGAGAGAAAGAAAATCAAAATCTAGTTTGAAACTAGCTCAACTATTTAAGTGGCATTTTGATATTGATAGAGTTGCCCTATTATGAGCTCACTGTTATAGACACACAGTACAGTATTTTATTTTGAAATTCTCTGAGGCAAAACAGGGTGGGGTTTTTTATTTGTTTGTTTTGTTTATTTATTTATTTATTTATTTATTATTTCTGTGCCGCCCAGTCCCAAAGGGACTGCCACTAAGACACTATACTTTTCCACCCCCCCCAAAAAAAAAATTAGAGGGAACACTGCTTGTGTCACTTCTCAATCAAATTAAAACAAATCTTTATTATAGTCATATATAAGCATAAGGAAGGTAGCATAAAGGTAGCATACTACAAAGCATAAAGGATATATCAAGGATACAACTATTAAAAATGTGAAAAATTGGAAGAGAATTCAAAAATACTTGAGAGGTATTGGGTTAGAACATTATTACCTGGCAATACTTTTATCTCTCACTATTAACTTATTTTTAGATGAATATAAAGAAAGTGAAAGTGAAAAGGGATTTTTTTCCCGCTTAATTGGGTAATGAAATATTTGCAAGCAAATATCCAAGTTTAGCAAACACCAAGAATTCCACTGTCTTTTTTGCCCCAAGACAACTTTATTTCCCACTTTCTGTTCATCCCTATCAACTGTAATTAGAAAAGCCTCTTTGTAACAAATTGGCAGCCCACATATTTCTTCACATCAACAATTAATTCTGCCTAATGGCACCATTTTGCAGCAAGATATTTTCAGGTCAACTTGATGCCTTCATGTCATTCAGTTTAAAATTGCAAAAATAGGTTATATTCACTTACAGCTTTTCTACAGGAAAGCATAGTTGTTGTTTTTTCATTCCTACAGTGAGCAAAAGATGTCGTAACTACAGCCTTGCATCAGAAATGAATTCCAAGCTTTTCCCCCTTTCTGATGAATGAATGAAAAGGGAACAATTGGGGCTTTTGTTCTGGGAATAGGATTTAACCCCCTACCCCAGTTCCCAGATGTTATGCTACCGTAGGGATAGTGTTTTGATAAGGGTATCTAAAGGCAGGAATTCCAGCCCAAATTTTAAATGTTTCATAGTTTCAGTATAACACTGCCTTTATATTCTTTTAATTATGTATTTTTAACGGGAAATTGTGCAAGCCAGAGGGGGTGTGACAAGCAGCCTATTACTAATGAATAACTGAGTGCCGATTGAATAGCAGTTCTTTGTGCTCAGGTATTTACACAACTCTGTGAGTCTAGGGAGTTGTCAGTCAGGCATTTCAACTTGCCTATTCTTTTCATGGTTTGACTATTCTCAAATATAAAGAAAGAATCCCAACTTTGAATTAGGTTCCAAAGGCTGGGAGAAAGACTTAGTCTGGAAGTGTCCAAAGAAACATGTATTCAGACTTATTTGAGGATTCCCTTTGGGTTGAGAAAAAAGTTATGTGAATTTTAGACAATATAGGACTCTTTTTAAAAGTAGAAATGAGCAGTGTCAGCAAGCTGGGGTTTTGTCAAAACTTATGATGTGATGCAAGCCTTGACCCTTCCTTTGTTTTGTGTGTGTGATGTCATTGTGTATGATGTCATAATTACCATTAAAACTGTGGAAAATTACAAGTTTACTTTGCAACACTGTGACACGCATTTTTCCCTATACAGTGTTCCCTCGATTTTCGCGGGGGATGCGTTCCGAGACTGCCTGCGAAAGTCGAATTTCCGCGAAGTAGAGATGCGGAAGTAAATACACTATTTTTGGCTATGAACAGTATCACAAGCCTTCCCTTAACACTTTAAAACCCCTAAAGTGCAATTTCCCATTCCCTTAGCAACCATTTAGATCATTACTCACCATGTTTATTTATTAAAGTTCATTAAAAAATATATTTATTAAAGTCAGATGAAAGTTTGGCAATGACATATGATGTCATCAGGCGGGAAAAACCGTGGTATAGGGAAAAAAACCCGCAAATTATTTTTTTAATTAATATTTTTGAAAACCCGTGGCATAGGACTTTTTGAGAAGTTCGAACCCGCAAAAATCGAGGGAACACTGTACCCTTCCTATGCCTAGAAAACCAGTGTCATTTGTACAATATAAATAAGGGCTGCTATGACACGAGTTTAGAAAATGTCAGAAAGAACATCTATGCAGTATATTCTCCCCTAGAAAAAAAAATCAATAATAATTCACTTATGAAAGCAGATATTAAATTTATTGCCAAACAAGTTGATGCAAGGTAAAACTGAAACCCATCAGCCTTGGAACAGTGGTATGCTAAATATAGTGGATAAATAAATAAAAAAATTGTCTATGATTAAGAAGCTTTTGTAGGACAAAACATCTCAGACAGTATCATCACATCATCTTTATCATTTTGTCTTTGATTTATTAAGCCAAGTGTCTACATAGGATTTATTTCAATACATACTTGGAGGAAAAATATGACACCTACTCAAGTACTTAAACAGTGGTCCGTTTAACTGTAATCTAGGAGATTTTCTGGATGATCCTGAAAGCTTTAGAAAGCAAAACATTTACATTTCATCACAGCGCTTTGTCTCTCCTTTTAGGACTTAAAATGTAGAGCCTCAAAAGAACTTAAAAAGAGAAAAATTACAACTTAGAAAGAAAACTATACTGCTTTACTTTTAGAAACACAGGTATAAAATACCAGAATTCTCTTATAACAAAATAATTACTTTAACCTGGAGGGACTTGTCCCATATGAATCGGGAACTAACTAATTTGATTTTATCTAATCGTGCCTGGCACATTCCCATTTCTTCCAGGACTGACTCACTGGACACACTGTGGGAATGAGGGGGGAAATATTGATTTATTTGGTTTTCTATTACATTTTTATAATTTCTAATAATTGTAGCTCTTTGGCAGTTTAAAAAGCAGAAGTTAAAAATATAGCCTCTAAAACATCAATAATATAATTCAAAATAAATTAAAAGACCACAGAATAAAACATAAATAAAAATAACCATAATGCAAAATTATATTAGGTACAATTTCAGAATTACAAAGACACCCAGTAAAAATGTCAACCCTTTAGGCATCAAGGAAAACTAAAACAGTTTTGCAGAACTTTAGAGGTGCTGTCAGATCATGAACTGGAATAAAAGCTGTATTTTAGTAATGGAACATAATTAAATGAAGTGGATGATCATTAACATAAAAATAATAATTTTCTTTTTGAAAATGTTTTTCATTGTCAGCTGATAAATTAGTCTATAAATAAAGGGAAACTTAAACAACAGAATATAACTTCAAGTAAATCAAACTGTGAAATCAAACTGTCTACTTAGGAAGCAACACTGATTGACAATCAATTTCATTTTGTTGTCAGCACATTCAACTTTGTACAGAACAAAGTATTCAATGAAAATATTTCACTCATTCAGATCTAGGATATGTTATTTGAGTGTTCCTTTTATTATTATTTTTTGAGCAGTGTATTTTCTAGGTTTGGGACATAGCAGGAGCCAAGACCATTCAACCTTTGACATTAACTTTTCGTCTGCTGTTTCTTTTCTACAAAATGCTTAGAAAAATTGAAATTTAAAGTTAACTTATCAGGATTTGTTAGTAGAAGAATATGAAGAATTTAAAATGAAGTCAAGAGAACAACTGATTGTAGAAGAATTTCATTTTCAATAGCTCTCATATGCACAATTGACAGAAAAAATAATATAGACAGAAGCATTACTGGGACTCTGTATAAAAGATGAGACTTGAAATTGGATTGAAAATAGTGAATATAAGATTGCAAATATGTATAAGCCTTTACTGAGATCTGAAATAGAAGAAAAGCAAGTTAAAGATTGCATAATAAAATTCAATCTTATGGGAAATACCAAGTATATACAAATCTAATTAATAATAATAATAATAATAATAATAATAATAATAATAATAATAATAATAATAATAATAATAATAATAATAATAATAATATTTATTTGAATAGTCCAAAAGCTGACCTAATAAAAGAAATGCATATTTGTTTCATCTAGTTTAATTATGAATTGATAGTTAATCAGTGATATTTTTCTCAGTCTTACCAACAGCCCCATTATGTTATTCTTTAATTTAAAAAAGAAACTTTCAACACAATATGTAATTTTAAAAATTAATAGAAATGGATAGATAGACATGAATCTTGCATGAATGCAATTTATGGCTTTATCACAATCCCTTTTTAAATGTGGGTCCCAGAAGATTATCCACAAGGGTTCTTTGGTTCTTTGGATAAAAAGGTTTTCCTAATCCTATTTTTATAAAAAGACAGAGAAGAATTCTAGCAATAATTATAATCACAGCAATTGTTGAAAGTACAGTATCTGAAATCACACCCACTCTGATTGAACACTAAATATAGACTCTAAACTGTCTGATAAGTGCAGTTTTGTGGTATACCTCAATAGCTGGTGTGGCTTTTGCAACTGATGCTGTTTTGTAGTCAGCACAACTGTACTATGTTATTTCTTTCCTACTCTTCCAATTGTTTACAAGTAAATAAATAAATATCACAAGATATATATACACAACTCATAAAGGAAATAGATCCTACAAAACTGCTGTTGAATGTCTAATCCAGCACCTGGAAGAGAAGGAACACAAAACAGCACAAATTTCTTTCCAATGATAAAATGTCATCTGTGTTCTGTCGGGCTCTCTGGTAGACTCCTCCCAAAAATTCACAGGTACAAATTTCAGACACACACACGTTTGAAAATGCAAAACAATGTTCTTTATAATGAAAATTCACTTAAACTAAGCCCTCTTTTGGTATAGCAAAGAGCACTCGTCTCCAAACAAACTGGTAATTTATACAAGTCCCTTATCAGTTCTGTGATACTTAGCTTGCAGCTGTGAGGCAATTCACAGTCCTTCTTCTTTCACAAAGTGAAACACACTTTGCTCTGGTTTAGTTTCAAAGCGGGGGAAAATCAGCACACAAAAGGTCAAAGTCAGTAAAGCTCCACAATGGCCAAACCCACAGGTTTCTATTTATAGCAGCCTCACTAATCACCACAGCCCCACCCAACCACAGGTGGCCTCATTTTCTTTGATAATAATCTCTCAGTTGTTGTTGCCTATGCATCGCTCTCCGCATGCGTGGCTGTATCATTAACTCTTGTTCTGAATCCAAGGAGGAGCTAGATAATTGATCTCCTTCTGAGCTGTCTGCCCCACTCTCCTCCTCCCTGTCACTCATGTCTTCTTGTTCAGAGGAGCCTTCATCATCAGATTCCACCGGGGGCAAAACAGGCCTGCAGCATGTGGATGTCTCCCCCACATCCACAGTCCTTGGGGCAGGAGCTGGGCCAGAGCTAACCACAACAATCTGCATGGTCATTTACTACAAAAATAATAATTTCTACTCTGATTTACTAGTTCAATACACCATGTGATGTTCACAACAAATCTAAATGACAAATGTTGAGAAAAGCAATATCCATTTCCTAAATACAGATGTTCCTTTGAATTGTTGTCTGTCCAGTAATTCTTTCCTAAAATAGCATAACGTTGACACAAGTTGTCACGTACAGTTGTACGTGACCTAGATTGCATAACTGCCACTGATTGGTCCATCAAGCAGTGGAGAATTAAACTAGTCAGTTTGGCTGGCCAGCTTGAGGGAAGCCCTTCAAAGTGGCTTCTCCACAGCCTGCTGTCATTCCTTATTGCTTTCTGCTAGAGAGAAATAAAAGGTGCTGAACTGCTCCTACTTCTTGCCTCTTTATTCCCATACAATCTAACAGAAATGTTTGAAATTTGCTTAGTGGCCAGATCATTAGATGCTTCCTGAACTGACAAATGTTGATGTTAAGCTGGCCAATAATTGACAAAGTAGAATGTTTAAACACTAAGTAAAATGCTTAAACACTATTGAAAATCAATTTAATCATTTATAATGCAAACAGGGGAATAATTTATGAAGTTTAAATCATTGCAATGCTTTATTTCAGATATGCTTAACCTTTATGAGGGACTAAAGAGGAAAGCATTCCTTGTTACTAAAACACGCACAGAGTGACTGATGGCAACTGGGATTTTGTCCAAAGCATGAAAAAGTTCACATTTAAAGGCTCTGTAGATTTCTTTGTTACTGTCCATGGGACCCATAAATGGAGTTAAAAAGCAAGATGGGGCCAAAGCCGGGTTACTTTTTAGATGCATTGCCTATGGATGAAACATCTAAAGGGGACAAGTCTTTGAATGCTCTGTTATAGTCGCCATCTTGACTGTTTTTATATCCCTCTAAACCCTCTGTGTCCAGGATGGGGTGGGTGGGAGGGAGGAAGAGTAATTTAAGTTATCATTTCTATGAATATCAGTTTCCCAACCAGCTTTCTTGAAGGTATTGTGCAACTAGAAAATTCATTTGTGAAGGCTAACATTTCCCTCTCATAAAGCTCAACATCAAGTTATTGGGAATTCTTGAAACAACTTTATATAATTTGTATATTAGACATTATACTGATTACCAAGCTCCCTTGGCAGTTTGCACAAAATTAAAATAAAAGTAGAGAAATGAGCATTAGCTGAGTTACTTTATACAACATGGGAATGAGCCACCCAGTTTATAAAAGGCAAATAATACTTTCTGTGTATACACAAAAAAGACTTTAGTATAAACCAGGCCTTTGTACGAAAGGGAGTCCACTATTCACTCACAACTATTGGTGACAGTGAATTGAAAATAAAATGTGAGATTTATCACTTCAGTATAGAAATTAGCTATCAAAGTATTAAAATGTAATAAAGTTATCAGCAAGATTTACAAGTAAGCATTCATCCGTGAAAGCCTTTCCTCCACCCTTGTCTGGTTTTGAATCAATAGATGCAAAAATTTGCAGGAACCACCTATAGCAAACTTGGATACAATGAAAGTTTCATAAGCAACTGTTGATATTTGCTCAGGTATTCTTTCTGGCCACCTGTGCTGAATTTACAAAAGGGGTGTGTGACTCTTCTATCGTTTGTGCTTCCTGCTTGTGTTGCTGAGATACTACATCTCAGGCTCCTAGTGAAAATAAACTTAATTATTTTCTATTTTTTTGAAATGAGACAGCCTCAATCAGATTGTACATTAAAGTGATGCTAATGAACTCTGCCCCTTAGAGCTCTTTTATGCTGTTTGTCTCAGATTGCTTCTGGAAGTACTGCAGTCTGGAGAATGTTGCTATAAAGATTTTAAATAAACAGAAGAAACCCTGATTCACCAAAGGTGACCAGAATTGTGGTCAATTCCCATGCTAACTTTGAAGGCAACTTTATGTCACATTTATAATAAATTCATACATTTCTTGCTAAAATCTTGAAAAAACATATAGGACAGTGATGGCGAACCGCCTTCTGCTGCACGAATCCCAGCGGCCAGTTAGGTCCCACAGAGTGGGTCTTCTCCGGGTCCCATCAACTAAACAATGCCACTTGGCGGGACCCAGAAGAAGAACCTTCTCTGTGGCGGCCTCGACCCTCTGGAACCAACTCCCCCCAGAGATTAGAATTGCCCCCACCCTCCTTGCATTTCGTAAGCTACTTAAAACCCACCTCTGCCGCCAGGCATGGGGGAATTAAGACTTTTTTCTCCCCCTAGGCCGTTACAACTGTATACATGGTATGTTTGTATGTATGTTTGGTTTTTATATATTAAGGGGTTTTAATTTGCTTTTAGCATTGGATTTTATTGTATATTGTTCATGATTGTTGTTAGCCGCCCCGAGTTTTCGGAGAGGGGCGGCATATAAATCCAACAAAACTTGAAACTTTAACCATTTTTTCCTTGGGTACCGAAAGAGTGTGGGTGCACACCATCATGCATGTGCAAGTGCTCACACCCATAATTCAATGCCTGGGGAGGGTGAAAACGGCTTCCCCCGCCCCCCAGAGGCCCTCTGGAAGCTGGAAACAGCATGTTTCCCAACTTCTGGGAGGCCCAGTAGGTTTGTGTTTTGCCTTCCCCAGCCTCCAAAGGCTTCCCTGGAGCCGGGTGAGGGTAAAAACGCCCTCCCCCATCCCCCGAGGCTCTCTGGAAGCCAAAAATGCCCTCCCAGAGGCTCTGTGTATGCCAAAAATCAGCTGGCCAGTACACACATACATGTTGCAGCTGAGCTAGGGCAACAGTTCATGTGCCAGCAGATATGGCTCTGTGTGCCACCTGTGGCACCCATGCCATAGGTTCGCCATCGCTAATATAGGACATAGAATGACAACCATATATATGAGCCTCCAGTGTCCTCATTCTTAAGGATACCTTGCCAAAACCTTTAGCATTCTCAGATATGCAACTACTTTTTGACATAGCTATTCTCTGTTCTGAAACTATTTGAAGACTGGGAACAAGTTGCTAATGGAAGAATTTGTTAGATGGACAAAGACGAGGCCACACGCTGTAGCTGCTGTTCCATTGTTTATTTGGTCAAGCTGAAGCGAAAGGGAAAAACTGAATGTTGCGCTTGTCAGGGAGCCACTTATAAAGCGGCTTCCCTTAAGGCGCGATTTGACTCTTCCTTGAATTTGCCAGTTGCTCACTTTAGCCAATCCGTGACCAGCATGCAAATTTAGTGATGTCACTCAATATGTAACACTCCTCCCCCCTGAGTCTGACATTACTTGTCAGTCATTTAACATTCTTACATAGTCCTGCAATATGATTGGTTGCCTTCTGTCCCGACTGGACCTGCACAGATCATTCATCGGCTCGTTGTTGGACTGGGAGGTTCGCTCTGCAGCTGTTCTGCCAGGGAGGGTTGGAATGTCCTGGATGCCTCCTCCTGGTGATGCCACTGCACCTTCATCAGCCTCCCTCCCCCCCCCCCGGGTCATTGCCTGGTCTGCTTGGGGCCTCGCTGGATTCCCAGGGAAGCTCTGGTAGGTCCCTCCTTGTGTTCTTGTCAGAGTTTGGTGGTTGGTTGGGGAGTGCCACTTCTGTTCAGTACACTCCGTGAGGCGGGGATCCTGGTTTTTGTTGTGAGCTGTTGTCATTGTGTACCTGTTGTCTTAAGAATGCCATCTCTTGCCGCTTTCTGAGCTGGTCTATATGTCTTCTCCATTCTCACCCATCTTCTAGGATTAATTTGTATGACTTAGGCCCCATTTGCTCTACAATCGTTGCCTTTTGCTCTTGGATCCCACTCTCTAGATTTTTTGTGAATACCTTCTCCCCCACCCTTAGACTTCTTTCTGGCATTTTTGGGTCTCTGGACATGTCTTCATCGTATGCCGAGTGCAGTCTGCCTAGTGGGGACCTCAATTTCCTGCCAATTAATAATTCAGCGGGGCTTTTATTTGTAGACACACATGGCATTATGTGTTGTGCGAACAGGAACTGATTTACTCATTCCTGCCAGTCTCCCTGTTCTGCCCTTGACATTGCTTCTTTTGTTAGTCTTACCATTCTTTCTACTCTTCTGTTGCTAGCAGGAGATCCTGGTGCCACCAATCCATGTCTTGTGCCCAACCTTGCCTGGTATATTTCCATTTGCCGAGCCGTTAATTGTGGCCCATTATCGGATACTAATATGTCAGGGATGTCATGTGTTGTGCATAATTTTCTCAGTGCCCTGATTGTGGCACTCATTGTGGTTGAAGCCATTGGTATTACCTCTAGCCACTGTTAAAAATGATTGCCCTTGAATTGGCCTGGCAAAGTCTGTGTGTATTCTAGCCCCGGGTCCCCTTGGTTGCTCCCATTCCATAGGTGATGATTTGGGTGACACTGGCCTTGACTCCTGCCATGGGTCACATGTCACTACCCAATCCTCAATATCCCTGTCTATATTCAGCCACTGAAGGTAAGCCCTGACCCGACTCTTCATCCTTACACCCCTGGATGACCGTCGTGGAGTGTTTCTATCACTCACTTCCTTAGATTACTTGGTATAATTACTCTTTCCCCCCACAGCAGGCAGTCTTTCATTACCGCTAATTCCAGTTGTTTGTTTTTAAAAAATCTGAATACCTCTGGTACTTGTTCCCTTGCCCACCCCCACAAAACCTATTCTTTAACTTTATTGAGCAGTCCATCAGTCCTCATTTCAGCTGCAATCTCTCTCACCAATACTCTGTTAATTGCTTCAATGTCTATTACCAGGACATCTGTTATTGGTGCAGGGTCCTCAGTTGCCTCCATAATTGGGCAGCGGCTCAATGCATCCACATGGCTGATATCCTTCCCAACTTTGTACCCTGCGAGGAATAAGGACCATCTGGTCATCCGGGCATGAATTGGGGTGTTGGTTTATTGCCCGCTAGCAGTCCTAAGAGGGATTTATGGTCTGTTACTAGTTGAAACCTCCACCCATATAAGTAGTTATGGAAATGCTTCACCGCAGCTACTGCCACCAATGCCTCCCTGTCAATTTGCCCATAGTTCCTTTCTGCTGCCGACATTGCCCTTGAATAATATGCAATGGGTGCCTCTTTCCCATTGGGAAATATGTGACTCAAGACTCCTCCCCACTGTTCCCCGTAAGCTCTGTGTGTATGTGTGCGTGCGCGTGCGCGCGCTCCAAAATACCCCCCCCCCCCGCAGCCTTTTCCTCGGGCGCGTGCTCCCCATTACCCGCCAGCCCACGGGGGGGCGGGCGAGGAGGCGCGGGCAGTAGAAGGGAGCCGTGGCTGCCCCTGCCTCTCCATGATGCCTCCGGCCCCCTCGCACTCCTGGCCTCTCGGCCCTGCCCCCCGCCCACCCAATCCGCCCCCTCTCCTCCTCCGCCGCCTCCTGCCTTCAGCGAGACTTCTCTCGCGGCGGCGGCAGCTTTGGCTTCTCGGGATGAAAGCGTTCCCAGCCAGGGGGCTGCGAGAGAGGCGGGCCGGGCTTTCCTGAAATGAATGGAGAAAGCCCTCTCTCGCAGCCCCCTGGCTGGGAGCGCTTTCGCTGCGAGAGAGGGCTTTCTCCGTCCGTTTCGGGAATGCCCGCCCCTCCCCTCTTGCAGCCCCTTCGCTGGGAGCGCTTTCATCCTAGACTTCCAGCAAGGGGGCTGCAGTAGAGGCAGGGCAGGCATTCCCGAAGCGCTCGGAGAAAGCGCTCTCGCAGCCCCCTCGCTGACAGAGAGAGAGGAGGAGAGAGAGAAGTAAGTGAGAAAGAGAGAGAGAAAGGGGGAGGAGAGATAGCAAGAGAGAGAAGAGAAAGAAAGCAAGAGAGAGAGAGAAAGAAAGAAAGCAATAGAAAGAGAGAAAGAAAACAAGAGAGGGAGAGAGAAAGTGAGAAAGAGAGAGAGAGAGCAAGAGGGGGAGAGAGAAAGAGAGAGAAATGACTCTTGATTTAAAGCATATGGTAAAAAGCACCCAAATAATAAGAGAGAAAAAACCCCAGCCGTTTGTTTGTGTGAGTGTGTGAGTGTGTCTGAACTCTTGAACCATTTCCAATAGCTCACTGTTATTGGAAATGGTTCAAGAGTTCACACACACACACACACACAAGGGGGGAGGAGACAGGGATGGAAAAAGAGAAGATAGTAATAATAGTAATAGATTTTGGTTTTGTTTTATTATTAATTTCTTTTAATAAAAAAAGGGAATTTATTTGTTTGTTTGTTTGTTTGTTTGTTTGTTTGTTTGTTTGTTTCTTTGTTTGTTTATACTTCTATGCCACCCAGTCCCAAAGGGACTGTCGCTCAGACACTATACTTTTCCGCCCACACTGAAAAAAAATTAGAGGGAACATTGCTCCTCCCATCCCAAATATTCTGTTCTGAAGTTATTAATGTCTTATCACCCAGAATGGTTTTCCTGAACTATTTTTGAGGAAGAGTCTGAGTTTGCAGCCATCTCAAACAAAGCCTAATGCTTGCAATTATTCAGAACTTGGATAAAAATGGAGACAAGGAATGGGAAAGGGCTGGCCTGGCTTCTCCTGTTGTTTTCAACTTGCATATTTCCTGTCGTATTATGTTCCTACTCTCCCAAGCACATTCTTTCACCAGGTTTGTTTTCAAAATTCAAAAAAATCCAACAAAACTCTATCTATGCAAAAGTATGGAGAGACAGTTTTAACTTCCAGTCAGGGAAAGAGTTAAGCTACCTCTTTCCATCACACAGAATGAAAGAGTCACAAAACTCTCTTTAACCTGTAGTTTAAGACAAAGGAAGAAAGAAATGTAAGCTAATTCTCATGACATAATGGGGCATGGTTTGTTTGCTTTGGAAGGTGTTCCGTGTCTTAGCAGAAGCACAAAATAACTAATCAAAAACTTGTTCTAGAGAAAAGGTGGAGGTATTATAACTTTCAAGATTTAACAGGAATACATCCAGAAAAACAAATTCAATACTAATCATACTAACTAAATATTATTTATGCGCCCACAGATAAAAATCCCTCACAAAAACCAGTTCTTATAATTTGGTCCCTCTTGTGCAAAATGAAATGCTATGTATACAATCCACAGCATGAGGGAAGAGTCCTTTATCCCACAAACATTTGTAAATTATATACAATTGTATTTTTCCGTCCTCTAAGCAGTTTCTAAATTTTGAGAGAAGGCTCATATATTAAAATCATATCGCATCATTCACTTTTCACTTGGATTTTATTCCATTAATTTCAGGGCAGAAACTTATTGGTTGAAACACCAGGAAAAAGCAAAAATCAGAAAGAACCATCACAAACTGTAGTAGCGAAGTGGTTAGAATGCAATTAATTCTGCCCACCACCAACATTTTTCACCATAAGGTATATATTTGTTAAAGCCTTTTGTCATAATTTTTCCTTGCCCACCTAAATATGATTACGATGTACCAACTCTATATAATTTAGTTTTATAAACTGAGTGTGTATGCATCCCATAGCAATAACTTTAATAAGACACATTAAACACACGTAGCTATTTATTTATTAATTAAGAATGGATTGTATTCAATTTTTGTTTTTGATTTCTGTATGAACTGAAAAGACAAAATTATAATTATTAATAGGTCACATTGTCTGTGGCTTCAGCTCTCAGAAGTATACAAGAGAACAGCTTCAGTCTACTTTCTAATATATCTCTATTGAGGTTTTGTGGTAAGCCATGAAAAGTGTTCCTAAAGTTACACTATTTAACCACACTTCTGTTATCCACCATGACTGTGGTTTTCTCTTCAAACATTCCTGGAGGTACGCAAACACCATCATATTGTGTTGACCCCCTTCTTACATAACAAAGGCAAACAATAGTTTAAAATATTGAATCATGTAATGTATTTAGGCCTGTATTAAATGTATTAAATCTTTACTATGGTCAAAAACCATGACTGGAGATAATCACCTCTGGAATATTAAGATGGCTTAGATCTGAAAAGAGCAAAAACTATGGATGCAAAGTGCACTTTTAATAATCTATTCTAGAAAGAGGACAAAGTAATCTGTTCCTGCATTCCAGAAGCGATGAATGGCCTATACTGGTGATGGGCAAATCAGAAAATTAGTGGTACCTCTACTTATGAACTTAATTTGTTCCGTGACAAGGTTCTTAAGTAGAAATGTTTGTAAGAAAATCATTTTTTCTCATAGGAAAAAAAATCAAATAAGGTGTGCGACTGGAGAAACCACAGGGAGGGTAGAGGCTCTGTTTCCTCCCAGGAGATTCCTAGAGAGACCCCACAAAGGGTTCTCCCTGCCTTTTCTGGCCCTGTTTCCTCCCAGGAGATTCCTAGAGAGGCCCCACAGAGAATTCTCCCTGTCTTTTTCGGTTACAGTTTCGGAGGCTCGGGTTTGTAAGTAGAAAATGGTTCTTGAGAAGAGGTAAAAAAAATTGGACACCCGGTTCTTATCTAGAAAAGTTCGTAAGTAGAGGCATTCTTAGATAGAGGTACCACTGTATTTCCTAAGAAACTCAGGACATATCTGAACATATCATTTGAAATAGTGTACTAAAAAACAAATAATAATAAAATGGTCAGTACTACATTTCCAATGTAAAGAAAATCACAATGACATCAAACAATAAGGATAACTACCTTGATGGAAAGCTGTCCACAAATGCAAATAGAATACAATAGCATTTTTATTGGCCAAATATAATTCTAGAAATTGGACACAGGGAATTTGTCTTTACAAATTTACACAAGGAATTTGAACTTTAGCATTCTTCAAGCCCTCTAGCACTGAATGTTTTATGACTAAGCTGTTTCTGGTAAACTCTGAAACATCATATCTTCCAATACAAATTATTCATTTGGGATCACATAAAAAATGATGATATACTTCCCATCAATAAACATATTCAGAATAAAGATACAATGGACTATATCGCACAAATAAACATGTTCTTTTTTTCTTCTTCAACATACTCCACATCAATTTATCTTTAAGAAGATGAAGTCTCTTCGTAAGCATTTGACTGAAAATACGATTTTACTATTTTAAACATTCTCTTCCCCTGGGTTATGTGAATGTAAGGCCAGATGGCTTAAAGCCATTGTTTTTTTATTTAAAAAAACCCTAATAGCTATATTTCCAGTAAACATTCCTCTTGTTCACTCTCTGAAGCCAAATTAAGTTAGAATGCTTAGCAATAGGGACTGACTTCAAAACAACTCTTACACTTTAAATTCTTAATCACAAATACAATATTGACCATTATTAATTAATGCAAGTAATGACTAAGTACACAAGAGTTTCCAAACCTATCTCTAAACTAAAATAGATTGGAAGAGTGACACAGCTGACTTTCAGAAAAATAGACAAATTGAGGAGTCTAGGTAGAAAATTTAGTTTCACCCTTACTGTTAAATCATTCTTATCTGGAGCAAAGAATATTCATGTTTGGCCCTGATGGAAAGGACTGCTTTAAGACTGCTTCACTATATATATGTAACTGGTCATCAGAGTAGTGATGCCTGTCAATCAAAAGTTGTTTTCACTCAACAGTCCCATTTTTACTACCTGCACTTTGCTTATTCAGCTTCTAGCGGAGCCATCTTCTGGCAAGCCCCTAGTTCAGTGATGGCGAACCTAAGGCACGGGCGTCACAGGTGGCACACGGAGCCATATCTTCTAGCACGCGAACTAATGCCCTAGCTCAGCTCCAATGTGTATATGTGTGCAGGCCAGCTGATTTTTGGCTCACACAAAGCAGGCTCCGGGAGGGCGTTTTTGGCTTCCAGAGAGATTCTGGGGGGATGGGGAGGGCATTTTGCTCTCCCCCAGCTCCAAGAAAGCCTTTGGAGTGTGGGGAGAGTGAAACACAAGCCTACTGGGCCCAACAGAAGTTGGAAAACAGGATGTTTTGGGCCTTCAGAGGGCCTCCATGGGGTGGGGAAAACTGTTTTCAACCTCCCCAGGCATTGAATTATGGGTATGGGCACTCATGCATGTGATAGCACATGCCCACACTCTTTTGGCACCTGAGGAAAAAAAGGTTTGCCATCACTGCCATAGCTTATTTGCTGCATGGTATAAGATCAGGCAAATGTTTGTTTGTTTGTTTATTTATTTATTTATTTATTAGATTTGTATCCCTCCCCTCTCTGTAGACTTGGGGCGGCTCACAGCAATAATAAAAACAATGTGTACAACAAACCTAATATTTAAAATATCTA
Organism: Erythrolamprus reginae; assembly: GCF_031021105.1. NCBI lineage: Eukaryota > Metazoa > Chordata > Lepidosauria > Squamata > Dipsadidae > Erythrolamprus > Erythrolamprus reginae. Next base: position 60,823,455 of record NC_091953.1, read on the forward strand.
AAAAACCCATAACACATAAAAAGAGCAATATTTGAAGAAACTCAGAAGAGCAAGAGAAAAAAAATCACTCTTCTGCTAACCATCACCAAGGAAGGTACAAGAGACAAACCATTCTGCCTGTTAGACCATATGTTTGGCTTACAGGGCTAGGATCTATTGCAACCCAGAACCATGTGGTTGACAAACTGTCCAATGTCTGGCCAATGTCTACCATGTCACCACTGCCAAGAACAGATCCTTTTCCCCAATAATGACCTACGCCAGGGTCCTCTTTGTGGACTTCAGTTCAGCATTCAATACCATCGTACCAGACATTCTCTTAACCAAACTAAATCAGCTAGCGGTACCTGAACACATTTGTAAGTGGATCACAAGCTTTCTAACAGACAGGAAGCAGCAGGTGAAGCTAGGAAAAATCACATCAGATATATGTACAATTAGCACAGGTGCCCCCCAAGGCTGTGTACTCTCACCACTTCTCTTCTCTCTATACACTAATGACTGCAGCTCATACGATCCATCTGTTAAACTACTGAAGTTTGCAGATGATACAACAGTGATCGGACTCATTCGAGACAATGATGAATCCGCATACAGACGGGAAGTTGAACAACTATCCTTGTGGTGTGACCAGAACAATCTAGAACTGAACACACTCAAAACCGTAGAAATGGTGGTAGACTTTAAGAGAAACCCTTCCACCCTTCCACCTCTCACAATACTAGACAACACAGTATCAACAGTAGAGACCTTCAAATTTCTAGGTTCTATCATATCTCAAGACCTAAAATGGTCACCTAACATCAAAAACATCATCAAAAAAGCACAACAAAGAATGTTCTTTCTGCGCCAGCTCAGGAAGCTCAAACTGCCCAAGGAGCTGCTGATTCAGTTCTACAGAGGAATCATTGAGTCTGTCATCTGCACCTCTATAACTGTCTGGTTTGGTGCTGCAACCCAACAGGACCGACACAGACTTCAGAGGATAATCAGAATTGCAGAAAAAACAATTGCTGCCAATCTGCCCTCCATTGAGGACCTGTATACTGCACGAGTCAAAAAGAGGGGGGGGGAATATTTACTGACCCCTCACATCCTGGACACAAATTGTTTCAAGTCCTACCCTCAAAACGTCGCTACAGAGCACTGCACACCAAGACAACTAGACACAAGAACAGTTTTTTCCCGAACGCCATCACTCTACTAAACAAACAATTCCCTCAACACTGTCAGACTTTCTACTAAATCTGCACTTCTATTCTACTAGTTTTTCTCATCATTCCTATCATCCTTTTCCTCCCATGTTGACTGTATGACTGTAACTTGTTGCGTATATCCTAAAATTTTTATTAATATTGCTTCTTCATTGCTTATTTGATCCCTATGACAATCATTAAGTGTTGTACCACATGATTCTTGACAAATGTATATTTTATTTTATGTACCATATGGAGCATATGCACCAAGACAAATTCCTTGTGTCCAATCACACTTGGCCAATAAAAATTCTATTCTATTCTATTCTATAAGAATGAGAAATTATCAGAGAGAGCTAGGAAGCGGGTTGCCGTGAGTCCAGGTCTCAGTGATGCTGCTATTATGAGCCCAGTAGCAACACTGGCTGGAGAATTCTGGGAGTTGAAGTCCGCACATCTTCAAACGGCCAAGGTTGAGAAACACTGGACTAAAGTCTTTGATAAAGATTTTTAATAAACTTAAAAGCTGTGGGTTAAGAGAACAGCTCTTGTCCCAGATGGGTACAGTAACTGGCTAAACGTCAGGAAATAGAAGGGGAAAATGTGAACAGTATCATATAATTCTAGAAATAACTCTTTATGATAATGGAATGTTTGTTGTTTTACTTTTGTATGGCTGAAATAGAAGCAATTGCTGCAGTAATTCTGCAGTAGTACGGGGGGGGGGGGGGGGTAGGGAAAATAGCATTTAAAAAATAAAAGCAATTTCTCTTTCTCTTGCACAGGAAGTATCTCTCCTTAATAGAAAAAAAGACCTTCGGAAAAATAGAGTTGCTACAGAAGAATGATATAAGACACTGAGGAAAAATGATTTTAAAAATAACAAATAGGTAGGTAGGTAGATAGGTAGGTAGGTAGATAGATAGATAGATAGATAGATAGATAGATAGATAGATAGATAGATAGATAGATAGATAGATAGATAGATAGATAGATAGATAGATAGATTTTGCATCTACGTTTATTTATTTATTAATTTATAGGCCACCCTTCTCCTAGTGGACTCTGGGTGGCTTACAACAATAAAATAATAACAAAGATTAAAATAGTTCAATACATAGAATATAACAAGTAAAAAATAAAACCCAGTATAAATAACTTTAAATCATCCCTCATTCATGCTACTGTCCGGAACGTAAACTATCGTTCACGGCCCCAGGCCTGCCAGCATAAGTGTGTTTTCAATGACTTTCAAAAGGTGAGGAGAGTGGGGGCAGTATGAATCTCTGGGGGCAGTTGGTTCCAGAGGACCGGGGCCACAACAGAGAAGGCTCTTCCTCTTGGTCCCACCAGCCGGCATTGCTTCGCCGATGGTACCCAGTCAAGGCTGACTCTGTGTGACCTAATCGGTCACTGGGATATGTGAGGCAGAAGATGGTCCTGTTGATAATCTGGTCCTAAGCCATGTAGGGCTTTATAGGTAATATTGAATTGCGTTTAGAGATTGATTGGAAGCCAGTGCAGCTCGCGAAGTGCTGGACTAATATGGGTTTCTTCTCAATAAATTTCCAATTTGTTCTGATTCTATGGTTTCTCTGCTCTGCTCTGGTCCTACGGTATCAGCTCCACTCATACAGGATTTTTTTTCTGGCTCCACCAGCATATACATGGAAGCATATGCTTATATTTCCAATTGTTACAGCATCTCATTGATCATGTGATAAAAGTTTGTTCGAAGTAGTGTGGGGTCTCCTGCCTGGGCAGGGGGCTGGACTATATGACCTACAAGGTTCCTTCCAACTCAAATAAATAAATAAAATTCAGATGCTTGGCAATTGACTCATATTTGTGACAGCTTCAGTGTCCTGGGGTCATGTGACAATTAAGTCACAAACTTAATTCTACGCAGCTTCTTCTTTAGAAGCACCGATCTACTAACCAGAGCATACAAAACATTTGTCAGACCAATTCTTGAATACAGCTCACCTGTATGGAATCCTCACTGCATAACAGACATTAATACAATTGAAGGAGTCCAGAAATACTTTACAAGAAGAGTCCTCCACTCCTCCTCATGCAACAAATTACCTTACTCCTCCAGACTTCAATTACTATGTTTAGAAAATTTACAGCTATGCCGCCTCCAAATTGATTTAACTGTTGTTCATAAAATCATACATCACAATGTATTCCCTGTTGGCAACTACTTCACCTTTAACAACAACAACACAAGAGCACACAATAGATACAAACTACTGTAAATGTAAATCGCTCCAAACTAGACTGCAGAAAATATGATTTCAGCAACAGAGTGGTCAACGCCTGGAATTTACTACCGGACTCTGTTGTTTATTCCCCATATCCCAAAATCTTCAACCTTACACTGTCTACAATAGACCTCTCCCCTTTTCTAAGAGATCTGTAAGGGGCGTGCATAAATGCACCTTTGTGCCTACTGTTCCTGTCCTAATGTGTTTTTATCTTTTCTATCTCTACTTTATACTTATATTATGTTAAACATACTACAATACAATACAGTGATACCTTGTCTTACAAACTTAATTGGTTCCGTGACGAGGTTCGTAAGGTGAAAAGTTTGCAAGATGAAACAATGTTTCCCATAGGAATCAATGGAAAAGCGATTAATGCATGCAAGCCCAAAATTCACCCCTTTTGCCAGCCGAAGCACCCGTTTTTGGTTTATGGTTTATGGTTTATTGGATTTATATGCCGCCCCTCTCCGCAAACTCGGGGCGGCTCACAACAATAATAAAAAACAGTACAGTACACAATACCAAATCCAATGCCCACCCATCCAGTTCCAATTTAAATTAATAATCTCATAAAAAACAGTATATATAAAAAACAGGCACACAGTCAATCAATCAACAAAACAACATGGGCAAGGGGGAGGTGTTTTAGTTCCCCCATGCCTGAGGGGAATCCCATGCGCTGCTGGGATTCCCCTGAGGCTCCCCTCCATGGGAAACCCCACCTCCGGACTTCTGTGTTTTTGCGATGCTGCAGGGGAATCCCAGCATCACAAAAATGAGCACTTTGCTGGCAACGGAAGTACGGAGGTGGGGTTTCCCAGCGAAGGGAGCATCAGTGAAATCGCAGCATCGCAAAAACACCGAAGTCCTCAAAACCCCACCTCCGGATCTCTGTGTTTTTGCAATGCTGCGATTTCACTGAGGCTCTCCTCACTGGGAAACCCCACCTCTGGACTTCCGTTGCCAGCGAAGCGCCTGTTTTTGCACTACTGGGATTTCCCTGCTGGGATTCCCCTGCAGCATCACAAAAATACGGAAGTCCAGAGGTGGTGTTTCCCATGGAGGGGAGCCTCAGAGGAATCCCAGCAGCGCAAAAATGGGCGCTTCGCTGGCAACGAAAGTCTGGAGGTGGGGCATCCCAGTGGCGGCGGTGGGTTTGTAAGGTGAAAATAGTTTGTAAGAAGAGGCAAAAAAATCTTAAACCCCGGGTTTGTATCTCGAAAAGTTTGTATGACGAGGCGTTTGTAAGATGAGGTATCACTGTACTATATTTGTATGACAAAATAAAAAAATAAAATAATAATCTTCTGCAAGCTTCTGACTAGCAAAGTCAATGGGAAGATTCACTTAACCGTGTTACTAACTTAACAACAGCAATGATTCATTCAACTATGATAGGAAAGCTCGTAAAATGGAGCAAAGTCACTTAACAACTATGTCACTTAGCAACAGAAATGTTGAGCTGAATTGTTGTTGTAAGTCAAGGAGGTGCCGATATAGAGTCACAGTCTAGAGTCCTTGGCCACAGATGATGTTCAGATTCAACCTTCAATGTTTTCTAAAACTGCAGAGTCTGGGAATAATTCAAAAAAGCTTCCTGCACCTGGTCATAAACTTAAAAGAAAAACCAATAGTCTATGTGCTTGATGTGTTGAAAGTCTTATACTGGCAATTTGTCTTTTGTCACTGCAGTACACAAGTGTAAAGACAGAGGTGATTAAGTGGCATTCAATTTGTACAAGTGAATTAAAGGTGAGGTGATTAATTGCACAGAGGTCTTGGTGTGCGGCTCATTACTCAAATAGGAAACACCCAGAAAGAAATTTATGCTTGAATAATAATAATAATAATAATAATAATAATAATAATAATAATAATAATAATAATGGGAGGGGGGAGTTGACACAGTCATCGCATAAAATATATTTCGCCAGTTATTGAAAACCATAATAAAACATAAAGTTTTAAGGAGGGGGGGGGGAACTCCCAGAAAAATAACTGCATGTACATTGTGGTTACTTCCCAGACAATACTGTACATTTTTGAAGGAAAACTACTTCCTGACGTTTAAAAATGAGGACTCTTCAAGCTGTGGAATGCAGATATACATCATGTCTAAAAGATGAGGGGGGGGGTGGTAATGGAGAAGGAAGAGATCAAATGTAATATTTTCTTTCAGCACAGACAACTGCTTTGAGATTTTCTACCCAGACAGCCTTGAAAACTGCCTGCAGCCTTTGCCAATTACTACTGACAAATACCACTTGGTCCTGAGTGATGTTTTAAGTGAAATAAAACAGTGAGGAAAACTGAACATGATGAAAGGAGTTCTTCTCTTCTCTTCCATTTTTCTTCCTAAGAGGCGACTACAAGTTATATATTCACAAGGGCAAGGTATATGCTTCCTGTCCGTGACAAATTCCATGTGAAGTTGAGAGCCGAAGCAAACTTTGTTTGACAGTAAGAGGAAGGGGAGACAAAACTCATTTTCGTGACTTCTAAAACATTTTTTGAATGTTAAACAAAGAATAGGAAGGTACTATACGGCCCTGCTCAGCATCATTCTTCACAGTATCAGTAAGCTAATGGAGAAAAATGATTCCTTCCCCTGTGTGCATACAAGATCCTTTCAACTCTTGACACTCCAGCCCAAAATGCACTGTTCAGCATTACAAATGCTTTTAGTACAATAGACCAGTTAGCATTAAAATAAAATTCATTTTGTGATTATCTTAAATGAAAATACTTAGACAGACACACACACCTGTATGTATATATAATCATATAAGTATTACAGAACAAAGTGTACACTCGATTTCGTCACCAATAATTCATTTCTTTCCTTAATTAAAACAAAGAATTAAATTTTAATTGTCCTTCCAATAGCTATTATGCCCAGATAAATGTCAGAGCAACTTCAAAATTGTGGACTACATTTCCCATAATATCTTGTCATTTAGCCACACTGCCTAGGGATCGATTGACAGTGATGTTCAAAACATCAGCAGGGCGTCAAGTTAGCAACCTGATAATCTCTATGATTTCTCCACATTTACACAAAACATGTTCAGAAAAAATAGGCAGGAACAGAAGTGTTGGCTAGAATAGAAGAAACAATATTTATATACCTCTACTTAAGAACATTTTTAGATAAGAACCGGGTGTTCAGTATTTTTTCCCCTCTTCTTAAGAACTATTTTCTACTTAAGAACCTGAGCCTGGAAAAAATTCCCAGGAAATTTGAGAGCAACACGAGGGCCCGGCCAGTTTCCTGCCATTCCCCCTTTAATCACGACCATCTCGGGCTTTTCTGGGCTGCCAGAGGAGCCTTTCGGTGGCACTTAAGGAGGCTTTGGCAGTCCAAAGCATTTTCCTTTCTCTGGGCACTTGGAGAGGGAATAAACCTCTGCCAGCACCCAGAGAAAAGAAACGCTTCCTTTGCTCTGGGCAGCCCAGAGCGAATGGAGCATTTTCCTTTCTCTAAGCGCTTGGAGAGGGAATAAACCACTTCACTATGGTGACTCCCTCGTGCTGCCTCCCACATACCTGGCGCAAGGTTGCCTCCTGGAGCGTCTGGGCACGGAAAGGCAAAAGTGGGCGCTTCGCCCCGGCCGAATCAACTCGGCTTCAGCTAAACTGAGGTGTCACCACAGTGAGGGAAAGGCACCAGCTACAAAGCGAACGAGCGAGAGAAGATGGGTGCCTTTCAGCATGGGAAGGAAGAGGAAGCAGGTAGCAGCAGCAGCAGCAGCAGCCACCTTTCAGTCAAAGGAGTGGGAGGTTCCCCCCTCTCGCCCACCTGGGTTTCTCTCTCTGGTGCAGTGTATGGGAGGCTGCCTCGCGCTGGGTGTATGGGAGATGTGTGCTCATCCTCGCTGCCTCAGAGTCGCTCTTTTTTTTTTAAGCCTTAAAGTTTTGGATTTTTTTTTATTCCCCTCACCTCACCTTCTTCCTTCGGCAGCAACTGTCCTCCTCCCACCCAAATTCCGAGCTTTTATTTCTTTCCTAATGGGTTTGCATGCATTATTTGCTTTTACATTGATTCCTTTGGGAAAAAATTGTTTCTACTTACAAACCTTTCTACTTAAGAACCTGGTCATGGAACGAATTAAGTTCTTAAGTAGAGATTCCACTGTCCTTCCCCTTTTTTCTTCTTCAAATAATATAGAGCAATACAAGTAAGCCTCCAACATACAACTGTAATGGAGCCAATCCATTACGGTTACATATCACAATGGCCATTAAGTGAGATAGTCTAGCTCAGGGGTTAGGCAAAATTGACTCTTCTATGACTTGTGGACTTCAACTCCCAGAACTCCTGAGCCAATCATGCTAGCTCAGGAATTCTGGGAGTTGAAGTCCAAATGTCATAGAAGAGCCAACTTTGCCTACCCTGGTCTAGCTTAAAGACTCCCGCCTCATTCTCCTTTATACAAGCAAGTGGAGCATGGGGTGCTTCAGAGGTGGGAGAGGCCCCAGGAAATTTATGATAGTCTGTTGTGGTTAGCTCTTGCCCAGCTCCTGCCCCAAGGACTGTGGATGCCTGTTTTGCTCCCGGTGGAATCTGCTGATGAAGGCTCTTCTGACCAAGAAGACATGAGTGACAGGGAGGAGGAGAATGTGGCAGACAGCTCAGAAGGAGATCAATTATCTAGCTCCTCCTTGGATTCGGAACAAGAGTTAATGATACAGCCACGCATGCAGAGAGCGATGCATAGGCAGCAACAACTGAGAGATTATTATCAAAGAAAATGAGGCCACCTGTGGTTGGGTGGGGCTGTGGTAATTAGTGAGACTGCTATAAAGAGCAGCCTGTGGGTTTGGCCATTGTGGAGGATTATCTGATCGTTGTGTTTCGTGCCTGCCTTGCTGACTTCGACCTTTGTGTACTGATTTTTCCCCACTTTGAAACTAAACCAGAGCAAAGTGTGTTTCAGTTTGTGAAAGAAGAAGGACTGTGAGTTGCCTCACAGCTGCAAGCTAAGTATCTCAGAACTGATAAGAGACTTGTATAAATTACCAGTTTGTTTGGGGACGAGTGCTCTTTGCTATACAAAAAGAGTGCTTAAGTTATTTGGATTTTTGGTATAAAGAACATTGTTTTGAATTTTCAAACGTGTGTGTGTGTGTGAAATTTGTATCTTTTCAGGAGGATTCTACCAGGGAGGAGAAAATTTGTGAATTTTCGGGACGATTCTACCAGAGACCTCGACAGAACATAGTCTTACAATAAGTTTATTGTCAATTTGAATGTACACTAATCGGCATACATTAGAAGGAAATTTCGTATATTTTGCGTTCAGTTCTCAAAGGGTCCCCAACTCCAAAATACACTGCATAAACACATAAGACAAAGTGTAGGTACAGATCTGCCTCTCTCATCTCCCATGGACATCCCTTGCTCTGCTTCCTGCTCCTTCAGTCACTGCATGCCTTTCTTCTCCACCCCCAGGCCTTGCCCTCACTCCAAAGCCCCTTCCCACTACACAAGGCTGTCCTCATTTACATTTTGAAGGTCCCCGGAGCTGGAAACAAGTTACTTTGTCGGGCAGTCCCATGGCTGATTCTAGAAGCAGTTGCCATTTTCCAACATTCACAATTCAATGCAAGTAAATGCAGATAGCTTGTAAACTATATGGTGGTTTTTCATAGGAAAGTGGTATCCAGCTAGACGCACAAGATTATTAGTGAAATACTGGTTTTCAAATTGTGCTCCTGGGAAAACACAATATTCTTCAAAATATAGAAATAGGGTAATCACTATGATAAATGAACTTTGTACATTGGAATTAGCTTGCATATCAGCTCCATTTTTCTGAGAATGTAGCTACTGCTTGAATTTGAGACATTTTCCTTAATTTACAAAGCCCTAGCCGTATGAACTCACAGTACTTCCAGACCATTGAATCACATGACTTCTAAGTAACATTAAATATTGTCTGGGATGAAAATCTCTTTAAGAGGGATTTTGAACACTACAAAATTTATGTCTATTTTGTTTTGAGTTGCAGAAAACAACAGGGAAAAGGTCATTTTAAAGATAGCAAACAAATATATATTTAGGCATTAATTTTAATATTGTAGAAAAATTGCAGTACACATACACCCCCTAGTGTACAATTTGAAAACATTTCTGAGAAAATAATTCCCATGTATTTTTGACTAATTTACATGCTTGCACTAAGGTTAGCTCACAGCATAAACTGAAATCAAATTCTTTTATATTTTTTAAAAAAATGAATTTTCCTGATCTGAGAAACAAATCCCATTTTATTTATAATAGAAAGCCTATTTGTTTATTAACATATGTAGATATATTACGAAAGCCTATAGTTTGGAGCCTGGATTCCACGTTATTTCCTTTGCCTACTTAAATTGTAATAGCTTTAATTAGTTTTGTTTTCATATTCATTGTTGTTATTAATACAGCTGCATATACAAAATACCAGAACAGATGCCACGTCTGAGAATATCTTGCTCAATATAAACAAATCTGCCTAATATTTCTTCACTTGAGTATAAAGCCAATTATTGTGTTTTAAAAGCCACAGACAGTGACAGTACAGTGGTACCTCTACTTAAGAACTTAATTCATTCCCTGACCAGGTTCTTAAGTAGAAAAGTTTGTAAGTAGAAGCAATTTTTCCTATAGGAATCAATGTAAAAGCAAATAATGCTTGCAAACCCATTAGAAATAAAAACTCAGAATTTGGATGGGAGGATGAGGAGGAGGAAGAGGAGGACAGTTGCTGCCTCATTCCCTCTCTAAGTGCCCAGAGAAAGTAAAATGCTTTGTTCTCTCTGGACTGCCAAAGCCTCCTTAAGCACCACCGAAAGGCTCCTCTGGCAGCCCAGAAAAGCCCGAGATGGCCGAGATTAAAGGGGGAATGGCAGGAAACTGGCTGGCCCTTGGTGCCGCTCTCAGATTTCCTAGGAAATTTTTCTGGGCTCGGGTTCTTAAGTAGAAAACGGTTCTTAAGAAAAGGCAAAAAAATCCGGAACATCTGGTTCTTATCTAGAAAAGTTCTTAAGTAGAGGCGTTCTTAAGTAGAGGTACCACTGTATTGTGAACTGGGCTACTTTAGCAAACTATGTTTAAGCCATGTCTTAGCCTATATGTCAATACACTATGGGCCTAAAAAAAACAAAATATATGAATCAAAAATATTTCATATTTATAGTCTGCTCTGTTGTGGAGGTAATTTGTATCCCACTCCATACCAGAGGTAACTCCAAATATGCCAATACCTCAGGTGTCTAAAGTTGGAATAATCCTTAGATTCTCTACTGCAGTCTTGTTGCATCCCCAATAAATATTACAATATCTACTACAATAAATTCAGCAGATGAAATACCATTACCCCATTGGTTAGGTTCAACCAGTAGGTGTTGTACATACTCCTGGTCAGTTGGAGGGTGATGAAGAAATGGAGGACTCTGATACAGATAGTGTTTATGAATGAGTGGTGGGCCCGGGGTTACAGATAGTAGAAAAGGTGGGAGGCTGTTTGCAATAGCTAAAGTTCTACCAGAAATCAGAACAGTAGGTAGATGGCAAATGGTAGATTTCTGTCAACAGGAAAATAATAATTCCATGAACAACAGAAACTGGAAGCCATGAATTCTATCCTTCCTTAGTCAGCTAGGTCACTCTTGAGCCCTATGAAGGTAGCAATGCCAAAGCACTTCGAAAAAAATTTATTTAAAAAACCCTACTCTTTTTCATGTAGTCACCAGAATCAGAGCTGCACATCCACTACTTTAAGCACTCGTTTTATGTTTGGGTACATAAATAGCACTAGTTTTATATTTGGGTTTCCTTTGCTGTATTTTGTATTTTATTCCTATTTTTGTAAGCTGTCCTGAGTCTATAGAGAATGGCGACATAGAAATCCAAACAAACAAACAAACAAATATTGCCTGGAATGATTTTCCATCATACATACAACTTTTGTTTTAGCTGAACTTTACATTCATTTCTCCTGTCCTCCCCACCCTCCAGTGAAGGGCTACCAAAATTTTTACTACCGTACTGTGGGCATGGGTTATGCATTTTCTTTCAACATCTTTCAGTGCAAATTGGGTGCTCTGGGGTGGAGCTTCATTTTTGCTACCCCACTGCGTTCCCCCCCACACACACACACACATCCAGGCAGCAGCCCACCCCTGCCACCCCCCACAACCACACATAAGCTCCGGGATTCTTTTCAGTGTATAAGAACATTCAAGTCAGTATCTAGAGTTAAACCACTTTTGTTTTTCAAACTATTTGTGATTCTCTTGACTATATACTACAGCAGTATTACACATTTTTGTGTGCTTTATGCAAAAGTGAAAGTGCTTTAGGAAAAGTAGCCTGTAACCAGCGTTGGGCTATGAACCGGAATGCTAAATTGCGCTCACCGACGCGGCTCGTAAGTTCTTGCGGGACCAGCGCAATTTTGGTGCTGCACCTGTGGAGGTAGCAAAATTGTGCTCGTGTTTCAGCGAGGTTTTACCTGCGGCGGCTCCGTGCGCGATTTTGCTACCTTCACAGGTGCAGCAGCAAAATCACGCTGGTCCCGCAAGAACTTACGAGCTGCGGCGGCGAGCACAATTTTGCGTTCCGGCTCAGACTCCACCACTGCCTATAACCTGTTTATAATCCTTTTACAGCTTTAACTTACAATTAGTTTGCAGTTGAACAAAGCTAGACAAGTTTTACTTTGCCATAATGTTAACTTTTTCTTATTATCTTCATCTCTGTTTGCAAATGCTGCATAATGGGAATTATTTCATAAATTCTATTATATGAAAATGCCTATTTCTTCTACACAGCTTCATATTTCTAGAGAAAAATTCACTTCCAAACCCACCAAATCACTGACCACATCACTTACAGATCTTTCCCCCTAGTGAGTGTCATCTTTTGACATTTCATTCATAATGCACTTAAAGGCTTTAATTAACTAAGTTTGAAAGTTGATACTATCTTATCTTTTCCTGAATGGACAGGTCTAAAAGCACAAAACCATGATGAATGATTACCCTATTTTATAGCTGAAACAGGGAAACTAAAAACCATTCTAATGATAGCTGTAAAATGATATCAAGGAACTTCTGAGATCACCCATATTCCCTTTTCATGAGCCGTAAGAGCTAAACCACAAAGACACACAAAATAGTTTCTACTGTCATAACATGTACAACACATATATTCACTTTTCTATACTGTTATACACAATGTATTTTTTACATTTTGATTAGTACATTATTTAAAACCAGCATCATTCCAGAAGATAATATTCTTTACTTTTTAAAAAAGTTGTAAGCAAAAATCAAATTTTTCACATCACACAAATCACATAAAAAGTGCTTAGTTTTGCCATATACAAAACACTGCTCTCTAATCTCTCTCAGATGTATATACTAAAATGAATGACATTAATTTCTGTATAAAATCTTAAATATCTATTTGTTAGGCTTCAGAAAGGAGGTAAAATCAGGCTCCTATTTTTCACAGCAACATTGAACAGTTGTGAATGATCTTCTCCAGTCGTTAAAATGCAAACTGTACATCTAAACATAACAAATTCCAAATTTATGAAATGTGTGGGTTAGGTGAGAAGATAACAAGTAATGTTCATATATACAAGGAGTGGAGATGAAGCAGTTTTAGAATTCAAGGAAACTGCAAAACAGATATAAGTGATTCGTCAGTTCTAAAGTGTTTGTAGACATAAGCTATTTTTTATGCAGTTACATTTACTAGTATTTTTCAAGAAACAAATGAAGGTGCCTAACAAACTTCAGAAAGTTCACATAATTATTTCTCTAGTGCAGTGTTTTTCAACCAGTGTGCCGTGGCACACTAGTGTGCCGCGAGACATGGTCAGGTGTGCCGCGAAGCTCAGAGAGAAAGAAAGCAAGAGAGAGAGAAAGCAAGAGAGAAAGAAAGCAAGAGAGAGAGAAAGAAAGAGAGAAAGAAAGAAAGAGAGAGAAAGAGCGAGCAAGAGAGAAAGAGAACAAGAGAGAGAGAAAGAAAGCAAGAGAGAGAGAGAAAACAAGAGAAAGAGAGAGAGAGAGCAAGATAGAGAGAGCAAGATAGAGAAAGAAAGCAAGAGAGAGAGAGAAAGAGGGAGGGAAGGAGAGAGAGAGAAAGACATAGAGGGATGTAGGGAGGGAGAGAGAAAGAGAGCAAAAAAGAGGAAGGAAGGAAGAGAAAGGGATGGAGAGAGAGAAAGAAAGAGGAAGGAAGGGAGAGAAAGAGGGAGGGAGAAAGAAATAGAGTGAAGGGGAGGAAGAGAGAGAGAGAGAATTTTTTTGTCCTAACTTTTTTTAGCTCCCCCCCCCCCCGCTCAATGTGCCCCAGGGTTTCGTAAATGTAAAAAATGTGCCGCGGCTCAAAAAAGGTTGAAAATCACTGCTCTAGTGCATATCTCTTAGGAAGTCCAACTTATCTACTGAGACTTGAACATTGGGCACTATCCAACAAAATGAAATTCAATGGTGAAAACAGCAAGATTTTACATTTAGGCAAGAAAAGCAAAATGCACAGGTACAGTATATTTCTCAACAGTAATAACTGTGCGAGGGATCTTGGAGTCCTAGTGGACAACCATTTAAATATGAGCCAGCAGTGTGCACCAGCTGTCAAAAAAGTCAACACAGTTCTAGGCTGCATTAACAGAGGAACAGAATCAAGATCATGTGAAATGTTAATACCACTTTACAATGCCTTGATAAGACCACACTTGGAATACTGCATTCAGTTTTGGTTTCCACAAGGCACAAAGGATGTTGAGACTCTAGAAAGAATGCAGAGAAGAGCAACAAGGATGATTAGGGGATTGGAGGCTAAAATGTTTGAAGAACTGTTACAGATACTGGATGTGTCTAATTTAATAAAAAGAAGGACTAGGGGAGGCATGACAGCAGTATTCATATTTCAGTGGTTGCCACAAAGAAGAAGGAGTCCAGATATTCTCCAAAGCACCTTGGGGTAGAACAAGAAGCAATGGGTGGAAACTAATCAAGGAGAGAAGCAACTTAGAACTAAGGAGAAATTTCTTGACAGTTAGAACAATTAATCAGTGGAACAGCTTGCCTCCAAAAGTTGTGAATGTTGGATAACCAATTCTGAAGTGGTGTAGGGTTTCCTGCCTAAGCTAGAGGTTGGACTAGAAGACCTCCAAGGTCCCTTCCAACTCTGTTATTCTATCCTATCCTACCCTACCCTATCCTATCTGTACCTTACCCTAACCTACCCTACCCTGCTCCAGGTCAACATACAGTATGTGTTAAAGAGACAGATGGAATTTAAATCTATCAGCAGCTTAAAAGAAGTTAAAATTCAAATGACTTTCATTCACTACAGGTTAAAAGTTGCAAGCATGAAAACAGCTGTTCTTACATAATTTAAAGATCTATGCATTCTTAGTTTGTTTATTTTTTTCTGTTTATATTTTACAAAATGTTCACACTGAATATTAAATTGTTTTCTTTGTTGCAGAAACTAGTACAATTTTGTTTTGGGAAATTAAATGGTTGTGGAAGGTAAATGCTGAAGAATCTCATATGAAAGCTGCAGGATTCTTAGATTTTCTGTATGTAATGCTTCCACCAAAGTCAATTGATTGACAAGATGTTCATAACAATTTTTTAAATCTGAAACCTGGAAAGAAAGAACAAAATTATACTTTAAAACTCTCTGGCTGTTAAAATATATTTACTCATAAAGTCAAATATTCATTTAATATTAAAAATATTTCTATAATACAGTAATTGTTCAGAACACACAATAATAATAAGTGTCCAATAGTATGTGCTGTTTGATAGTAGAACTAATTTCCTATAGAAGTACTAGAATTACTTTCTCTAGATTCAAGTGAGGGCTGAAAGTTCTTTATCACAAACACTTTTATTTAGATTACTATAGTAGAAAAAGGTTGGCACTCAATAGCTTTAAATAGTCATTTCCAACTTTATAGTTGCAGTTGCATGCTGCCTGTGATAATGAAAAAAATTACACATCTAGTTTTGGGTGACTCTGATCTATTTCAATTTATTTTATACCTCTAGGAAAATTGCTACAGTATAAATCTGTTAATCTGCTATCTATAATAATGCATCAAATAAATCATCTATTACATTTTTATTAGGAGTGCAGAAAACCAACATTTTTAATTGCTGCACAGTTGGAGAGTTCTTTCTTCTTGAATATTTGTCAGAGCTAAAATCTTCTTTATAAATTCCTGACCTTTACTAGCTGGAGATCAGCTGATATATCATATGGCAGGATACTTTCAGCTTTAAGAGGAATCTCATTTTTAATAAAATCTTAATAATTTAAAACATTCCACTCTCAAATTTTACATTGGAGCAGTTGAGTATTAATAGTACCTTCTGAAGTACATGCTGAGTTTGTTCCATCAATGACGTACATATTTTTGTTGCAAAAGCCACACTCTTTTCTTCATTCTTCCTTGATGCAACATTTCCAAGCACTACTTTTTTCCACAAAGTACTAGAATTATAAATTTTGAATATATTCAACATACAGTATATGTATCAGATATTCAGACAAAGCTAGAAAAAAATGGCATTTCAAGGGACATTTTCTCAAAATAACCATTTTCAGCAAATGTTTGCCACTTACAATTCATCTGCTTCAAGACATAACAATTTAAGGGCTGTAAGAAGTGTCCAAGATGGTCCATCCCAGCCAAACGTCAGATCACTAGAAAAAAAAGTATTTTAAAAAATATATAAATTCAATTATCCATTGTAAGATAAAATACAGGAAATAGTATAAGGGCAGACTAGATGTGGTCTTTTTCTGCCGTCAGTCTTCTATGTTTCTATGTTTCTAATTTATTTCATATGCTGAGAGAGAAATACTGTACTTCTCACTTCATCAACTGTCAATTGCAATGCTTCATAGTACTTCAAAAATAAAAAGAAACTAAACATATTCAGTTAGAGAATTACTATCCAACTATTGCTGGCAATTCAGTCTGAACTACATGAACTTTTAATATACATCTTGCTATAAAATGTCTATATATTCCATCCCTAAATCAAAAAATAATATCCACAATTTTATTGTGTTTATAGAAATATACGTATATAAAATATTGACTAGTTACAGGGAAAATCTGTGTCAGGAACAGGATTATAAAATGCACAAATTTCTTAGGTCCCAAATCATGTATATTAGCACAACCTTAAGTTAGGATACATTGCAGGATGAGTTCCAGTGTTAAGCAAATTTCCTGCATTTAGTCAGAGTCCATGCAGAAGCAACAAACATTGCAGAAATTTATTTTCATACGTCAAATCTACAAACAATGATGAAAAATTTTAATGTAAAATCTTCCAAATTTATTAAAGATGTAAAGATGTCTTACTCTAGCAACTTGTGATCTCGTAAAATGGAAAGTTTCACAGATTTCTGTTTGTCTTCTGAATAAACATAGTTAAGCAATGTATCTAAAGAAAGTAAAAATAAAATGTGTACAGCAAATAAAAGCCGCGATACTTTTGCAGTGCTGACATTTTAAGCATTCTATATAAATGTAAATAAATAAATAAAAATGTAAATATAAATTTACTTTAAATTTTAAAGAAATGAGAATATCCTGTACACCTGTCCTTGTGGAGACAAGTCATAACACACAGTCTGAGAATCCATTTAAGAAATTTGGGAAGAAATATAAGGATATCCCAGGAAAAGTTTGAACAAAAGTAGTATCATCAAAAGAGCTGTGGGCTAGCACTTTTTATATTCCCCAGTATCTTATCGTAGTGCATCAGACTTTTTGCTATTTTGTATAGATTATTATTATTATTATTATTATTATTATTATTATTATTATTATTATTATTATCATAATCATCAACATTATTTAGATTTGCATGCCGCCCCTCTCCGCAGACTCGGGGCGGCTCACAGCAACAATAGAAACAATATATTACAAATCTAATAATTAAAAATCATTTTTAAAAACCCTTATTAAAAAACAAAACATACACACAAACATACCATGCATAACTTGTATAGATGTAGCCCAGTGGGTTTCAATTACCTTCGCTACCGGTTCAATATTGGAAGCATGCAAGGGCGCTTCTGCACAGGCACAGAACCTCTGCACATGTGCAAAGACATACGAGTGGGTAGGCAGAGCCTCCTGCCGCCGCCTTTGCCAGTTTATTTGATCTGGGGCGAACCGATGGCAACTCACCACTGATGTAGCCATAGCCTTACCTGTACTAACATGCACACAGCTGTGTGGATTATCAGAAGCCACAAAACCATATTCTAGAAGAAGTCGCTGGTTGTCATGAGGGCCATAAGAAATATATACTTCTTTGTATTTCTGATAGCCCAGATGTGTTTTTATTTCGTAACATTTTGTATTTTCATTAAACGAAGCTTTCACCTGAATATGAGAAAAATGTAAGTTCAAGAGAAATATATCAATACATTCTCATTACTGAACACATGATCCTTGGATCAAGCCCTACACTTCTAAGAGTTCTGGGCGTATTAGGCCCACAAAATAAATATAATGGGGGGAATTAAATGTATTTACTGATAAGGCTCCAAGGGATCCATTCTATGTTAATTGTATCAATTACACAATAGCTTGAAGATTTCTTTCTCTTTTTATACTTGAACAAGAATGCTATATAGTCCTTGACAACCATTTGTTTAGTGACTGAAAAAAATGACTTATGACCATTTTTCACACTGAAGAAGCATCTCACTTTTTCACACTGAAGAAGCATCTAATAAAAATTCAGGGGGAAATGGCGTATACTTATGAAAGTTTCGGGGATCATGTGATCACCATTTGTAACCATCCCAGGCAGCTTCTGACAAGCAAAGTCAACGCAGGAAACCAGAGTTACTTCATAACCACATGATTCACTTAACAATGGCTGTGATTTCCTTAATTAAATCTGGCAACAAAGATTGTAAAATTGAAGCAACTAATCTGAAAACTCATTGCTTAACAATGAAAATTTTGTGCTCAATTGTGATCATGTCAAGAACTACCTGTAATAAGTTTTAACTAGAGTACCAATTAAGAAATATTCTGATTTATAGTATATGTTTGGTGTGTTTTGTTTGAATGTGTATGTATGTATGGAAAGAGAAAGAGATTGCTTTACTAGTATGGAGAGAGAGAGAGATTGCTTTACTAGTCTCCCTTTATTTCTTTATGAGATGCATATCTTACTAGAGTCTGGCAGAAAACCTTTTTGCGAATGCAAACAATTAACTTTTCACAGTGACAAATTTTTCTGTACTGTGCAAGTTTTTTCCCTGCACAAATTGGCTGAGACGCCATGGAGCTGCCAGACTGAGGTAAGATGCACGTCTTGTGGTGGGAGCGCAATTTGGGGGTGGCAGGTGAGGTGGGGAATGGAGTGGGGTGCAAGACATGCGTCTAGTGGCCCAACAATTCCCACGCGACCCAATGTCAACAGCAGCCTGTCTGCTTCCCAGCCTTACCGTCTCTTTATCGCAGGTGGCAGGTAGGGCAAGGGAGAAGCGAGACATATGGAGCAAGACATGGCTCCCCTTGCTGCCTCTTCTCTCTCCCCTTGCTAGGCATAGCCCCTTGCTTAGCTACACGTCCCATTCGGGGATACAATTTTGGGGTGGCACCTGGTGTGGAGGATGGGGTGGGGCGCAAGATGTCAACCCCGGCAAGAAGCCACTGGAAGCAGAGAAGCATGTCCTATTTTCAGGGAAACACGGTATATTATATACCATATATTTTGGAATATAAGACACACCTTTTTCCCCCCTAAAAGAGGCTGAAAATTTGGATGTGTCTATTCCAAAGGTAGCTTTTATTAAGCTTTTTTCAGCCCTAACAAGTGCTAATGATATCTTCCATGCATTGCTAGCTAAGATCTTCCCTCTGAGCCTTTTTTAAGCCCTAACAAGGTGCTAACAGCGAAGTGATCTTCCATGCTTTGCTAACAAGCAATCTTCCATCTTTTTCAGCCCTAATGAGGTGCTAATGAGTGAAGCATTCTTCTGTGCTTCACTAGCAAAGGGGTCTTTCCTTTGCCTGCTTTTCTCATTATTTCTCTCTGAAGAAAGAGGTGAAGTGTTTTAGAAACTGTTTTTCCCCCCAATTAGGGGATAAAAGCAAGCATGTGTGCTCAAAACCAGCAAATTATGTGCTGAAGCTGACCAGACTAAGGACCAGCCAGACTGGTAGGCAGATTATTTTTTCCCCATTTTCCTTCCCAAAAACTAATGTGCATCTTATGCTCCAGTGTCTTATACTACGAAAATTGTATGAAAATTTTCCCTGAAAATAGGACGTGTGTGTATGTGTGTATGTATGCATGTATATATGTGTGTGTTTGTGTGTGCGTATGTATATGTATATGTGTATATATGTGTGTATGTGTGTATGTATGTACGTATGTATGTATGTATGTATGTATGTATGTATCAATGTTTGGGTTGGGCCTAGAGGCAAAAAGGAGCTGTGACGTTCCTTCAATATACCAGGGTGATCCGACATAAAAACAAACAAACAAACATATATATATATATATATATATATATATATATATATATATATGTGTGTGTGTGTGTGTGTGTGTGTGTGTGTGTGTGTGTGTGTGTATTTTCCTAAATAGCTTGAAATAGATCTATACTAGTCTCCCTTCATTTTCATTGTCAGCAAAAATATGTTACACACACATACTGTATAGGTGTATGTATGTGTGTGTATGTGTGCGTGCGTGTTTGTGTATATGTGTATGTATGTATGTATTGTGTGTGTGTGTATATATATAAAAAATAAAGGGAACATTCAAAGAACACATCCTACATCTGAATGAATGAAATATTCTTATTTAATATTTCATTTGCACAACTATTCCATTTGCATAACAGCATGTGAAATTGATTGTCAATCAGTCTTGCTTCCTAAGTGGACAGTTTGATTTCACAGACGTTTGATTTACTTCAAGTTATATTGTGTTGTTTAAGTGTTCTCTTTATTTTTTTGAGCAGTGTATATATGTTTATACTTCCTCTTTCTCTTCTTTCTTTCTATAATTAATAAATTTAATGTCACATTATCATCATCTTACCTGGGCCTTTGGATTGTGATTTAGCAGATCCAGAAATGGAGCTAGAGCATAAATATCTGGCTCTCTAGAAAAACAATCTTTCTGTGTATGTTTCATAAACACCGTTCTTGTATTTATAGTGCACCAAGCCCACTGGAAGGCACTGAAGTTAAAAATAATCTCCACATCTTCAGGAAATAAAGGCTGCAAAGAAGAGAAGAATTGCTTTGAAGAACCAAAAAGTTCATGGATCAATGATCGTTGCTCGAGAGCCTTTCTTCTCAATGGCTCAGGGAAAAGGTTCAGTGTTTCTTGCTCCAAATAAATAGGACAGGTGTATGTTTCAGGTAAGAGATCCAGGTATGGTTTCCACACAGATTTCCCATGGAGCCACTTCTCTGCTATTAAAAATGAACATAATGCTATCAAAGGAGAAATCAGAGGCCTCCATCTATTGAAAAGGCAAAGGAAAACATAGTAACTACATTTTGGTAATGACAGTTTTTAACCAAATTTTGAGTTTTGTCATCATACATGAAGTAAAATCAAAAAGCTCTCATGCACACAGTATGAAATTGAAAGAAGGAAGAACATCTTGATAGATTAAATGAACAGAACATTGGGGCCAATGGTCTAATCCTACAGCATCCAACCAGAGATGAATGGGGTGCCATAAACCATGAGCTTAACAGATCACCCCCCACCCCAATTGAAGTTCTTCAATAATTAAGTAGGCTGTCTCCAATAGTAAAAAGTAATGTATACACTTTTAGACACTAAAAACAAGAGTCCCAGCGACCAGTTAGGTCCAACAGAGTGGGTCTTCTCCGGGTCCTGTCAACTAAATAATGTCGCTTGGCGGGACCCAGGGGAAAAGCCTTCTCTATGGCGGCCCCGGCCCTCTGGAACCAACTCCCCCCAGAGATTAGAATTGCCCCCACCCTCCTTGCCTTTCGTAAGCTGCTTAAAACCCACCTCTGTCGCCAGGCAAGGGGGAATTGAGATACTCTTTCCCCCTAGGCCTCTACAATTTTATGCATGGTATGTCTGTACGTATGTTTGGTTTTATAATAAGGGTTTTTAACTGTTTTAGTATTGGATTATTATTATATGCTGTTTTATTGCTGTTGTTAGCCGCCCCGAGTCTGCGGAGAGGGGCGGCATACAAATCCAATAAATAAATAAATAAAATAAAGATTATTTCAGATTGAATTCAATTCCCGGTGATTTAAGGGACATAACTGCAGAATCTTTTCAGCAATAGCATGGATATTGTTAGCATACGCACTACTCCTATTTCAAAGCGGATCAAGTACCAACCTTACTTTTACTTGAGAGAATGCTATAGTGTTTAGATGGTAAGTTAATTAAACATTGCATCTTCAAGTCACTCTTGACTCCTGGCAAGTCCCTGCAGTTTTCTTGTTATAATGTTCAGAGGTTTGCCACGGCCTGCTTTCTAGGGCTAAGAGAGAGTGACTAGTCGCACAACTGATTTCATGCCTAAGGTAGGATTAGACTCCCCTGGTTTATAACCTGATCCCCTAACCACTATACCAACCTCACTGTTTAAATATTTTTTTCTGCCTTGAATTTCACACTATTTTCCTTCATTCGATGACTCTGCACTCTCTATTTTGACAGAAAAAGAAAAAATGTCCATATCCATTGCTCTCATACCTTGTATCAGTTTACCCATTTATATCACATTCTGCTTATTCATCATTCTTCTAATCTAGAAAGCAACAAACACTGTAACCTTCTCTGACATAAATGTTAAACCATTTTAGTATCTTTTCCTGCATCTTTTTAAAGTACAGTGTTCCCTCGATTTTCGCGGGGGATGCGTTCCGAGACCGCCCACAAAAGTCAAATTTCCGCGTAGAGATGCAGAAGTAAATACACTATTTTTTGCTATGAACAGTATCATAAGCCTTCCCTTAACACTTTAAACCCCTAAACTGCAATTTCTAATTCCCTTAGCAACCATTTAGATTAGTACTCACCATGTTTATTTATTAAAGTTTATTAAAAAAATATTTATTAAAGGTGGATGAAAGTTTGGCGATGACGTATGACGTCATTGGGCGGGAAAAACCATGGTATAGGGAAAAAACCCGCAAAGTATTTTTTAATTAATATTTTTGAAAAACCGTGGTATAGCCATTTCGCAAAGTTCGAACCCGCTAAAATCGAGGGACCACTGTATACCAATTAGAAGATAGAGTAGTTCAATTTTCTTAGTGACCATTTTCATTCTACTTATTACATCATTTGACTTTCTTACATAAATACCATTTTAGTGCCATGAGACACTTCTCTCTATTGATAATATTATCACAATGAATGCTTGAAGCATGAAAAAGATATTCCCTGATTCCTTTTGTATTCCCTGACACAAAATGTTAGGCCCTAATCTTAAGGAAATATTTGAATAGAATTCTGTGCAGGGTTTATTTCTATACATACTACAAAGTACAATATATAGAAGAAACAAATAAGTTTCTGTATAAAAGGAAAAAAACGACACAAAGTTTATATACAACAATATTCACAGATGGGAACAGACAAATCTCAATCTCCCAGAACATTCTGCCTCTGACTTTAGAAGGTCATTCTTAAACAAAGGAAATGCATAAACAGATTCTGATGTAAAATAGCTATGTTATCTTTTATCAAAAGACACAATGCTATCATTTGAGAACTAGAACTTTTTAAAATCACATGCATTAAGGCCTTTCATAGCAAAATATAGGCTGATCAGCTCAAAAATACAAACTTGCCTTTTACCATCCAGCAACTACTATGCAGATGCCCATTTTTAATAAAGACAGTTTGGATGGTCTATAATTTATTTTTTTCTGACTTCAGAGTTTACAATTTCTCACTTGCATGGGGATGGAATTTATGGGTGTATGATATCCATGCAAAGAGATAACTAAATCAAGATAATGCTTTATTATAATCACAATAAATATGACAAGGATTTTATTTGTTTTGAAGAAACACATGGGTAATTTGCAACTTATCTGGAAGTAGATCTCTTATTTTATCCTTCTAAATCAATCACTAAACTAACTCTAATTTTCCAAATATTCTCTAATTTGTTTAAATTATGAAGTATTAATGGCATCAATTCTAACAAAAATGCACACTACATAATTCCCCAATTGTACAACTTTGTTCAGAGTAATGGCACTGTTCAGATTAGAAATTATAAATATAAATGTTAAGAGCTATTGAAATGTCAGTGTGCAAATTTGAGGATTTTATTAAGTGGTGACCAACTTACTTTAAAATATATTCTCTGAGGTAACTGTTAAGCACAGTATTGGAAGTAAGCAAGCACTTTTCAGGCAAAGAAATAATCAGCTCTTCAGCCTTTAAAATGTTTAAAAAAACAGAATGAATATACTGAAAAAGTACTCAAATCATACTTTATTACGCATTAAAGGTTTTTTTAAAAAAATAAAAACCAAGGCCCTCTGCAATGAATGATTTGCCATTTTTAAAATAAGCAGATTTTCAACAGGTTGCACATCAATTGCAAATGAGGCCCAAATAAGGACCAGGTCATCTTATCTTGAAAACTCACTTTGGAAGCAATCCTGATCCCCACCAAAGACAGGCTAAGGATAATTAAGACAGAAGAGTGCCATTCCTTGGCAGAAGCTCTAACAGGGTAATAACCCTGGTAATCCTGTGAGAAACTCTACAAGTGTGCATGTATTACTATAATTAACTCCCAAAAGTGAATTATGGCAAATAAAGTCAAAACATCCCAAACCTTCAATGTACCCAGATTGTACTGCTAATCTAGCATTAGCCTTGCCAACATTTACCACATCATTGACTATAAATGGGGAGAATTTTTTTAAAAAACCCTTCAGAAACAAACTTTGTAATGAGAATAAAGTGCTTCACAAGCACACCTCCTCTTCTTGTAAATAAGTTGATGGACACAGCAAGGTATAGGTACAATGTAGTTCAGATTACAACAGCACTAGGGATATTTTTAAAATGGGCCAACTTAAAACACTAAACCAAAATTCTATAATATCAAAACAAAAGCTATCTCTAACTTAGTGTCATCCAAATGTGTTGGATTAAAGAATCTCCATTCTATCATCCGGCAATCACAGGAATTTAAATCCCAAACCAACCAGGTTTTGGAAACATAACTACAATCACTAAATCCAGCCCACTCACAGGCTATGGAGTTCCTGCTCATAAGCCCTTCATCAAAACCTAGATACTAGACTAATCCACTAGTATTGGTTAAATATAATTTAGAAATCCAGCATCAAGTCACAACGAAAATCTAAATGATATACATTACATGTAAAGACAGGATAATATAATTTATCATATCGACATTATGGTTCAGATGGTTTCATCTGTTCATTCATAGGAATACTCACAAACCTGAAGTGTTTTTGTGGTCATCAATCCCCTTCCTGTTTCTAGAAGACATAGGGAGAGGGGAAGATGCAATTTAGGTATACTACTATTGGTTTCTTAAACAGTTCTTAAACACTAGACTACTTAACATGAAAAATATAAAGAAATCATTTAAGTCAAAACTTATTTTAAATTTTGCAAACCCTTTTGGCAGCTTGAGAGGAAGTACTGCTGTAGCAATATAATTACGGTATGTTGTCAATTTACAATCTTCATAGCCTAGTAGCCTAGAGGATAATTCTCTGTCTTACAAGGCAAAGGTTGCAAGTTCAAGTCCCAGTGGGTATGGCTAGCTGATGAGGCCAAAATAAGGCCGAAATAGATCTATCCTAGCCTCCCTTAATTTTCAAATTCAGCAAAAAAACATATATCTCTCTCTCACACACACACACACACACACACACACACACACACACACACACACATATATATATATATATATATATATATATATATATATATCACATGTTTTTTGCTGAAATTTTTAAAATTAAGGGATATATATATCTTCAATCTAATTCAATAAAATTCAGCATGAATACAAATCCAAGGGAAGAATTTAAGCAGGACCTATTCTCATGCATTTTTTGTATAGATTAAAGCAGGGGTCCCCAACCACCGGGCCGCGGACCAGTACCGGGCCGCGGGGCATGTTGCACCGGTCCGTGGAGTCAGCAGCTGCCGGCCCTCATGCCGCCACCCCATCCCTCCAGCGCTTCGCCTCCCGCCGGGCAAGAGGCCTCGGGGGGCAGGTTCTGCCGGCCACAGGACGATGGACGGGACAGAGGGGCGGGAAGGACCGAGAGGCTCAAGCCTCTTTTGGCTTCTGCCGCGGGGCGCTTTTGCATTTTTGGCTGGGGGGAGGCGGGAGGGCCAGCCTGACCCCATCTCCAGCGCTTAGCTCCCGCTGGGCAAGAGGGCTTGGGAGGCAGGTTCTGCCGGCCACAGGGCGATGGCGGGAAAGAGGGGCGGGGAGGACCAGCACCCCCATGCTTAACCCCGCCCCCAACCACACCCCTTTCCGCCCCCACCGGGCCATAGAAAAATTGTCTTGCTGAAACTGGTCCCTGGTGGAAAAAACGTTGGGGACCACTGGATTAAAGGATTGATAAGATTATGTAAATTCACAAATGAGATCCTTACAGCTGCAAGATAATAACTTTGGTTTTAAATAGGCTACCTATTGCTGGGACAAAACTGCTCCCCTAAGAAATTTTCTAGCAAAAGGAAACTCAAATAAGAACTGGCCTGTCGCCATTAAAGCAACATTCTTACACAGCCAAGAGTAGACTCCTTTTGTGAATAATTAATCCCGTTCACCTTCCTTGCTTTTAATAGGAAAAAATGAACTAAACTCAGGGATTTTTATTCCTTTGTCAAAAAGTTACTGTTCTTCAGAGACTGCAGGAATTAAAACAAAATCTTGCTACTTGCTACTTTGTTCATCACTAGAAATGATACTACTGTTTCTGCTAAAATCTCTAATGAATGTGAAGTACATTCTGAATTAGCTGGAAATCCAAATAATAAGTTATCACATTTTTTTGAAAACTTTCAAAATTCTTAGAAATTTAAATAGAATAGAACAGAACAGAATAGAATTCTTTATTGGTCAAGTGAGATTGGATACACAAGGAATTTGTCTTTGGTGCATATGCTCTTAGTGTACATAAAAGAAAAGATACATTTGTCAAGAATAATGAGGTACAACACTTAATGATAGAATACAAATAAGCAATCAGAAAACAATCAATATTAATATAAATCGAACATTACCTGAAAAAACCGCTGGAATTAAATTATTATTCTTGTAGCCTTTTTCTTTCAACCACTTCTTGAGAAGTATATATTCATTTTTACAACTCAAATTTACTAAATAGGAAAGAAAATAATCAAAATATCATGTAAGGTATCCTTGTTGATATTATTTCACAACAATATATTGCTTCATGCAAATCACACTACAGAAATGAGGAAAACAAGCCCAAGACCAAGGGGGGTTTTGTTAAAAAATACATTTTGTATTAATATATCTAAGAGTACCATATAAACTTATAAACTATAAAATTAACTATGCTAAGGGCAATCCAATATCAGGGCAACAAAACAAATATCTAATAGAAATAGGATATGATTTAAGGATAAATAAAATTAAAATATTTTAAATTTTATAGGAACAATCATATAGAAAATATTAATAAAAAAAACAAAATATGTGTGTTTGTATGTTAATAAGATCCAGTTTGGACAAATAGTTAAGGTGCTGGCTTAAAAACCAAGATACTCTGAATTCTAGTCCTGTCTTAGACATAAGAGCCAGCTGGGAGACTTTGACCGAGTTATGCTCTTAGACCACCCCAGCTCACAGATTTATTGTGGGGAAAATAGTAAGACAAAAGAGTATTATGTTCACTGCCTTATATTAAAGGCAGGATAAAAATCAAATACATACACACATACATAAGTAAATAAAATGGTTAATCATATTACCACTATTTGAAGAAAAAGAGGCAGATTGTTTTCTGCGCCTCTTTCTGTAAGTTCGACCTCTGCTTTTCTTCATTTTAAAATTATTTGGAAATTTGTACAGAAACTGAAAATAGAAAAGCAAACTATGTTTTTAAATCTTAAATCAATTACTACAATTATTTCAATTGCAGAAATGTCATGCCCCATTTTTACAAAAAAGTCAGTAAGAAATTTGTAAATGGTATATTCATATGTGCATACCATAGTTAACATTTTGAAAAACTGCTGGTGAGGATATGTTTCTAGGGAACAATATCAGAAGTGCTGTTCAATGTGTCTGTGGATCTGGTTTAAGCACTAAAGGAAGCATTTTACCAGCTTTGACCCAAGTTTGCTGTAAAATAGGGTAAAATCTATCATACTGCAAGTATCTTCCAAACAATTCCTGGAATCCTTTAGCCACATCTACCAAGAGCTGCATAACTCTTTATACTATTAAATGTTATTTGTGATATAAGTTCAACCAGCAGGAATTACTGAAAACATAAATTTTCACTTAAGTCAAAATACACTGCTCAAAAAAAATAAAGGGAGCACTTAAACAACACAAAATAACTCCAAGTAAATCAAACTTCTATGAAATCAAACTGTCCACTTAGGAAGCAATACTGATTGACAATCAATTTCACATGCTGTTGCACACATTCAACTTTGCACAGAACAAAGTATTCAATGAGAATATTTCATTCATTCAGATCTAGGATGTGTTATTTGAGTGTTCCCTTTATTTTTTTGAGCAGTATATACTGTATTAAGATTCACGTGTGGCTAACCATAATTCCAAAGGCGTTTCAACTCAGTAAATCTATGGAGCCTTATAATCTCTCCGGGAATAAACCATCCAAAAATGGGTAGGAAGAAATTATTGTGTATAAGAATTAGGAACGGGCTGCACGATACTATTTCCCCGCTACTTTCAAACCTCCCGCAGCCAATTCGTGCTTCTATATCAGTGTTTCCCAACCTTGACAACTTGAAGTCTAGATACCTTTAAGTTGCCAAGGTTGGGAAACACTGTTCTATATCCAAACCTGCAGGCACGTTTTCCTTTTCCAACCTGCAGGCACGTTTTCCTTTTCCGACAGCAGCTGCGTTGCACTTCCAAACCCAGAAGTCACCAGGCTTTTTACTCAGGTGGCAAGAAAGCGGAAAAGGCGGTCCTCAGCCAATCGCCTATTAAGAGAAAGCAAGTGCGTCGGCAGATAAGTTTCCCATTGGATGAAGAGCTCGTTCATCTCCTCCTACTCTTCGGCCAAGAACTTGCTGCCGCTTTTCGAGTGACTGAGAAAGGTAGGGGACGATTGTAATTTTAAAAAATGCTTTTAAAAACCTTGCTTTGTTCACTCCCTTCCCGTCTCAACCCGCCGCATGATTGTATTCTCCAGCGTGAATTCCAAATGGAGGTAGATCCTTAGTTTTAAATGATTCAGAGCAAATAGACAAACAGCCGAGAACCGTTTTGCAGAGGGTAGTTAGTAGATGGAAAACCTGGTACAGTAGAATTGTAGTAGGTAAAAGTTTAAAATCTGGTCTACCATAATTCTGGTATGTGGTTGGTTTTCAAAATATTCTAATATTGTTTTATTAGACTGTTTTATTCTTTATGCACTCTTGGTAATTTAAGAAAGGGATGAAAGGGGAGGAGTGTTGTATATAATTATGCAACCTTGCAGCCCAGGTAAGTCGAGAGTCTTCCTTGATGATCGAAACATGTATCGAATGTTTTTATGTTGGGTACTGCTTATAAAACATGTTTTAATGCTAAACACATTAAACGAGTTCATTTAATTTAACTGCAAGGATGATCATTGGAGAAACCTTATGGGCTCGCTAGGACTCGAAAATGACTTGTTAGCACATACTGTGATCAAAATGTTATGAAAAAACTGTTATGTAAAAAAAAGTTATGTAAAAACGTTCTGCCTATCAATGACTATTTCAGCTTCAACCGTAACCACACAAGAGCACCTAACAGATTCAAACTTAATATTAACCACTCCAAACTAGACTGTAAAAAATAGGACTTTAGCAATCGAGTTTGTGGAACTCATTACCGGATTCAGTAGTGTCAACCCCTAACCCCCAACATTTTTCCCTTAGGCTATCCACAATTGACCTCTCCAGGTTCCTAAGAGGTCAGTAAGAGGAGTATATGAGTGCACTAGCGTGCCTTCCGTCCCCTTTCCTATTGTCTCTCCTATATCCTATATTTCTTTATATATATTACTACATGTCTATTCTCTTCAATATGTATTGTGTATTGGACAAAATAAATAAATAATCCTAAAAAACTTATTGCTAGATTTTAATTTTAACTTATTCTTGATAATTCAGTCCCCACTGGTTGGAAGTTCTATTATTATTATTATTATTATTATTATTATTATTATTATTATTATTATTATTATTATTATTATTTGTTGTTGTTATTATTATTATTAGATTTGTAGGCCGCCCCTCTCAGGAAACTCGGGGAGGCTCAAAACAATAATAAACAATGTACAATTCTCTATCTAGTCGCTTTTTAATATTTTTAGTGAATAGTTTCAGAGGTAGTTTTAACTTTACGGGGGTTTTTTTAAATCCCACCTTTATTATTTTTACAAATGATTCAGAATGTTACTTGAGCCTTCCTCCTTCCCACAACAGCAACTCTGTGAAGTGAGTTGGGCTGAAAGCGGGGGGGACGGGGGACGACACAGTGAGGTAGTAAAAATGGAGCTCCACCCCAGAGTACCCAATTTGCACTGAAAGATGTTGAAAGAAAATGCAGGGTGTCCTGCATTAGCCAAGCCCACAGTGTGGTAGTAAAAATTTTGGTAGCCCTTCACTGGTTGAAAGTGTGTGACTGGCTCAACTTTTCTTAGCTGGCTTTCATATGTAACATATTTTTTTAGTAACAGATTAACAGGGTTAGAAAGGCCCTTGTAGGTCCTCTAGTGACTAAGTCCAACCCCCTGCTCAAGCAGGAAACCTTACAACTGCCTCTAACTAGGATCAAACTCACAACCTCCTGATTGTGAGGCAAGAGCTCCACCTCTAGCTGACAGCAACTGATAAATTGATGTAAGCAGACTATAACTCACTCACTCCCAGTTTCACACCTGCTGTCTTAACCCCTGGACCAAACTGGCTCTATAATTGAATTAAATTCACTCAGTTTTAATAAAATTTCAAGACTTATTGTAAATTGTGCACCTTAGACTGTCCTAAAATATATTTAAAAGATATTACATTAAAAGTATAGTCCTGATTATTTATTTATTTATTTATTTATTTGTTTATTTATTTATTTATTTATTTAACAAAGACAATGTAAGAACAAATCTAATAATTTAAAAAACACTAAAAAACCCATTATTAAAAGCAAGCATACACACAAACATACCATGTATAAACTGTATAGGCCCGGGGGAGATGTCTCAGTTCCCCCATGCCTGACGGCAGAGATGGGTCTTAAGAACTTTACGAAAGGCAAGGAGGGTGGGGGCAGTTCTGATCTCCGGGGGGAGCTGGTTCCAGAGGGTCGGGGCCGCCACAGAGAAGGCTCTTCTCCTGGGTCCCACCAAACGACATTGTTTAGTCGACGGGACTCGGAGAAGGCCAACTCTGTGGGACCTAACCGGTCACTGGGATTCGTGTGGCAGAAGGTGGTCCTGGAGATATTCTGGTCCAATGCCATTTCTACAATTGTCCTACCCTACACCCCAGCACTATCCGTCTAAGTTTGAATTAGAAACATGGCATTGAATATTAATGTTTAAAACTATAGTCAGTAAAAAATAGCAAATTAAATCACTTAAGATTTTTTTTTAGAAAGACTTGAATTTGTTAAGTGTTTTCTATTGATACATTTTGGCATTTAATTATAGGCAAAATGTCTAGTACACGCGTAGCTGTGGTAACTGGATCCAACAAAGGCATCGGTCTGGCTATTGTGAGAGCCTTGTGCAAGCAGTTCTCTGGGGATGTGTATTTGACAGCCCGGGACACTGAACAAGGCAAAGCAGCAGTGACGCAACTGTCAGGAGAAGGATTAAAACCACTTTTCCACCAACTGGATATTACTGATCTCAAGAGTATCCAAGCCCTCCGTGATTTCCTCAAAGAAAAATATGGAGGATTGGATGTGCTAGTCAATAATGCTGGGATTGCTTTCAAAGGTAACCTAAATGTAAATCACTGAATGTTGACATTGGGTGAACAACAGTACAAAAGGTTCTCTAGACCAGTGTTTCCCAACCTTGGCAACTTGAAGATATCTGGACTTCAACTCCCAGAAGTCCCCAGCCAGCATTCGTTGGCTGGGGAATTCTGGGAGTTGAACTCCAAATATCTTCAAGTTGCCAGGGTTGGAAAACACTGCTCTAGACAATAAAATTGTAGCTAATGTTTTTTGAATATTTTTTAGGTTTTTTTCTGTTGGGAAGGTGAATGTGTAGCAAAAAATATGCTATAAATTTATTACTGGAATTTATGCATTATAAGTAATACTAGGCCATGTGATAGGACAAGAAAAACTGAAAAGATGAAACAGATCTCTTCAACAGAAGAGATAAAAATGAACTGGATTTCCTGGAGTTTCCTACTTTAATGATATAAGTTACAAATTAAAACTTTAAATCTATCATTTCTGCTTAAAATGATTTTGTCCTGTAACATTGTTGGAGAGCAACCCTCCCAGATGAGAGAAGGAATCAAGCGACAAACCAGCTTAAACTCTACAGTATATATTATAAAAGAGAGCTAGGTTTGATCCCCTCTTGAATGCCTTAGAGCAGGTGCCAAAACAGTGTGTACATGTGTACATGGGTGATAGCGTGCACGCATGTGCCCACACCCAAATTTATTTATTTTATTAATTAGACTTCTATGCCTCTTTCTTCAAATGACTCAGGGCAGCAATGCCCTCCCCACACACATGTGCACAATTCTCATGCTGCCCCTCGTGCATGCACACAACACACACACACTGCGCCCCACGCATGTGCAAGGACCTCACTGAAATCTCCAAACTTCCAGTTGGTCCATTGGACCATTTTTTCACCATCCCAAGGGTTCAGGAAGCCTGATTAGAAACATAGAAGTCTGACGGCAGAAAAAGACCTCATGGTCCATCTAGTCTGCCCTTATACTATTTTCTGTATTTTATCTTAGGATGGATATATGTTTACCCCAGGCATGTTTAAATTCAGTTACTGTGGATTTATCTACCACATCTGATGGAAGTTTGTTCCAAGGATCTACTACTCTTTCAGTAAAATAATATTTTCTCATGTTGCTTTTGATCTTTCCCCCAACTAACTTCAGATTGTGTCCCCTTGTTCTTGTGTTCACTTTCCTATTAAAAACACTTCCCTCCTGGACCTTATTTAACCCTTTAATATATTTAAATGTTTCGATCATGTCCCCCCTTTTCCTTCTGTCCTCCAGACTATACAGATTGAGTTCATGAAGTCTTTCCTGATACGTTTTATGCTTAAGACCTTCCACCATTCTTGTAGCCCGTCTTTGGACCCGTTCAATTTTGTCAATATCTTTTTGTAGGTGAGGTCTCCAGAACTGAACACAGTATTCCAAATGTGGTCTCACCATCATTCTATATAGTGGGATCATAATCTCCCTCTTCCTGCTTGTTATACCTCTAGCTATGCAGCCAAGCATCCTACTTGCTTTCCCTACCGCCTGACTGCACTGTTCACCCATTTTGAGACTGTCAGAAATCACTACCCCTAAATCCTTTTCTTTTGAAGTATTTGCCAACACTGAACTGCCAATACAATACTCAGATTGAGGATTCCTTTTCCCCAAGTGCATTATTTTACATTTGGAAACATTAAACTGCAGTTTCCATTGCTTAGACCATTTATCTAGTAAAGCTAAATCATTTACCATATTACAGACGCCTCCAGGAATATCAACCCTATTGCACACTT
The DNA here is from genome assembly GCF_031021105.1 of Erythrolamprus reginae. NCBI lineage: Eukaryota > Metazoa > Chordata > Lepidosauria > Squamata > Dipsadidae > Erythrolamprus > Erythrolamprus reginae. The sequence continues at coordinate 60,856,938 of NC_091953.1, forward strand.
TAGAGTCATCGGCAAATAGGCAAACCTTCCCTACCAAACCTTCCCCTATGTCACTCACAAATATATTAAAAAGAATAGGACCCAGAACAGATCCTTGTGGCACACCGCTTGTAACCTGACTCTGCTCAGAATACTCGCCATTAACAATAACTCTCTGATGTCTACGCTTCAGCCAGCTGCAAATCCATTGAACTATCCAGGGATTAAGTCCAATCTTCACTAATTTATCTATCAGCTCTTTATGTGGAACCGTATCAAAGGCTTTGCTGAAGTCCAGGTAGGCAATATCCACGGCACCACCTTCATCCAACACCTTTGTGACATAGTCAAAGAAATCAATGAGATTAGTCTGACATGATTTGCCTTCAGTAAAGCCATGCTGATTTGGGTCTAATAAGTTATTGTTTTTTAGGTGCTGATTTATCCTCTTTTTGAGTAGAGTCTCCATCATTTTAACTACAACTGATGTCAAGCTAACTGGCCTGTAGTTACCAGCTTCTTCTCTACTGCCCTTCTTGTGAATAGGCACAACACTGGCCATTCTCCAATCCTCAGGAACTTCTCCTGTTAACAAGGATTGGTTAAACAAATCAGTCAGGGGGGTAGCAATGACAGATCTGAGTTCTTTAAGAACTCTGGGGTGGATGCCATCTGGACCCATTTCCTTATTTATCTTTAATCGTTCAAGTTCTTCTAAGACATCGGCTTCTAAGATCACTGGAGCTGAATCCGTACAGCTGGAAGCAATGCTATATCCCTCTATAGTATTATTTTGTAGGGTGTCTTTTGAGAAAACTGAACAGAAGTAGCTATTGAAATGGTCAGCGATCTCCTTATTCCCATTAATGCATGTATTATTCCCGGTACTAAGCTTCGTGATGCCGCAGTTTTTCTTCTTCTTATCATTAATATATCTGAAGAAGGTTTTATCCCCCTTCTTTACAGATTTGGCAATTTCTTCCTCTTTTGAGGCTTTAGCAGCATATATTATCTGTTTCGCCTCCTTCTGTCTCATTTTATATACCTCCCTATCAGCTATACTTCCAGACTCTTTATACCTCCTATAGGCAGTTTTCAAATTTCCAATTGGACTGTTGGCACACTTTTCGCCCTCCCCAAACTTCAGTGAAACCTGAAGCCTGGGGAGGACAAATTATGGTCCAACCGGAAGTTCATTTCTGAACTTCCAGTAGGCCCATTAGGTCTATTTTTTTGCCATCCACAGGCTCCGGAGGCTTTCCTGAAGCTTGGGAAGGGCGAAAACAGCTTCCCCTTCCCTCCAGAATGCCAAAAATCAGATGGCCAGCACACAGATGTGTACTGAAGCTGAGAGGGCAACTCCTTGTATGCCCTCAGATATGGCTCCACATGCCATCGGTTCGCCATCACTGTCTTAGAGCTTTATCTGTTCTTTTCCAGGCAAAAGCTGCCTGTCTGCACAGATTCCTGTACAGGTGGTCCTCGACTTACAACCCTTCATTTAGTGACCATTCAAAATTACAATGGCCAGAAAAAGTTACTTATGACAATTTTTCACAACTATTGCAGCATTTTCATGGTCATGATCAAAATTGAGGTGCTTGGCAACTGGTTCATATTATGAGTGTTGCTATGTCCCACACTCATATGATCCCCTTTTGCGACCTCCTGACAAATCAAATCAATAGGGAAGCCAGATTTACTTATCTTAGTATGGTACTTACTATCTTAATAACTGCAGTGATTCATTTAACAATTCTGGGGTAAAAGATCGTAGAAGGAGGCAAAATTAACTTAAACATTTGTTGTCGTAAATCGAGGACCATCTGTATTATAGGCAGAGAACAATAATGTAGCTAGTTTGAACTCTCTAGATATAGAGATGTCTGATTGTTCATGCCTACAATATTACTTGTCTTTCAATAGATCTCTATGTATTCTAGTTTGGTTCTCATTTTTAATGTTGGAATATATTGCCTGTATTAGTTTATAGGGTCACATGCATATAACACCTTATGAGTTTGAGTTTTTGAGTTCCATTAGATAATTGACACTTTCAATTCAATTCAATTTCTATCACTATTTGCAGCTAAACCTATGTCCGCATTTTTTTCCTTGTCCATCTGGAAGGGTTGTTATTGTACACAAAACAGAAAATCTTTAAAACTGTACCTTAATATAATAAATAAGAAAATATATAAAACATCATTTGAAATGGTTTAGCAACTTACTAGAGATTAATTTAAACTATAGTTTTATACTCCATTATAAGCTACAAATTATGGTAGGTAAAATACTTCATGATTCTTTCTTTTTCCATTTCTGTGAAGAAAAGAGGTGTAAACCAAGGTGGGTTTTTTGTCAAGTCATAGAGGTTTATACTGTAATTCTGAGTCCTGGCTTAATACTAGTGCAATACACCTTAAATTAAGATTTGTTCAACTTTAAATATTTCTAAGAATATTTTCAGGACTCTTGATTTAAAATATAAGTATATCTTTCTGCTAATTATATTTCAAAGTCATATTTCATTACAGTATAATATGCATTTTTGTCTTGCATACAAATAAAATCACTGATTAGGCTCTGCTAAGTATCCACTTCAGTTTTTACTGGCATAATTCTACCTTTGTAATATATAAACTTTTACATCTCTTGTTAAACTTTTTCCTATTTGCCTATATATTAAGAATCTTAACTTCTGTTTTCTTACATTTTGGGGAAAAAAAGTTGCAGATACAACCCCATTTGCTACACAAGCAGAAGTCACAATGAGAACAAACTTTACGGCAACCAGGAATGCTTGCACAGAACTGCTGCCACTATTGAAACCCAATGGTAAGCACACGCTGGAGGCAGAATATATTAAAGATTAATCAAAGTTTTTGAAAAGTAAAATGCTGAAAAGAAACACTAACAGAAAAACACATGATCAACTGTTCCTTAAGCTCAGCTTTTAAATTCAGTAAATGTCCAAATGTCCAGTCATGGTATTTCAAGGAATTTTATATTATAGTTTATATCTCTGATACTAATCTCATTGAAATGAATGGGACTTATTTCCAAGTAAATATGTTTAGCTAGTTGTTAAATAAAGAAACAGAAACAGAAAAGAACCAGAGGCTAAACAAAAACAAAACAACTAATCAAACCTACCACATTTATTCCTATGAAATAAAATCATTGAAGAAATATATTCTGCATCAAACTGTAAATCATAGTATTCGTAGATCTTCTTGAAATCATTTCTTAAGGAATATCCTTCAGTTATGGTATGTTGTCAGCCATTTTTTGAATGGCTTCAAACTATTTTTAATCAGACTTTTGCTGAATTTTGTTCTGCTTTAGAATACTGAATTATTACTAATCATATAAGTTATTTTTAGATACATTAAAATCTAAGGTTAGACGCATGCCTCTGCCCTACAGAAAAATCTCAATTGTTTTGCCCTGTAAATGTTATTCCTACCAAGCTATTGAAGCTAAGTAAACCATATATTACCTGGAAATGATTACTGGAGGGTGGGAAAAATTCCAGGATTCATTTCAGTGGAAATTGAAAACTCCAGTTTATCCTAAACTTGGGTTATCAATATCTATTGAAATGAATCCCGGAGATTTTTTTTCCCTGCAGTAATCATTTCCAGGTAATATATAGTTTACTTAGCCTTTATAGCTTGGTAGGAATAATAGTTACAGTTAAGTCTGAATTTAGTAGCCATAACTATATGCATGTTTATATCTATATAAGCCTGTTTATTCAGCATTATTCATTTTCCAGCATTTATTAAAGAAAGATTCTGTCTATGGCAGCTCTTCACCAATTGAACATTCCGATATTTCAGGATTCTCAGATCCATAAAGAGCACCCACAAGTAAAAAAAAAGAACTTTGTCCCACACTTTCTGGAGGATACAAAATGGGATGGCAGAACTAGCTGATTCACTGATAATTGTTGAGAGAATAAAGCCTTCTTTGTTTGTGAGTCAATTATATTGTTACAAAATGAATACAATTGGAAAAAAAATAATTTCTTATGGGGTTTTGTTTTGTTTTGTTTTTGTCTTGGAATAGGGAGAGTAGTCAATGTATCTAGCATGCTTTCAGTTTCATCATTGTCCAAATGCAACCAGGATCTGCAGCAGAAATTTCGGAGTGACACAATCACTGAAGAGGAGCTAGTGAAACTCATGGAAAAATTTGTGGAAGATACCAAGAAGGGAGTGCATGAGAAGGAAGGCTGGCCAAGTACTGCTTATGGAGTATCCAAAATTGGAGTGACAGTTTTATCAAGAATTCAGGCAAGGCTGTTGAATGAGACAAGAAAAAATGATGGTATCCTCCTGAATGCGTGTTGTCCTGGCTGGGTCCGAACAGATATGGCAGGTCCCAGAGCCACAAAAAGCCCAGACGAGGGAGCTGAGACTCCAGTTTATTTAGCACTTTTACCTCCTGGTGCTACTGAGCCCCATGGCCAATTTGTTAGTGAAAAGAAAGTTCAGAAATGGTAACTATGCTACTGCATTATACTTTCCACAGTTATAGATATAGTTATGGAAATTATAAATGCTTCAAAGATCCTTGCTATGGGTATATCCTGTAGAAATTGTGCCAAGCTCCTATGCCTTGCAGGTGAGAACCAACATACAGCAGATTGAAGTAAAAAGCATTCAGTTGCTTAGTAATATCACTGCTGAATCTTCTGCTGAGGGTGCCAATTAGTGTTGTCTCTTGGTAACAACCTTAGGGATTCTCACTCTTCTCTAGCTTTGGGTAGCTTTTCAATAATGGCTTTTAAGATACGGTAATTCACTCTAAAGATAATTCACTCTAAAGATTTAAAGCAGACATGCATACTCTTTTGGTTAAGATAATTTTCTGTAATGTATTAATTGTGTCATTTTGAAAACAAATCTTGACTGCAGTAAATAGTAAATAAAGTAAGCAGTAAATAAAGTTTATCATTAAATAATTTGGCAGTTATTCATGATTTCTGTACAAATACATTTTCACCCCATTAATCACAACTAGAATACAAACACAGTGTTCTAGACCCAATGGGAGATTTATATTTGTTTTTTTCCCTAGTGTAAATAAACTAAAGCTTCCAATAGCAGTATAAGAATGACAAATAGTGAGAAACTATGAAAACAAAATCTGAACAGTTGCTGGCCACCTCTGCCACAAAAGTAGGAAAATTCAAATGTGAAATATAACAATGCAGATTATGCAGAAAAATTAGTATGTACACTTTCTCTCCCATCCTTTATATGGATAAAATGCAATAACACCTGGCCAATCTTGTATGATTAAAACATTTATTCTAAAAATATTGATGTGTTACTTGGCATCAAGAAGTTACAAAATTTAAGTATTTCTGTATTATTGGGTACATACAGAGCCAAACACAAAATTTAAAATTTTTAGAAAGCATTGGACAAAAAGTTGGCTTTTAAGAAAAGGAAACATATATGAATCCAGATAGGTATAAAAATGATAGTAGGAAAAAGTTGTTTTTCCTGTTTTAAATAAAAAATATTAAAATGGCATACACATATTATTCAGATGAATTTAATAACTCCCAAGCTATCTAGATCCATTTTATTTAGTTATTACTGTCTGATTAACGTGAGTTTATTTCTCTGAACACGGTTATGATTTGTGCTGGTATTGGTAAAAAATACCAGACAAGTTTTATCATCATTAAATTTTATTATTCTTATTGGTTGTCTCAGGATTTGCTTTCTTTTTGCTTTGGAATTTATTAATGATTGCATTATTGTTTTACTATGAGTGCAGACTTAGGAATCCCATCAGAGGCAGGGAGCTTATTAAAGTTACATATTACCAGTCTAAGTTCTGTGATAGAAGTATATTTACTTTACTGCAAGAATAAGCAATTGTTCTTGATTTTTTTTCTTATTCTTTTAAAAAGAAAAAAAACTACTTTCAGTTACTATTGCATTCTTTATGTAGGTAATTCATCAAAAATGTTAAGTGTTGTACATACTCCTGGTCAGTTGGAGGATGATGAAGAACTTTAGGACTCTGATACAGATAGTGTTTATGAATTAGTGGTGGGCCCGGGGTTACAGGTAGTAGAGCAGGTGGGAGACCAGCCACAGGATGTTGCTATGAGTCCAGAATCTAGCAAGGAAGAATCAGACGTTCGCTGGGTCAATCCTAAATTCAGAAGGGTCCAAAAACGTAAGGAACAGGTGTTTGGAAGAAGATATTAAAGGGAGGAATGGGTTAAATACTGGAGTGATGTATTTGGTAAGTCAGGGGGTCAGTGGGGAAGAAGGGTGCAGTTTCAATGTTGTAGGGCTAAAATGAAAGGTGTTTCTGTTCAGCTCCCAAGCAAGCAAATGCATTCTGTGTTATTTTAGAGTCATTTCTGCTGTTTTTGAATCATGCTGTGAGTACATAAATCTTGTTAAACAGAGGAGGCTGGGAGGAATGCATGAGGAATGCAATTAAAGATAAGGGAGGAAGAGGAATGTGCTAGTATGAACTGTATTTTGAATACAGAAGGGAAGAGAATAAAGATGGAGTTTCTTTGTTTATGAAATACTGCATTTAGTAAGAGTTATTTGTAATAGCTAAAGTTCTACCAGAACATTAAGAAGGGGAATTTGCAAGAGTATAACATGATCCAGGACAGCAATGGCATTTAGAGATATAAAGCTTTACAGTACAGTACTTCACAACCCTCTCTAAGCGGTTTACATTGTCAGGATATTGCCCCTAACAATCTGGGTTCCCATTTTACTTCAGAAAGAGGAAAGCTGAGTCAATCCTGAGCTAGTGAGAATCAAACTCTGGAGTGAGCAGTGAGTTAGCCTGCAATTAATTAATTTATTTATTTTATTTTATTTTATTTATTGGATTTGTATGCCGCCCCTCTCCGTAGACTCGGGGCGGCAATACTACATTCTAACCTCTGGGCTACTACAGATAATGGAACACTAGATCAGAACTAGGCCACTTTAATAACATTGTGGTATTTGTTACTTGCAGCCTACAGCAAAGTTCATTGTGGTTTAACAAAGATAAAAACATTCCTGTCCAGCCATTTTAGGCATTATATTTAAATACATAGTTCCAAAGTTTAAACTGAAAAATGATAAGACTCCTAGATGGGAACATGCAGTGCTGAATTTACAACACACATCTATAAGCAGTGACATGTTCATATGCAGTATTTAATCATATTTTCCCTTTGGGATGTAGTATATGCATACCGGTACTTATTAACATTTTTTATATTTTACAATATTTACAATTGTATTGTATTTGTATATTTCACAGTTTATTATTATTATTATTATTATTATTATTATTATTATTATTATTAATGTGCCACCCCTCTTCGAGGACTCAGGGCAGCTTACAGCATATAAAAGAACAATACCAAATACCTGAAATCTAATATTAAACTAAAACCAACAATCTAAGACCCCAATTTAATTTTAAAAAACCAGTCACTTCTAACAAACCAAACATACATTCCATACATTCATACAGGGGAAGAGCCTTCTCTGTGGTGGCCCCGACCCTCTGGAACCAACTCCCTCCTGAGATTAGAACTGCCCCCACCCTCCTTGCCTTTTGTAAACTCCTTAAAACCCACCTCTGTCGTCAGGCATGGGGGAACTGATATAACTTCCCCAGGCCTATATTGTTTATGTATGGTATGTTATGTGCACGTTGTTTAAATTCTGGGTTTTTAGTTTTAATTATTAGATTTGTATTCTACATTGTTTTTTCTATTACTGTTGTGAGCCGCCCCGAGTCTACGGAGAAGGGCGGCATAGAAATGTAAATAATGATGATGATGATGATGATGAAGTCCCCAGGCCTGTCGGCACAAGTGAATCTTTAGATTCTTGTGGAAGGCAAGGAGGGTGGGGGCAGTATGAATCTCTGGGGGGAGCTGATTCCAGAGGGTTGGAGGCCCCACAGAGAAGGCTGTTCCCCTAGGCTCCGCCAAGCAACATTGTCTAGTTGATGGGACCTGGAGCAGGCCGACTCTGTGGGACTTAACCGGTCGCTGGGGCTCATGCGGCAGAAGGTGGTCCCGTAAGTAATCTGTTCCAATGCCATGTAGGACTTTATAGATCATAACCAACACTTTGAATTGCGTCTGGAACCCGATCAGCAGCCAATGTAGCCCGCGGAGTGCTGGAGAGACATGGGCATACTTGGGAAGGCCCATGACCACGCAGCTGCATTCTGCACAATCTGTAGTTTTCAAACGCTCTTCAAAGGTAGCCCCATGTAGGGAGCATTGCAGTAGTCGAACCTCGAAGTGATAATGTAGCTTTGATAACATTTTGTATTAGAAATGAAATCCCCAAATGCTATTAAATCACCTACTTATCAGCAACTCAGAGTGTAGAGTAAAGCAATAAAGCTTTATTAAACAGATGATATAAATAAATTGTACGGAGACATACACAGCATTGTACTAAGTGGATAGAAATAATTGGGAATACGAAATCCTGCACATGACCAGTACCTGTGCCATAAAGGGCTGTATAGTTGCCAACCAGAACTTTTCATTTTATCTGGAAGCTGACTATAGCAACCAATATAGTTCATGGAGCAACAAAGACGCATGGACATGAGTTATTCACTTTGCATCTGCTGTAGCTTTTGATGATATTCAAGGGCAGAACCAGGTAGAGTGTATTTTATTGCAATATTCCAGTCTGAAGGTAATCAAGGTGTTAGTAAGCATCTGAAGGTTGCCCCACTTGAGGAAAAGGCACAACTGGTATACAATATGATCCTCCTGGCTACAGCTGCCACTTGCTGATTGAGTAGAGGATCCCAAGTTGCACCCCTGCCTTGGAGAAATGCAACCTTATCTAAAACCAACTGTGAAAATGGCACACAGCCAGACCAACCAAGCTTATCAAGATTCAGCCAAAATCTGTTCCTCTCTAGGCAGCCTCCAGACACTGGGTTAATACATTGATATAGAGTAGATAAAGATGGTGATTTTATATTATAATATATTTTGTATTTTAATTCCTATTAGACCTTTGAATACTTTAGTGCGGTGGAACAAAAGTAATAACTTTTCAGATCTCCAAAATTTAGTGCTGTCTCTTTTATTTTTTAGAATCAATGTCTATAGAAGATTATAAAACCATAGTCACAGTGTAAGTACACTAATAGATTATATCAACAAACCATATATTCCTTTCTCTTTCTTTCTCTTTCTTCCTTCCTTCCTTTCTTCCTTCCTTCCTTCCTTTCTTTCTTTCTTTGACTTATATGCCGCCCAATCCCAATGGGACTCAGGGCGGCTTAAATTTAAAAATAGAATCAATGTATATAGAAGATTATAAAACCATAGTCACAGTGTAAGTACACTAATAGGTTATATCAACAAACCATATATTCCTTTCTCTCTTTTCTTTCTTTCTTTCTTTCTTTATTTATTTATTTCCATCCTTTCTTTCTTTCTTTCTTTCTTTCTTTCTTTCTTTCTTTCTTTCTTTCTTTCTTTCTTTCTTTCTTTGACTTATATGCCGCCCAATCCCAATGGAACTCAGGGCAGCTTAAATTTTAAAAAAAACATCTATTGTATTCAGAATTATCTCAGATATCCTGCCACAAGTATCTAACACAAGTTCTTTTCTACAGGTAATATTCAACTTGTGACTACAATTGAGCACAGAATTTATGTTGCTAAGTGAAAAATTTGTTACATGAAGTTTACCCATTTTAATTTAATTTCAGTTAATTTATGGGTAGGTAAAAGGAGGACCCAGATTGTTGGGAGACAATATGCTGACTCTACAACCACTTACAGAGGGCTGTAAAAGCACTATAAAGTGCCATATAAGTCCAAGTGCTATTGCAATGTATAAAATTTTATTTAAAATTAATATTTTTTTAAAAAAAATTAAATGTTTCTATATCCTTTTTTTAAAGTAAGCTTCCCAAAGTTATTTGAAGTCTGGTGACTTCTAAGCTTTTTTTAAAAATTATAGGTTTTATATATATATATATATTTACAGCAGCACGAAGCTTAAAACCTCAGCCTGATGATGGTGAATGTGATTTGACCGAAACGTCGCATAGACATTCAAAATATTACACGGGGCAAAACCCGAACTCAGAACAATCTACATACATACATACATACATACATACATACATACATACATACATACATACATACATATTAAAGTAGGAAAAATAAATACAAAAAAGAAACAGAATACAAAGTGTCACATTTCTGTCACTATTTAATGTGCCACCAGAAGTAGATGAGCTGGATTTAGAATCCCACAGGTCACTACTTTCAACCCCACCCATTGAGATCTGACCTCAAATAAATGAAATACTTTATTATTTAATTGTATGTTTATACCCAGTATACCCATACAATGAAATTCACATAACCCCTAAAGACCAGATCCAACACACATAACAATCCCAAAAACACGCCCCACCCACCACAAACAGAATATCTTATATGCCATCAGACTTGAAATTTTGGGCTTAGATAGGTTAGAACTTTGTTGCCTTTGATCTGACTTACATGTTATTTACAAAATCATTTACAACAATGTCAATGATTTCTTCAGCTTCAACTGCAACAATACACACACACATAATAGATTCAATCTCAATATAAATTGCTTGAAACTCAACTGCAGAAAATACCACTTCAGCAACAGAGTGGCCAGTGCATGGAATGCATTATCCGACTCTGTGGTTTCTTCCCCAAACCCCAAAAACTTTAACCTTAGACTGTCTGCTGTTGACCTCATCCCATTCCTAAGAGGTCTGTAAGGGGCATGCATAAGTGCACCACTGTGCCTACTGTTCCTGTCCTACTGTCCTATTGCATAGAATAGAATAGAATAGAATAGAAACCGTACAAATGGTGATAGATTTTAGCAGAAACCCTCCCATCCTACTACCTCTCACAATACTAGCAACACAATATCAACAATAGTGACCTTCAAATTTCTAGGTTCTATCATATCTCAAAACCTAAAATGGTCACCTAACATCAAAAACGTCATCAAAAAAGCACAACAAAGAATGTTCTTTCTGCGCCAACTCAGGAAGCTCCCCAGGGAGCTGCTGATACAGTTCTACAGAGGAATCATTGAGTCTGTCATCTGCACCTCTATAACTGTCTGGTTTGGTTCTGCAACCCAACAAGACCAACACAGACTTTAAAGGATAATCACAACTGCAGAAAAAATAATTGCTGCCAACCTGCCTTCCATTGAGGACCTGTATAATGCACGAGTCAAAAAGACGGCAGTGAAAATATTTACTGACCCCGCACATCCTGGACATAAACTGTTTCAACTCCTACCCTCAAAATGTCGCTACAGAGTACTGCACACAAGACAACTAGACACAAGAACAGTTTTTTTTCTGAACGCCATCACTCTGCTAAACAAATAATTCCCTCAACACTCTCAAACTATTTTCTAAGTCTGCACTACTATTACTACTAGTTTTTTTCCATCGTTCCTATCAACCATTTCCTCCCACTTATGACTGTATGACAGTAACTTGTTGCTTATATCCTTAAGATTTTTATTCATATTGTTTCCTCATTGCTTATTTGACCCTTATGACAATCATTACATGTTGTACCTCATGATTCTTGACAAATGTATCTTTTTCTTTTATGTACACTGAGAGCAGATGCACCAAAGACAAATTTCTTGTGTGCAATCACACTTAGCCAATAAAGAATTCTATTCTATTTACCTGTACATACCTTGCTAATGTTTATGTTTATACCAATACCTACTACCTTGTACATGCTTGACTAAGTAAATAAATAAATAAATAATGATAGATAGATAGATAGATAGATAGATAGATAGATAGATAGATAGATAGATAGATAGATAGATAGATAGATAGATAGATTCCTCACCCTGAACCATCCAAACATCCACACAACAGACCAAGTAAAACTGTCCAACAGCTCCACTCTTCTCGGCTGTAAATTACTTGTGCCTAAAACGTGCAGAGCACTCACTAAAAAAATACACAAAACAATAAATTGCAGAAATACTACAGCAGTTCTATCAAAACAACTTTTCACCAATCTGTTGCAGTCTCCAATCCCGACAGTAGGTGGAACCTAACAAAACAAAACAGAAAAAGGCCAGAGACACGGCTTTAGGAATGTACCATCTTTCCGGGGAGGGCCGCGCGTCTGTGTTGACCTAACTGCAAGCCAGTCGGTCTTCGCATCGTTAAATTAAATTAGGAATTAGGAACGATACGCGCGTAGAAAACTTCTTTACGGCCTTTCAAAAGATAACGATCGCCACCGCGCGTTTTCCGCCTCCTGAAAAAATGGTATTTCCCCAACCTGGCCGCGGAAGAGAGAAAAGAGAAGCGTGACGTTCTCAAATCCAGCCGCCCTTTGAGAGGCGGCGTTCCGTACTGTACTCCGCTTTTTTCTTCCTCCTCCTCCACCTCCCGCTCCCTCCCACTTACAGTATTTTCCGGCTCTTGCCTCAGTCCCGCCCCGCCGTGGGACACGTCGCCCCTGCAAGAGGAGCAGCTGTGGAAAGAGCAACCGACGGCGGCGATCCGTTCTTCGGACAGGTGAGCCATTTGCTCCTCTTTGCTTTTTTCTGCAAAGGTGGCTGTGAGGTGTTAGTAAGCGAGGTGAGACGCTGGGCTCCCGTTCCTTTCGCACAGTGTCCCTTTCCTCCACTGAGTAAATCCCTCCCGCTTTCTCATTCCGAGAAAACACGTCGCCCTCGGTTCGGAGACTCACTTACTTCCCCTTATGGGAGCAGCAGATGTTATCTTAACCTTTTTTCCAGGTGCTCCAGAGAACAAAATAAATGGGCGAGGAGGAAGGAGATCTGTGCTGTCCCTTTTTTCTAAACCCCACCTCAGAAAATCCGAGTCCAGATTATTGCAACCCCTCTGCAATAATCTACCCTTCCATGTCTTCCTTGCCTTTTGTTCTTTGGATACACGGGTTTTATTGCGTCCCAGATTATACAGGATGCCTCCTGACGCTGCTCTGTTTATGATCTGGTTTGTCTATGTTAACAGCTGTTGGGTTTTGTTTGCTTTGTAGGTTTGCAGCTGCCTGTCAACAGCAAGGAGAGGAAAGCTCTCATTGCATCACGGGAGGATTTTTTTTAAATCTTCTTTGCCTTGTGTACACACCTTTATTAGCTGCATAATTTATGACCCCTGCCTTTAAAAATGTTTAAAGTCGTTTAAAGAAGGGGGGGGAAACCTGCTCAATTCCATTAAGCCAGCTCTTTGGACTTTCTGCAGGGTAAGGCATCACTGTTTCCCCGGGTGTAAGCAAAATGGACTAAAGTGGGCAAAGAAATCAAGATTTTAAATTATTGATCTGCTATTATTCATGAAACAGCATTTCTGCCCTTCATCCACAACCTCTATTTCAGTGTTTCCCAACCTTGGAAACTTATTTATTTATTTATTAAATTTGTATGCCGCCCTTCTCCGTAGACTCGGGGCGGCTCACAACAGTAATAGAAAAAAAACAATGTACAATATAAATCTAATAATTAAAACTAAAAACCCATAATTTAAAAAACATGCACACAACATGCCATACATAAACAATATAGGCCTAGGCAAGTTATCTCAGTTCCCCCATGCCTGACGGCAGAGGTGGGTTTTAAGGAGTTTACGAAAGGCCAGGAGGGTGGGGGGCAGTTCTAATCTCAGGGGGGAGTTGGTTCCAGAGGGTCGGGGCCACCACAGAGAAGGCTCTTCCCCTGGGACCTGCCAAACGACATTGTTTAGTCGATGGGATCTGGAGAAGGCCAACTCTGTGGGACCTAATCGGTCGCTGGGATTCGAGTGGCAGAAGGCGGTCCCGGAGATATTCCGGTCTGATGCCATGAAGGGCTTTATAGGTCATAACCAACACTTTGAATTGTGACCGGAATGCGGATGCTGGCTGGGGAATTCTGAGAGTTGAAGTCCAAATATCTTCAAGTTGCCAAGGTTGGGAAACAGTGCTCTATTTTAAAGTATTTATTTATTTATTTATTTATTTATTTATTTATTTATTTGCATTTGTATGCCGCCCAACTCCCAAGGGACTCTGGGCGGTTTGCAACAAAAAAAAGTAAAACATACAATGTGACATTAAAGCGTCTTAGAAAACAATCTACCATAAAACAATTTAAAACCAAACAATCAAAACTATTAAAACCATGCATATCATTAATGGCCGCATCCTGATGGTGTGCCATCAGATCAACGGTTCCAAGCCTGCCAGAAAAGCCAGGTCTTTGCAGATTTCTGGAAAGCCATTAAGGTGGGGGTAGTCCACATCTCAGGAGATAGCTGGTTCATTCTATATCTCTATTTAAAAAAAATATTGTTCAGAACAGTCTTTCATTTCTTCTTAGTTTTTGCCATTCATTAAATAGCCAAATCTAAGATTGCTGCATATGTAATGGGACATGCTGGAATTATTTTGTTTTTCCATCAGTCACACAAAATAAATGGCCCTGGATAGCCCTGGATAGTGTACATCAAATCTCCAATTAAGTGTTTTAATTGACATGAAAGTCAAAGAATTCTGTCAGATACGACTTTTCATGTCATAGTGTTCATCTGCTGAAAGAGAATAAATGTTGATTTGGGGCACAATTCAAGGTGTTGGTCATTATCTTTAAAGCCCTACATGGCTTAGGGCAAGACTGTCTTCGAGACCCCCTTCCCAGCGACGGTAAGGGCTCACAGAGATGGTCTTCTCTGGGCCCCATCAGCTAAACAGTGTCAGCTGGTAGTCACGCAGGGGAGGGCCTTCGGTGTGGCTACTCCTACTGTTTGGAACCAGCTACCTCCTGAGATCCGGACTACTCCCACCCAACTGGCCTTCCGGAAAGCCGTAAAGACCTGGATTTTCCAGCAGGCCTGAGGACGTTGATCTGATGGATCCGGCCATTAATGATGTGCATGGTTTTTTAACTGTTTTAATTGTTTTTAATTATTGGTTTTAAATTGTTTAAAATTATTTTTAAGGGGTCTTGATATTACACTGTGTTTTGTTTTTAGGGTGTCCTTTGGGAGTTGGGCGGCATATACCGGTAAATACAAACAAACAAATATAGTTGAGCAATCAGGCTTATTGTTTTCCTGGAAGCTTTTTGAGAAACATTGTTTCTCAAACCTTTCTGCTGTCAGGGATTGCTTATCAGGTGTGCTCTATAGTCCTTTCCTAGAACTCTAGTAAAGGGCTATAGAGCACACCCGATTAGCAATCCCTGACAGCAGAAAGGTTTGAGAAACAATGTTTCTCAAAAAACTCTGAAATCTCTGAATAGTTAAATCTTAACTATTTTATTAGTTATAACATTTCTAATTCTGCTTTGTTTTGAGGCATGGAAATGATAGTGGTAGCAGTTGCTGTGTATAATTTACCTCTTTGTTTTATAATACAGTATTTAATAATAATATTGTACAATTGCAACTTAAGAACCACTAATAAAAACAATGATTTTCAAAAGAACGATCAATCATATTAAAACAGCATTAAAAACCCACAGCTCATGAATGTCATCTCAAAGACAAACAGCCTGTCCAAACAGGATTGCCAATAGAAAAGAACAGACTTGGCCAGCTTCTCGAACATCCTGGACTATTAGTAGGTCATTCAGTACTTGGGTGAATATTCTTTATTATTTTTCTGTCAAGTAGAGAAAGAACAGCCTTTCCTGAAGAATATATTGTAAAAATGATCCCTTCCCAAAAAATTATTCCAGAATTTGGAAATTAACTGGCAACCAATGAAATTGTTATAATAAGGGAACAGTATGCAGTAAACAATTTTCCTGTAATTGTCTGAATTCATAGACATAATTTATTCAGGCTATGAAAAGAAATAAGATATGTTGTATTGCTTTAAAATGCATTTATCTAAATTTCACATGAGAACAATGTAACTTATACATTATTATTATTATTATTATTATTATTATTATTATTATTATTATTCATTAGATTTGTATGCCGCCCCTCTCCATAGACTCGGGGCGGCTCACAACAGTCATAAAAACAATACATGGTAACAAATCTAATAATTAAGTAATTATATGCTGTATTTTCTTAATCTAAGATATCAACTTTTGGTATTGACATTTATTATGATTTTCTTTAATCATTAACTTGGTTGTTAATACAGGAAGAAAATGTTTTATGTTTATAAGTAATCTATGAAATAAAATACATTCATTTAAGTGAAAATTAGTTTACTAAAATCATCTCTTCTGGATATTTGCAAAAATAAATCATAGCTAGAAAATAAAATATGAATTTACTTATACTCATACTGAATATTGACATATATAAATAAATGTCAATATTCAGTATGAGTTGGTCTCAATTCTACAGTTTCATATGAAAGTAAAATAAACAATATTTACATTTATTGAATACTCTCAATATTGAACTACAGTATATCAAAGCTATGGTCGTTGTATGATGGTTTTTTTTGTAAAGTTTAGCATTTTATGCTGAGCGTAGGTTAATTATTTTAATTTTGATTTTCTGTTTTTATTTAAAATATTTACAGATATATATCTATAAGAAATAAACTTATCAAAGGTTTGCTTTTTAGTTCCTCAGAGCATTTTGATATGAACATTTAAAATGGATCCAGAAGAGCAGGAGTTGCTTGGTGATTATAGATACAGAAATTATTCTTCAGCAATAGATAAAGCTTTGAGGAACTTTGAATCTTCAAGTGAATGGGCAGATCTCATATCTTCTCTTGGGAAACTCAACAAGGTATAGTATCTGTCTTTTGAAATTATTTATAAGTTTTTTTTTAATGAGATGTTTAAAAAGTAGCAATATTATATACCAGGCTTCCGGTTTGGTGGAGATCGCGGCGGGACGTGTCTGGCAGGGCTCTGCCAGGCGAATCCTTTCTACCCCCTCCGAAGGTCGCATTTGCGATCGGATCGGGCCCGGATGGCCCGATCCATGAACAGGGGGCTCTCCTCTGCCCGAGGACCCATCGCCAGGATTCCGGAGGCAGCGGTTCGCCCCGCAGCTTCGGAGACGGGAGAACCGCTCCTCCTTGATTAGGAGGACCGGCCAGCGCTTTCTCCCCTCACTCAGCGGGAAGAACAGAATCAAAGCAGCGAAAGTATAAATATCTACATCTACATTGAAAAAGAATATAGCAGAGAAAGGACCTAAGGTAAAAATCTCCATTGTGTTTCGTGTTTAAAGCCAGAAGATCGTAAAAGTTCTAAGTAAAAGTTTTTTCTCTAGGGCGAAAGTGAAAGTTTTTTCTTGTTTAAACCCATCCGCAAATAACAGCCGGACCTAAAAAAAAAATTTTTTTCTTCACTTTCACTTTTCCATCTTGAACGTGAACTTTGGAACTTATAAAATAATTTTCTGACTTTATGGTTTAACAAAATAGTTTAAATTTGACATGACTATTTAGAAAATTTTAACTGCTAAAGGAAATTCCTAGTGATGATCAGAATTTGTTGTTGATAGACTCTTAAAATCATAATGTTCTGGACTTAATTTTTGAAGCGGAGGAATACAGTCTTGCTGCCTTTTTTTTTTTCTTCTGCTGCTCCTTTTTACAACATGAAATAACTTAATAACTATGAACTAAATGAAATCTAGAAGAGATTGAAATCACTTCTTTTTTGGATTACTTATTGTTGGATTAACCTATTTGGAATACTTGCTGAGCCTTTTGGATTATTTGCTGACACCTTTTGGATTATTTGCTGAGAACTCTTTGGTTTAACATCTGCCTGCTGCACGGAAATTAACTTGACTCCATCTTGGGATCTGTTTCTTTGTTCTTTGTTCCTGTCTTGAATTTGGAAAATAAACTGACTTCATTTTGAACACAAGCAAGCCTTGGATTTGTTTTACTCTTTGAATTTTGAATTGACATCAAATATAACTTTACCCTTTGAGATTTGGATTTTCATCTTTACTTCCTAGCAAAACTGCAGGATTTATAAGAAGAACTTAAGTATACAATACTGTTATTGTGTCTTTGAATAACTATCTGGGTTTTTTTTCCCCTGATTTTTCTTTGACTTTCTTCCCTATTCTTGGACATTTCTATTACTAGAAGAAGCTTGGTTTGAACTATATGCATTGTTTAAAAACCTTGGGTTCCTGCTCTATTCTAAATAGTTGAACTAAAATATTACCCCCCTTTCTTTTCTTTTTGAACAACTCTTTTTACTTCATTTTTTTTCCCTTCTCTTTTTTCTTCCCTCCTCCTAAAGTTTCCCCTCCAACTTTTTTTCTTTTGTTTTCTACATATAGTTGATATTCCTTCCCTTCTTTTACTTTCTGTCTTCCTTTTACTTGAAAAGGCTAATACCTGTTCTTCTTTTCTGTGGCACTAAATAATAATATTTCTTTTTCCTTCTCTCTCTTCTCCCTTCTTCTTTTTTTGAATTCTGTTATTAATTGAATTGTTATTGAATTGGTATAGCCATATTATAAGGGAAACAAAATACATTGAACAGATTTGGAATTTATAGTAATTTCTTTTCCTTTTCACTACATATAAAATTGAAACTAACTTTAAAATTTGAAATAGTGGATTCTAATTTGATAATGTCCCACACCTCAACCCTTGTTAAAACAACAAAAAAACAAACTACACCAACTACCCTATCCCCACAAGTGTCACCGCATTCTTCTCCTTCGCATCAAGTGTTAACCATGTCTACCAAAGACAAAGACAAAGACAAAACAATGCAGTCCAATCTTGCAACTATACATGAGACTTTGAACACTTTGAAGGACTTCATGGTCAAATCACAAGAAGACGCCACTCAACAAAGAGAGGCCATAAAGGAGGAGGCAACACAACAAAGAGAAGCCATAAAGGAGGAGGCAACACAACAAAGAGAAGCTATAAAAGCTGACTTGGCAGAATTTAAAGTGGAGATGGCCCAAATGAAAGCTGATATGGGTGAGATGAAAGATCAGATAAAGCAGATCCAACAAACACTTCAAGAAAGTGACGACCGAGTTAAAAAAGTTGAAGAACAATCTGATAAAAATGAGAAAAGAATGGATTATCTTGAAGGGAGAGCCGATGAGAGATACAGAAGATATGATGAATCTATTATCCAGCTGGAGATGCAACGAGCTTCGTACGGACTTCGATTTCAGAATATAAAAGAGGAAAAAGATGAAGACTTAAAAGTGACTATGGCGGAAATTATTGGAGCTATACTTCAAGAGGACCCCATAGCTTTACAGAGAGAAATCGATGAAGTTTACAGAATCTCGAATAGCTATATCCGTCGGCACAACCTCCCAAGAGAGATACATATTAAGTTTACAAGAAAGGCGTTGCGAGATGAGATACTTCATTATTCAAGAAACTCCCCGCCCCAACGTCAGGGAGTAGAAATAAAGATACTAAAGCAAGTTCCAAGAAGTGTCAGAGAAAACAGAAGAGATTATCACTTTCTAACTAAAATTTTGATCAAAGAAAACATTACTTACCGTTGGCTTATTCCACAAGGACTTTCTCTGACATGGCGTTCTACAAGGTACAAACTGGAAAACGTAGAACAAGCCATGTACTTTCTTGAACAGAGCGGTTTGGGCCACTCCGACTACGCAAGTAAGCAACAAGTGGTCCAACTACAACTAGTTCAACAGCAACCAGGGGAAAAATTACCAACTCAGCAAGAAGAAAACTTGGGGGCAACTGCCCAAGTAATAGAGCAGGACCAAGGTGCTAGAAGAGTTCAACCTCAGCGAGAAACCAAAAAACCCATTAAATGACAACGAATAAAGACTTAAAAATCTTTTCCGTAAATGTTAATGGACTTAACGAACCAAGAAAAAGGAAGCAAATATTTTCTAAAATTAGAAACCAAAATGTTCAGATTGCAATACTACAAGAAGTTCATATTAAAAAAGATAACCAAAAATTACTGTTGAATCCCAAAATTGGAAAAATGTACGCTGCATTAGCAGACCAAAAAAAAAGAGGTGTAGTGATGTATGTCAAGAATTCTATAAATTCCAAACAAATATATAAGGATAAAGAGGGTAGGATATTGATTGTACAAGTAGATATTGAACCTAGACCTCTAGTGGTTGTTTCTATTTATGCTCCCAATGAAGACCAAATGATATTTTATAAAAATTTACACCAAACAATAATAGATTTAGCTATTGATAATTTATTGATAATAGGTGATTTCAATGCTATTGCGAATAGACAATTAGACCACTCAGGAGGGGGAGGTAATAAAAAAAGGGGAAAAGGTAAAAAAACAAGAAGAAATTTGCTACCTAGTACTTTTCAAAAAATGAAAGCGGAATTATTACTAAGCGACATTTGGAGGGAAAGACACCCTCACAAAAGGCAATTTACCTTTTACTCCAATCCTCACAAAATTTGGACGAGAATTGACATGTTATGGGCACCAAAAACGGTGGCAGAACAAATAAGAGAGGTCGAGATAGACGTTAATACATGGGCTGATCATAACCCAATAGTGGTCTATATGACGATGAACAATAAACAGAACAACTGGCGGATGAATAGGTATATATTAAATGATAAGAAATATAAGGATTGGATTGAAAAGGAATAAAAAATATTTTTTGAAATTAATAAAACATAAGACACTACTCCACAGAACTTATGGGATACAGTTAAAGCGTATATAAGAGGTTTAACAATATCCTATACAGCAAAACACAATAAGGAAAAGAAATTAGAGTACTTACAATTAACAAATGAACTAAAACAATTAGAATCCTTATCGCAGCAACATATTAAGAACAGAGATCTAAAGACAGAAATAAATGTAATTAAACATAAAATTAGAGTTATAGAACAAAACCAACTAACTGAAAAGATCAAAAGAGCAAAGCAACATTATTTTGAACATGCAAATAAACCTGGCAGATGGCTAGCGTATAAACTTAGAAAACAGAGTCAATCAAAATTAATCCAAAAATTAGAAGATAAAGATGGTAAAATAAAATATGACACAGAAGGTAAGGCAGATATTGTGTATAATTTTTATAAAGAATTATATGCTAAAGATCATGTTATTGAAGATGAAGTTTTTAACTATTTAGAGGCTTCAAATTTACCACAAATAACAGAAGATCAACAGGCCACCATGGACGGACCAATAACAATGGAGGAACTCCTAATAACAATTAAAAAACAGAAAAGCAACAAGGCTACAGGCCCAGATGCCATACCTGCAGAATGGTACAAGATAGACAACGAAACAATAAGAAACCATATGTTAGAAACTTTTAATCTATGTAGACTTGAGGGAAAAATCCCCAAATCTTGGTCAGAATCACTGACAACCCTAATACATAAACAGGGTACAGAACCAGAAAAAATTAAAAATTATAGGCCTATATCACTATTAAATGTAGATTATAAGATCTTTATTGCCATTTATGCAGAGAGACTCAAAAGAGTTATAAATGGAATAATACACCAAGACCAAAATGGGTTTCTTCCAGGGAGACAAATTAAAAATAATATTAGAACTGTAATAAATATACTAGAGTACTATGAACAACACCCAGACAAGGCGGCATCTTTAATGTTTTTGGACGCTCAAAAAGCCTTCGACAATGTTAATTGGATATTTATAAAAATGCAATTAAATAAAATGAGTTTGGCCCAAAATTTGTTAACCTAATAGATACCATATATTCAAAACAAACAACGAATATAATATTGAATAATAGTCAATTACCAATACTTGACATAAATAAGGGAGTTCGCCAAGGATGTCCTATATCACCATTGTTATTTATTATGACCCTTGAAACCTTATTAATTAAAATAAGAGCGGACCCCAAAATAAAAGGTTTAACCGTAGGAGATGAAACCTACAAACTCCAGGCCTTTGCAGACGATCTAATGTTTATAATTGAAGAGCCGACTACAACAGTTCCTACCTTACTACAAACCATTGAACAATATGGAAATGTAGCAGGCTTAAAGATAAACAAAAGCAAAACACATTACTTGACTAAAAATATGAATAAAACACTAGAAACTAAATTAGAAAATATTTCTGGAATAAAGACTGTAAAAAAGGTAAAATATTTAGGAATAAATTTAACAGCGAAAACAATAACATTAAAAAATGATAATTATATGAAATTACTAGCAGAAATTAAAAAAGACTTAGCAATGTGGAATAATTTGAAAATATCTTTCTTAGGAAGAATTGCAACAACCAAGATGAACATTTTACCCAAGGTCTTATTTCTTTTTCAGACAATACCAATAAACCCAGGGGGTATCTTTTTAAAAACTTTAACAAACTTAGTTAAAAAATTTATATGGCAAGGTAAAAAAGCAAGGATAAAAATGAATTGTTTAGAAGATATTAAAGAAAGAGGTGGATTTGGCCTTCCAAATTGGAAACTATATTATCAGGCCGCTGCATTAACATGGCTTAGAGATTGGATAATTTTAGATAACAAAAGAACACTTGACCTAGAAGGACATGATTTAATGCTTGGATGGCACGCATTTTTATGGTATGATAAGGACAAAAACCATTCATATTTTAAAAGGCATACGTTAAGGAAATACTTATTAGAAGTATGGAAAGACATAAAGAAGAATCATTTTTTAAGTATTCCAGACTGGCTAGCTCCTTTAGAAGCAATAACACATCCAAAGTCTATAAAAGATAAGAAAATAACTTATAGATATAAAGAACTATTAAATGATCAGATGAAGCTTAAATCTAGAATTGAATTACAAGAAGAAGGGATAATAATAGATTGGTGGCACTACGCCCAGATCCGATCTAGATATCAGAAGGATAAAACTCTTTACATTTTTAATAAAAGTAAGAATCCTTTAACTACTTTAATTACCACTAACTCAACAAAAATGATAGGGAAAATATATAAACTACTTATCGCTCATAAAAATATAGAGTTGACTTTAAAAGATACTATGATAAGATGGTGTAGAAATATTGGCAAGGAAATAGATATAGACACATGGGAGAAAGTATGGATTAACAATTGGAAAATGACTAAATCAGTTTCCCTAAAAGAAAATCAAATCAAAATGTTTTATAGATGGCATCTCCCACCAAATAGGATAGCAAAAATGTTTCCCAAAACATCCCCAATATGCTGGAAATGTAAGAAAGATATAGGAACTTATTATCATCAATGGTGGACATGTGGTAAAGCAAAAATATATTGGAAAATGATTGAAAAAATATTAAAAGAAATAATAAAGCAAGATATAGACAATACCCCGGAATTTTACTTACTAGGTGTTACAAATCAGACCTATAAGAAAGAAATTTTTTATTTAATTATACACATATTAACTGCGGCTAGAATAATATATGCGCAAAATTGGAAAGGGGAGGAAATCCCCAAGGAAGAAGAGGTCATAGCTAAAATATTAGATTGCGCTGAAATGGATATGATGACAAGAAGATTAAACGATCAAGAGGATACTAAATTTTATGAAACATGGAACAATGTCTATAAATGGATAGATAAGAAAAAATAAGATATATCCTTAGTTGTTTTTTTTTTGTATTAGTTTTTACCTAGGTGATAATAATATTAATATTAGTTTGAAAGGACTTTTTGACGATTATGATATAGTAGTGTATGTATGTATAAGTATAAGCAACATACCAAGATCTTTGATATATAATAGTTGAATTTAGCTTTATTGTTTGGATTGAAGGTTTGACACTATTTTACTATAGTAATTAGGATTATATTAAAGGTATTTTTTGGTAATTATGTTATACTAACCCTACTTAACACTCACATCAAGATCTGTAAAACTTTAACTCAAATTTATTAACTTTTTTTACTATAATAGTTAACATATATTTAATTATGTATTCTTTTTCTACATTTGAATGTATACTTTCATAAGAAGCGGGGGAACTATACCCCCACTTTATGTTTATTGTTTGTATGTATTTGTTTGTTTTTATGAAAAAATAATAAAAAAATTGGAAAAAAAAAAGTAGCAATATTATATATCTAAGGTATTTTAGTGCAATATATTCCAATAGCTCTCTACCTTTGAAGAGTGTTCAGAAACTTCAGATTGTGCAGAATGCAGCTGCAAGAGCAATCATGGGCTTTCCTAGGTATGCCCATGTCACACCAACACTCTTGTTCTTTGGAACAATGAAAAGCTGAAGTGCAAATACTTTGACCATCTAATGAGAGAACTCATTGAAAAGACTCTGATGTGGGAAAAGATTGAAGGCAAAAGGAAAAGGGGATGACAGAGGATAAAGATAGATAGTATCATAACACAAAGAACATGAATTTGGGCAAACTCCAAGAGATAATGGAGGAAGAGGGGGGTGCTGGCATGCTGTGGCCTGTGGGGGTCACAAAGAGTCTAACAACTGAACAAGTACAATGCTAAAAATCTACAACAAAATATCTCTTATAATGAGAAAGAAAGAATATAATAATAACAAAGAGGCTATTACCCTGGTTCCCAATGTGGGGCCCATGCCCCACAGAGGAGCAATTTCATTTTTAATGGGGGCAAATGCTTAAACCTAGTTAATGGCCTTTTAGCCTTCCTCCGTGTGAGTAGCTCACTTTTTGAATAATAAGAATTATGTGTCATGGGAGGAGGAGGCCTCAGGATTTTAGAGATGCTTAGGTGGGGCATGGCCAAAAAAAAAAAAAGGTTGGGAGCCACTGGGCTATTAGCTTTTCAATTAGTTTAAAACAGAGATACAGTATTTGTTTCATTTTTTTGCTATATCCCAGTGCCACCATAAATAAAGGGGATACCAAAGTAAGATCAATGTATACTGGATATATTATGTATAATAATAGTTATAGTGGTAATAGAGATTCAAAGTGTTGGTTATGACCTTTAAAGCCCTGCATGGCATTGGACCAGAGTACCTCCGGAACCGCCTGCTACCGCACGAATCCCAGCGACCGATAAGGTCCCACAGAGTTGGCCTTCTCCGGGTCCTGTCGACCAAACAATGTCGTTTGGCAGGCCCCAGGGGAATAGCCTTCTCTGTGGCAGCCCCGGCCCTCTGGAATCAACTCCCCCAGAGATCAGAACTGCCCCCACACTCCTTGTCTTTCGTAAATTACTCAAGACCCATCTATACCGCCAGGCATGGGGGAGTTGAGACACCTTTCCCCCAGGCTTTTTTTATATTTATGTTTGGGTATGTATATGTTGTTTGCTTTTTTAAACATGATAGGGTTTTATGTGCTTTTTAATATTAGATTTGTTTTCGCTGGAATATTGTTTTTATTATTGTTGTGAGCCGCCCCGAGTCTTCGGAGAGGGGCGGCATACAAATCTAATAAATTGAATTGAATTGATTGAGTACAATAAGAAATATAAAGCAGGTATGTCACACACTATCCAATGCTTTTAAATGTTTATGGTTTTGTATGTTTGTATTTAAATAAAGATATATATAAATAAAAAAACAGAGAACAGTCAAAAAAATCAGGTTCCAGCTTTCTCTGTATTAGATTATCTCAAGTACGATGAAGGAATATTTTTCAAATACTTGAAAACTTTTTGTCTGTAGGAAGTCATGTGTGCATAAAACAATGAAGTCTAAAAAGAGAATGAGGTTTATCTACTCTCCGACTGTTTTCTTTCTCAAATTATATTTATTTTTGTTAGTGTTGCTGGTAAAAGAAATCCCTTGGAAAGATAGTTTGAGTTTATAATTAATTCTGTTGGTTTCTTTAGAAAATTAACAAGTCTAGGTGAATGTGGTGCCCATATAATAAACAAGTTAGGTTCAGAAATATGTTATCTCTTTGTTCTATCAATATCAGCCATAAATATTTTAATATTTACTTGGCTGGAGAACGGAATCATTATTTTAGTAACTATTGAAAGAGAGCTTTGTAAAAAGTCTGTTTATTTTTATAATAGTTTCAGTGCAGTGCGTTCTACCCCTGCAGAGAAAACAATATATTTCTTATGTTGTAGCTAGCCTGTCGTGTTTGTGTTTTTTAAAAAAAATCAGATATGTGAGACTAGCTATTTTCTGCAGGTCATTATAATACTTGAAAAATATTCACCAGGGAGGTAAACATTCCCAACAGTTGCAGTATTTGTTCTTGCTCGTTTATTTGACAAAAGTTATTATTTCTAAAATCTCATAATTGGTTCAGGTATTTAATCTGGTGAAGTGATATATTAAATAATAAATATAGAAATTGCCAGAACACATCCATGGCTTTTGTGATCAGTTTTTATAAAGATCTCTGGAACTCTGTTAAAGAAAATCTCTGCGTTTTAATTCTCTTAAATAAAAATATAACTACAATTTGTTTCCTAATACATACCAATTTAAATTTAATATGTACCGTATATACTCGAGTATAAGCCGAGTTTTTTAGCCCCAAAAATGGGCTGAAAAACACAGCCTCGGCTTATACTCGGGTCATTGACAAAGTCACCACACGAGGGCGCCATTGCTTGAGCCAGAGCGAGGAGGCACCAGCTTTTGTCCCCTCTGGCACGCCGTAGTTCCTCTCCCTAGCTCAAGCAAAGAAGGCAGCCATTTGCAATGGTGAGTCGGATTAAAAAGGCCCCCTGCTGTCAGATTCTCCTCCCCCTCCTTTGAAAGGATTTAAACTGTTTAAAAAATGGTATTTTGTGGTAGTTGCTGTCCTTGCTTGGATAGGATCTAATAATGTGTTATGAGGCAGAGCTAGACAGGAATTCTTTTTCTATCTATCTATCTATCTATCTATTTTTCTATCTGTCTGTCTATCTTTATATGTATCTGTCTATCTATCTATCTATCTATCATCTATCTATCTGTATCTATTTCTATCTATCTATTTTTCTATCTAACTATTTTTCTATCTATCTATCTATCTATCTGTATCTATTTCTATCTATCTATCTATCTATCTATTTTTCTATCTGTCTGTCTGTCTGTCTGTCTATCTTTATATATATATATATATATATATATATATATATATATATATATATATATATATGTATGTTAAATGTTTTTCGCTGGAATTTTAAAATTATATATATATATATTTCTATCTGTCTGTCTGTCTGTCTGTCTATCTATCTATCTATTTCTATCTATCTATCTATCTATTTTTCTGTCTGTCTGTCTGTCTGTCTATCTATCTTTCTATCTATATCTATCTATCTATCTATCTATTTCTATCTATCTATCTATCTATCTATCTATCTATCTATTTTTCTGTCTGTCTGTCTGTCTATCTTTCTATCTATATCTATCTATCTATCTATCTATCTATCTATCTATCTATTTGGTTTTCTATGCTGATAACCTCACAGCAGCTAATGCTGAAGCTCTTCTTTGGATACACTTATTTGTTTGTTTGTTTGTTTGTTTATTTATTTAATTGGATTTGTATGCAATCCCTCTCCAAGGACTCAGGGTGGCTCACAGCATATATAAAAACAGAACAATAATGTAAATCCAATTAATGATGAGAAGGAATCCAGTTTTGAAGGATTTTAACTCTTAGGTTTTAGCTTTGTTCCTGATCGAGCTACTTTTTTTACTTTTTAATTTATTGTTAATATTGTTAATTTGTTTACCCTCTTTTAAATTTACAGAGCTAGTTTACTGGTTTTCTTTAAAATAAATATTCTAAAACATGTCTCAATTAATGTAATTTTATTGTTTTCCATTTTTATAAGTTACCAGTAGCCACTGCATTTTCTAACCTCGGCTTATACTCGGGTCAATACGTTTTCCCAGTTTTTGTGGCAAAAATTGGTGCCTCGGCTTATACTCGGGTCGGCTTATACTCGAGTATATACGGTAATTCTTATTTAATTCTTTTACAGGCTCTTCAAAGTAATTTGAAGTATTCCCTTTTACCAAGACGCTTGATTATCAGTAAAAGATTGTCCCAGTGTTTACACCCAGCATTACCTAGTGGAGTGCACATAAAAGCATTGGAGTCCTATGAAGTAATATTTAAAATTATTGGAACAAAATGGCTTGCAAAGGATTTATTTCTCTACAGGTAAACTCTGGGGATTTTTAAAGTCTAGTTTTATTGACAGTCTTTTCTACTTATCTTCTAAGTAAGGTCCAGCTAGTGTTAATTGCTTTTAGGAATCTTTATTAATTAATTAGTGTTTAAGGTTAAACCATGTTTTGTATAGAGGAATATACTATAGCTTTAGAAATACAAACACCAATTCCCCCCCTTCCTTCAGCTTTGGCTATTTAGAAAACACCAGATCTTTTTTCATTATAGTTTTGCTTGAATTTTAATTATGGTTAACATTACTATGAGCTTGATGAAAAGGCCAACTTAATCAACTATGGTAGAGTAGTTTTGAGAAATAGTATTAATCAACAATCAAATTACCTGGGTTTGTGAATCAGAACATTTTGTAATTAAAATATTATCTATCTATCTATCTATCTATCTATCTATCTATCTATCTATCTATCTATCTAATATTTTATATATATTAATTACAAAACTTCCAGTATTCTCAAAAAGGGGAGGACAGATTCATTGTAGCTTGTCCTTATAATATGTTTATAATTCAATAAAGTACATAAGTGCACTGGTGTGCCTTTCGTCCCCTGTCCAATTGTCTTTCCTTTCCTTCACCTATCTTATATATTCTCTTCCTTTCATATATCCTCTCCTCTAAGTTCACCTTCACCCTCTTTTATATTATCACATGTCTATTTTCTTCCTATGTATTTATGTATTGGACAAATGAATAAATAAAATATCCAAGATAACATAGGCAGAGATTGAATTTTCCCTATCCCTCTCTGGGTCTCTCCAGTTCAGGCCTTTTTCCATTGCTTGGAGTTGCAGCACTGTCGGTGAAACCCGTCTTGCTCGATTTGTACGAAAAATACTTTCTCCCACTTCAGAAGTCTCTCCTGCCCAGTCTTCAGGCTTTCTTAATTGGCCTTTTGCCTGGTTTGGAGGAAGGGTCAGAATTCTATGAGAGGTAAAGTATTTCTTTCAAGTATAAAATTAAAATGCTTAATACATTTTAACTCTTTTTTCATT
The DNA here is from genome assembly GCF_031021105.1 of Erythrolamprus reginae. Lineage (NCBI taxonomy): Eukaryota > Metazoa > Chordata > Lepidosauria > Squamata > Dipsadidae > Erythrolamprus > Erythrolamprus reginae. Next base: position 60,885,999 of record NC_091953.1, read on the forward strand.
ACATACCTACAGTAAGAATTAGTCCAGGAAAGACATGCTACCAAATATAAGCCAGGAATGCAGTACTGCGTACTCTTTTCTTAATTTGGTCAGGGCCATGTGTTAAGGAGAAACTTCAGTGCAGACAATCAGGTTTTTCCTGATACATGGTAAAAGAAAATTCTTGAGATATGTTTTCCCACTAGAAAAGTTCTGGTCCAAACCAGAAAACCTTTTCAGTTCATTGTTTATTTTCATTCTAAATCAAGTATTTTATATTTCAAATCTTATACCCTGCCTTTTTGAGGGGGGGGGGGAACAAAGCAGAAAAGTTAAAGTTTATGCTAAATCACATTTGCAATAGACCATAAATTGCAGCCATGATGAAGATTGTGCACACTCCCACCACCACCCTGCACAAATCACCTCAGTAGCCAAAACCCTCATCACCAGAACCAAACGCCTAGCTGACCATGACCACTTAAAAACTGAATTGAACAAACTCAAAGATGTATTAGTTTCTAATGGATTCGAAAGAAAAACAATTACAAACCTAATCAAAAAAGAGACATCCCTCAAAAATCAAGACAAAGAACAGGATAATGGCATCACCCTCCTCCCTTACATTAAAGGCACCACAGACAAAATTAGTAAAATTCTCCACAAACATAATATCAAAACTTCATTTGTCACTAACCAGAAAATATCCAACATCCTAAGAAACCCAAAAGACAAAATCAAACTCGAAAACCAAGGAATCTATGAAATACCATGCAAAACATGTGCAGCCACATACATTGGACAAACCAATCGAAGAATAAACGCACGCATTGCAGAACATAAAAATGCAGTCAAAAAAGAAGAAAAAACTTCCTCCCTTGTCCAGCACATTAAAAAAACAGGACATGAAATTGACTTTGAAAAAACTAAGTTACTTTCCAAAACAGAACACGTATATAAAAGAATAATCATGGAAGCCATAGAGATAGAAAAACACCCCCTCAGCATGAATAAACGTGATGACACGTCCTGCCTACCAGAAATTTGGAAACCAGCCTTAAACAAAAAAACATATCATAATCATCACCATGTCAATCCTTCAACTAAATGTGATTCCACCAACCAATCAAATCATTAAAACACAGCCACCCAATCTACTTGCTACATTCAAACCAAATCTCCACCCCCACCACTATTTATAAGGAACAAATGGCAGTTGCAAACAAACTATATCTACAGCAGCACGAATCTTACAACTTCAGCCTGTTGATGGTGAATGTGATTTCACCGAAACGTCGCATAGACATCCATGGTTTATAATCCACAGTGGCTAGATTCATTCAGTATGCTAACTCAACATCAAGCAACCTATGACTAATCAGTAGATTAAGATTCAGTTCTCTTTCATTTAGTTTTTCACGTCTATAGTAGTTTAGGAGTTAAAACCCAATAGTAGAAACAGAGATCGGTAGATCCATATATTGATGATTCTTCAACCTAAATCTAAGATTCCTTTTCTACAAGATGAAATTGTTGAATAGTTTAGAGAACAAAATGGAAGCCTGTGGGTATAACTATAAAGCAAAGAGATTATCCTTATCTCCCTCCCTTTGAACAAGAATAATTACACAATTTCCATCCAATAATAATATGGTGAATAATAGCAAATAACTTTTAAGAGATCCAGAAAAAACTAAAACTATTATTATCCCTGACCTGTCCAGGCCTCCTCCTACAAATCCATCATCACTCTGGCTATTTCAGACAGTTTCAATTATAACATAACGCTGAAAACAAGACTGAGGTGTGTCTTATTTTCCGATGCGTTTTATATTCTGAAAAATACAGTATATTATTTAATAGGCATAATATAAAGTTCAACATCAGCATGTACCAAATTAATTTATATTAATTTTGTAATTGCATAAATTTCTTTTCTTATATTACAGAACTGATGTTTTGCTTGTGAAGTTATCCCTTGTAATAGGAAAAGAAGTGTTCTATTCTGCCTTGTGGGCCAGTGTCTTGGTTAGTCCTTCTATAAGGCTACCTGCTTCCCTTTTTGTTGTCAGTCACATCAGCAGAACGATACCTGGGAAGAAGCAGAATTATATGTTGGGGACTGATCCTAATCTCACAGTAGGTTAAATAACAAATAATCTTTGTTTTTACATGATAAATAAATAATGAAAAACAATGCAAAATTTCAGATAAAATCATACATTTTGGGAAGTAATATAACTCTTATTCAGTTGTGCAGTTTTCATTATTTTCTTAGCTAACTTAGTTGGCAATAACATACCTAGGTCACTGTTATGATATGGATGGTTCTATAAATCATATAAATAAATAATTGAATCCCTATGAAATGTGCATTAGGATAATATATTCTGTAAAAGTGCTTCCTCCTTTAACTGCTTTGAAAAGAAAGCCTTTTATAAGGCAACCAATGCAACTGGAGACAATGTTTTCATTTTCTGTGCACATTTTTGGTGTCTCCAACCTATGGGCTGACTGGCTCAGTCGCGCCACAATCCAGAGGACTTTCTGGATCTATATTAGAAGGACGGCTTCGTTTCAGAGATTGGAGCCTTTTTTTGTGGATTTCCAGCCGGCCTCTAGGGCGTAAAGTTACACCCCAGACTATTGGCCATTGGATTAAAGCTTGTATTGCCCCCGCTTATGAAGATCAGGCGAGAATTGTTCCAGCCAGAATTGCCGCACATTCCACTAGAACCACAGCCACTTCAGTGGCCTGGGCCACACAGGCCTCCATTGAGGACATCTGCAGAACAGCTTACACCTTCGTCAGGAATTATAAATTGGACAAATTTGCCTCAGCTGAGGCAGCATTTAGCAGGCAGCTCCTTCAAAGGGTCTGTTCTACAACAACTTCTCCGGACCAGCTTTCTCCTGCTCATGACTCTTGTATTTGGGTATTTACCACTGCTTGGACTCTCATAGCAGCACACAAGAGAAGTGCCATTGGCTTACCTGAACGGTCTTCTCTGTACGCTGGATAGACAGTCCAAACCCACCCTGGCTTTCAGTCCAGGGTTCAATTGGATTCTTTGCACGTCCTCCTTTTTGACTTGTCTTCTTCATTTTGAAACTGTGGAGGGCGTGTCTCAGAGAGGGCGTGTCTCAGTTTAAAAATAACTCAGTCCCTTGACAACCAACTAAAGTTTTACCCATTGCTTGGACTTTCTACACAGCACACAGCACACACTGTTTAGGTAAATCAATGGCACTTTCAATGGACATATTCCTCAAATAATCTCTTTTTTTCATTCAGAATGTAAGCTAATCAATTTTCTGATTACAATGTGGAAAGAGATTGAAAATTGAGAACTGCTGGCTGGATTTTAAAAATAAATTCCTACCCCACTTTTATTGTATGAAGAGCAAAAGGGCATATAAATCCAATAAATCTAATCTAATCTAAAAGCAAATGATCACCCCCAATAACTGAGGGCTATTATGTCAAATATCATTTCACCTTTTTTCTAGATACAAGCTGTTTGTGTGTCGATGCTGGATTCAAATGTTCTTGTGCAAAGAAATACTTTGGAAGTGGTTCTCTTCTTTTTCCCATTATCATCTTCTTTGGTAAGCAAGTCATTTTTATTCAATTGTTTTTGAAAAGCAAAGGTGCTTTTCAAAAGGCAAGTGGACTTTCTTGGGGGTTTTTTCCCCTTGAAAACGTTTTGCTTCTGTAAATATGCACTTGACTCTGAGGATACAGATAAATCTCCAAGTGACCTCAAAGACTCAGAGTGGTAATGATGACCTTCAGAGTGTTAATGATCAGATGACTGCAAAGAATATAAATTCTTCTATTCCTCACCATTTTGTCAGAATGGAAGAAGCTTCTTGGATGACAAGTGAAATGTTTTCAAGGGGAAAAAATCAAGAAAGTTCAGTTGCCTTTTGAAAAGCACCTTTGGGACGACCATGACATGGATGATTGAGAGTCTCTGTATATATTTGCCTTTGTTTACAAAATATAATGGAAGGTTCCTGGTAAGGGTACTCCTATATATTTGTCTTCAATATCTAGTTGTTTACTATTTAAAACAAATCAAGGTATCAAGAATGTATATTTGGGGTGACTGAACTGTAACAAATTACCAAATTCAGGTGGCATCCACTTGAGATAGTCTTGATTCATAGCTATCTCCAAGACAACAATGAGGATAGCATTTCTCCAAAGCCCAATTGAGAGAAATAATAGTGGGGGAGAGAAATAATAGTGGAAGAGAGGACCTACTGACTCTCTAACTATCTTGAAAAACAATGGATTAAAATGAATCTTGGCCCAATCTAACAAAGTAGCTTTTATTCTAATGAATAATTTTGTTTGGTTCTCATTTCCCAACCCACCATCCCCAAAGAAAATAAAAAACAAATTTTAAAAAACATTATTTTTAAGGATACAATCTTACTGTTTAAATACATATATTTTAACAACCTCTGTTTTGCATTTCTAAACTTTTTCAGTGTGTCTTCATGGGAAGCAATATAGCAATATATTGGGAAAAAATCAATAATAATATATTGGGGGGGAAATCAATAACTTAATAGGTGCAGGTACAAAACAATAGGTTTTAGGAAACCTACTACTTTCTAATACAGTGGTTCTCAACCTGGGGGTCAGGACCCCCTTTGGGGATCAATGACCGTTTCACAAGGGTCTCCTAAGACCATGGGAAAAGACAAATTTCCCATGGTATTAGGAACTAAAGCTTCTATTCTGGTGCCTTGGAATATATTTTTACAATCCAACCAATCAGGAATTTACAGTGGAGGTGTCCCTCTGACCTTTCTGCCAATCAGCTTAAAGCTGTGTTAAGGGAATTGGCACTAGACTTATGGCTGGGGTCACCACAACTTAAAGAACTGTATTAAGGGGTCGCAACATTAGAAAGGTTGAGAACCACTGGTCAGACATTTCTTTACAAATTATGAATTATGAACAGGTATAGGAGTACGAAGTGTGAATGATAATAGTCTTAATGTTGCTGGTGTTTTACTGCCATCTATCTTATGTGGGATTTCCTCTGCATGTTCTGCTGTGCTTCAGTTTTTGTTAAAAGACGTATGCTTTCAGCTGACTTGTTGATTCTTTGTTTAGGACCCAAATGAGAGTGCTATTCCACTGCATAGGTCTGATGTGGTTCATCTTCTATCAGCAGCTACACAAACTCTCTTAAGAAGAGATATGTCACTAAGCAGAAGGCTATATTGTTGGTTGCTAGGTATGGAGCCACATGTAGTTATTAATATTTTTGCATTATTTAATTGTTCTGAATTATTTTTCAGAATAAAATAGGGGTTGAGATATCAAATCTCAAATAGTGGTTCAGTAATCTAATGTATATGCTTACAAAGAAATATCTGTTATTCTTTGTCCTCAAAATAATTCAGTGGGAGGGAGGTATCATGTGCATATCAAATGCAACAGAGCTATGCTAAAGATAACTGATGCAATCCTAATAGCAAGAAATAGTGGTGGAGCAATAGAAAAAGAAATATTCATATTTTGCTACAATTTCTTGTTTTATTAATTAAACTGCGGCATAATGCTATATTGTATTTTTTGACTTATTACAATTATCTTTTTAAAGGTTCTGATATCAAAGGAACAGCTTCTGTACCAGAGTTATCTATTAATGAATCCTTAGAAGATTATGCCCATAGTTTTTTTGAAAAATACTCCAAAGAACTTCTAGTTGAGGTAGGTCCATGTTATACTCTTGAAAGAATGACTTCATTAAGTGGTGACAGCCTAATATTAGATTAATACATTGTTGTTGCTACTGGTTCTGGCTATTATTGTATAATACCAGCTTTAAGAACCTTAGGTGGAAAAGTGGAAGTTCAGATGCTTGGCAACTAACACGTATTTATGAGGGTTGCAGTCAGAGGCGGGCTGCTAAGGGGGAACGGTGAGGTGTGCTCACCCCCCGTGGCTCTGAGTGCTAGTGGAGTCCAGCGCAATTACGCTACTGCACCTGGGCAGGTAGCAAAATCATACGCGGAGATGCAGGGGCGCCATGTGATTAGATTTTGTGACCTTCTGACAAAGTCAATGGGGAAGCCTCATTCACCTAACAATCATGTCACTAACTTAACAACTACAGTGATTCACTTAACAACTATGGCACGAAAGGCAGTGAAATGGGGCAAAATTAACTTTAATGTCTCACTTAGCAACTGAAAGGTTGCACTTAATTGTGATTGTAAATCGAGAGCTACCTGTACAGTGGAAGAGTGTTTGAAAAGCAAGATCAAAAAGAAAGTGATGAGAAATCTTGAAAGTAGCAGTAAAAAAATCTTCAACTAATTTTCTGATATGAGCTGAATTAACTGCAATTGTCCTTTTTCCTTCCTAAAATCTTAGTTCAGTTCAGTTCAGATGCAGTGTTTTTTCCTCTCCTACAGGAGTATTGCACTGTTCATTTAGTCGTGTCCAGGGTGAAATGCTCCTGGTTCAGGCATTCCTAGCAGTTGTCAGAGAGCCGTAGCAACTGCAGCGCAAGGCTTTGCCGACCTACTGGCTACCATTTGGGTTCTTTTACCCTCTGTGCGTGCGCAAAGTGTAAAAGAACCCAAGTAGGGGTGCGTGAGCAAAGCCTCACACTGCAGTCACTAGCAGCTCTACAACAACCAGCAGGCACGCCCAAGCCAGGAGCACTTCACCCCTGGTCATGTGTCATTTTAAGAATAGTGTTGAATTTTTAATAATATATAATTACTATTAAAAATTTGCTAAGGCAGAGAACTAATTTGTACGTTTGTCAGTAGTTTTTTTTTCTTTGATAAATAGGGTTTAATTGAAATACTACATCAGAAATTTTCAGAAGCTGACTTGGAAGAACAACACCATGCCTATTTGAAGCCATTCCGCATTCTCATAAGCCTACTTGACAAGCCTGAAATAGGTAAGAGAAAAGAGATACTTTTCTTCAAGAACTAAATGTTCTAAGTCATAGTAGGGACAAACACAGGTTTCTACTGAAAAGCATGTAATAGTTGGCATAGATGCTGGTCAATCATTTTAAATTAACATTATCTAAATACAACATCAATGCTCTTCAATATTTCTTAAATTCATTATTAATTTGAATACAGCATGGAAAGAATACATCTCTCCGTAGCTTATTTTCTGACATTCCTATCTTCATTCAGAGACATAACATATTGAATCATATTTAATTACTGCTGGGTATCTATCATTGTTTGAGAAAATGGTTTAGGCCAGAGGTTCCCAACCCTTGGGTTGTGTCCCACTACCAGACTGCACAAGCAGTGGATGAGCATGTGTACATGCACAACTCCATTTGCTCAAATAATTAATGCTCATGCATAAAGCTCATTTGCATGAGTGGCAGGCACTCACACATAAGTGGAGTTGCATGCGCTCATAGGCATGCCAGCCGCTCACACAAAATCACCCCTCTCCCTCTTTGCTACCGGTCCACCTATCCAGGAAGTTGGGAACCACTGGATTAGACCTAGGATCTTTCAATTTTATTTGTTTTTATTAAGAGAATATAGACTATTTTCTTGCTCTGAGAATAGAGATAAGAAATGAAAAAGTATGTAGAAACCAGAAGCCTGATATTATATTAATTTCAAACATGAAAGCCTAAAAGACAACACTAGCATAATTCAATTGATGAATCAACTGCTACTTCTGCAAAATAAATATAGCTAACATAAAACTGATATACGTGGAACATTGAGATTCTGTTCTAGTCACATTGTTAATCGTGTGAGAAATCCTAACAATGCTCTTAAGATTTACTGTATGTAATAATACATTGAACTGCAAAGGAGAAATTGTGTCAATATAACTTTATAGTAACATTATTCACATGTGTAAATAAGTCTTTAAATATTGGATTCCTTTATATTTCCCTTATTGTAGGCCCACTAGTCATTGCAGACTTGTTTCTCGAAGTGATCAGAGCATTCTATAGATATTGCAAAGAAACACTGGGTTCTGATCTTAAACTTAGCTATAGTCAAACTGGGAATATCCTTACAAGGTATAGTTTGTTTTCTGTTTGCTTAAGTAGTTGAATAAATAAATTATACATCGATTTTGTTTATGGTTGCTGGATACTGCTACTATATTTCTGATCACAATTTCATATTTTCATGTATCCAGTTCTTCAAAACATGCCTTGAAAGTAATTTGAGCATTTTTCAAGCTAAAATAATGTCCTGTTTATACTGCTAAAGGAAACTTGATATGGGGTATCTGCTAAATCAGTAGTTGCAAAAGTCTATCAGAAATATGAATTTATCTGGGTTAACCCAAAGCCACTTTGTTATAGTGGCTAAAGGCATTGGGATAGAAACTGGGAGACTGTGAGTTCTAATTCGGTCTCAGTCATAAAGTCAGCTAGGTGTTTTGGAGTCAGTCACTTTCTCTCAGTTCAAGGAAGAAAACCTTGGCAAATCCCTGCTAAAGATGTTACAAAACTAATTGGTTTTGTCCATGATGTCTCAAAGCACCAATACTGATTTGAGGGCTGAGTCATACTGGTCATGGTTGTCTCAAAGGTGCTTTTTCAAGAGGCAATTGGACTTTCTGGTTTTTCTTTGAAGAAAAACGAGAAAGTCTAGTGGCCTCTTGAAAAAACACCTTTGGGAGTATCAGTTAAAATGAAACCTCACAATACTGCTTGAATGTAAAATGTTGGTATATCTCGGTATATCTGGGTTAAGAGACCTTCGACATACACCGAGCAGAGAATTTTAACAGAGCGTGGGTGTGTGATAAAGCCAAAGAAACAAAGACACATTCTTAGTTATGCTTAATAAGTACTATTTACATATAGACAACAGATAGAAACAATTCATAATAAGCACTAAGCAAATACAATACAATACGCACAAAGCATAATACACTCCCCCTCAAGGCAAAGTAATAATGACTGAGCAGAAATGTGCGTCACAGCGTCATTTGAGGGAAGGAGTACTGGCGCCCTCTAATGACGAACCAGCCTAGAATATTTAACAGTTAAAGAGACAGTACAATTTTACAGTGATAACTGTAACATTTAAAGTGATAGTACAAGTTTACAATAGCAAACCCTAACAAACATGTACCCGGTACTAACATAAAAGAAGAATGGTTTTGTTGGAAAAGAGCTGTTCTAAACTTGGCTCATCCTATAACTCAGACTTAAATATCAGGACAGGCATGAACTGAAGTTTTCAGTTTCATTTCTGAATACCTTATTACACATTTTATACCATCACCTTAAAATATGTTTATTTATTATTAACATAATATGCTTACTTTAAAAATATATTTCCTTTGCATATATTTACTAAATGCTGTTGATTCTCTTTTTAGTGCAATTAAAGAAAACAAGAATGCATCTGAGATTGTTAAAACAGCTAACATGTTGATCACATCCTTAAACACAGATTTTCTGTGGGATTATATGACCGGTTGCATTGAGGACTGCTTAAGGTAGTTAAAGATCTTGTATTTTTGCTTTGGAGATAAGATAATAAATAGGGGAACAATAATAATTTATCTTAAATTCAGAAGACAAACGCCAGCAATATCACTACTCCGTAAGCCACATTGACTTCCAATAAATTTCAGAGTGTCATCTCAAGCAACTACCTATCTCTCATCTTTGTTGCTCATCTCCGCACCCTTTCTAAACCTTCAACATCTTTTTAATATCATGATAACTAAAACTGGACACAGCATTCCAAGTGTACCATATTTTTCAGGGAATAAAATGCACCAGAATCTAAGATGCATCTTAGTTTTGGGGGAGGAAAACAAAGGGGAAAAATTCTGCCTCTGCCTCCCAGCAATTTGTCTCTCAGCAAACAGTACAGGTGATATACTCTGTATTTCTATGTAGGTATTGTAGATGCTGGTCTAGGATTCCAAAGTTCTCTCAATGGCAAAATTTTCTAAGCCAGTGGTTTACTTCAAAAGTTCTGTGTCTCTCCATTGGATGCCTACCTTTTGTTGGGAATAGAAGAAAATACCACCTGTGGTCCCATCTCTTTGGTTCCTCCCCCTCCGCAATTGGTACCCTTGATTATGTCTCCTCTTCAGGTGTCTGCACATTTTTTTCCCAAGGGGAGGTTATGAAATGGATTGTTTAGCTCCATCCGAGCTAGATTGGATTGAGTTTCAGGTTTTTTCCTTCCATGAATGACAATTTACCATAGGTCTGTCTCTAAAGGTTCAATTTCTGTGCTAGTTAATTGTTCCTTATTCAGTTTCAATGCAATCGTCTTCCTTTGGTTGGAGTTTCTCATTTTGTTGATTGGGAGGAAGGGAAGGAGGAGGTTTTTGATGTTCCCGACCAAATTACCACAAGGAATCTCAATGGGGAAGGCAGCAGTAAGTCAGATGTCGCTCCTATACCCACTGTGTTTTTGCCCACCATGGTCATTCTTTTCTGTTTATATAAGTAAATATCTATGCTTTCTACTACGTTTTAGGAAATACAGTACAGTGGTACCTCATGATACGAACTTAATTGGTTCCAGGAGGAGGTTCGTAAGGTGAAAAGTTCGTAAGACGAAACAATGTTTCCCATAGGAATCAATGTAAAAGCAAATAATGTGTGCAAATCCTTCAGGAAAATCCCAAACTTTAGAAGGGAGGCGAACAGAGGGCAGGGAGGAGCAGCTAAAGGGGGCGGGTGGAAGAAGCAAGGCTAGGCTAAAGGGTGAGTGGGGCACCCCTCCCTTTTCTTTCTTCAAAAGACACCCTTTCAGTGCGTGTGCAAGCACGCTGTTCTCCTACTTTTTAAAATGCAAACTCTTTCCCCTCCAAGCCTCCCCTCCCTTTTCTTTCTTCAAAAAAGGGGGGGGGAAGAAACCCCTTCATCCCAGCAGCAGCGGCTTGGGTTCGTAAGGCAAAAAAATCTTAAACACCAGGTTCGTATCTCGAAAGGTTCGTTAGAAGAGGCGTTCGTAAGATGAGGTACCACTGTACAGTGTTTTATTTGAGAAACAAAAGAATAATAGCTAGAAAAGATTGGTTTTAAAAAATGTCTTTGGAAGAACCACGTAACCAGTTCAATGTATGTTTTATGTACTACTGTTTTTAATTGCATTTCTATTGAGAATTGCACTACAATCAAACTTGAAGGAAAAGGCTTTTTTTTTAAAAAAAGGCATCTTTTTTTTTTCAGTGGCAAAAATAAATCCACACAGACACAACTGCTAACTAATGATGCAACAATTTCGGAACTCTGCGCACTAACAGTATTTCTTCTAGATGTGATACCACTGGTAAGTCAAAATGTTTAATTTTGTCTCTTAAGTCATTTATGTAAACTATTTCCTCAATATATATAAATGTGCTCTACTTGCCAAAGGAAATCTTTATAGTTCCACTGAAGCTATTTATGTATAGAATATAGAATTCTTTATTGGCCTAGTGCAATTGGACACACAAAGAATTTGTCTTTGGTGCATATGCTCTCGTGTATATTTTTATGCTATGTTAAATTATAAAACAAATCTATAAATCTACAAAAAAAGCAGCAATCATCAGAAAGGAATAAAACTAGAAAACAATTCAGCAAATCAGCAAATAAAATAAAATTTGAGATAAGAAAGACCACTTGCAGCTGAAATTTATTCTACAGTTTGTAACCAATATTTTTACCTTATTCTCAAGACATACAGTAGATGCCATTACCAAGAATTGGTAATATGTGCCATTACCAAGAATTGGTTTTCACTATGCTTACATTCTGCTTCAATTTTATAGCATTTCTAAATTGAATAATCTTTAGGAATGTGGACAGAAATTATTATAATCCATAATTTCATTTATTGACGTATTGTTTTAATTATAGTTACTATTATTCATTGTTTTCTTAGAAATTAATAGCAATTTTTAGCCTCTAAAATAGTATGTTCAGTTATTCACAATTGATGACAGGAAAAATGGCAGAATATACCCTCCACGATACCTATAAACCCTTTGTTTATTGATATGTGTTTTATTTTTTATTTTTTTCCTGCTGCATCTTATTTGTTTATATGTATTCAATAAAAAGAAAAAAACATAAAAAAGAAAAAACCTTATTTTCATTAGTCAAACAAGTGGGATTTTGCAAGCAAGAATAACTAGAAGGACTTTTGAGGGTCTTAATATCCAGATGAACTCATGGGGAGACAGTCAAGGCCTATGTGTATTGGCTTGTGTATTTCTTTAAAATATAAAGCTGACCTGTTGTGGTTAGCTCTGGCCCAGCTCCTGCCCCAAGGAATGTGGAGGTGGAGGTGGGGGAGACATCCACATGCCGCAGGCCTGTTTTGCTCCCAGTAGAATCTGCCAAGGAAGTCTCCTCTGACCAAGGAAGCGTGAGTGACAGGGAAGAGGGGAGTTTGGCAGACAGCCCAGGAGGAGGTCAGTCATCTGTATCATCCCTGGATTCTGAACAAGAATTAATGACACATCCACGCATGCGTAGAGTGATGCATAGGAGACAACAACTGAAGGATTATTACAAGAGAAATTGAGGCCACCTGTGGTTGGGTGGGGCTGCTGTAATTAGTGCTACAGATAAAAGTGCAGCCTGGTGTTTTAGCCTCATGGCAGTTTATCTGATTCATTGTTTTGTCAAGATCGTGGTTTTTGCTGTTCAGGATTGTGTGTGTGGACTCTCTGGACTTTAGAATTGGACTCAATTTCCCAGTTATTGGGTGAGCAATTGTACTGCATTTAACCTGTGCCTTGTGTGTACCAGAAAATCCCTTTGACATTTAAAAAGGGAGCTGTTTCTGTTTTTCTGTTTATAAAAACTTTTGGGTTTTCCTTTTATCGTGTGGTGTGTGTCTTCCTGGACTAATTACCCTGTAATTACGGGTGGTTGAGACACGCCGGCAGAACACTGACCATATTGAATTTAATTCCACAATAGTGAATGCTTAGTAATGACTGTTGAATTATTTCTATAATATTGTGATAACACTATGCCCAGGTTAGTTGCCAAATATTAATCAACTGAAGAACAGTTTTCCACAGGATCCCAAAGCATCATATTATGTTGTTATGACACCACAGGGTCTGACTGGCTTCAGAGCACTCGCAACTGACACACAATAACACAATTGTTACCTTTTTTGCTACTGCTAAAGTCCTGCCAGAGATACTGAGCTGATGCAGTCCCACCATCAAGGCTTGATTTTACTTTTTCATTTTATTTGGATTTAATTTCAAATCTCTTTAAAATGCTTGCTTTCTTGAACCATCTTGTTTTTGTAGGAACTTTATTCTGAAGTACAGTCTCTGTATCTGCCACAAATGCTCAGCTGTATGGTGCAAAGTCTTCTTGAAAATATGGAAGTTTTAAGTTTATCAGAACTCACATGTATGTTAAGAACATGCTTTAAAGTGCTTAGTAAAGTGCAAATGCCATCTGCCTACCTGAGTACTGAAACTGGAAGCTCAGACTCTGTAAGTATTAATACGTATTTCTGATTTTTGCATGAGTTTAAGTTAAGTAAATTAAATGTACTTTATTGTCATTGCACCTTGTACAACAAAATTAAAAGCCATCTTCAGTATACATTATAACTATAAAAATAAAAAATGAAGCACACATTCTTCCCACTTCATATAATTGAATTGAAACCCTGCTATTGCATTAGTATTGCATTATACTATAGAATTCAGTATAGTTCCTGCCTTATAAAGCTATTTTTAAGCCTCTTTGTCCTTCTTTTTATTGGCCTGTACCGTCTGCCAGATGATGAAAGTTCAAAAAAAGGGTGCCCAGAATGAGATGGATATTTAAGAATGTTTTGAACTTTCTCAAATCAGCGGGAGCTATAAAGCTCTTCCAGAGAGGGAAGAGGGTAACCAGTGATGTTAACCCTCTGGAGTGTTGTCCTCTCTGCCACTATGCAATTGGCAAACCATACACAGATGTAGTAAGTTAAAATACTTTCTATGATGCAGCATTAGAAGGGCACCAGCAGTTTTTCATTCAGTTGTTGTTTCCTGAGAAATCTCGGGTAATATAATATCTACTGGGCCCTTTTGACCAGTGCTGCAATGAGAGTGCCCAGGTCAGGTCCTCTTTTACTTTTACTAAGAAACTTAAAACTGGCCACTTATTCTACTTGATCTCCATTGATAAGCATGGGATAGATGTCTGATCTATTCCTTCTATAGTCCACTATAAGGTCCTTGGTCTTACTGGTGTTAAGGACCAAATTATTGTCTCCACCCCACAAAAGCAAGTTTATTTACTTAGTAAGTTTGTTTCTTTACTTACTTACTATACCATATACAGTATATTCCAGAATCACCAGAGTGATTCTGTTGGCTACATTCTTATAGTTGGCAAAAAATGGAAATTGTTCATTTAGCTGTGAAAACTATTAGTTCTCCAAAACAATATTTATTTTATAATAATACTTCCAATATCTATATAGGAAATTACAATACAGTATGAACTCAAATTGTGCTTATTTAAATAACATTGTAGGGAAAGATGGCTTAAAAACAGATTTTTATTCATTTCTTGGAGCAGGACTATTTTTAAAAAATATTACTTTAATCTTCTTTTTAAACTTTTGAAAGTAAGAGATTACATATTCATTTTTTCCCTGTTCTGTTTTGGATAATTGTGCACATGTTTATGAACATAGGCGCAGCTATTTATGTAATGTCAGACTATGTTTTATTAAGGTCCCTGTACTTAAGCAAATGTAAATTGAATATTCTTATATTGTGCAAAGTATAAAGCATATTTGGTATCCAGTCTTACCCAGCAGAAAATGTGTCTGTATTAATGTAAGTCAAATAGAAAAAGAGGCAAGACTGATTGATACTCTCAGTAGGAGAGGACCTTGTTGGACCAAGCAAACGTTTGGCACCTAAGCACTGCACTTACCTTCCGAGGTGGAAGCTGGAGTTGTGGGGTTACCTCACACATAGGTGAAAATGAGTTAGGAACAATTTGAGAGGTCCTCTTCGGGTTTTTTTTAAACATTAATAGTCCAAGTTTAGGGCTCATACTACAGATTAATCTATTTTCTATCTCAAAGTGACAAAAAAAATCCTCAATTCCCATATATTGGCAGTTATGGTCCCCAGAAGCACTGAGGGCTGTAGAAAGGAATCCAAGGCCATCTGGGGCTTTAGAACTGAAGGTTGTCTGTGCAAGTTCAACTGAATATTTAAGCAAAAATGTAAAGGTTAGCTTTTAATACGTGTCTTTGTACATAAGATTTTCTTTTGCTGTTGTATAAAATAAATACGTACTTATGTACTAGACATGCCCATTGCAATATTGCAGAGTCCTGTAAAGGAAGACAACCAAGACATAAGTTCAGAATCCAAGGTGCTCGAAGATGAAGAAGACATTCCTTTACCTTCAATAAAATCCGAAGACAGTGGCATTGCTCTTAGTGCTTCATCTCCTGAACTGCTGCAGCATTTGAGGATACCTAGGATAATCCCTGACAAAGATGATGTCTGGAAAAAGGGTGGAAGCATGCAGATGACTTTGCACTATATCCAGGAACTGGTTGCCAAATTTGCCAGTAAACATATATTTGAGATTCATTTACAGGATTCCAATAACGGCAATGTCTCAAAAGTCCATGTCAGTCAAGGAAATAACAAAGAGAATAATTACCAAGTTGCCATAAATACTGGGGACAAAAGGCACTTGGATGAATCCAGGCAGATAGTGGTGCCTCAGTTGAAGCGAATGCTATCAGATTTCTTCACCGTACGAGGATCACCTTTTAAGCAGAAAGGTCTGAAGCCTCCTTCCCCTTCTGATGAATGTGATAATCCAAGGGATAAAGAAGAGAAAGATTGGGACCTTGATCAAGTTACATTTGATTTGGGAGCCACACGAGAGGATTGCAGAGAAACCTTTTCAGCTTTGTGCTATCTCTTACTGGATTGCACTACATTTCCAGTCTATCTTTTTGAAGAAGAATCCGAACTGTTGTATTTGTCACTCTTTCAAGTGCCTGGTAAGAAGAACATTCTCATTATAGCATTCTGATAATTTAGACCAGAGAAGAATGAAAAATGAGACTTTCAAGGGAAATACAGTGGTACCTCATGATACGAACTTAATTGGTTCCAGGAGGAGGTTCGTAAGGTGAAAAGTTCGTAAGACGAAACAATGTTTCCCATAGGAATCAATGTAAAAGCAAATAATGCGTGCAAATCCTTCAGGAAAATCCCAAACTTTAGAAGGGAGGCGAACAGAGGGCAAGGAGGAGCAGCTAAAGGGGGCGGGTGGAAGAAGCAAGGCTAGGCTAAAGGGTGAGTGGGAAGGAAGAAAGGCAAGGGGGGCGCCCCTCCCTTTTCTTTCTTCAAAAGACACCCTTTCAGTGCCTGTGCAAGCACGCTGTTCTCCTACTTTTTTAAATGCAAACTCTTTCCCCCTCCAAGCCGCCCCCCCCTTTTCTTTCTTCAAAAAAGGGGGGGGGGAAGAAACCCCTTCATCCCAGCAGCAGCGGCTTGGGTTCGTAAGGTGAAAATAGTTTGGAAGAAGAGGCAAAAAAATCTTAAACACCGGGTTCGTATCTCGAAAAGTTCGTTAGAAGAGGCGTTCGTAAGATGAGGTACCACTGTAGTCACAAATGCTAACCTAAAATCTATATATCTATAAATATGATTAAGGAGTTGAATACACATTGAACACTTGGATCCTACTATTCAGTAAAAGTATATGCTCATCTGTGGGTGATAGTTCTACTGTATATTTCTATTGCAAACCAATTAACAGTTGTTCCATTTAATAATTTGTTGAATAACTTAATCCATATATTATCAGGTAAAATGCCACCACTAATAAAATTAGACAATGTGTACCAGCTCAAAGTAAAGTTATTAGCATGTTTTTCAATAATTTCAGAAAACAACGATTTCATATTAAGAACCATCATACACGTGTAAGCAAAGACAGTGTTCCCTCGATTTTCGCAGGTTCGAATTTCGCGAAAAGTCTATACCACGATTTTTTTTAAATATTAAAAAATACTTAGCGGTTTTTTCCCCTATACCATGGTTTTTCCCGCCTGATGACATAATAAATATTTTTTTAATAAACTTTAATAAATAAACATGTTGAGTAATGATCTAAATGGTTGCTAAGGGAGTGGGAAATTGTAATTTAGGGGTTTAAAGTGTTAAGGGAAGGCTTGCGATACTGTTCATAGCCAAAAATAGTGTATTTACTTCCGCATCTACTTCACGGAAATTCGACTTTTGCGGGCAGTCTTGGAACACATTCCCCGCAAAAGTCGAGGGAACACTGTAGTTCAAAGAGACTAAGCATTCTTTGGAATATTATTATTTATTAGACTTATATGCTGCCCCCCCCTATTGAAAATATTCCAAAGCTACTAGGAAAAGAAGTATTCATAAAACTGTTGGAATAATAGGTCATCTTATATATACTCCGAAACAGAAATACTGAGAATTAACAGATGAGTATACACAAAAATACTTTAATACTAAATGCAAATTTAATAAACACAATTCAATATGGGATCACCAGTTAATGATCACTTGAATAATGTACCAAACTCTTTATTATTTTCATTAGGAGGCAACGAATCCAGTTTTCCCTTGTGGCTCAAATCCTTGATGACAATATGTTGCTGTGTTAATGACTGCTACATTCAGAATTTGGCAATTTCTGTACTGCTAGAAATCATCAACCATTCCCAGTCACTGGCATTAGTTATTGAAGACAGAATTAAGCGATATAAAATTCCTGGGCAAAACCCCTTCTTTGGAAGATTGCAAATGGTCACAATTCCTCCTATTGCTCCTGGAATCCTAAAGCTAATTTCAGAAAAAACTGATTTCTATCAGGTGCTGTGCTTTCTTTTTTTACCACTTAAGACATTTGTGCATATGAGACAATGGAATATTTAGAATTCATATTATTGTCATTATTATTACCTGAAGATGACCAATAGATTTTCTTGTTACTTTCCTTACTTAAACTAAGCCAACAAAATAATAGAGCCACTTAAGTAGGTGTGGGGATAACCAGTTAAATACTCTTTCCGTACATTTTGCCTTTAACATCATGGGAGCTAACAGATTTAGCAAAAAATAACACATTTATAGTTGCATTTCAGCAGGCCTTTTCATCCTTCCTTTATTATGAAATGATATTTTGACAACAATTTAATCCATAATTACTATCCAAAACCAATGATGTAGTAACAACTCTTGAGCACAAATTTGATCAGCAACCAATTTAGTAGAAAACTATGAGTACTAAGTTTAGTAGAAAACTATGAGTACTAAGGAGCTACAATTAAGTGATTCTCCAGCCCAATTTAGATTTTTGTTGGCATATTTCTTATTTATACTATTCTTTTTAGATAACTGATGTAAGGTCGCAATTCAAGCTAGCACAATACATGTTGACCCATAGTCAGTAACTAGTGAGGGCAGCTTTGCTAATAAAGTCAGTCCCTATTTTAGTATTCATGTCGTTGCTTGTATTATTGTAGACTTCAATGAATTAGTTGACTGGCAATGAATCCGGAAAAGCAGGGGTTGCGTGTGCAGGAGAGGCTTTCCTGTAACTAGTGACCAACATGGCACTATTGTGCCAGGATAACTGTTTGAGAATCACTGAACTAAAAACACTGTACTAGAAATGTTGAAGGAGCAGAAAGAAAAATGGAAAGGAAACAGTAATTTACTTTCAAATAGCATGTGACAATGCCATCCAAGATAACTTAAAATAAGTATTCTTTATTAAGGTAGCTAAGCTTTGTAGTGACTAAGATTGAAGATATTAAGCAACTGTGAATAACTGCAATAGAAAATAAGAACATAAATAATTTTGTAAATACAGTACCTTGCTTTTTCCATATTAATTCTGAAAAGCATTCAAATTTCTTGCTATATCTATAGATGAAAATATGTATTAAATATTGTAAAACAATGTAATGTAGAGTTAATGAAAATTAAGACCAATATGTTTTTCATAGAACTTTCTTTATCCTATGTTAAATCTTCCAAAAATGGATAATTTGGTTATTATTATTTTTAAATTACAACAGAAAGTTGCTCAAGTGCTTTGGAATCAGCTAAATAAAGAGACACGAGAGCATCACAATACCTGCGTAGAACTGTTCTACCGTCTGCATTGTCTAGCTCCATCTGCTAATATCTGTGAAGATATTATCTGTCATGCATTACTGGATCATGATAAAGTAAGGTTTTGTGTTTTGCAATCCTCCATGTATCTGATAAAGTGAACTATAATGTAAAAAATAATATAAAAATTGTTTACTTATAAATAAAAAATATTTACTTATAAAAATTGTTCAAAAATTAAGAAATAATACACTCAAGTCATTCTTGATGTTTTCTTCCTAAGCGTCATTTCTGTGATCAGCAAAAATTGAAGAATTGCTAGTTTGGCTGCTACCATTTAAAATTTGATATTTTCTAAAAATACATTAATTTCCATTTTAAATTGTTATCCACTTGTAAATATTGATTTATTTAGCTACATATAAAAACAAGCACATTCCAGTAAGTATAATAAATGTTACTAAGAACTACTTTCTATATCAGCAGATTATTTTAATATTCCTTAATTATCATGAAAGTTTGCAGGTTTGAATGATAGAAATATGTGTATTTAAATATAGTACATTAAATTATTTTTTATTTTATTTTGGATTTCTTTCCTGCAAGTGTATGAGACTGGAAGCACTGTTCAGATTCTCCATCATGTGGCATTTGACTAGAGAAATTCAGGGAAGTAGAACTACATCGCACAGCCGATCTTTTGATAGGTATAACTATTTTGAATTTATATATTTTAAAAAACTTCAATGTAATCGGTATACATAGAAATAGACTACTGTTACAATCTCATGCACACCGATTGTCATTGTTTCAGTAGTTGTGCCTTCTATTAATTCTTGTTCACTGTAGATCCCTGTTTGTTGTCCTGGATAGTCTGAATTATTCAGATGGAGCAATTAGTGCTGCGGCACAGGGTTGGTTGATACGAGCACTCTCACTTCATGATGTTACAAGAATTCTTGAACCTGCTCTTCTGCTCTTATTACATCCTAAGACACAGCGTGTCTCCCTTCACTGTATCAAGCAAAAAAACTCGGCAGGTAAGATTGTATTTAGGAAAACTCTTATTGGATCACACCAAGATGCCATCTAGCATAGAACGTCTCTTTCCCAAGATGATCGTTCAGGTACACTTGGGAAGAATACAAACAATAGTTCTCCTTTTGCTTCTCTCCCAGTTATATTATTTAAGGGGTGTTTTCTTTGACCTAGAATTTTAATTAACAAGCATAAATAATATTATTTATAGATCTGTCCTCGTGATAACTAATTTAATTCTTTTTCAAGTTAATTTAGTTTATTGGATAATGGCATTCTTTGGTGTGTAGAACGTTACTGCTTATTTTGTCTCCTAAATGTACTGAGACTTCACCTTATTGGATTACCAAATTGTATTGCAAAACAATAATTGACCTCATTTAAATCAATTTATTATTTATAATTTTTAAAAAGGATTGCCAGTGTCACCATTAGTATTTTTTTTCCTAGAGAGAGCCAAAAAAAACCCCAAAACTTTATTTTTTTAAAATGAAAATGCTGCAAGTCCTTAATAACAAGCTCCATCCCATAAAATAACTCAAAAAGTTACAATTACGTATTTCCGATTTGACAAAGTATCTGCCTGTATATGTGTGTGTACACAGTATATATGAAATGTCAAGGTTCCAGGTAACATCCGGACTAAATCAGAGGGAAACATGGATCTGAGTTTCCCACTCATTTGAAAGTTCACATTCCTTGTCCCCCATCCACAAACTTGTCACGTTGCCCATTCAGATTGTGCCAGCGTGGCCAGTCCTTTCTTCAGTTTCTGGCGCTGGTGGGTGGGAATGTCCTTGAACCAGTCAAAAGAATGTTTTGTGGATGCATCTGAAATTACCCCTCCCATGTTCCCACAAACATCAGGTCTTCTATAGCAGTGTTTCCCAACCTTGGCAAGTTGAAGATATTTGGACTTCAACTCCCATAATTCCCCAGCCAGCATTCGCTGGCTGAGGAATTCTGGGAATTGAAGTCCAAATATCTTCAACTTGCCAAGGTTGGGAAACACTGTTCTATAGATAGTGTGGCAAGCCATTAATTTATCACTATCGTCTGCAACGGCTTTGACATGAAAAGCATTATAATAGTGGTAATTCTGTTTCCACTTTCTGTCCTCCTTAGCATGGTGTTTTCTTTTTGCATTGCCGCTATATGAGTGTTTGTGCATGTAATGTGCATGTGCTTATAAAACATACTTATTTTAAACTCTATGTTCTTTTTGGAAGACATGTCTCTGTGGTATACAAAGAAGGCCTTATTTCAGGAATCAATGAAGTCTCAAGATCTCTCTGAAAGCAGTTTTGAAGAAACTTTGCCACTGAGCCAATTCACAGTTGTGGATAGAGAAGCTATATGGGCTGAAGTTGAAAGAGACCCAGAGAAATCTCTAATAAAAAATGAACTCTCTGTAAACAAACCTTCTCTGTATGCTGAATCACTACTAGAAATGGGCAAAGAGGAGAGTGAACATACTGAATCTGCTGATACCAGTACTGGACTTTTGGACAGTGATAACACATCATTTTCACCTTCTCTTGAACAGCAAGATCTGATCCATGAGGACAATAATAGTGCCTCAACAGATGGCCGAAACAGTATGAAACATACTGGTTCTTCTAATGTTTATCCTGCTGATAGTTCAAAATCAAGTGCTGTGATAAACTTAGTACGTACTGATTCTGATAGAACCCGGGCATCAGAATCTCTCTCAAGTGATGATGAAATGGATTTGGAACTTCAAGCACTTATAACATCTCGATTACTAAAGCAGCAGAAAGAAAAACAGGAGATGGCTGAAGCTCTCTTTAAACATGTTCTCTTATATTTACAACCATATGATTCAAAAAGGGTTCTGTATGCATTTTCTGTGCTCGAAGGAGTGCTAAAAACAAATCCTAAAGAGTTTATTGAAGCTGTAGCAAGCACTAGTATGGATACAAGTTCCACAGCTCATTTGAATTTAATCTACAATCTTTTAGCTCGCCACCAGGAATCACTTGTGGGACAGAGCTTCTATGGAAAACTTCAAATTCAGTCGCCAACAATGTGTCCCCATTCATTGTTAATAGAATTGTTAATGTATCTGTGCTTAAGTTTCCTGCGTTCTTATTATCCCTGTTATTTGAAAGTGACTCACAAAGATGTGCTTGGCAATAGAGATGTCCAAGTGAAAAGTGTTGAAGTATTGATCAGAATGGTGACTCAACTGACAACAATGGCCAAATCAACCGACAACAAGAATATAGAGTTCATACGCAACTTGCTTGGAAGATGCAAAATTCAAGAGTTTGTCCTTCTTTCTCTCTCCGCTTCTATGTATATTAGTCATAAATGTTATGAATGTATGTTAGCTAATAAGGCTAATGGTTTAAGTGAACACTATGTCCTTGAGGAAAGTCTTATCAACTTTGGCCATGATCAGATTTGGAGTGAACAGCCTTTACAAATTGAATTACTTAAACTTCTGCAAGTGTTAATAGTGTTGGAGCACCATCTCAGGCAAACTCAAGAGGAGCAAGAAAATCAGCCAGCCCTGTCTAAGGAATGGCAGAGGGCTCTTAGATTTCAGGAAGCCATCAGCGCTGTGCAATATGTGCATCCACACCCTATAACTTCTCAGGGGTTGTTTGTATCTGCAGTAGTTAGAGGCTTGCAGCCAGAATACGGCTATGGCATGCATCCATCTTGGGTCGGTTTGGTTACATACTCTTTGCCATACTTTGGAAAATCATTAGGATGGACAGTAGCCCCATTTATTGTACAGATATGCAAGAATCTGGATGAGCTTGTCAACCAATATGAGCATGAAGTCCTGAAGATGTCAACCAAAATGTCAGCAAGGTAGGCAATACCTACTTGTAATCTTTATGATATGCTACTTTATGCTTTTGCCTGGACGAAATACTCCACATTTTCAAAGTAAAATATTAATGTCTACAGTGTGCCTGATTTTATTTCCTGTGGAAAAGAATAATATAAAATGTAGGAATAGAAGACATAGAATATGTTTGCATACTAGTTCAGAATATTATGTTTCTAACACATCATCTAAGGTGACTATTAATAATGCTCATCTAGAGTTTTTGCTAATGATTAAAGTTGAGGTATCAGAAATTTGGTATTGAGATCCTTTGACCTATAAAGCATATGCTTTACCATTGCATAGCTCCTTTCCTGAATTATAATTTATTATTATTTATTAAATTTGTATGCCGCCCCTCTCCGCAGACTCAGGGCGGCTCACAACAGCAACAGAAAAACAGTGTGAAATACAAATTTAATAATTAGAAAGCTAAAAACCCATAATTTAAAAAACATTCGCACAACATACCATACATAAACAGTATAGGCCTGGGGAAGATATTTCAGTTCCCCCATGCCTGACGACAGAGGTGGGTCTTAAGGAGTTTGTGAAAGGCAAGGAGGGTGGGGGCTGTTCTAATCTCGGGGGAGCTAGTTCCAGAGGGTCGGGGCCGCCACAGAGAAGGCTCTTTCCCTGGGACCCGCCAAACGACATTGTTTGGTCGACGGGACCCGGAGAAGGCCAACTCTGTGGGACCTAATCGGTCGCTGGGATTCGTGCGGCAGAAGGCGGTCCCGGAGATATTCTGGTCCGATGCCATGAAGGGCTTTATAGGTCAAGACCAACACTTTGAATTGTGACCGGAAATTGATCGGCAACCAATGCAGACTGCAGTGGTTACATCAAAAGGACCACATAGATGAGGAAAATCATTTATTTCTTTCCTTTGGTAGATTTCTTCTCTACAGAAGATTCTGCTTTTTCTCCCCACCACTCAACTTTTTAGAGAAAACTTACATGTTTGCTTTTATGGATAAAATATTATTGGCTAAATAGCTGTAATATTTATTATCTCTGAGAAAAGAGTGAATAAAAATGTATGGCTAATGGACAGTTACTTATTGAAATTTTCTTTCCTAAAGCATAAATTATAAAAGGGAGAACATTACACCAGATTATCCTCTAACTCTTTTGGAAGGACTTACAACCATTGGCCATTTTTGTCTTCTGGATCATCCAAACCAAACGAAAAAGGTATGTGTATGTAACCAAGTCATTCTTATGGGAAAGAAAGAATGGTGAACAAAAACTGAGGAAGGTTTGTTTCTTTGAATATTGATTCATTTGAATCATCTCAAAATGATCAGTGATCTCACTTCATAAATGTTAAGGACGTATGTATATTTGGTGTCAAAAATTTTGAGGCATGTAATTAATTAATAAAAATCTTGCTAATTTTTTTATATTTCTGATTTTTTTTTTCTTCTAGTCACGTTTTAATGCTGATCCAACAAGTCTAAAAAATGCTAGGAATGCCATTTTGGAAGAGCTTCCTCAAATCATTAACACCATGTCTCTCCTCTGGAATGTCATTAAAAAGGAAGATTCTCAAAAAAGGCCGTCTGATTTCCTAGGCGTAAAAAGCTGTTCATCTATTTATTTCAAAGCAACAAAAGTATGAACGTTTTATAAGCTTTAAACTATAGTGGGATTGGAGCATAATGGGATAATATTTTCTAATGTGGAATTCTTTACAGATAGTGTGGAAGTGATTAACAACTTTTCTGAAAGTTTGCATTTTGAAAATTAGAACATTAGTGTAAAATAATCTTAAATATATTTCCAGTTTTATTTTTCTAATATAAATTGCATAAACATATAAGCAGATTCTTTTTTTATCCAACAACCACAAAGTTAAACCATAGCTTTGTTTACTACAATTTCATCCAGTTCAGGATCAGAATCCTGGCAACATACAGTATAAGCAAGCATTTATCTATGAAGGAACAAAAATACAGTTAATGCATTCTTTTGTTTTCTTAAATAGACATTAAAGAATAAAATTCTAGACTTCTTGAATCCTCTTACTGGAGAACTTGGTGTGCAACTAATAGCTGCAACAGCAGCAGTTTGGAGCAGTAAAACACTTCCTAAATATAAAACAAAGGTAAAGAAATGCCAAATACCATTGGATAATTCCATTGCCAAAATTAAGCTAGACCTATTGCATCTATGCATACAAATAGATATTCCCTTTAGAGGTAAGCAGTGTTATGCCATCCACATAAAAGGTTTAGCAACTAGCAACCAAAGAACCCGAATGCATGTAAAGTTAAGGTAGTTTATACCAAACATATTTCTTTCTTTCTGTCTTTACAGATTATCCTTGTTTCTAGCATATCTACATAATGCTTTATAAAATGCCTTTGTTTCTTTGAATTCCTTCCTTCCTTTCTTCCTTCCTTCCTTCCTTCCTTCCTTTCTATATTTATTTTGCCATTTGTTGCAAAATAATGTTGTTCAATGTTGATACAGAACTAGTCCTTGGTTAATGACAGATTAACAATTTTTCAAACGTCAAAAAAGTAGTTTTACAAACAGTTCTCAAATGTTCTGTTTCCCATATAATCAAGTGGGCAGAAAAACAGTATACATTTATATACAGACATTTTCAATTGTTATGATAAACGTTTGTTCTTTCCGACTACCTGTTATCTTTCAAGCAGTACTTAAATGTCTTAAAATGTATTCATACATTTTCAATCTTTAGTAAATTCTACTAAAATAAGTCTTCAGTCACTTGCTGGAGTTTTCCATTTAAATATATTTTAACAATTGCTCCATCAAGTTTCCCTGTCAAGTACCACTTTATTTTGTATTGAAAGTTTTAATGTCAGTTCTACCCTCTTCTTGCATTATGTAATTTAACATTCACTGCAACATTCTTTTGAGTTGTTCCTTCCAAGCCATTATTATCTGGCAAACTAATATTAATGGCTTTAAAATGAAGTTCCCGGAGATTGAGGTTGGGTATGGAGATGACTTCATGGACAAAAACACAAGAACTATATACATGGGACTTCTGGGAAGGTTTAATGCTGCTTGTGTGTTAAATGTTTCTCATTCCTCTAACAAATTCTTTTGTTTTTGTTTTCCCTTTCAGATGCCTCCTAAAGCTAATACATCACAGTTAATATTGGTTGATCTTGTTTGTGCTCTCAACACTCTAAAGGCTGATATTATACTGCAGCTAATAAAAGAAGTTGTAAAGAAACCTTCTCAAATTAAAGGCGAAGAGGTAGAAGTATATTTAATGGAACAGTGTAACTTAGTTGGGTTTTTTTTAATGCAAACAGAGAAAACAAGATTTTTCATTAAAAGCTACATTTCGTAAATTTTAAGTTTTAAGTGTTAACTGCTAGCATTTATACAGACAGTTTATACAGATAGTTCTTGACTTATAATTACAAGGCAAGCATTTTTATTGGTAAGCCACACAATTATTAAGTGATTTTGTCCCCCATTTTATTACCACTTTTGCCACAATTGCTAAGGGAATCACCAGTTGTTCCCTGAATCACGTGGCTAAATGTATCTGGCTTCCCCTATTGACTTGTCTCATTGGAAGCTACCTGGGAACATTATAGATGGTGGTCACATGACCCTGGGACACTGCAGCTGCCATAACTACATACCAGTTGCCAAGTGCCTGAATTTTGATCATGTGACCACGGAAATGCTGCAGTGTCATAACTGTGAAAAATAATCATAAGTCCCTTTTTTCAATGTCATTGTAACTTGAACAGTCACTATAGAAATGATCATAAATTAAGGACTACCCGTAGTATAATGCCTCTTTTCTTTCTCAGAAATCTGCACTAGTGGATATACCAGTGCTCCAATTCTGCAATGCTTTCATTCAAAGGTAAATAGGCTTCCTCAAACATATTCCAACTAGTGACACATTTGGGTTTTTTTATACATAAAAGTATGCCTATTCCCTCCTATAGAATTTCTATTCCTGATACTGCAAGGACACAACAATATTTCAGTTAAAATATCTGCAAACATGTTAAGAAGATATAATCTCCATTATGATTTATTAGCTTGCAGCATCTTAGACTGTTACTCTAGAAAAGATAAATTTCTAAAAAAATCTAGTCATCATTTACATAACAATTGTACTAAGAAGAAACACTGACAAAACTTGTGTACTTTAATGCTTTGGAGATACACATACATGCATGCATAACATATGCATTATTTGTAACTCATAACAATAACAGTTAAACATAGAGGTTTTTTAATAGCCTTTTTTGTAAATCTGTATACTCCCTTCAATATTTTTCTAACTGAAATATAATCCTCCCATACTCAGGCTTCCAGTTTCAGCCCTGCAGGAGAATTTCCAGTCATTATTAGGAGTGTTTAAGGAATCTGTGCAATTGAATTTAGCATCACCTGGTCATTTTTTGCTTCTCAGGTATGACAGTAGCAATCATTTTGGTACATATGCTAATAATCAGAATTGATCATTTTGCTGAGTTTCATTTATTTGTCTGCAGTACTCTGAATGACTTTGTGACCAGAACTCCAAACCAGGAGAATAAAAAGAATCAAAAAGACCTGCAGGTACTTGTCAGCTAATTTCTAACCATGCAGCAAATTTGGCAAGCAACTTAGAGGTGTATGAAAGATCAGTAATTAATCTCTCCCGCTAGAGATGAGATTGAACTACAGTGCTAAAACAGTTACTTTAAAAAATCTTCATTGAATTGTTCCCACATTCAAAATGTCATTGAAAACTTTAAAGTCTATTTTCCCAGGCCTTCAAGCAAAGTGGTGGTTTGTTTTATTGTAATTCAGAGTCTTCTGAATGTTTATTATTTTTTCTTGTCATTGTTCTTACTTTTTAACATAAGCTGTCCAGAATCATTTAGAAATGGACAACTTCTAAATTGTATGAATAACTGGAATTTTTAGAATTTAGTAAATCTATACATGGAATTGTCTCCAAAGCCCTGGCAAGCTGTCTGTGGGTTCTACCTCTTTTC
The DNA here is from genome assembly GCF_031021105.1 of Erythrolamprus reginae. Lineage (NCBI taxonomy): Eukaryota > Metazoa > Chordata > Lepidosauria > Squamata > Dipsadidae > Erythrolamprus > Erythrolamprus reginae. The sequence continues at coordinate 60,913,993 of NC_091953.1, forward strand.
AAGCAGTCAATATTGAAGTTCACAAAAGAACAGCAATCCTGTATACAAGGGAAGGAAAAGCTGTTGGTTTTTTCCACCATTGCATATTATCTATTTGTATGGATTGCTTTTCTTTCACAGTCTGTTTGCCTTTCAGGATGTAACTCAGAAAATATTGGAAGCGGTGGGAAACATTGCAGCTTCTTCTCTAGAACAAACTAGCTGGCTCAGCAGGAATCTGGAAGTGAAAGCTCAGTCTCAGATCTCTTTAGAAGAACCCAGTGCAGAAAACAATCTACATGGTAAGTACACCAGAAATTGTATCAGGTGACAATCAAAGTATGGAACACAAGTTTTAAACATATATAGCTCTTAACCTAAATGTTTGATGAAATGCAACTTTTGATAGTAATGTATACTAGACACTGCCTTCAATATACTTTTTAAATCATAACATGGAGAAAAGCAAAACAATTAGTTTAAAGGTTGTTTATTTAAAATGTATTTAACATTTTAAATCCCAGAAACATCTGTCATTAATGTGCTAGAGAGAGAGAGAGAGAGAGAACTGAAGCAGATACAAAACTATCTGAAATTGAGCAAGTCAGTATTTAAAAGTCTTAAAATATTTTTCACGTAGTTCAGACATACCTGATAACTTTTCAAGGCCCAGTTTTCTCAGAGTGTCAATTTATTTACTCTGAATCTTTTTGCCCATGTCATAAAATACAGTTTTCTGCAAAACCTCTAATGACTTTCCTGAATTTCCACTAGACGTGCCTTAAAACAGCGTTTCCCAACCGGGGGGCCGCAGCACACTAGTGTGCTGCGAGACACAGGCAGGTGTGCCGCAAAGCTCCCCGCCCGATCTGCCCCCTCTCCTCCGCCGCCGCCCCCTGCCTTGGGGCGCGACTTCTCTCGCGGCCGTGGCGGCTGCAGCTTCAGCTCCTCGGGACGAAAGCGCTCCCAGCCCTCTCTCGCAGCCCCCTGGCTGGGAGCGCTTTCTCTGCGAGAGAGGGCTTTCTCCATCCGTTTCGGGAATGCCCCCCCGCCCCTCTCGCGTGCGCGCCGCTCCCCTTTTCTCTCAGCCCTCCCTGGCTTCGCTTCTCAATCCCTCCCTCCTTCCGTCTTTCCTTCCCCTCAGCCGTTCTGTCTGGGAGTCTCCCGCTCTTCCCTTCCCCGCCTCCCAGGCTTTGCCTTTGCCACCCCCACCCTTTTTTGGTTGACAAGGAGTCCTTTGCCGCATCCCGCAGTTCGCACTCGGCTCGAGGCCGCTTTCCCTGGCTGCGCTCGGAACCGACAGGGCGCTGCTCTTTCTCTCTCTCTCTCCCGTGAGGCGGGGGAAGGGGAAAAAAAGCAAAAAAAACCTTCTTGCAGCGTGCCCGCACTCGTCCCTTCAGCAGCGAGGGAGGGAAGTCAGAGGGTGAGGGAGCGAGCGAGCGCTCTTGTCCTCGGTGCCCTCTGCAGCCTGCCTTCCTTCTTCTTTGCCGCCGCTGAGGGACGGAGAGAAAGATAGAAAGGAAAGAGGGAGGAAAGAGGGAGGGAGAGATAGAAAGAAAATAGATAGAAAGGAAAGAGGGAGGGAGAGATAGAAAGGAAAGAGGGAGGGAGGGAAGAGGGAGGGAGAGATACAATGGAAAGAGGGAGGGAGAGATAGAAAGAAAGAAAATAAATACAAAGGAAAGAGGGAGGGAGGAAAGAGGGAGGGAGAGATACAATGGAAAGAGGGAGGGAGAGATAGAAAGAAAATAGATAGAAAGGAAAAAGGGAGGGAGGAAAGAGGGAGGGAGAGATAGAAAGGAAAGAGGGAGGGAGAGATAGAAAGGAAAGAGGGAGGGAGACAGAGAGAGAAAGAGAGACATAGCAAGAGAGAGAGAAAGAAAGATAGCAAGAGAGAGAGAAAGAGATAGCAAGAGAGAGACAAAGAGATAGCAAGAGAGAGAGAGAGAGAGAAAGAGAGAGAGAGACAAAGAGACATAGCAAGAGAGACAGAAAGAGAGAGAATGAAAGAGAGATAGCAAGAGAGGCAGAGAGAGAGCAAGGGAGAGAGAAAGACATAGAGGGAGGGAAGGAGGGACAGAGAAAGAGAGCAAAAAAGAGAGGAAGAAAGAAAGAAAGGGATGGAGAGAGAGAAAGAAGGGAAGGAAGGAAGAGAGAGAAAGAGGGAGGGAGAAATAGAGTGAAATGGAGGAAGAGATATTTTTTTTGTCCAAACTTTTCTTTGCCCCCCCCCCCCGGTTCAGTGTTCGCCAGGATTTTGAAAATATGAATAATGTGCCGCGGCTCAAAAAAGGTTGGGAAACACTGCCTTAAAAGATCATTTTGAATCAAGATTTAAAAGTCTCCAAGGTAGCTTGCAGGCCATTCAAAATTATAATAGATAACTGTCAACCTTCACTTGAACATAGCCAAGTAAAAAATAGTCTAGATTTCGGTATATATTTTTTTCTTAGTTATTAGAATCGGTGTCATGATTCAGATTCAGAAGTTGAAAAACTTGTCTCATCTGAGTCTCAGCCAGCCTCTTAAAAATGAGCTGAAGAGAATGCACCTGAGAAGCAATTGTGTTGACTAAGGCAGTGATTTTCAACCTTTTTTGAGCCGCGGCACACTTTTTACATTTACAAAATCCTGGGGCACACTACCAACCAAAATGACACAAAAAGACAGTAAATTTTATTTATTTATTTATTTATTCAATTTTTATGCCCCCTTCTCCTTAGACTCAGGGCGGCTTACAACATGTTAGCAATAGCATTTTTTAACAGAGCCAGTATATTGCCCCCACAATCTGGATCCTCATTTTACCCACCTCGGAAGGATGGAAGGCTGAGTCAACCTGGAGCTGGGGATGAGATTTTAACTGCTGACCTTCAGATTTACAGTATTTCTACATGTATTTATACATAGAACATACAATCCCATGTAACATCCCCTTATAAATACAGTCAATCATCAATCATCCCTCCTCAAATTTATACTACTGTCTCATTTCTGTCTCTCCCCCCGCCCCTTATATGTCTGTGTGTACTCAAACCATTTCCAAAACCAGGTGAGGGCTGGGGTTTTATTCTCTTTTATTCTTTTCAAAAACAGGTGAGGGCTGGGGTTTTTTTCTTATTATTTGGGTGCTTTTTACCATATGCTTCAAGAATCACCTCTCTCTCTCTTTTGTTTCTCCTCTCATTCTCTGCCTCAATCATTTTCTCATTTCTCCTCCCCTTTTTGTTCTCATTTCTCTCTCTCTCTCCTTTCCTCTTCCTATCTGTCTCTCTTGCTTTCTTTTTTTTCTCTCTCTCTCTTTCTTGCTTTCTTTCAGTATCTCTTCCTATCTCTCTTTTTCTCTCTTGCTTTTCTTCTCTCGTGCTTTTTCTTGTTCTTTCTCTCTCTCTGTTGCTCTCTCTCATTCTCTTATTTTCTCTCTCTCTCTTTTCTTTCTCTCTCTCTGTTGCTCTCTCTCATTCTCTTATTTTCTCTCTCTCTCTCTTTTCTTTCTCTCTCTCTTAGTCTTTCTCTCTCTTGTTCTTTCTCTCTCTGTCATGCTTTCTCTCTCTTGTTCTTTCTCACTCTCTCTCTCTCTGTTGCTATTAGCACTCCGGATCGGGCAGGCAGAGACATCGACGAGAAGCCATGGGCGCGAGGGGGCTCCAGAGAAGGAAGGATCGGGCGGGGGGGGGCTCCTGCAAGTGGAAGCCTCAGCCCTGGAGCCCCCTCGTGCCCATGGCTTCTCGTCGATGTCTCTGCCTGCCCGATCCGCGGGAGTGCTAATAGCGGCGGCGGGCAGAGACATCGACGAGAAGCCATGGGCGCAAGGGGGCTCCAGGGCTGAGGCTTCCACTTGCAGGAGCCCCCCCCCCGCTATTCCCGCCGCCGCCGCTATTAGCACTTCCACGGATCGGGCAGGCAGAGACATCGACGAGAAGCCATGGGCGCGAGGGGGCTCCAGAGAAGGAAGGATCGGGCGGGGGGGGGGCTCCTGCAAGTGGAAGCCTCAGCCCTGGAGCCCCCTCGCACCCATGGCTTCTCGTCGATGTCTCTGCCTGCCCGATCCGCGGGAGTGCTAATAGCGGCGGCGGGCAGGAGCCCCCCCCCGCTATTCCCGCCGCCGCCGCTATTAGCACTCCGGATCGGGCAGGCAGAGACATCGACGAAAAGCCATGGGCGCAAGGGGGCTCCAGGGCTGAGGCTTCCACTTGCAGGAGCCCCCCCCCCTATTCCCGCCGCCGTCGCCACCGCTATTAGCACTCCCACGGGTGAGGGGGCTCCAGGGCTGAGGCTTCCACTTGCAGGAGCCCCCCCCCCCCGCTATTCCCGCCGCCGTCGCCGCCATTAGCACTCCCACGGGCGAGGGGGCTCCAGGGCTGAGGCTTCCACTTGCAGGAGCCCCCCCCCCGCTATTCCCGCCGCCGCCTCTATTACCACTCCCGATGCCACAAGTGAAAGCCTCAGCCGCTACTATTGCCATCCCGCCGAGTCCCAAGCTCACCTGCTGCAAAGAAGGAAGGCACGAAGAAGAAAGGCGCGAAAATGAAGGTGTGAAGAAGCAAGCCGGGACACTCAACTTCCGGTTTGGAAGCGGAACTTTGCGGCACACCTGACCTTGTCTCGCGGCACACTACTGTGCCGCGGCACAGCGGTTGGGAAACGCTGGACTAAGGCATTGATGCAGCCCTCCTAGCTAGACATGTTCTAAGGTTAGCAACATGTTGCAAATTAAGAAATCAAAGGAAAGGAAATCAGGATTTATTTACATTTTTGAATGTAATATATTTAGACTAGATGCTTTAGACAACAAAAGAATTTTCAGTTTGTGTAAGATTTATTTCATATCCTACAAAAATTATCAACATGTATGGAAGATTACAGTTTACAAATGTGTCTGTTTCAACATTGTAACTGTTATAACTTTTAAATAAATATTTTTAAACTAAAAAAATTAAAGGGACACCCAATGCCTTTGCATCCACAGATCATTCCACAGTATCATCTGTTGTGTCTGCCTCTGCTCCATCAGTATACAGTGTTCAAGCTCTAACTCTTCTTGCAGAGGTGAGTCTAAGTTTTTGTTGTTGTAGTTGTTAACAGAGCAGTTAGCACTTCTATAACTGTTACTTTTCATTGTGTGAACACGGATGCAGATTTTGCAGTACAAATGTATAACACAGCAAGATCAAGGTGCTATATTACGCCTAACTATTAGAATACAATAGAAGTTGAGGGTATTCTGAATTTTCTGTACTTTTTTTTCTACCAAAAACATGTCCTGTTCATTTTGGTAGGTCCTTGCTTCTCTCCTGGATATGGTTTATCAAAGTGATGAAAAAGAGAAAGCAGTCCCGTTAATCTCACGCTTGCTCTACTATGTGTTTCCTTACTTACGCAATCACAGGTAAATCTATTTGTCCTTGGATTATATATATATATATATATATATAAGGCCGAAATGGTATCATCCTAGTCTCCCTTAATTTTAAAATTTCAGCTAAAAACATTTTATATATGTGTGTGTGTATGTGTGTGTGAGTGTGTGTGGTTCCGCAGATTTTCACGGGTACAGGTATGACGGTCTTGGTATATTCGGGTTTCTTCCCGTGTAGGATTTAGAAATTTCTGGCGACGTTTCGACAAGGTCCCACTCGTCATCTTCAGGCTGGTGTTTCTGTCCTTGTTCTAGGGTGAACACAGCGAGACCTGAGCTGCCTTCCTTCTATAAATACTGGTGGCTGGGTGTGGTTTGATGGCTCAGCAATTGCCTGCTGTGTAGAAACTTCCTGGTGAGTCAGTGGGGTAACACCTGGGGTTGTTGATGTAGCTGAGGTATGCTGATCAGCATATCACGCCTAATCAACAACCATTAACCACTGACTCACCAGGAAGTTTCTACACAGCAGGCAATTGCTGAGCCATCAAACCACACCCAGCCACCAGTATTTATAGAAGGAAGGCAGCTCAGGTCTCGCTGTGTTCGCCCTAGAATAAAGACAGAAACACCAGCCTGAAGATGACGAGTGGGACCTCGTTGAAACGTCGCCAGAAATTTTTAAATCCTACACGGGAAGAAACCCGAATATACCAAGACCATCATATATATATATATAAATGTACTATATAAAGTACATTTCTTGGATTAGCCCAATTCTAGGTAGTTACAACCACAGACCATTCAGCGACCACTCAAAGTTACAATGGAGATAAATGAGTTGTTACAACCAATCCTCAACGTTCTTTCCATCCCAGCACTCCCACCAGCATGTAACCACAATCTGGGCAGTGGGCAGCTGGCTTTCACTTATGATATACAGAAGACTATCTCTCCCTTGTCTAACACTGAAAATGTACTTGATAATAAATTAAATTGTCATCTTTTATAACATCAAGTATATACTGCTTCATATGGCAGTTGACTTCAGCCCAGTTGTATAATCAGTCCTGTGTTCCTGACAACACAACTTAAACCGTTCCACTAGTGGTCCTCTAAACTGTATTTTAAGTTATTGAAATTTAGTTAATTTTCTAGTTTGCTTGCATGGTATATTACTAAAAATTGAAAATAAAGTACAGTATAATAGTATAGTGGAAATACTCAGATTAGCACTATAGAATTTAGTATGTGGAGATACACTGTGTAAGAATTGTGTATGTGATCTGCTCATTTTATTTCTGTGTCTTTTGCAGTGCCTATAATCTTCCTAGTTTCCATGCTAGTACTCAGTTGTTAAGTTCCTTAAGCGGCTACGCCTATACTAAACGAGCATGGAAGAAAGAAGTTTTAGATCTGTATATGGACCCTGCTTTTTTTCAGATGGATAAATCATGCATTCAGTAAGATATACATTTAAAACAATCTTGTGACTTGTTTTTGATTGAACTAACTGGGAAATTGCAATAAGCTATTTAGATCAGTTGTAATTCAAATTCAAACTTGGAATCAATGTCAGTTAAGTTAAGATTCCTTGGCTTTCATTAAAGGAATTAAAAGTAATGACAATCACTGTGCAAAGAAAAAAAATAGTACTATTTTCATCTTCTGTTTTTTTCTGAAATGTTATTTTAAAGAAATGCAAGATGTGATATGTAACTTTAAATACAATTCTTGTGGCACCTGAAATTGAACATATTTATTATAGCATATATTTATGGATTATAACCATAATAAAACATGAAAATAGTCTTTAAGATTTTATAAGTAACTTGGATGGTTTTGCTGCAAAAAGGAAATATAATTACCCTCCTCTGAATAATAATTAAAATGATATTTTAAAAAAATGTTGGCTTTATAGAACATCAATTATAAATTACTTACCTAAGCTTTCATGACTTGTCATAAATGAAAAGCATAGGAATCAGGTTTCATAGGCTCACTATGTAAAATATTTGCAGTATTTTCATGATACATGGTTTCCAATCCAGTTACACCAAACTTTAATTTTTTTTTTCAGCTGGCGAACCATTATCGATCATTTACTTACACATGAAAAAACTATGTTTAAAGATTTGATGAGTAAGCATTTTCTCATAATTGTTACCTAGCTAACTGCTAGAAAATACAGAATACAGAGAATTGAAAAATCACAAAACCAATATGTATTACGTAGTTGTTTTATTAGATTTTATATAATTCTAGTACCAAAATTTTTGCCTATTTACATTCAGAAAAAGTTGAAAACTAATTGCCACTAACAATGTAAAGCACAAATAAAGTTAATAAAGCTTTTTAAGACATAAAAAAAGTTAAACTTTGTAGTTAGGATCCTAACTGTAAAGGTTAATAGAAACATAACTCATTGTTGGGTATATGGGGTGGCTGCAGTAGCAGTAGCTAGAAATATTTAAGTTATATTGTTACGTTTAGAGAAAAAGAATTCTATTTTGCTGGTTCATTAGTTAGAAATATTTGAAGTTCTATAAATGTCAGTAGGATGATGTCCTAATAGCTGGTCTTTAAACACTGACTGCAGTTGGTCTGATGTGAGCAGGTACTTTGAGAGGATAGATAGCATATAAAGGGCAGTATAATACCATGTGATTCATATGCTTCTATTATAATTTTGCTCGTTGTATCAGCTAAGATAACTCTTGGGATAGATATGTTAACATTGATTTTCTTAATTATAGATATGCAGAGTAGTTCCTTAAAACTCTTTCCAAGTTTGGAACAAAAGGCAATGCTGTTAAAGCGTCAAGCTTTTGCTGTTTTCAGTGGTGAAATTGATCAATATCATCTTTATCTTCCTTTGATACAAGGTGAGTAATAAATTATGTTATTGTTAGGTTTTTGGGTGCAGCTCAGAATCTGATAAATCCAATGAAACTCTGAACACGAGGGAATCTGATATTTAGCTTTATTTTGGGCCAAATTGAAACTAGGCGACCTTTTATCTCCCACCTTAAACATCACAGACAGAGAGAAAGAGAAAAATCCATACAAGAAAACTTTTTCCCAAACTTCTTATAGTTTACACAGCTGGCACAGATTGTCTTAGTGTTAGAAACATAATTTCATATCCATTAGTTTATGCAAACATCATGATTTTCTCAGTGCTCTGAAACAAAGGACATATACAATTTCTTATATATGGCAGTGGAAGTGGGAATTATGCAGAGATACTTGCATTACTTTAATAACTAATTCAAGCAGCATAAAGCTTATAAATTGATGATGGCTTGTACATTTTTAGAGCAGGGGTGTCAAATTTGAGACCTGAGACAAGAAATGAGACACAATTCACTTAAGAAATGTTTCACTTAACAACAGAAATTTTGGGCTCAATTATTGTTGTAAGTCAAGGTATTCATTATTCTCCATAAATAAAAAGGAGAGGGTATATATAATTGATATATATCCAATATTAGGGTAAGGAGATGGGCTAATCACACTCAATTCACTGCTGACTTAATATTATACTGTATTACCATATTTTTCATATTATAAAACACACCTTATTACACCCTAAAAGAGGATGGAAATATCAGTGCATCTTATACACTGAATTCAGCCATTTTTTGCCTCCCGAAGCCTGCCCTCCTGGGGACTGGAGGAAGACAAAAACACCCCCAGGTGTTTGGTTTTTTTTTTGGGGGGGGGGGGGGGGGGGCTTTTTCTTAAAAACATCATTGTTGCTTTCCCCCAGCCCCAGGACCACCCTGCAGGACTCCCAAACCCTCTGGCCCACCCCATGTTTGGGAAAAAAAAGCGTGAAAAATGAGCCGTTGTTCACAAAAATGGGGGTGTTTTTGCCTTCCCCCAGGCTTGCAGAGTGGTCTTGAGGGCCAGGGAGCCAAAATCTCTTTTTTTCTTACATACCTTTTTGAAATCTTGGTGCGTCTTATACTCTGGTACATCTTATAGTCCGAAAAATATGGTAGTTAAATTGTAGAGTCATGGCCAATACTCAATACATATTGCAACTTTTGTTTGTGAATCACTTGGAAACCCCATGACATCATCTGAGCTTTTCATTGAGATATGAAAAATATAGGCAGGCAAAAATGTAGGTGGGAATGACAAAGCAGGCATCATGAAGCAAAGCCATAATTCACACAACCTGAGACATGGGATGTAAAGGCAAAACCTGCATAACTTCTGTGTACACATCTCACCATTTTGAAGAGAACTTTGCTTCTTCTATATTACTATGTCCCTGATGCTGTAGTTTTGCTTGTACAAGTATGCATCTTTATCAGGAATATCAATTTGAGTCTTTAAACTCACTTATAACTGATTCTTCTGACATCTGTTTTGTTGAAATACTCACTGCCGGCTCTATTCACAATTCCGTCTTTATCTTAGCCAGAAGGAGTTTTGATTTTAAAAAGTTTCAGTGCTATCTAATAAATCAGAATGATAGTAACCAAACTGCTTACATTTCAGTACTTTTCTATTTCAGCAGCACACTTACTGATTTTATTTAGGTAGAAAATATTGTTGTTATAAGTACTAAGTTTTCATACTTGAGTTTTTAATAGTCTGGATATTTTTTCTGTATTTCAGTAAGCCATCATGAGTTAAGAACATTCAGCAGCATATAAAATAGTTTACAATGTTAACTTGCCCTCTTTCTTTCTTTCTTTCTTTCTTTCTTTCTTTGTTGTAATTTTTTTCTAAGAGCGATTGACTGACAACCTACGTGTTGGACACACCTCTTCAGTAGGTGCCCAGATGTTCCTTTTTTTCAGGGTGCTTTTATTGAGAATTTCCCCTCAGCACCTAACCTCTTTATGGCCAATCATGGTGACAGAACTGGTAAGAATAATAATAGCAGAATGGGGGATATTTTAAAGAAATAAATATTTACTAATACATTTTTCTCGTTTCTCTTCCATTTCTCTGATCATCCAGATTCAAACGTTCATACAGTTAGAGGAAGAGCTAACAGATGAACCAGCAAAGTAAGGGGTTTTTTTTCAATACACTTAACAAAGAAAAACAAAAAAACAAGTAAAATGAGCAATCTGATCTTAATGGTTAATAACGTGAGATTGTGATTGGAAATAGTTATATTATTATAGTATTAAACTACAGTTCATCAGTAATAGAATACAGGCGATGTAGATAAATTATACACCACAGAAAAAACAATATGCCCTTCATGGCATCGGACCAGAATATCTCTGGGACCGCCTTCTGCTGCACGAATCCCAGCGACCAGTTAGGTCCCACAGAGTTGGCCTTCTCCAGGTCCCTTCGACTAAACAATGTCATTTGATGGGACTTAGGGGAAGAGCCTTCTCTGTGGCAGCCCCGACCCTCTGGAACCAGCTCCCCCCAGAGATCAGAATTGCCCCCACCCTCCTCGCTTTTCGTAAGCTCCTTAAAACCCACCTGTCATTAGGCATGGGGGAACTGAGATATTCCTTTCCCCCTAGGCCTCTACAATTTATGCATAGTATGTTTGTGTGTATGTTTGGTTTTTAATTAAGGTTTTTAGTTATTTTAAATATTAGATTTGTCATATGCTGTTATATTATTGTTGTTAGCCGCCCCGAGTCTACGGAGAGGGGTGGCATACAAATCAAATCAAATCAAATCAAATAAATAAATAAATAAATAAATAAATAAATAAATATCTAATGCTCAGTGTCTGGATCAAGACTTTATACTTCATTAACAACATCTATAGACAATGCAAAAGAGACAAGCAACCAAGCCAAAATAGAACTAAAAGACCCAAGCATCTCTCCCCCAGCAATCAGCACCCAGATTAGCATAGATTAACTTCAAGATTAACATCAGACCAACATTCAAGTAAACAATATTCCAATCAAGAAACTGCCAAAGATCCAACAGCAAACAGTCCAATCAAAGACTCTCTAAAACCACCCCACCAACACTGAGAGGATAAGCCACCAGAATATAAACTGACAACAAACCACACTCCTTACTAGCACTGATGACGTTACCTATGTTGGATAATGAAACATTTGCAAGAAAACTAGAAAGCACCAAGGACCCCTCATGTCAATCCTGAGCTACAATTATTCTCCTTTATTAGGGCAAGAAAACTTTTTGAAGGGCTGCTGATATGCCACAGTAAGGCCTAGTAGAACAATTCTGTTACTAGCCCCCTTAAAATTATATGGAATATAATACCCATTTTGTTGGCTGGTTTGGAAAAGAAAAGAATGTTAAATTTAAAATAGAAATTGTAAATTTTAAAATGGAATTTTTTTTAGGTGTGCCAGTAAAATTAATTCTCAGCAGTTTCTTCTTTTTGAAATTTCAGTTGTATTTGTACTCTTGTATAAAAGGGTTTAATTATTGTTCAGTTAATGTTCACTTTTTTTAAAAAAAAGTCACCAGGATTGTTCTGCAATTTTTGATATTTCCTTTTTTGAATCTCACAGAAACAACAAAAAAATGAGCAAACATAAAGCATCATCAAATGGCAGTGCTCAGTTACTTGGAGACATACACCAGAATGAATTAACCTTGTATTTATCAGCCTGTAAATTCTTAGATACCGCACTTTCTTTTCCATCTGACAAGATGCAGTTGTTTCAGATGTAAGTGTTATATTTTTATTCTTAACAAAATAGTAGAGTATTTGAAGATTATCTCAACATAAACTGATTGTGCCACTCTTTCTGTTGTATAGTTATGCCACTACATTAATTTATTAAATCTAATATTTTTCTCTCATTTTCAGAATCTGGTGAAATTTGTGCACCTTAAATATATATTTAAATGCATAAAATAACATTTTAGGTTCACATTATATTGCAAAAGTTAAACTCATATATAGTTATAAAAAGGTTAAAAATAACAATAATAAAATATAGCAATATATTTGGTGGAAATAAAGCTGTATTTTTTCCTCTCCAGGTTTGTAGCAGAAAATTTCTGGTTTAAGAAAATGAAGGCAAAAATTATTCCCATAGGACTAAAAAGACAAAGAAACAAACATATATAGACAAATTGAAAGAGCATTTAGGTTTTAAAGATTTTGTGCTGTGTACCAAATGAGATAACCAGCCTTTTTGAATTGGATAGTTTTTTCTGTTGATCGACATGATCAAAAAATAAGATTATATTAAATTTCGTACCTTACATAATGTCTGTTTTTAGGTATAGGTGGGCCTTTGTTCCAGAGGTGGACATGCAGAGTTGCAGCATGGTTTCAGATGTAATGGAAAGTCATCAGGAATGCAAGCCTCATGTTGCCAGAATCATGGATTTATTAAAGCTAAAATATGGGGTAAGTATTATCTTTATTAAATGACTTTCATATCCAGAAATTCCATAGTTTCCTTATTAAATAATATTTGTAAATCAATATTTATGTTTATCAGATGAACCCAGTTTGAACAATATCCTCGTGTATTGAACAGTTGCTTCAATTCAGCAACACTGCTCAGCAACATTTGTATATATTTGGAAAAGCACAGTCTAGTAATCCTTTTATGGGACCCAATCAGGTGAAATCCAGCAGGTTCTGACAAGTTCTGCAGAACTAGTTGAGCAGTGTTTTTCAACCAGTGTGCCACGGCACACTAGTGTGCCGCGAGACATGGTCAGGTGTGCCGCGAAGCTCAGAGAGAGAAAGAGAGAAAGAAATAAAGCAAGAGAGAGAAAGAACGAGCGAGCAAGAGAGAAAGAGAACAAGAGAGAAAGAAAGCAAGAAAAAGAAAGAAAGAGAGAAAGAAAGAGATAGAGCAAGAGAGAGAGAGAAAGCAAGAGAGAGAGAGAAAGAGAGGGAGGGAAGGAGAAAAAGAGAAAGACATAGAGGGAGGTAGGGAGGAAGAAAGAGAGCAAAAAAGAGAGGAAGGAAGGAATAGAAAGAAAGAGGAATGGAGAGAAAGATGAAGGGAGAGAGAAATAGAGCGAAAGGGAGGAAGAGAGAATTTTTTTGTCCAAACTTTTTTTAGCCTCCCCCCCCGCTCAATATGCCCCAGGGTTTCGTAAATGTAAAAAATGTGCCGCGGCTCAAGAAAGGTTGAAAATCACTGTAGTAGAGAAAATTTTGAGTAGTTTGGAGAACCGGTAAATACTATGTCTTGCTGGCCCCGAAGTTGGGTGGGAATGGAGATTTTGCAGTATCCTCCAACCGGGAGTGGGTTGGGAATGCAGATTTTGCAGCATCCTTCTCCTGCCATGCCCACAGAACCGCCAGTAAAAAATTGGATTTCACCACTGGACCCAATTCAGGTTAATTGACCAGTACATGATACAGTTATGTATGTATATGTATTAAATACTTTATATTAAATACTTCCATGCAAATGCATATTAACGGTTCATTTTTTATTTTATTTTTTTTAAGGAACAAAATCTCAGTGATGAAGCAACAAAAAATTGTGACTTTCCTCTTTTGGATCTTCATTCTGTATCAAATATCACACAATTAATTCCATTCTTTAATACATTAAACTCTGCTTTTAAAACTCAAAGTGGCAGATCACGAAACACAGGCAACCCCAAGTCTTTTAAAAACACCTATCCCACCAGCAGTGGAACAAGAATTTTGAAGGTCTTGGAAGAATATGTTGAATGTGATTTTATAGATAATATGGAAAATGAATCATTGTAAGATATCTGTTCAGTTCTTATAATCATCAGATTTCATTTTGCTAAAATGTGAAATGCTTGGAGCAACATGGAACTTTCCCTAGCTTTACCAAAACAAATTAACTTAAGTTAAAATGAAGAATCATTATTTTTCAATTAAAATAATAGTTCAATTGACATACTTATTTATGAATGCAGATTTGCTGACTTTCAATGTAAAAAAATTCCCTTCTACATTCTATATTTCTGAAAAGATACATTCTTCTAAAATTAATTTAATTCTGCTCTAAACAACGTCTGCATAGCAATTTACTAAAACAAATTAGCATGGTTACATTACTCATGTTTTTCTGACCCCAAAGTCAGAAAACATATTTGCAAGATTGATCAGCCTTAGGTGGACCATGCCAGAAAATCAATTCCCCAGAATAGTAAAACTTCCTATTTTTATTGAAATTAGTTATATGTCAGAATCTTGCCAGTTAAATTGTGAATTAGTTTGCCTGTCTTATTCTTGCCTTAATAATGCTTCAACTGCTTTTGCCTAGGCAACAGATCATGCATAATCTCCAGCAAGGTCATCCTCCTTACTTTCTATAGGTGGTTGACTATGGATCACATGAAGTTCCCTCTATCCTACATTGGCATAATCATTTCCAATTCAGTGTTAGGCCTATTTCTGTAAGCAAAAACCAATTTACTAGCAAGCAAGCTTCACCAAGACCAATGATACTTGCTTTTTCAGTAAATATTTTTAATGTTTGTGTTTATGTTTCGGGGTGGGGGGGGGTGAAATTACTTGGAAATTTCAAAGCCACTGTTGCCTTTTATAGTTTGCTAAAATGGTATTTAATCGTATTGGGCCAATAAGGATGTAAAAGAATGTATGTCTAAGAACCGTACAGTTCCTATAGACAAGTATATATGAATAGTATGTATAGATTACTATGCTGCATTATAACTACCTACTTCCGAGGTTTAGAGGTTTATGCTGAAACATTCTTGTGCAAAAGTGTAAATTTACTGAAAGTATTATAGAGGTAGTCCTCAAGTTATGAACTAAATTAAGCCTAAAATTTCTGCCACTCAGATATGAATTTTACTCCATTTTGTGACCTGTCTTGCCTCCCTTGTTAAGTGAATCATGCAGTTGTTACAGGGGTTACATAGTTGTTAAGTGAATCTGGCTTCCCCGTTGATTTTGCTTGTCAGAAGATTGCAAAAGGGGATCACCGATCCCGACATTGCAACCATCATAAATATGAGTCAGTTGCCAAGGGTCTAAATTTTGATCGCGTGACTTTGGGGATGCTGCAACGGTTGTAAGTGTGAAAAACAGTCATAAATCACTTTTTTCAGTATCGTAACGTTGAACAGTCGCTAAGCAAGCTGTTCTAAATTGAGGATTACCTGTATAAGACTGGAAGCAAATTGTTTTACGGTTAAGGATTCCTTTTGAAAGAGAATGGCTCTTGCTCTAACTAGATTTTTGCATAAGATTTGCAATACATCAACAGAATCAAGTATAAAAGGGTCAAAGATGCCATGCAAGTAGAAGAACATAGATAATGAAGCAAAGTATATATATATTCAAAAACTACTACTTTGTTGTTTAAATGCATTTAGTATTTAATTGTACTTTTTTAAGTTCAATTTTTTTTATGTGATTGTCCTTTCTTCACCTGTGATGATTAGCACTTTGAGTTTCTCAAATAATATACACTGGGGGAAAAACAATGTGAATATTTATGTTTCACATTTAGGTAAACATTTAACTGCCTTTGTTGGATTTGTTAAATGTCAGATAATAGCACGTTTTTCAATTAGGTTTGCTTTCCATTATATCAGATCATAAAAACCTGAAGGATGTTGTAAAGATGTACTTATTTTAATATTGTAAATTATTTATGTATTTTGTAAACTTAAACAAATATACTTTAATTAAACTTTCTTTATCATTATGAATGTATACTTATGCCTTTCTAAATGTTTTTGATCAAGGATATATGTTCCACTCTATAACAGATACTGCTGTATAACACTGGGTGTTTCCTGCCATGTGGAAATTTAAATATTTGCAAAATCTTTGACAATGTTTCTAGCTCTCAGGGAAAATAGACAGTCTTTGTTTGCAATGCCAGTTGTACCACAGGAGAATCTCATATGTCCTTGCTTTTTGTTTATTCTGAGGAAGTGCAGCTAATATTAGCTGTTTTACAATACATATAATTCCCAAATCTAATTTAACCCTCTAAATTGGAAATTTAGTATCCCAAATACATTGTAACTTATTCTATTACATCCACCACAAAACTTTCTTTCCTCTCCCCCCTCCTTCTGTTTTCTTCTCCACCCACTTTGAACTTAACTCAGGGACTATATTTATGACTTTGTAACTTTCCAATTTCATTTTCTCTTAGTTGTTTACTTAGATAGATTGATGCTTGATGCCTGCAGGTCATTTGCTGCTACATTGTTTAATTTCATTCAATCTCTTTGTTTGACTTTGTTTCCCCACATCCCGTCTAACAAAATATATTTCAATTAATTGAAAATGTACCAGACCAGTTGAATTTACCATTCTTGGGTCTATATAATATTTCAGTAGATTTACTGTGCAATGTGAGGTTGATAGCACATTGAGAACCAGTTTGGTCTAGTGGTTAAAGCATCAACTAGAAAGCTGGAGACCATGAATTATAATCCTGCCTTAGCCATGAATGTCACCTGGGTGACCCTAGGCCAGTCACTCATTCTCAGTCCAGCCCACCTCACAGGGTTGCTGTTTGTTAGAATGAGAAAGGTTGTGTTGGATATGTTGGCTGCTTTGAGATATTTGTAAAAATAATAAAAAGACATGATTTTTTTTTTCAAAATTTGAAATCAATATTGTCTGGGAAATACTGCTATTATTGAAATGCTTATTTTCCAAGTCATAATATAGATGACGTTTTGATTTGATACTACTGTTTTAAAATGACTGATAACTGAGTATCTTAGACAATGATTTATGGCAAAAATAAATGGGATATAATTACATATTTAAAATGATTGGCAAGGAGAGTGGACTGTTAGAGTAAATAGGTGCTGTATAAAGTTGTAATTATTGAATGTAATTTTCATAGTCAATGTTATTTCAAAATACCTTGAACATTAAATGTTTTTTTCTACCATTTATATTCTTTATTTAGATTAGTCTTTCATACTGAATGATTTATTTCTAAATCATAATCTTTTGAAACATCCACACGCCTACAGTTAAAAAAATAAATCATTTTAAAAACAAAAGTTTCAACTCTTGCAATTATTTTGATAATCTATAATCTTTTTTGGGATTTCATTTATCATTAAGCACATGTACAGTTTCCATATGGAAGGTTGACATATGTATTGATTATCATCCTGATGGGTCGCATCCCAGTTTCTGCCAGAGTAAAATGTTGTCTGTGAAAACTTAAAAAAAATAATGAAGAAATGTGTAGGGAGTTGCAATAATACTGCCAAAAAAATGAAAAGCCTACTGGCTCTATCAATTCATATATACAAGTCCCAAACTCTCTGAAGTCAGCATTTATCAAAAACAGGAGCAGAATACAGTAGTCCCTCGCTATACCGCGCTTCACCTACTGCGGCTTCACTTCATCGCGGGTTTTCAAGAAATAATGAGAAAAATCATTCGCGGATCTTCGCTGGTTCGCGGGTTTCTGAGGAAGTCGATCGGCAGATTTAAACAGCCCGCCGAACTCGATCGGCAGGTTTTTCAAAAAAAATATATCTAAAATTGTAAATACTGTATCTAAAATAAATACTGTGTGGGAAGGGTTTATAAACACTTAAAACAATGAAAACTTACCAAACAATTACAATATAAATACTTAAATAAGTACAGTGATCCCTCTATTATCGCGAGGGTTCCGTTCCAAGACCCCTCGCGATAATCGATTTTTCGCGATGTAGGGTTGCGGAAGTAAAAACACCATCTGCGCATGCGCGCCCTTTTTTCTATGGCCGCGCATGCGTAGATGGTGGAGTTTGCGTTCCCCGCCGCCCACGCAAAGGGGAAACCCCGATTCGGCTCCTCACTGCTGCTGCGCTACCGAGCAGATCAGCTGCTGGGCGGCCGAAGGAACCTTCCCTGGGTCTTCCCCCTCTTGCTGGCGGGCGGTCGAGCGGCGGGCATCAGCGAGGAGCCGGGGTTTCCCCTTTGCGTGGGCGGCCGGGAAGACCCAGGTTGGGGGTTCGGGGGGTGCTGGGAAGCCCCCCAGGCCAGCTGCGACCTTTTAAAACAGCCGCGCCGCTTCCCAGCTGAGTCCTGAAGCCAAACGTGGAAGTTCGCCTTTGGCGTTTGGCTTCAGGACTCAGCTGGGAAGCGGCGCGGCTGTTTTAAAAGGTCGCAGCCGGCCTGGGGGGCTTCCCAGCACCCCCCCGAACCCCCAACCCGGGTTCGGGGGGGGTGCTGGGAAGCCCCCCAGGCCGGCTGCGACCTTTTAAAACAGCCGCGCCGCTTCCCAGCTGACTCCCGAAGCCAAACCCGGAAGAGGGGGTTTTTTTAATTAATTTTTTTTAAAAAATCGCGATATAGCGTTTCGCGAAGATCGAGATCGCGAAACTCGAGGGATCACTGTACTATCAGTCGATAAATTCCCCATTGCGGATTTCACCTATCGCGGCCGGGTCTGGAACGTAACACCAGTGATAGGTGAGGGACTACTGTATGTCCGTAAAGAAAGGTTAAAATATGCCACATCATTGTTAATTTGTCCCCTGAAGGTAGACCTAAAGCAGTCTTAGCAAGTTGAATGTAAAAATCAATGCAAAAGTGGTTGTCCTCAATTAATGATGGCAGTTGGGACTGGAATTTCCATCACTGAATGGCATAATTGTAAAATGCAAAGTCATATGACTGCACCACTTAGTTATGAGTCTTCAGAGAGGGGTGGCATACAAATTAATAAATAATAATAATAATAATTATTATTATTATTATTACCGGTATTATTATTATTATTATTGAAATTCTGGCATTTCCAGTTGCCATCATTGGGTCATTAAGCAAGGCCATCAAAGTGGTGGCCATTTCTGACCCAGTGCTGGTTTCTCTATACTGGCTGCTTTCAGAAGCTGTAAGGCTGCAAATGGTGATTATATAATCTTAGGATGTTGCAATGGTCTGAACTTTGAGGACCAGTCCTAAGTTTCAGTTTATAAGAAATTATGAGGTGGAACAGCCATAACAAGAAGTCAGCCAATGGAAACTGTTTGGTGACTAAAAAGCAGGATCTTTTGTGATTCTTGTGAAATGGCTCGGAGCCTGGGTGTGGCTTAGCTTAACTTATGTATATGTGTGTGTATATGTGTAGGTGGATGGGTGAGGTAGATAGGTAGGTAGGTAGGTAGATAGATAGATAGATAGATAGATAGATAGATAGATAGATAGATAGATAGATAGATAGATAGATAGATAGATAGATAAGCAATAGACATCACAATCTCCAGAACATTTGAAAAAAATATTCTACTAAAAAACTACTAAGCTTTCATCAGCGCCTACTGACTTTATCAGAGTACAAAATCCCCATTGAAGACATGCTTGCTTTTATGTAATGCTGCTCAATTTAGTCTTTGCATGCGTAATAGGCCCACACCCTTTCTTCCCTCCTGTAATTAACTTTGTTATTTCTGCCTTAGTCACACAGACAGATGACAATGTTTTCTGTTGCCTTTTTCCTCATTGTGTTTTGTTTTTTAGAAGCAGGAAGTAGCCCCCAAGCCCACAGCAGATACCAACACTTAAGAGATAGAGAGCTTATTGAAAGAGGAAGACAAGTACAGTATCTAGACAGCTCTGTTCATAAGCAAAGTAAATACTGCAGGCAGAAATCCATTCAAGACAGGATATTTCAAAACTTCCTGCAACAAAAGCAGAATGGTAGGATTAGAAGCAGTTCCTCAGCCAAGATCCAACACAGGATGAAAACCATTAAGCTACAATAGGAGTTATGTTGCCCAACATCCTTCATTTAAGTCCAAATTTCAAAATCACAGAAACCTGTAAGCCCAGGTACACAATAAGCCAGAGGTTGGCCAGATTAGCTCAGACAAACATCTAAGATTTGCATTTCTTCTTTTGCCTATAGAACTAGCTATGACCCCTACATAATCTCTAAATGATAGGAATCTCATAGTAGCCAGTACAATATAATTTCTTGTATAGGAACAGGAAGTTCAAATACAAAGCCCAAAGAAGGTATAACATCCCCCCAACTCCATTTTGTCAGCTGCATCAGAACGATAAATGCTGTTGGTTATGTTCATCATTAAACCATCTTTCCAATCAATCTCCATGTTTCCAGTGTCTTTCTCCCAATTTGGAACTGAACCAGATGAATATTATTTTTCTTTTTCTGCTATGAAAAAGCAGAACATTACTTTAAGAAAGTGATTAAAGTGTTAATGCAAAATATAACTATGAAAGATACATTGTTACAAGTTAAAATACATCAATTGGGTGACCTGGAATATTTGCAAATGCTACTTTTGTTATAGATTTGCCTTTAAGAAATTGGAAACATCATACTTCACTTTTCATTAACCCCAGTTCACATCAGATGGTTGATAATGCTTGTAACCAATCCTTTGGAATATAGGAATGAAAGATCAAATATAAATGAAGTTCTGTCTACATTTTATTTGCTGTTCCTCTTCATTTGTTGTCTTTGGGTAAATTACCTTCAGGAAGAGAAATGTAACCAGAAACTGAGACTGAAAAAAGTGTGTACAGTTTGGTAACTGAAAGTATTTTATTTGGTTTCAGTTTGTGAGTCATAATTTTAGCAGGAAACTAAAGCTGTCAAAGTATACGAATATTCCACCGCTTCTAAAAGTAAACGTAAGTACATTCTCATATGATTATTTATTTATTTATTTATTTATTTATTTATTTATTTATTTATTTGTTGATTTGATTTGATTTGATTTGATTTGATTTATATGCTGCCCCACTCCTTTTTTAAATTGTTTACATACAAACATATGTACCATACAGGAATACAAAGTGTAAGTATTTATTGGCATACCATTTATTACATTCTCAGACTGATATATAGGCTGGAGGCTAATATATAGACTGATTGGCTAATGCTAGACCATCTGGCAGTCCCTATAAAAGAGCTGGCTGTGAGACAGAGCCTTTGCGCGGTTGTAAATACTGTAGTTGTCAAATAAAGAGCTGTTGTTTTGAAGCCACTTCTGTCTGCCTCTTCCATTCACCCTATCTAACACTGGCGACAAGGATGGAATTGGAAGGCAGATGGGCCAGAAGAAAGCTGACAGTAAGTCCAGCAGTAAATCTTTGACAAATGGCCTTTAGAAAGCCCCAACTCAGCTGATATGATGATGCATGCCCTGCTGAGTCGTTTCAATCCAGCATGGGAGCACTGGAAATGAACGCTCTCCTGAGCTACTGTGGCACAGATGTGTTCAACATGACCCAGTCACTTACTGAACCTATGCTGGTCCAGACCATCACCTGGTCTGCCCTACAGACAATGCTCAAGACACATTTATTTATTTATTTATTTATTACTTAGATTTGTATGCCGCCCCTCTCCGAAGACTCGGGGCGGCTCAGAACACGTGGAAACAAATCATAAATAATCTAAATTTTAAATTTTAAAGATTTAAAAAGACCCCATATACTAACAGACATAGACACAAGCATACCATATATAAATTAAACATGCCCAGGGGAAGATGTTTCAGTTCCCCCATGCCTGACGGCAAAGGTGGGTTTTAAGGAGTTTACGGAAGGCAGGAAGAGTAGGGGCAGTTCTAATCTCCGGGGGGAGTTGGTTCCAGAGGGCCGGTACCGCCACAGAGAAGGCTCTTCCCCTGGGGCCCGCCAACCGACATTGTTTAGTTGACGGGACCCGGAGAAGGCCCACTCTGCGGGACCTAATCGGTCGCTGGGATTCATGCAGCAGGAGGTGGTCTCGGAGATATTCTGGTCCGATGCCATGAAGGGCTTTAAAGGTCATAACCAACACTTTGAATTGTGACCGGAAACTGATCGGCAGCCAATGCAGACTGCGGAGTGATGGTGAAACATGGGCATACCTAGGTAAGCCCATGACTGCTCTCGCAGCTGCATTCTGCACGATCTGAAGTTTCCGAACACTTTTCAAAGGTAGCCCCATGTAGAGAGCATTACAGTAGTCGAACCTCGAGGTGATGAGGGCATGAGTGACTGTGAGCAATGAGTCCCGGTCCAGATAGGGCCGCAACTGGTGCATCAGGCGAACCTGGGCAAACGCCCCCCTCGCCACAGCTGAGAGATGTTTTTCTAATGTGAGCTGTGGATCGAGGAGGACGCCCAAGTTGCGGACCCTCTCTGAGGGGGTCAATAATTCCCCCCCCCAGGGTAATGGACAGACAGATGGGATTGTCCTTGGGAGGCAAAACCCACAGCCACTCCGTCTTATCCGGGTTGAGCTTGAGTCTGTTGACACCCATCCAGGCCCCAACAGCCTCCAGGCACCGGCACATCACTTCCACCGCTTCGTTGACTGGGCATGGGGTGGAGATGTAAAGCTGGGTATCATCTGCATATTGATGATACCTCACCCCATGTCCTTGGATGATCTCGCCCAGTGGTTTCATGTAGATGTTGAATAGCAGGGAGGAGAGGACCGACCCCTGAGGCACCCCACAAGGGAGAAACCTGGGAGTCGACCTCTGACCCCCCACTAACACCGACTGCGGCCGGCCAGAGAGGTAGGAGGAGAACCACTGAAGAACAGTGCCTCCCACCCCCAACCCCTCCAGCCGGTGCAGAAGGATACCATGGTCGATGGTATCGAAAGCCGCTGAGAGGTCAAGGAGCACCAGGACAGAGGATAAACCCCTGTCCCGGGCCCGCCAGAGATCATCCATCAACGCGACCAAAGCGGTTTCCGTGCTGTAACCGGGCCTGAAACCCGACTGCTGGGGACCTAGATAATCGGCTTCTTCCAAGGACCGCTGGAGCTGGAGTGCCACCACATTCTCGACAACCTTCCCCATAAAGGGAAGGTTGGAGCCTGGACGATAGTTGTTAAGGACAGCTGGGTCCAGGGAGGGCTTCTTGAGGAGGGGGCGCACGAGCGCTTCTTTATAGAGTGATGGAAAAACTCCCCTCCCCAAGGAAGCGTTGGTAATCTCCTGGGCCCAGCTCCGTGTCACCTCCCTGCTGGCCGAAACCAACCAGGAGGGACACGGATCCAGTAGACAGGTGGCGGAACTCACAGCTCCAATGGCCTTGTCCACTTCATCAGGTGTCACCAGATCAAACTCTTCCCAGACAGGTGGACAAGTACGTGCCCCAGTCACCTCGACTGACTCATTGTCAGTCGACTCTGTTTTACAATTGGAGTCGAGGTCGGCCCGGATCTGAGCGACTTTATCAGCGAAAAACGTGTTAAACTCCTCAGCACTACTCTGCAAGGGCTCCCCAACTCCCCCCTGGTTAAGAAGGGAGCGGGTCACCCTAAACAGACCGGCCGGGCGGGATTCCGCTGATGCAATCAAGGCGGCATGGTACGCGCATCTTGCCGCCTTGAGCACCACTTTGTAAGTCTTAATAAAAGCTCTTACAAGTGTTCGATCAGATTCAGACCTACTCTTCCTCCATCGCTTCTCTAGACGTCTCTTTTGGCGTTTCAACTCCCGGAGCTCCTCGTTGAACCATGGGGCTCTACGGGGTCTAGCGCCATGGAGAGGTCGCAAAGGCGCAATCCGGTCGAGAGCCTCCGCAGCAGCCGTATTCCAGGCCTCCGCAAGAGACTCCGCCGAACTGTGGATGAGTGCCTCTGGAATAACCCCAAGCGCCGTCTGAAAGCCCTCTGGGTCCATCAGGCGTCTGGGGCGGAACATCTTCATTGGTTCCGCCTCCCTGCGGGGAAGGATTGGAGCCAGGAAGTCAAGCCGTAGTAGAAAATGGTCTGACCATGACAAAGGCAATGCTTCTAAGCCCCTTAGTCTCAGACCATTTCTCAATTGCTCGGAAAGGAATACCATGTCAGGTGCGTGCCCTCCCTCGTGAGTCGGACCGGTACATGGCTGTCATGGTGGCCATGAACTCCTGTGCCAACCCAGAGGTTTCGCCGAGCGATGGCAGATTGAAGTCCCCCAGGACAATGAGTCTGGGAAACTCCACCGCCAACCCAGCTACCTCCTCGAGTAGCACAGGCAGGGCTTTTGACACGCAGCTGGGAGGCAGGTACATGAGAAATAAGCCCACCTGGACCCCTAAGTCCAACTTCAACAAGAGAGACTCGCAACCCGCAATTTCCGGAGCAATGAGTCTACGCAGGCAAAGGCTCTCCCTGGCTATAATAGCCACTCCTCCCCCCCTTCCCCGGGGTCGAGGTTGATGCCATATCTGAAACCCGGCTGGGCAAATTTCAGAGAGAGGAACACCTCCCTCCGGGCCCAGCCAGGTTTCAGTAATACACGCCAAGTCGGCCTCCTCATCCAGGATCAGATCCCGGATGAGGAGAGCTTTATTTTCCACCAACCTGGCGTTAAGCAGCAGCAACCTGAGCCCAGGGCCAGAGTTATGCCTCGAAACCCTCCAAATTCATGCTATGGCACGCCTTGAATTTGTAGAACCAGAAGGAGGGGGAGTCCATTAATGACTATGTTGTCGCGCTGTGCAAGGTTTCTGTCCACTGTAAGTTCTGCAATCTAGATGAGCTACTGCTTGATTGCATGATCTGCGGAATTTGGACATTAACCTCCAATGGAGGAGGTTATTCAATAACAACTCCAGATTGTGCTGGATAGGGCCAGGGCTGCCAAGGTGTCCACTAAGTCGAGTGAGGCACTACAGCAACCAAGCAGCCTGAAAAGCATGCGAAAGGCAGTGTGCATCATGACAGCATTGAGGAAGTTTGCTACCTTTGATTCAAAAAGCATGAAGCAGCAAATGCACCCGATGACAGACTTCCACCATGTGCCAGCTGAGGAGGGCACCATCACCGCACCTACTTCTGATACCGTGAGGCCATCTGTCAATGCTGTGCCCGTCACGGTTGTCTAGCAACAGCCTGCCATGCCAAGGTGCCTTCACCACAGGCAATATGATGAGCACTGAGCAAGCTTGGCCAGCTGGGCCAGGGCAACTGAGGCTTGCCAAACAACAATCCAGCAAGCAACCATGCCACATCGAAAGAAGCTGCGAGTCACCACCAATGTTCCCTCTAATTTTTTTTTGGTGTGGGCGGAAAAGTATAGTGTCTGAGCGACAGTCCCTTTGGGACTGGGCGGCATAGAAGAATAAATAAATAAATAAATAAATAAATAAATAAATAAATAAACAAACAAACAAACAAACAAACAAACAAACAAACAAACAAACAAATAAATAAGAAAAAATTTCCCTTCTTTTTTTATTAAAGAAATTAATAATAAAACAAAACCAAAATCTATTTTATTACTATCTTCTCCTCTTTTTTCATCCCTATCTCCTCCCCCCTTGTGTGTGTGTGTGTGTGTGTGTGTGTGAACTCTTGAACCATTTCCAATAACAGGTGATCTATTGGAAATGGTTCAAGAGTTCACACACACACACACACACAAACGGCTTGGGTTTTTTTTCTCTGTTATTATTTGGGTGCTTTTTACCACATGCTTTAAATCAAGAGTCATTTCTCTCTCTTTCTCTCTCCCCCTCTTGCTCTCTCTCTCTCTTTCTCTCTCGCTTTCTTTCTCTCTCTCTATTGCTTCCTTGTTCTCTCACTCTTTCTTTCTATCTCTCTTGCTTTCTTTCTCTTCTCTCTCTTGCTATCTCTCTCTCCCCCTTTCATCTCTCTCTCTCTCTTTCTTGTTTTCTTTCTCTCTCTCTCTATTGCTTTCTTTCTCTTCTCTCTCTTGCTATCTCTCTCTCCCCCCCCTTTCTCTCTTTCTCTCAGCAGCGGCATTGGGTAGTACAGGGTGATCAGCTGTGAGGCAGAGCTCCGGAACGGAGGCACCGACGGCAAGGGGGCTGCGAGAGCGCTTTCTCTGAGCGCTTCGGGAACGCCTGCCCTGCCTCTACTGGAAGTCTGGGACGAAAGCGCTCCCAGCGAAGGGGCTGCGAGAGGGGAGGGGCGGGCATTCCCGAAGTGCACGGAGAAAGCCCTCTCTCGCAGCCCCCTGGTTGGGAGCGCTTTCGTCCTGAGAAGCCGCAGCTGCAGCCACCACCGCCGTGGGAGATGTCGCGCCCCAAGGCAGGAGGCGGTGGAGGAGGAGAGGGGGCGGATTGGGTGGGTGGGGGGCAGGGCCGAGAGGCCAGGGGTGCGAGGGGGCCGGAGGCACCGTGGGGAGGCAGGGACGGCCGCGGCTCCCTTCCCTTCTACTGCCGGCACTTCCCCGCCCCCCCCCCCGCGGGCTGGCAGGGGGATGGGGAGCGCGTGCCCGTGGGAAAGGTCACACGGGGTGTATTTTGGGGCGTGCACATGCGCACAGCTTACAGATTACGCTGGTCACCACCCTGCTCGAGGGGTCACCATGCAGCATGGAGATCCACACTGGTTCATCTCTCATCATCGTATCTTGGGCCACACTGCAACAAGCAATCCCAGGGAGGAGGGTGTGGCCATATGCCATGGCAACATGGAGTTTCCTGTGCTCTATTTGTCACCTTGGGGGTCTGGTTCCGTTGGAACCAGACCAGCACGACTCTGGAGGGATCGAGATGAAATGGGACACCATCAGTGACCTGGGAGAAGTGGCAAACCCCCCAGGAAGCTGGCATAGAGCCCTTGACTGGCAGCACTGGAAAACAGCATCAAGGATGTCCTCCAAGCAACAGCAGCCATAAGCGGTCTGTTTGACATGTTTGAAGATCGGAACAGGTCATTTGGGAAGGAAACTACAAGACCATGCCAGAGGGTGAGAAGAAGGTACTAAATAGAAGCTGGTGAGTGTTTTTTCATCAATAGAATCTAAATGGATTGTTTAAAAAGAAACTAAAGAGGAACAAAAGAACTGGAAATTTTAAAAAGCGGCTATCTAGCCTACAGAGGATCATAGAGAAATTGGGGGGGGAGAAGTATAAAACTGAACTGACGCCTAAGTTCTGAGAATTTGGAACTTTGCTAATGTTGAAATGGTCATTTAATAGTTTGGCAAAGAAGGCTTTTGTTCTTTTCAATAACAATATTTTTCTTGATAAAACTGAGTGAAAATACATATCAATATTACCACACAGGTACCATCTACAGATTGGAGGAATAACTGCAATAGTGGCAAACTTTCATGGATGTTTTTACAGCTATTGACCTTCAGCAGGGAAACTTTTCTGATATTGACTATGCATGGAGCAATTTGTTATATCCTACTGAAAGTCAACTTTGATCCATTTGAACTAGACTGAACTTTTAAGATACTTCATTGTGGAAAAGATTAAGAGATTGGGACTATAAAGGATTAAACTGAGATACTAAAAATGCTGTGAAAGCAGGCATCTGTTAACAGCTGGACTTTATAACACTAAGTAATGTTGATATTTATGACATGGAGATAAATTTTTATGAAGAATTGGCGGTGCTTTTAAAAGATCTTCATGGGGTAATTAAAAGACATAAAAGATGCCTTATAGGATTTAAAAAGAGACCCCTTTGAACTGAGAATTGGAAAGAGAAAAAGAACTAAAGGATAACAATGACTTTAAGGAGCTTAATTATCATCTCCAATGATGAAAACAAAGAACAATAAGATAAGAAAGAAAAGATATACTCAGAAAAGAATGAATGCTTTATTGATAAAAGGGAAAAAGAATTAAAGGACAAAAATGACTTTAAGTAGCTTAATTATCATCTCCAATGATGAAAACAGAGAACAAGAAGATAAGGAAGAAAAGATGAACTCACAAAAGAATGAATGTTTAATCAGTGAAGGGCCACTGGCTTTACCTCCTACCAGTGCACTCTCCAAGGCCATCAACATAGATTGTGGGAAACTTCACACTAGATTTCTAGCATCTTGCTGTGTGTGCCTCTCCATTCTTCCTCCATACACTGGCTCCTTGGTAAGGTTTCCGCAGTCTGTGTTGATTTGGGAAGCCATGTCATCTGCTAGTGTTAGTCCACTGTGCTTCGTTAAGTCCAGGGTCTATGCAGCCGTCTACTGGGAGATTTTGGAGCACTTCATGCTTCCTTCTGCAGACGAGATTTATGGGGATGCTGATTTCAATTTTCTAGCAAGACTTGGCACCTGCCCACATTGCCAAAAGCACCAAAATCTGGTTTAATGACTGTGGGATTACTGTGCTTGATTTGCCAGCAAATTCACCTGACCTGAACCCCATAGAGAATCTATGGGGCATTGCCAAGAGAAAGATGAGAGACATGAGGCAGAACAATGCAGAAGAGCTGAAGGCCATTGTTGAAACATCCTGGTCTTCCATAACACCTCAGATGTGCCATAGTTGATAATTTCCATACCATGCTGCATTGAAGCAGTAATTGCTGCAAAATGGTCTCAAACCAAATTCTGAGTATATGTGCATGATTATATTTTTCAGAGGTCTGATATTGTTCTATGTATAAGACTGTTTTATTGATTGCATGTAATATTTTAATTTTCTGAGATGTTAGATTTCATGAGCTCTACCCCATAATCGTCAAAATTATGACAAATCACAGCTTGAACTATCTTACCTCGCATGTAATGAGTCTTTCTCATATATTATGTTTCACCTGTTAAGTTGTATTACTGAAATAAATGAACTTTTGCATGATATTCTAAATTTTTGAGTTTCCCCTGTAGTGTCTACTTTCAGCAGAGAGCAAGTAGAAAGCTCTGAGGGTTTTTTTAGAAGTATGTTTCTCTTTTAGGGAAAATACAATATTCTGTCTTTTTAATATTTCCTAAAATTGCATTCTTCTAAGAAGGGTAGGTGCTAGCTTTCTTCATTTCTGTCTACTTTGTTTTATGGCAGTAGAAGTTGAATATATCAGGAAAAAAATTACAATTGAATGCTGTGAGAATGGTGTACTTAAGGAGTGTGTGTGTTAAAATATATAGTTATGAATGCTGAATGAATGTAAATTATATATAACAGTGAGTCACCAATATCAACTTTTTAATCAGCAAAATAACTATTACAAGTTGTTTTATATCAAGCAGCAAATTTGATCTTCTAGATCAGCTGGACTGAAGCATTTTTGCCTTTTTTAACCAGTTCCTTACATTATATAGATTTAATAAATAAGATGGATAGATATATGATATGCTGTAAAGAGGTTGTCTATTTTTCATATATTGTTTATATAATATTAACATTGCACTATTCTGAAGGGCATTTTTCCTTCTTACATTTGGTTTCTAAAAATGCTTCCAAAAGCCAAATTTTGGATAAAATTAGATTGCAAATTCATTAATGAAAACAGGAATAGATGATTTGAATTACCTTTGTATTTTGGAAAAAAACCTGCTGATAACTGTCTCAGAAGCATGCCAAGGCAAGAATCTTTTACAATCTTTTATTGATAACATCAAATGATCCAGTGCCATTTCTCAAGGGCTATATAAATCAATGCATCTGTCACACTACATCTGTTAACTACCGTAGCTAATTATCACAGGAAGTACTGGTCACATCTTACTGCTGATTGCTTTATGGTTACCATCTGATGTAATTACTGTATTTTTCCCTTCTCACCATTTCTCATTCATCCCCACCATAACAGCCAGGGTAAAAACTGGGGTGGTGGCGTGGTTAGAGTGTAGCACTGCAGGTTACTTCAGCTAACTTCTAGCTATAGTTCTGCAGTTCAAATCCCACCACCAGCTCAAGGTTAATGCAGCTTTTCATCCTTCCAAGAAGGGTAAAATGAGGACCCAGATTGTTGGGGCAATATGCTGATTCTGTAAACCACTTAGAGAGGGCTGTTAAAGCACTATACAACTACTGTATATAAGTCTAAATGCAACGCTATAACAATGATTGTCACTTTGCTTTAATTAAAAATATTTATTTAAAGCCTAGCCACAATTACAAGATCTTATGAGAAAAGGGATACAGAGATACTACAGAGATATTCAAATGTACAGAATTCCTGAACACATTGCTTTACATTTCTTGTTTTCCATTTAGATTGATTTCCTCCATTTTACTTGATAAGGGCTGGAAGTGTACTAGAAAAAGTTACTGTTTCTGGTTTGAAAAAGTAAATATTTATTTTTAATGCATTATTTCATTTGATTTAAATCAGCCCTAATCAATACTTTGTTACAGATTCCCTGACTATGACATGATCCATGCAAACAAGTTAACTTCACTACTAATGTGGGCAGCCTCCTGCCCATACCCCCTTATCTTCCTTGGTGACCTCAACCTAACCCATATTAACTGGACCCTAAATGAATGCACTACAGAACCCATCCATACTACCCTATACAACGCTGTTACCAACAGCATTGGTAGTTGTCAAAATAGGGAGCGCCATATCTAATCCTGTTCCAGTTAAGAGTGGTATACCCCAAGGCAGCGTACTTGGACCAACACTCTTCATACTCTATATAAATGACCTTTGCAATCACATTACAAGCAACTGTGTTCTCTTCGCCGACGATGTCAAACTTTTCAACACCACTGATAACACAGCTACTCTTCAAAAAGACCTTGACTCCAAATCTCAACCAAAAAATGTTCTGTCCTACACATTGGCAAAAAGAATCTGAACATCAAATACAAGCTGAATAAACAAGACCTTGCAGACAACCCTCACTACGTAAAAGACCTTGGAATTCTCATATCAAATGACCTAAGTACCAAAGCCCACCGCGACAACATCGCCAAAAAGACTTCAAGAGTTGTTAACCTAATCCTACGTAGTTTCTGCTCCGGTAATCTCACACTACTAACCAGGACATACAAAACTTTCACCAGACCAATCCTTAAATACAGCTCGTCTGGAACCCACACCGCATTTCTGACATAAACACTCTTACAAAATGTCCAGAGATAATTTACTTAGTAAAGTTTACTAGAAGAGCCCTCCATCATCTACTTGCAACAGAATACCCTATGCAACTAGACTTACAATCCTAGGTTTAGAAAGCTTAGAACTATGTTACCTTAAACACAACCTAAGCATAGCCCATAAAATCATCTGCTACAATGTCCTTCCTGTCAACTTCAGCTTCAGCTTCAGCCACAACAACACTCGAGCACACAACAGATACAAACTTAAAGTAAACCGCTCTAAACTCAACTGCAGGAAATACGACTTTAGTAACCAAGTATTTGATGATGGAACTCACTGCCAGACTCTGTAGTATCAACATCTAACCTCCAAAACCTTACCCTTAGACTATCCACTATTGACCTCTCATCAGTAAGGGGCATGCATAAGTGCACCAGAGTCCCATGTCCTAATGTTTCTCTTTTACTAGTATCATGTATATAAATATTATTATATCTTTGTCTACCACCAATATATACTTGACAAAATAAATATATTTGTACAATGCACAACCCTTCTTTGAACTATTTGTTTTAAAAAAACAAATAGCATATATTTTCAGCAACTTTTGCTAGCATTTCTAAGATACTCTTGGGATTCTTTGGCTTACTAAACTAGGGTATCAAAATCAGGACAACCCGTAGATGGCATTACCCTTACGGCCGTTTTCAAGTTGAATTCTGCAACTGATGCTTGCTTTTGATTTACCCAAATGAGCGCACAAGACTGCGTCCCATCAGATGTACGATGGAAAAACTATTGGGCGATAGTTCATAGAATTCTTTATTGGCCAAGTGTGGTTGGACACACAAGAAATTTATCTTAGTGCATATACTCTCAGTGTACATAAAAGAAAATATAAATTTGTCAAGAATCATGTGGTACAATACTTAATGACTGTCATAGGGGTCAATACATTACAGTCATACAGTCCTAAGTGGGAGGAAAAGGATGATAGGAATGATGAGAAAAAACTAGTAGAAATAGAAGTGCAGACTTAGTAAAAAGTTTGACAGTGTTGAGGGAATTATTTGTTTTGTAGAGTGATTGCGCTTGGGGAAGAACTGTTCTTGTGTCTAGTTGTCTTGGTGTGCAGTACTCTGTAGCGACGTTTTGAGGGTAGGAGTTGAAACAGTTTATGTCCAGGATGTGAGGTGTCAGTAAATACACTGCTCAAAAAAAATAAAGGGGACACTTAAACAACACAATATAACTCCAAGTAAATCAAACTTCTGTGAAATCAAACTGTCCACTTAGGAAGCAACAATCGATTTCACATGCTGTTGTGCACATTCAACTTTGTACAGAACAAAGTATTCAATGAGAATATTTCATTCATTCAGATCTAAGATGTGTTTGAGTTGCCCTTTATTTTTTTGAGCAGTATATTATCACCGCCCTCTTTTTGACTCCTGCAGTATACAGGTCCTCAATGGAAGGCAGATTGGTAGCAATTGTTTTTTCTGCAGTTCATTATCAAGCGATAAGTTATTTAACGAATGAAGGCGCCGCCTTGGGTGAGTGACTGACAGGAGAGAAAGCAGCACAGCTACAAAGGGGATAGATAGGAAAGACTCCACAGCCGTTGCATCCTACAGGAGGGTAACTGGAAGAAAGTCAAAATCCTCCCCAGCTGCCAAAGCAGCAACTGACAGAAGGAAAGCGAAGGGAAAACATACGGTTCCCCCTTTCCAGGCCCCGCCCCGGAAGTACATCGGATTGGGGAAAGAGGAAGCTTTAGGTTGGCTGCGGCTTTTGTAGTGGAGTTAAAATGGC
The DNA here is from genome assembly GCF_031021105.1 of Erythrolamprus reginae. NCBI lineage: Eukaryota > Metazoa > Chordata > Lepidosauria > Squamata > Dipsadidae > Erythrolamprus > Erythrolamprus reginae. The sequence continues at coordinate 60,946,741 of NC_091953.1, forward strand.
GTCGGTGCAGGACCAGAGCGGGATTCTCCTTAGTGCGGTGAGAAAGGGAATATAATTGAGGGGGGGGGGGGGGGGTTGGCCAGGTGAAAGAAGGGGAAGCAAAGGAGGGAGGGTAGGATTTCTTTTTGACCCCGCCTGCCTTCATAAGCAAAATACTAGCAAAGGCAGTTATGAGTTGCAGCCTTTTATTTTTTTTTCCCCCTTTCTCGAATTGGGGGTGGGGTGGCGGGAAGGTTTCCTCTCAGTCTCGAATCTCGCTTTCATTTCTGGTTTGATATCGTTTCGCGTTACGGATACGGCTAACGGTGCAAAGTGAAAGGGGCGGCCGGATTAATATTGGGTTTCCCGCTGACGGGTTTTTGGCAGTGAAGTGTATGTTAATCCCGGAGAGCCGCACCGTTGAGAATGTTTTGAGTCTTAAAAAAACCCAAACCTGTGGAGATTTTCAAATCATCAAGGGCAAGGCTGTCCCCAGAGGTGCTTTTTTTCCAAAAAAAAAAAAAAAAAGGCTAGTGGAATGTCTTTAATTAAAAAAAAAACATTTCGTTTTTTCATCTGAATTAAAGAAGCTTCTTGGATGAGAAACGAAATATTGTCACACGCAGAGAGAGACAGACAAAGAACCCCAAGAAAATCCGGTTGCCTTTTATGATTCCCTTTTGGTAGTTTTCATTCTTAAAATTGTTATTGCCGGTAATTTAAAGAATTTACATCGCTTTAAGAATTGTCTTTAAAGAGCAGATGAAGATCGTCTTGAATTTATTTTTTGTAGATCGAAAAGAGCATCAAGGGCATGAAACTGAAATAAACATTTTCTTGTTCAGAGCTTTAAACCTACAGGAGGTTTATTGGGAGACGGAGGTCGTATGGTTAGATTAGGATTTTACCTGCAATTCCAATTAGGACTCACTCTTTCTCGTGGGAAATGTGATGGTATGAAGGCGGAAAACGAGAATGCAGAGGAAACAAATCTATTTGGATATCGGAGATATCTTTCCGGTTCTCTAGAAAGTGAGGCGGAGTCTACAGTCACATCATCGCGTTGTTTTGTTTGATAAATAATACCAGGATTGCGATCGTTGGTATAAACACGTGCAGCTGCTTTATGTTTGGAATCTGATGGTGGCTAGTTGCGGTTTCTAGGCAATAATGTCTCTCCTTGCCAAGTTGTCTAAAGATCTTCTTTTTCATTTTCATTTTTCTAAGATTTTTGCCTCAGAAATGTTTATTTAATGCCATGTGACTAAGAAGGACTCTGAATCAAAATCATACAGAAACAGTCAGTTTCTTTTTTGATAAAGCAGTAAAAGTGATAAAACGATAACCAAATAGTTAACAGTGTAAGAATGTAAAACCCACAATAATGACATTAAAAACAATGGCACTATTAATTGCTTGGGAAAATAAGCATGGAATATATATAGTGCCATTGTTTTTTTTGTGTGTGTGTGTGTGTGTGTGCGTGTATATATATATATATATATATGAGACGGTCTTGGTATATTCGGGTTTCTTCCCATGTAGGATTTGGAAATTTCTGGCGACGTTTCGACGAGGTCTCACTCGTCATCTTCAGGCTGGTGTTTCTGTCCTTGTTCTCAGGCGAACACTGCGAGACCTGAGCTGCATTCCTTCTATAAATACTGGTGGCTGGGTGTGGTTTGATGGCTCAGCATTTGCCTGCTGTGTAGAAACTTCCTGGTGAGTCAGTGGGGTAACAATTGGGGTCATTGATGTAGCTGAGGTATGCTGATTAGTTAATGGTTGTAGATTAGCCAGAAATTTCCAAATCCTACACGGGAAGAAACCCGAATACAGTGATCCCCCGGGTATTGCGATCCCGATCATTGCGAAACGGCTATATGGCGATTTTTCAACCCGGAAGTCAAAACACCACCTGCGCATGCGCGCCCTTTTTTTCTATGGCCACACATGCGTAGATGGCGCCGGGCAGATCAGCTGCTGGGCAGCTTCCCTGGGTCTTCCCCCTCTTGCTGGCGGGAGGGCGAGCGGCGGGCATCAGCGAGGAGTTTCCCCACCGCCCACGCAAACTCCTCGCTGCTGCTGCGCCCGCCGCTTGTCTTGTCCGCCGCCTGCCTGCCCGGGCGCCTGCCGCGCGCCCCGCCCACGCCGTTCGCTCGCGCCGCTTCCCAGCTGAGTCCTGAAGCGAATTGGCTTCAGGACTCAGCTGGGAAGCGGCGCGAGCGAACGGCGTGGGCGGGCGAAGGGCGGGCGAGCGGCAGCGAGGAGTTTGTGTGGGCGGTGGGGAAACCCCAATCTTCGGCTCCTCGCTGCTGCGGCGGAAGTAAAAACACCATCTGCGCATGCGCAGATGGTGTTTTTACTTCCGCTGCGCTACTTCGCGAAAAACCGATCATTGCGAGGGGTCCTGGAACGGAACCCTCGCAATGATCGGGGGACCACCGTATACCAAGACCGTCATACCTGTACCCGTGAAAATCTACGAAAACAAATATATATATATATATATATATATATATATATATATATATATATATATATATATGTCACATGTTCTTTTTGCTGAATTTGAAAATTAAGGGAGACTAGGATAGATCTATCTATCTATCTATCTATATACAGTGTTCCTTCGCGAATAGCCTGTACCACGGTTTTTCAAAAAATATTAATTAAAAAATACTTCGTGGTTTTTTTCCTATACCACGGTTTTTCCCACGCAATGACGTCGTATGTCATCGCCAAACTAATAATTTTTGCAAATAAATAACAAAAATAATAATTATTGTTAATAAATAATTATGTTTAGAAATATCAGGATCACTAAGTGTCTTATTCAATGGTGAGTACCAGTAATAATGGTGAGTAAATGGTTGTTAAGGGAATGGGAAATGGTAATTTAGGGGTTTAAAGTGTTAAGGGAAGGCTTGTGATACTGTCCATAGCATCTCTAGTTCGCGGAAATTCGACTTTCGCGGGCAGTCTCGGAACACATCCCCGCAGAAATCGAGGGAACACTGTGTGTGTGTGTGTGTGTGTATATATATATATACATACATATACATACACATACATACACACACACGTCACATGTTTTTGCTGAATTTGAAAATTAAGGGAGACTAGGATAGATCTATTTTGGCCTTATACTGGCCTCATCAGCTAGCCATACCCTTACTGGGTCTTGAACTTGCAACCTTTGCCTTGTAAGGCGGAGAATTAACCTCTAGGCTACAGTATCCAATCCCTTCAGCTCTGTTCCAGGGAAGGGTTACATGGTTTTTGTGTCGAATATATAAATACAGTGAACCCTCGATCATCGCGAGGGTTCCGTTCCAGGACCCCACGCGATGATCGATTTTTAGCGAAGTAGCGGTGCGGAAGTAAAAACACCATCTGCGCTTGCGCAGATGGTGTTTTTGCCTCCACTGCCGCCCGCCCTTCGCCCGCCCACCCCGTTGCTCGCGCCTGGGGTGCGCGCGCGTTTGGGGACTCCCTAGATCCGCTCCCCAGCTGGGGAGCGGATCTAGGGAGTCCCCAAACGCGCGCGCTTTCCCCAGCAACGCGCGCGCGGTGGGGACTCCCTAGATCCGCTCCCCAGCTGGGGAGCGGATCTAGGGAGTCCCCACCGCGCGCGCGTTGCTGGGGAAAGCGCGCGCGTTTGGGGACTCCCTAGATCCGCTCCCCAGCTGGAGAGCGGATTTAGGGAGTCCCCACCGCGCGCGTTGCTGGGGAAAGCGCGCGCGTTTGGGGACTCCCTAGATCCGCTCCCCAGCTGGGGAGCGGATTTAGGGAGTCCCCACCGCGCGCGCGTTGCTGGGGAAAGCGCGCGCGTTGCTGGGGAAAGCGCGCGCGTTTGGGGACTCCCTAGATCCGCTCCCCAGCTGGGGAGCGGATTTAGGGAGTCCCCACCGCGCGCGCGTTGCTGGGGAAAGCGCGCGCGTTGCTGGGGAAAGCGCGCGCGTTTGGGGACTCCCTAGATCCGCTCCCCAGCTGGGGAGCGGATTTAGGGAGTCCCCACCGCGCGCGCGTTGCTGGGGAAAGCGCGCGCGTTTGGGGACTCCCTAGATCCGCTCCCCAGCTGGGGAGCGGATTTAGGGAGTCCCCACCGCGCGCGCGTTGCTGGGGAAAGCGCGCGCGTTGCTGGGGAAAGCGCGCGCGTTTGGGGACTCCCTAGATCCGCTCCCCAGCTGGGGAGCGGATTTAGGGAGTCCCCACCGCGCGCGCGTTGCTGGGGAAAGCGCGCGCGTTGCTGGGGAAAGCGCGCGCGTTTGGGGACTCCCTAGATCCGCTCCCCAGCTGGGGAGCGGATTTAGGGAGTCCCCACCGCGCGCGCGTTGCTGGGGAAAGCGCGCGCGTTTGGGGACTCCCTATATCCGCTCCCCAGCTGGGGAGCGGATCTAGGGAGTCCCCAAACGCGCGCGCTTTCCCCAGCTGGGGAGCGGAGCTGGGATGTCCCCAAGCGCGTGCCGCCCGCCCGCCCACGCCGTTGCTCGCGCCGCCGCTGGGGTCTTACGGGGGCAAGAGGGGGAAGACCCAGGGAAGCCTCTGCCCGGCGGGGAAACTCCACCATCTATGCATGCATGGAAGGGCACGCATGCGCAGATGGTGGAGTTTACTTCCTGGTTGAAAACTCGCGAAATAGCCCTTTCGCGATACTTGAACACGCGAAACTCGAGGGTTCACTGTATATAAAATATTGCTTGAATACTGAGCTGGCCATAGTATTTTGTGGTGGTAGTTGCAAGGCACAGGAAGTCCTCAAAACAGTTTATTTAGTGACTGGAGTTACAGGGACATTGGAAAAAGTGATTTATGACAGTTTTTCACACTTACAACCATTCCAATATCCATGGTCATGTGATCAAAATTCAGATACATTGCAACTGATTCATACTTATGAGGATTGCAGTGTCCCATGGCCATATGATCATCTTCAGACAAGCAAAGACAATGGGAAAGCCAGATTCACTTAACAACCATGTAATTAACTTAACAACTGTAGTGACTCACTTAACAACTGTGGTAAAATGGTTGTAAAACGGAGCCAAACCTATACAACAAATGTCTCAGCAACAGAAATTTTGAACTCTGTTTTGGTTGTAAGTTGAGGACTACTTGTATTTGATACCTGGATATCTTATTTACATCTTCTCTGACTTACTAACAAGCATTATTATTAGTCGCTCAGAGTCCGTTTTGGAGTGAGCGGGATATAAATTTAAATAAATAAATAAATAAATGGAATCCTTGGTGTAATATCTACACACCCATTTGGTAATCACCACAGGGTACTGAAGATTGCCAGTGTGATATACCATAAGAGCAGTAAATGGTAAAGAACATGAATTTAGATGAAACAAAGAAAAATAAATTGGCTTTCTGTCAGTGAAAACTAAGGAGGGGAAGCCTGTAGTAAATGTAAATGAGCATCTGTTTGATCTTGTTGAGAGAAATTGATGCAGGAAAGAATTGATGCATATTTAATATGAATTAAATGATTAAATTGTATGATACAAAATACAGTGGAACCTCGACATACGAGCAGCTCTACTTACGAGCTACTCGAGATAAGAGCTGGGAGAGGAGAGACATTTCTGTTAGTCTCCCGAGCTCAAATTCGCGATACGAGCCGAGAAGAGCCGGGCTGGCTTACTTTCCTTCCTTCGCACGCTGATGCAGAGCCACTCGAACAAAGCGTCGCGCCCCTCTGACGCTTTCGGCGGCTTCCGAAGCGACGCTGGGCTCTTTTGCCGCCAAAAGCGTCAGGGGGGCGTGACGCTTTGTTCGAGTGGCTCACTCCGGAAAGGAAGGAAAGTAAACCAGCCCGGCTCTTCTCGGCTCGTATCCCGGCAGTTGGTGAGTGGAGAGGCGGTCGCCTCCCCTGCTGCCCCACTCTGGGGGTCCTTGGCTTCTGCTGGGGGTGGGGGGGTCCGCGCACATCGAAGAGGCACCTCTCGCCTTCTGCCGCTGGCCGCCCGCCGTGCCGCTTTCCTTCTTCCCGTCGCGCCTTCCAAAGCAGCGCTGGGCGAAAGAGAGCGGGCGGCCAGCGGCAGAAGGCGAGAGATGCCTCTTCGTGCGCTCGATCTCGGGGGTTGGGGGCGAGCTTGCCACCAGGCTCGGCTGGGGGGGGGCTTGGCTTCTACGTGGGGGGGGGCGGCGGCCGGGTCCGGCTCCCGCGCGCCAGACCTCTTGTCTGCCCAGCCCGAGGCACGAAACCGCTGTTTATGCGTGGCGGCTCGCCTGGAACGCCAGCAATGCCGCCGGGCCGATTGCCGAGCGGGGGGCGTGGCGCGGGAGGAGGCAGCGCCTCCCCCCGGACCCCTCAGGCCGCTCCGCCCGGGATGGGGCTCGACCCGGGTGGAGCGGCCTGAAGGGTCCTGTGCGGCGCTGCCTCCTCCCGCCCCCGCCAGCCACGGTTCCGAGTTGGGGGGTGGGGGGTGGGTGCTGGCAAGCCCCCCAGGTCGGCTGCAGTCTTTTAAAACAGCCCCGCCGCTTCTCCGCTGACTCCTGAAGCCAAAAGCCAAAGGCGAACTTCCGCGCTTCAGGAGTCAGCTGAGAAGCGGCGGGGCTGTTTTAAAAGACTGCAGCCGACCTGGGGGACTTGCCAGCACCCACCCCCCACCCCCCAACTCGGAACCGCGGCTGGCGGCGGCGGAGGAAGGCGAATGCGGCTTGGAAGCTGGGAGGGGGGCGGAAGAGCTAAGTGGCCAAAGACGTTCCGCCCCCCTCCCAGCTTCCAAGCCACATTCGCCTTCCTCCGCCGCGGCAGAAGGCGAGAGATGCCTCTTCGTGCGCTCGATCTCGGGGGTTGGGGGCGAGCTTGCCACCAGGCTCGGCTGGGGGGGGCGGCGGCCGGGTCCGGCTCCTGCCGCTGACGCGCCCCTCTGACGCGCCAGACCTCTTGTCTGCCCGGCCCGAGGCACGAAATCGCTGCTTATGCCAGGCGGCATTGCTTGTGTTCCAGGCGAGCCGCCCGGCATAAACAGCGGTTTCGTGAATCGGGCCGGGCAGACATGAGGTCTGGCGCTCCCACGGGGAAAAGACGGCGGCTTAAGCCGTTCCCTGTGCTTTGGAAGCCGCCAAACGCCGTCAGAGGGGCGCGTCAGCGGCGGGAGCTGGACCCGGCCGCCCCCCCCACGTAGAAGCCAAGCCCCCCCCCAGCTGAGCCTGGTGGCAAGCTCGCCCCCAACGCCCGAGATCGAGCGCACGAAGAGGCATCTCTCGCCTTCTGCCGCGGCGGAGGAAGGCGAATGCGGCTTGGAAGCTGGGAGGGGGCGGAACGTCTTTGGCCACTTAGCTCTTCCGCCCCCCTCCCAGCTTCCAAGCCGCATTCGCCTTCCTCCGCCGCGGCAGAAGGCAAGAGATGCCTCTTCGTGCGCTCGATCTCGGGGGTTGGGGGCGAGCTTGCCACCAGGCTCGGCTGGGGGGGGCTTGGCTTCTACGTGGGGGGGGGGGGCGGCCGGGTCTGGCTCCCGCCGCTGACGCGCCCCTCTGACGCGCCAGACCTCTTGTCTGCCCGGCCCGAGGCACGAAATCGCTGCTTATGCCAGGCGGCATTGCTTGTGTTCCAGGCGAGCCGTCTGGCATAAGCAGCGATTTCGTGCCTCGGGCCGGGCAGACAAGAGGTCTGGCGCTCCCACGGGGAAAAGACGGCAGCTTAAGCCGTTCCCTGTGCTCCGGAACCCGCTGACGCGCCCCTCTGACGGCATTGAAAAGGCGCGATGCCGGAGAAGCGAGCGATCCGGGAGTCCAGGACAGTTTTGCGCGAAAACGGCAGCAGGGAAAAATCAGCCGGGGTAACGGCCACGGCTCAAAAAAGGTTGGGAAACACTGAGATAGAGAGAAAGTGAGAAAGAGAGAGTGAGAGAAAGAGGGGGAGAGAAAGAGAAAGAGAGGGATAGAAAGAGAGAGAGAGTGAGAGATGCTCAGTGAGCCTTTCTTTGAAGTTGCCTTTCTTTCTTTCTTGCTCTTTTTCTTTCTCTCTTTTACCTTCCCTTCCTCTTATTTCTTCTTTTCTTTCTCATTCCCACCTTCTTCCCTCCCTCCCTCCCTTCACTCATTCCTCTCATACTCTCCCCTTTCATAAGTTTCCTTGCTTCCTTCCTCTGTTCCTGTCCCTTCCCCCTTTCTTTCTTTCTTTCTTTCTTTCTTTCTTGCTTGCTTGCTTGCTTGCTTGCTTGCTTGCTTGCTCTTTTTCTTTCTCTCTTTTACCTTCCCTTCCTCTATTTCTTCTTTTCTTTCTCATTCCCACCTTCTTCCCTCCTTCCCTTCACTCATTCCTCTTTTACTCTCCCCTTTCATAAGTTTCCTTGCTTCCTTCCTCTGCTCCTGTCCCTTCCCCCTTTCTTTCTTTCTTTCTTTCTTGCTCTTTTTCTTTCTCTCTTTTACCTTTCCTTCCTCTTATTTCTTCTTTTCTTTCTCATTCCCACCTTCTTCCCTCCCTCCCTCCCTTCACTCATTCCTCTCTTACTCTCCCCTTTCATAAGTTTCCTTGCTTCCTTTCTCTGTTCCTGTCCCTTCCCCCTTTCTTTCTTTCTTTCTTTCTTTCTTTCTTTCTTTCTTTCTTGCTTGCTTGCTTGCTTGCTTGCTTGCTTGCTTGCTTGCTTGCTTGCTTGCTTGCTTGCTTGCTTGCTTGCTTGCTCTTTTTCTTTCTCTCTTTTACCTTCCCTTCCTCTATTTCTTCTTTTCTTTCTCATTCCCACCTTCTTCCCTCCCTCCCTTCACTCATTCCTCTTTTACTCTCCCCTTTCATAAGTTTCCTTGCTTCCTTCCTCTGTTCCTGTCCCTTCCCCTTCTTTCTTGCTTGCTTTCTTGCTCTTTTTCTTTCTCTCTTTTACCTTTCCTTCCTCTTATTTCTTCTTTTCTTTCTCATTCCCACCTTCTTCCCTCCCTCCCTTCACTCATTCCTCTTTTACTCTCCCCTTTCATAAGTTTCCTTGCTTCCTTCCTCTGTTCCTGTCCCTTCCCCCTTTCTTTCTTTCTTGCTTGCTTGCTTGCTTGCTTGCTTTCTTGCTCTTTTTCTTTCTCTCTTTTACCTTCCCTTCCTCTATTTATTCTTTTCTTTCTCATTCCCACCTTCTTCCCTCCCTCCCTTCACTCATTCCTCTTTTACTCTCCCCTTTCATAAGTTTCCTTGCTTCCTTCCTCTGTTCCTGTCCCTTCCCCCTTTCTTTCTTTCTTTCTTTCTTTCTTTCTTTCTTTCTTGCTCTTTTTCTTTCTCTCTTTTACCTTCCCTTCCTCTTATTTCTTCTTTTCTTTCTCATTCCCACCTTCTTCCCTCCCTCCCTCCCTTCACTCATTCCTCTCTTACTCTCCCCTTTCATAAGTTTCCTTGCTTCCTTCCTCTGTTCCTGTCCCTTCCCCCTTTCTTTCTTTCTTTCTCTCTTTTACCTTCCCTTCCTCTATTTCTTCTTTTCTTTCTCCTTCCCACCTTCTTCCCTCCCTCCCTCCCTTCACTCATTCCTCTCTTACTCTCCCCTTTCATAAGTTTCCTTGCTTCCTTCCTCTGTTCCTGTCCCTTCCCTCTTTCCTTCCTTCCTTCCCACCCTCCATCCATTCATTCACCCATTCCTCTCTTGATCGCTTAAAGCTGGTCCCTGGTGCAAAAAGGGTTGGGGACCTCTGTCCTACAGGATTGGGTGGCAGAGAAGTTGAACATATGTAAATTTAAAAGTTTAAGAAAGTTTACAAGTTAAGTGAAAGAAACTTCATTATTCATTTATATGTACATGTACATTTCTTCATTAAAAACATGTCTTTCTGCATAATTTAGACTAACTTTGTGAGTTTTTTGAGGGCTGTAACCAATTAAAATTATTTACATTAATTCCTATGGGGAAAAGTCGTTCGAGATAAGAGCTGCTCGACTTAAGAGCCCAGGTCCGGAACGAATTAAACTCGTATCTCGAGGTACCACTGTATGAATATGTGCTCTTGGCTACTTTCCTTCCTGACCAGAGGCAAGCTCATCTGACCAATAACCACAGTGAAAACCCCCTCCCTGTTGCAGATAGGGAGAGAAGCTATCAAAGCTTGGTTCTCTCCAAAGTTTATTATCTTAAATCAACATCTTTATACATTCCTTGCACCATCCATCCCTCCTCTTTCCCAATGGCTGAATTTCTATGATATCACATTTTCTGCATCCATCCACTACATATTTCCTGCTATTTTCTCCAGACATATTAAATCATATATCACATATGCATTTAAATGAGCAGACAATATATGCAAGTTGCGTCAACTACTATTTAATGGTTTATTGAGCATACTCTGTTAGCTTATTTTTGAGTTCTGGGATGTTTTATGGCTGCTTAGAACAACAGATTTTTTTTCCTGTTCAGTTTTAGTTCTGTCTTCCCTGTTATCCAATTCTTTTAGTTTTGCCTTTCTTGTCCTTTCCTCTTTGAATATTAAGTTTTGAAGGCCATTCACATAATCTTATCATGAATTAATGTAATTTGATTATATTATTTGTATAAAAATATTTTTACAATTGCTGATGTTCATTTCAACAAAGGTGATACTGAATTTGCAGAATTTTTATTTTTTAGATTTGTATGCTGCCCCTCTCCGTAGACTCACAATAGTTGAAATAATTTTATCTAGGTGTTCTGTCCCAGTGTCAAGCTCCCAAAAATCAGATGCACACTACTGGATTAATTAATAAAGGATTTTACTATGTACAAAAGTCTTATTTAAGAGTCTTTTCACAAAGGAGTTAAATCTTAGCAAAAACTTCACCGCACTGAATTATCAAAGTCTTAGCTGGCCAGAATCCTGGGATATATACAGCAACTAATTAGTGGCTTGCAGCAGGTTTTCTTATCTTCAACTTACAGAATTTGGCTGGAAGCCTGGAAGCTCATTAAGGATGCCAAGAATGTAGTCCTTTTAAAAACACAACGGAAAATAGATCTCTAGATGAATGGTATTGTTCTCTGCACCAGAGTGATGTGACTCCATCTTAAATACTCTAAGAGTGTGGCTCAGTAGTCAGCAGTGCTACTCACGAGTAAATGTCTTGAGTAACCAGTCATGCCTCCTAGAGGCCCTGCAAATCCAAGCATCCAGAAGAGGCTCCTCCTCTTCTCCTGAGTTACTTACCTCAGAAGGTGCAGAAGGCCCTGGTTGTTCTTCAGCCTCTGACATTATGTCTTCTTCGCTGTTAGTCTCAGGTGCCAGGAGCACAGGACACCTCTACCGTGCCTCCATTGTCTCTGCATCCTCTGCGCAGAATGCGAGCGGCCCACACCACTAGGTGAACAAATTATCCCATTAGGTGAAAAGAATAAATGAATGAATACAAAATAAGTCAAAAGGCTATTGGGACATTTGACACCCAATAGTGACTGCAAGTGATGACAGTTTTGAGAAATATTTCCTAGGAAAATATTCTGTTCAGACTTAAGTCTATTTGTGAATAATAAATAAAAACAGAATAAATATAAATAATAATAAATAAAAACAATAAATCTAAAAACAAGATTTTGTTTATGATAATGATTAAATTAGCAATGTAGGTCATTGTCAATTATTGTCAATGATATGGAACGCCTATCCATATAATTGACAATATGCTCTATTCTATTTAAGTGTAAAGATTACTCACTCTGCTCTTTGTTCTATTTAGAATACAAGTTCTAAATAGAACAAATACAGGTTACTTACTCAGTTCTTCTATTGATCTATTTAAGAGCAAAGATTAAACTAACAATCCACACCATATTTTTGACATGATCTGTCTGTATGATTCAAAGGTTTCTTTAGATATTAAACTGTTACTAGTTAATAATTGGTAATGATCAGTGAAGGGCTACCAAAATTTTTACTACCACACTGTGGGCGTGGCTTATGCAGGACACCCTGCATTTTCTTTCAACATCTTTCAGTGCAAATTGGGTGCTCTGGGGTGGAACTCCATTTTTGCTACCCCACTGCGTTCCCCCTTGCATGGGCAGTAGCCCACCCCTGATAATGATTGATAAGTCAATCATTGTAATTGATTGCACAAGAAGTTTTCTATAAGAATAAACATGGCTGTCTGGGTAAGGAGGCTTCTCAGCTCGGAAACGCTTTGCTCAAAAATCATGTCTGTGTCAATGATTACTACAGATAGTTAGAAGCTCTGAATATGTCATAGACTAGTGTGTGAGAATAAACCATATGATTTCTAAATGGGTCAACACTGAACTAGGAGTAAACAGACATGTGTGGTGGTGTCCCCTTGATTGTTTAAATAATTTATAGATTCATGCCTTAGAGAATGCTTATAATAGTAAAAGTGAAAGCACATAAATTGTGTTACTGAAAAGTGCATAGAAAAAACTAGTAGTGCAAAGCCGGAAGATATGGAGAGAATTTATTTGCAAAGATTGTTATATTGATTGCCATTGTGCATCTATGTTTAGTTCTTTCCCTTTTTCTTGTGTGGTAGCCTTGATTTTTAAGCATATTATTTCTTATTCCTTTTATTTACTTTCAATTGCTGTTTCAAAAGAGATTGGCCTGATTAATGACCTTGTATGCATGGAAAGTAAAATTATTTAGAGATAACATTCTATAGATGGCATTCTGAAATGACATCTGAAAGTATGAAATCTAAAGAAGGAATGTCAGCTTTAATTTTCAAATTGACCTTAATCATTGCCCTGGAAGGGAATATTTGTCACCAACCTATATTATACAGTAGGTAATATAGCCTCCTTTGTATTCAGGATTATACTTTGTAGAAATTTCACAAGTATAGTATTCTGTTAAAGGTTGGGCTGTTTCTCCTGCCTCTTATGTTTTACTGACACTCTGAAGTTTGGATCAAGAAAGAATCTTGCCTCAAAGGAATAGTGTTACGTTGTTTTTCACAATATTGGCACACCTGGAATGTGCATTAAAGCTATGTACTTCGTGGAGCTAGGTTATTAATTTTAATCTCAGGGAAATATCTGAATTGTATCTAAAGCTATTAAAGACTAGTTCATAGTCACAATTGAATCTGTATTATTATCATCTTATTTACTTCTACAGAAAAGTAGATTACATAATCTCCATCTATCCATCCTCCTTGAAACGGGTCAGTATATTGTGCCACTCAATTTTTTTTATTCTGGTGTTGTGAGTGCTCCTTGTCCACCTCAGGTCATGTCAGATTCTGAGCAGGATGTGCCAGGTCCCTGAGCCAGGGGGGTTGCCAGCTGAAGCCGAGAGTGAGAGTGAGGGAGAAAATGACCTGAGTGAGCCTGAGGAACCACTAGAGGGGGCTGATGTGACAATGGGGGAGTGGTCCCAGTCGGAGGATGAGGAAAACATTTGAGTAGAACCTCAGTGGATAGACCCTCACTTTAGAAGATTGCCCAGAAGGTGACAGGAGTTGCATAGTAAAAGGTATTAGAGTATTTGACTGAGCCTCTTTGTAGTGTGATGTCACTTCCAGGAATATAAAGGCAAAGGATCTTGGAAAATTGGGCATGGGGATTCAACATCATTCAAGGGAAGAGATGTGAGACTGGGGGTGTTGAACAAGGCTTTAAAACCATGATTTCTGCCACAATGAAACTCATTTCTCTGCTGGATGCTTGTTGCCAAGACTATGGTGAGCAGAATTATATGCTCACATGATAAATGGACTGGCGCCTTTCCCAGACATTGTTGACATTTACTTCTAAAGAGAATACTCCCTTCTTCTTGGCCTTTTAAAAACCTGCTTTCATTATGTGTGCTTATATCAATAAAGAGTTGGATTTATTGATAAAATAAAGGATTTTTGAGTCGGGGGTTTTGATCCGAGGACAGTGCATAGAAAACCTTGTACCTTTTTTTGGGTTGGAATTGGATATTGAGCAATAATCTTTGAAACTTTAAACTTACTCATTATGCCATATGTTATGCTTATTGCACATAGATAGTACAGTGTCTATAACAACTTCCATCCAGGTTGTTAGTCGTTTATTACATAAAATTATATAATAAATATTAAATGCACATACTAAGTTCTCAGAACATTACTAACTTTCACAGAATATTGGAACTTTCATAAGACACCTCAAGGTGATAACGCTAAGATCATCTGAGATTTCAGCCATTTTTATATTTATACCATTGGACACCCTTCATTTCAAAACAATGCTCAACATTTAATTTTTGAATTGCAGTATTTCCTTTTGATGTTGCCATCACATTTCATGAGCATCTACTCAGTTATTCGTTTATTTGTTTATCAAACACGTGCAAGATAATAAGTATAGGTATGAACATAAACATGAATAAAGGAAATAAATACAGATAAATGGGGATGGTAAGACAGGGACGGTAGGCAAGCTGGTGCATTTATGCATTCCCCCTTTACAGACCTCTTAAGAATTGGGTGAGATGCACAGTAGACTGAGATTGAAGCTTCGTGAGGGTTTGTGGCTGTAACAACGGAGTCAGGTAGAGCATTCCAGGCGTTGACCACTTTGTTGCTGAAGTTGTATTTCTGCAATTGAGTTTGAAGCGGTTTACCTTGAGTTTGTATCAGTTGTTTGCCCGTGTATTATTGTGGTTGAAGCTGAAGAAGTTGTTGACAGGTAAGATGTTGTAGCAGATAATTTTATGTACTCTGCTTAGATGGACTTGTGGTCTGCAAGCAGCCTGTGCAGCCAGAGCCTTTGGAACCTCTCTTGACAGTGCTGAGAAAGGAGGGACTACTCCTTTCCTGAATGCAAGAGCACAACAGGGCTGCCAAGAGGCAGGTTTCCTCTGGAATAAGACTGGAGGCTAATTGGCCATGCCCCTAGTCTATTTAAATACAATAGAGGCAGCTAGAAAGCTGCAGTAATCAATTAGTTCATAGGGTCATTCTTTGTCAAGTGGACCAGTTGAAATTGAAGTCTTATTTGAAAAGAAACCATCACAATCACGGCATATATGATAGAAAAAAACATGCTCTTTCTAATGAAATAAAAATGAAGACGATTAAAGGTGAGAAAACAGAAAGCCATAGGAAAAAAAGGTTCTTTTTCTAATGAAGGTGATTGAAGGTGATGAAACAGAGTTCTCTGTTTTCTCACCTTCAATCATCTTCATTTTTATTTCATTAGAAAGAGCACATTTTTTCTATCATATATGTTGTTTTTGTGATGGTTTCTTTTCAAATAAGGCTGCAAAATCAGTCAAGTGGACACCTGGTCCACTTGACAAAGAATGACACCATAGTATCTCTCATGCTTTGTGAATTTCTGTTTCTTTGTTTTGGATTTTTGTTCAACCAAGACTTCTGGGCAGTTTTCCAAATCTTCGGACATTACATAAGCTAACCAGGATTCATTGCTTTGTTTTGAGTTAAGACTGTTTGGACATTACATGAGATAACCAGGACTCATTGCTTTGTTTTGAGTTAAGACTGAACGTATGCTGGTTGCTAATGCAGATGAATTAGCAACTGCCTTTCTGAATGAAAGGATTGTTTCTTTTTATTTGTGTATTTTGCTGCTGCTAAGCCAGTTATTAGCAGTGGTTCCTTAATTAAACTAACTTAGTTCAAACGGGTGGGTTTTGATACGTTTGTAACTGGGGACAGAACAGGACTGCAGTTCCAGGTTGTCCACGCTCAAAATTTCAAGCCTGGTGGCATAGGGAATTCTATTGTGAGGACTGGAGTACCTTTCTTTTGAAATACCTCTGCACCCGCTCAATCGTGTTAATGCCCAATATACAGTATGAGTTTTAAGCTATATTCAAGAATTGGTCTGGCAAAGGTTTTGTATGCCAATGTTACGGAAGAAAAAGCTGTGCAAAATTAGATTAACCACTGTTAACGATATTTGGCCATGCTGTTACAATGAGCTCTGGGGCTTAGATCATTTGAGATGAATACTCCTAGGTCCTTGATAGAAGGTGGGTTGTCTATGATTGTTTCTGTCCAATTTGTATTTGGTGTTCTGATTTTTATTGCCAATGTATAGGACAGAGCATTTATTGAAATTTGGAGTTGCCAATTACGTGACCATTCTGACACATACTCTGAGTTGCTTTGTAGGGCAGCAGCATTGTCAGTGGTGTTAAATAATTTTATGCCATTGACAAAGAGGACGCAGCTGCTTTTAATATGATCACATAGGTTGTTGATGTAAATCAGAAAGAATGTGGGTCCTAAAATGCTGCTTTAGGGCAGTGATTTTCAACCTTTTTTGAGCCGCGGCACATTTTTTACATTTACAAAATCCTGGGGCACACCACCAACCAAAATGACACAAATCAAATAAATAAATAAATAAATACATACACACACAGACATACATACATACATACATACATACCCCCCTCGTATATACAATCCCATGTAACATCCCCTTATAAATACAGTCAATCATCAATCATCCCTACTCAAATTTATATCTCATTTCTGGGTACTTCTCCTGTCTTTCCCCCTTTTCTCTCTCATGTTTGTCATTTCTCTCTCTTCCTCCCTTTTTCCCTCATTCCTTTTCCCTCTCACTTCTCCTCTTTTTCCATCCCTGTCTCTCTCCCCCCCCTTATGTGTGTGTGTGTATACACACTAGAACCATTTCCAAAACCAGTTGAGGGCTGGGTTTTTTTCTCTTTTATTCTTTTCAAAAACAGGTGTGGGCTGGGGGGCGTTTCTTATTATTTGGGTGCTTTTTACCATATGCTTCAAGAATCACCCCTCTCTCTCTCTTTTGTTTCTCTCTCCTCTCATTCTCTGCCTCAATCATTTCTCCTTTTTTCTCCCCTTTTTGTTCTCATTTCTCTCTCTCCTTTCCTCTCCCTATCTGTCTCTCTTGCTTTCTCTCTCTCTTGCTATCTCTTTTTCTCTCTTATTTTCTTTCTCTCTCTCTTGTTCTTTCTCTCTCTCTCTTTCTCTCCCTCCCTCTTTCTCTCTCTTTTTCTCACTTTCTCTCTCTTGTTTTCTCTCTCTCTCTCTTGCTTTCTCTCTCTCTCTTGTTTTCTTTCTCACACTCTTTCTCTCTCTTGTTCTCTCTCTTGCTATCTCTTTCTCTCCCCCCTTTCTCTCTCTCTCTTTCTCACTTTCTCTCTATCTTGCTGTCTGTTGCTCTCACTCACTCTCGTTCTCTCTCCGTTCTTCTCAGCGGAGGCTGGCGAAAGTGATATTCAATGTCGGGGGCGCGTGGGCGGTTGCGCGCGCTCCCTACCCCCCTGCTAGCCGCTCGGAATATTCAAAATAAGAAAAGCCTTCACCGGCGAACGTTTTTCTTATTTTGAATATTCCGAGCGGCTAGCAGGTGGGTAGGGAGCGCGCGCAACCGCCCGCGCGCCCCCGACATTGAATATCACCTTCACTGGCCTCCGCTCAGAGAATGCCTGCTCCGCCTCTCCTGCAATCCCCTTGCTGAGAGCCCAGGACGAAAGTGCTCTCGGCAAAGGTGAGCCGGGCAGGGTGTGCGTTCCGGGTGCGGGAGGAGCCGCGCCGAAAGGCAGGAGACAGCGGAGGAGGAGAGGGGGCGGGCGGGGGGCAGCGCCGAAAGGCCGAGGGGGCTGGAGGCACCGTGGGGAGGCGGGGCGGCCGCGGCTCCCTTCCCTTCTGCTGCCGGCGCCTCCCCGCCCCCCCGCGGGCTGGCAGGGGGATGAGGAGCGCGCGGCCGTGAAAAAGGGTGCACGCGGGGGTATTTTGGGGTGCGCGCGTGCACACACGCGCAGCTTTCGGGGAAGCGACGAGAAGCCATGGGCGCGAGGGGGCCGACTTTCAAAGCAACCTTTGCCGGCCTCCCGCGGGAGGGTGCCAATAGCGGTGGCGGGGGGCAATAGCGGGGGGGGGCCGAGCCGCCTCGCGGCACACCTGACCATATGAAAACACTGCTTTAGGGGACAGTTTATACAGTTACATCCAAAAGCAATCATATATGGACTCTTAGCAACTTTTTTACTTCTTTAATTTTTTTAATCTCCATAAAATTCTTTACATTATTTTAATTATTGGCTGTGACCACATATTGTAAAACTCTATATTGTCCCAGGAAAAGCAGTTCCCTTGAAACCTATATCCAAGATCAAGAAAAATATTCTAGAAGGTAGTTGAAAAAAAAAGTAAAAATATTGTCTTTGTCCTTTCTTCACAAAATGTTTTTGGTCATCTCATACAAATGTAAGCCAGCTAGCAATTACAGCTGATTAATAAGCCATTATTTTAAAACCCTGAATATGCTTTTACTAATTAAAGTATTTCAACTTCCTGTATAAGTATAAACTATGGTGTTTCTCAATAAGATTGAAACTTATTTTCTTAGACTTGAAAATAAGCATTTGGGTTTATTTTTGAGGCAGTCTTACTTTTTTTGAGGTGCAGCAGGCCAGACTCTGTGATCTGGACATGCTGTGGACACACCATCACCTCCATTCCAAATTGTCAGCGTTCAGAATGGAGGCTTTATGGCGAACAGAAGGAAAATGGAGAGAGGGAATTTTCCTGCCTGCCATCATTCCCTCAGTCTGTGCTGAGCTTGAGGAATAGATGACAGACAAGGAACTGCCCCTTTCCCATTTTTCTCCCATTGGCCAGAAAGCCTCCCGTTTGCCTCCCAAAAAGAGGGGAACAGCAAAGCAGCTGACCGTGGAGCTACCAGCTTTGAGGAAGCGGACCAACAAGCAGAAGCGCTGTGCCCAGAAAGAGAAGGGAAAGGGTGGTATTTGCGCTGGGCCAACGGGCTGCAGCTGGATAGTTGCACACACACCTATGCCACCAGTCGTGCTGGCCAAGCCCATCTACCAGCTTATTTTTGGGGTAGGAGTAATATTAGCTCACACCCCAAAATTTAGGTTGGTCTTATTAAGGTTGGTCATGTTTTCGGAGAAACACAGTAGTTATTTGTAGGTAAACCTTTGCAGCCTTTGAGAGCAGGTAAAGTTTATATTGCAGAAAGAGTTTTAAATAAAATGTTTTGTGTTAATCATTAAATCTTTTTTCATTTCAGTTGTGTCCCAAGTTTTTGCATACAAACTCAACCAGTCATACTTGGCCTTTCAGTGCTGTAGCTGAACTTATAGGTATGTGAACAATATTCTGTCTACTCAATTGAAGCTTTTCTATTATTTACAATGTATTTCAGTATGTAGTTCAATAATATCTGTTTCCAGACATCTTTGGAAGTTATGAACGAGCTATTCTAACTTTAGATCTCAAGATTTAGCTATTCTTTATATTGTAGATTTTCTGTTAATTTCTACAGACTAAAGCTATACAGTAGAATTTTTAATGAACATAATTTCAACAGGTGATTTTATTTTTTAAAGTAGGATGATATTGTTCTTTCTGGGCCGGTCTGATCCAAGATAAAGACCCATACACACATACCTCTTTTCAAACAGTGATTATTGCAAAGAATATCATAGTTAGACACAAATCCAGGGAAGTAATGAGTTAACACAAAAGAATGTCCTGCTAGAAGGCTTCCAGTAATAAGCGCAGCTAACAGAGATCCAGGCAGCAGAGCACAGGGTCATTAATCATGGTTCTTGGAATGTTTGCTGACATCTTTGTTAGAGTAGGTTTTGCAGAAGATGTATAGCCCAACCAGCCAGCCACAGACCAAGATGAAAGTCCTGAATTAATACAATGTAGCAGGAGTTCTTGAGAAAATATTTTACTTCTTCATAGCAAAAACTGTTCTTTCTATTTACACTATAACTATCTTAATAGTACAATATAGACAACAAGCAACCCACAATTCACAACAATCCATCTATAACAAACCACCCACACCAAGCCACTAACCACTAGCCACAGTTATGCAAAGGTGCATTACATTTTGTACATTTATCCACCAATCAGGTTTTAGCACCTTTTGAAGATTCAATCATTACATTAATCCTTCCTGCATTGGGATATTACATCAGGTCAGTACTGATCCTGACAATCTTGGCAAAACTTATAGTTCAGTAGAGCTCTGACAGTTGGGAACAGACAAGGAGAAGAGATCTGTGAAAGTATAAAGCTCGCTTCCCTCTGAAATCACCAATGTCTATTGTTGAAACCTTGTTTACCACATCCCGTTTTCCATCAGCCTTTCCTTTATATACTGGAGTGGCCATGTGTCCCATAGATCTATTCAATGCCTAGAACCCCTTCCAGAGAAATAATCATGCCTAGATCTCATCCTCCTGACTATTGCATGTAACAGGGGATCCTGATCCACAAATTCCTCATCATCCTCTGACTCAGACACTACCCTAATAGAGGGTTCTGCAGTCTCCCAGGCTCCAACTCCCCTTCACTCTCAGACTCAGGTGACAAGAACATTGGCCTGCTATGCCAATACTCATCCATCTCCTGGGCCTCGAAATCCATGACCAGCTGAGCCGGATGTGAACCACTCACGAGATATATCACATTTATTTATTTTACGAATTTACATAACTACCCATCTAACCAAAAGAATTTTGAGTAACAAACTCAGATAAAATAATATAAAAGTTGAAAGGTAAAATGTCTTACAATCTAATTTGATTTGTAGTGACTTGATAGATACAGTCATGCCTGACACTTGTGGAAACAATATATAAGTGGTTTGTCGTTGCCTTCTCGCATTTTATCGTGATTTCTAGTTCCCTCTCCACCTAATTCAGGAGTGTGCACCCTTAAACACTCAAAGAACCATTTGGACCCATTTCCCACAAAAAAGAAAACACTGGGAGCCACAAAATCTAGCTGGGCATGGCCAACTTGACATCACTTACTCCCACCCTGCCCCATGACTCCCCCAGCCACACCCATCCAGGGAGTCATTAGGGCAGAGGACTGCTTATTAAATTATTTTCCCCCCCTTCCCTCTCTCCCTCTTTCTTTCCTTTTCACTATTTGAGCCCCTCTGGAGAAATTAAGATTTCAAGTACAAACTTTAGTGTTTAGCTCTCAAATAGTTCAAAGGCTTTTACCTGTTATATCAAAGGAAAGAAAAGTATGCTAGAGCAAATGGGGATGGGGAAGAAAAACCAGAACATTGAATGCTTAATGGATACAGAGATGAGATTGGTTCCTGAGATACCTTGCTGAATTAATAAAACAGCAGAGAAATACATTTATCTGGAATTTAAATTATAGAGCACATAATAAGAAATTGTGCGGGAGAATGCACACCTCTGTTATGACCTGTCACCAGAGGTGGGCTGCTAAGGTGGAACGGTGACATGTGCTAACCCCCATGGCTCTGAGTGTTAGTGGAGTCCAGCGCAATTCTGCTACTGCATCTGCGCAGGTGGTAGAATCGAGCATGGAGCTGCAGGTGCACCCATGTTTCGGCACGTTTTTTGCTTCCCCGTACATGCAGAAGCAAAAAGCTATGCCAAAACATGGGCGCACCTGTGTCTCCGCTCCCGATTCTACTACTTGCACAGGTGCAGTAGCAAGGACTCTGTTAGCACTCAGAGCCTGATGATGGAGCCGCAGCAGAGGGATGAAAGAGATGTATGCGGCTCTGGAGCCACAGGTTGCCAACACCCAACCTAGAAGAACTTAGAAAGCTAAGAATTAAATTTTTTTTTATTTGTAGTTGGGAGGAGGTTGTTTACACAAATTCTTATATTTATATTTCTACTGTTATAACAAATTGATGCATATATAACTGGAGAAGAAAAGCAGTTATGTAAATCATGATAATCCTGATAATACTTATGCATTTTTCTTTTAGACAATGCATATGACCCTGATGTAAACGCTAAACAGATGTGGGTTGACAAAACAATTATAAATGAGAATGTATGTTTAACATTCATGGATAATGGGAATGGTATGAATGCAGATAAATTGCATAAGATGTTGAGGTAAGCAAGGTTTACTTCCTATCCATTCTGAACACAACTTAAAATTTTAAAATATGATTGTATACAGTTAATCCTTGACTTAGAACCACAATTGAATCCAAAATTTCTGTTGCTAAGCAAAACAATTGTTAAGTGAGTTTTGCCCCATTGTACAAACATTTTTGCCACAGTTGTTAAGTGAATCACTACATTGGTTTAGTTATCTCAGTTATTAAGTGAATCTGGCTTCCCCATTGGCTTTGCTTATCAAAAGGTCTCAAAGGTGATCACATGTACCAGGGTACTGCAAAAGAGTTGTGTTGGCTTAGCAACTTAAAGATGCTGGATTTACTGGCTACAGAAATACTTACCTTTAAAATTTTAGCTTTATCCTGCTATATTTTGAATCTTTGGTATAAATACAATATAGACCTAATTTGTCATTTTCAGATTATATAATTTAGAATTTACTATAGCAATATTGTTATACATCAATTATACCAACAGATGCTTCTAAAAATGTAGTTATTAACCAAGATTAAAATGGCATTGTATTTCAGGCTAAAAGAAACATATTCACTTGCATATTCAGTTCTTATATGAGCAATTTAACATTGACGTTATTTTCATCTTTCAAAACCCATTTCAGTTTTGGCTTCAGTGACAAAGTTACGCTGAATGGCCATGTTCCTGTTGGATTGTATGGAAATGGATTTAAATCAGGATCTATGCGGCTGGGAAAAGATGCAATTGTTTTCACCAAGAATGGAGATTTCATGAGTGTGGGTCTATTATCACAGACATTCTTAGATATTACAAAGGCAGAACACGTAATTGTTCCCATAATATCTTTCAACAAAAACAATATCCTTTTTTTCCCCTAAAGGAAATCGATGATTAAAATTTATAAATAGCCAAGCAAATATATAGTGGTACCTCTACCTACGAATCCCTCTACTTACAAACTTTTCTAGATAAGAAGGTTTCAAAGTTTTTTTGCCTCTTCTCAAGAACCATTTTCCACTTACAAACCCGAGCCTCTGAAACTGTAACAGGAAAAGACAAGGAGAAGCCTCTGTGGGGCCTCTCTAGGAATCTTCTGGGAGGAAACAGGGCCGGAAAAAGCACGGAGAAGCCTCTATGGAGCTTCTTTAGGAATCTCCTGGGAGGAAACAGGGCCTTCACCTACCCTGTGGTTTCTCCAATCACACACATTA
Organism: Erythrolamprus reginae; assembly: GCF_031021105.1. Lineage (NCBI taxonomy): Eukaryota > Metazoa > Chordata > Lepidosauria > Squamata > Dipsadidae > Erythrolamprus > Erythrolamprus reginae. Next base: position 60,969,687 of record NC_091953.1, read on the forward strand.
TTTGCTTTTACATTGATTCCTATGGGAAAAATTGCTTCTTCTTACAAACTTTTCTACTTAAGAATCTGGTCATGGAATGAATTAAGTTCTTAAGTAGAGGTACCATTGTACTTTTTTTTACAAGTTCTTTAACTAAAATACTGCATTGTTTTATTTAAAATGTATATAGATAATCATTCAAAAATTGGGTTTGCTCAAGAAATTTCACATCTGTTTTTCATTGAAGTTTGCAAATGATTGCATTAATACATGCAATTTGGGCATTAATACATCCAAATCAAAAGACAAAAGATTTTGTCTTTCAGTTTGGATGTATTAATGCCCAAATCACTATAAAGTCAATGCAAAATTTCAATGTAAGTATTACTCCTAAACTGGCTTTTTAATATACTGAATACTAACCATGATAGCATCAATAAAAGATTGGTGACATAATGTAGGTAGGTAAGAAAGTATAGATGAAATGTTCAGTTTATTCTATAACAAATCATAAATTTATCTGATTTTGATGTGGAGAGACACCTTCACCTGGAGGTTACTTATGTGAATAGAAAAAAGAGGACAGATGTTTGTATATTTATCTCTACATCTGATTATTTTCCACAATTCTTGGAGGAAAAGAAAAATGTATGGTCATGACTGTATCTGTACCTATTGTGAGAACAAATTCTAATTAAAATACTGAGTATTAGGTCTAGGAAGGAGTAAACAGTTAAGTTTCATATTTAACATATCTTTATGTTGTCATGGATTGGTGCCCCACAGAATTGTTGGGAAAATAGATGATGTCCTTATTTTACTTCAAAGGATAGAAAAACTGGACAGTTATAATTTAAATGATAATTTTATGTGTATCCTAATGCTATATTTCATAAAAATGTCATTTTTAAATACTATATATCCTCAAACTATAGCTATCTCTCAAACATAGCTCCAAGTGATTCTTAACATCCTTTGGAGACTTAAAAATAACAAATGTTAAGTATGTTTCGTCATGCATATTTAGTCATACAAATATAACAACTAAATTGTCCATAATATTTTGGCATGAAGATATCTGTGCATCATGAAAAACAAAATAAGCCAAAATTTTTGAGAGGCAACAAAAATTTTCTTTTGCCGATTCTTCTTTTGTCTTTTCTTTATTACTTTTTTGGGGGAGGTAGTGGGACACCTTACCCTGTCTGAAGTCTTGTGACAATGGAAAACTCCTTTTCCCATATTAATGAGCAATCTGTTAGCCAAAGATGCTTGTTCCCTTTCCAAAATACAGATTAAACTAAGGAAGGGGAAAGGAAAATTCCAAATCGGGAAGTTGTAGTCTGTCTATTTGTCTAACATAGGTAATAAAAACAAGAGTTGCAAGACCCAGAGGCAGTACTTCATATTTTGATTTTTGTCATGTAGCTTCTGGTGCAGTTAATTTCTCTAACAATAGTATTTACAGTATTTTTCAGAGTGGAAAACAAGGAAAAAAGTATTCTGAATAAAATGGTGTAATAATATATTAGTTAATAAAATACCAGTATAGCAGAATACTTTTTACAATCATGTACACTTTTTACAAACTTCAAACTTGATAGCTTTAAGACTTGTGAACTTGAAACCCCAAAATTCCTCCTCCAGTCAGGCTAGCTCAGGACTCAGAGTTTATTTATTATTTATTTATTTACAAAATTGATATGTACTACTTCCTTAACATATTTTACGGAAAGGGATGAATCCAGATGAATCAAAGGCCAGTTTGAGGGCTATTCTGGACCATTCCTTGTTTTCTACTGAAGAGGAACTGCTTGCAGAACTTGATGCAATTATAGGGAAAAAAGGGACGCGAATTATTATTTGGAATCTTCGGAAGTAAGTATAAATTTTAATGTTGATAATGCAATGTTATATACAGTAATTTGTTAATGTTATATAAAATAAGTGTGAGTTTATATTTACATGATAAATTAATGTGGGAATGAATTGTACTCAGACTTATCTCAAAGGTTCTTTAAGTAAAGAACTCAGTGATTTGAGTTTTAAATATTCAGAATTTAAAACTTCTATAATGATTCAAAGTTAGATTTTAAAAAGCCATGAGTTGAGTTTTTATTCCAGCCTCAAAACAAACACAAGATTTGGTCTGAGCTTCAAATAAAATGGCCTGCTTTAGGAAATATTTTTTTTCACGTTTTGAGAAGTCTCAAGTCCCATGATTGACTTATTCTTTTGCAAATGGTAATTCACTTAGTTTTTGTTTTTGCCTCCAACATAAAGCAGGGACTGATTATGCTTGACATCAGTTATAGTTAAAATTATGGAGACTCTACTCAAAAAGAGGATAAATCAGCACCTAAAAAACAATAACTTATTGGACCCAAATCAGCATGGCTTTACTGAAGGCAAATCATGTCAGACTATTCTCCGTACTGAAGGAGCGGGTCCAGCAGTCACATGGGGTTGCTCATGTCCAATCCGGTGGAACTGAGCCTAGTATTAAAAAAGCTTGCCGGATCCGCCCCTTCCCCAGAATTCGCTCAGTTCGCATATCCTGCGGTTGTATTGTGATAGCTCGTTCAACATTCTAACACCTTCCCTTCGATCCTTTTCTTCAAAAGTAGTAAGATTTGTTTTATCATTATTATTTACTTGCACTAATAGCGCCAGCCGTTTGCGGCTCGGTTTTTTTCCTTTGGAGAAGTTGCGGTTTCGTTTTCCCCCGGCGGTTTTGCCGGTTACGATTCCTGCGGCCGCTTGTGGATTCTTCTAATCCTTTGGCCTGGAGGTCCTGGTGCAAGTATTAATCTATTGAATTATTGATTATTTATTGTATACAATATATTTAAGGGCTTAAGAAATACCTCCTGCGGAGTGAGACGCCTTCTAGTCTCCTGGACTTAGTCGATCGCTTCCCCTTTAAGAATTTTACGGAGCGATTTTTTCGGCGCGAAGGCCTTCGCGCCCTTTTTAAATCTAGGCCTCTCGTGTTGGCCTCCTGCCAGCCGCGTAGGCCTCAGTCCACCGCGTGGATCCCGGAGCGGGCCTTGGGGGTCCCAGGCTAAATTCTCCACCGGCTAAGCCTCCAACCAGAGTGCCTTGGTTTACTTAATTATAAAGTTTAGGGAGGCTGGCCCCGCTGGATTTGGGGGCACGAACTCTGGGTTTGCCCAGATTGTCCTCAAGTTTCAGCAGCTTCGAGGCCTCGAAGCAGGATCCATTCCTCTTGGGAAGTCCTTGAAATTCTTCTCCTTATTATTCAGTTATTGGCTCAGCCTTGTCTTCTGTTAATTGTCAGACTATGGCTACCTTTCCCAAGAGAGGCACAACTAAAGGTCCCAGAGAGGCCAGGCCTACAGGCGATGAGATTACTAGTATCCCCCAGGCCTCTTCCTCCTCTTCTCCAGGGGCCCGCCCCTCGACCAAGGTCACCAGGGCCGAGAAGAGAAGGGACCTAGCCCTACAAAAAATCCATGACAAATCAGCAAAACGTTTGAAAGTGCAGGCCCAAGTAATCAGTAGTCAAGACCCCCCAGAGGCTTCTAGTCTTCCTCCTTCTGGGGTCCCTGTGTTATCTCTGGATGAGCCAAACCTAGACAGACCCCAACCTAACCTATGGGGCATAGGTCCAGAGGAACCAGATATTATTGAAGATTCCCCCCAGCCAGGATCCTCCCAGGCCTTTAGGGATTCTTCTGCCATTTCTGCTGATATTTCCAGCTTACCTCCTGAGTTCCAATCTATTTTTGCTGTGTTGTCCAAAGCCATTGATGCCAAACTCTCCACCATCAATGAGCTTCCCTTACCTCTTCCTCCTTCTCGTTCCTCCCGCCCCTTGGGTTCTCCCCCAGCGGTCAGAGCTCCTATTCAGGATGATTCAGATTCCTCCCAGGATGAATATGAGGATATAGAGGATGATGAGGATCCTTTTCAAGGCTTATCAGATGATGAGGAATCCCAAATAAAGGTTCCCCCTCCAATTACTATTTTTCCTTCTCAATTATTCAAATCTCTCCTCCTCAAAGCTAGAATTTCTACGGGATTAGCGGCCCAGGAGAAACAAGCCTCCACTTCCACTGATCCCCCGGAGGAGAATTTACCTTACTTCACAGAGGAACAGGAGGATAACGAGGTAATTCCTATGCCTAAGTTGTTTAAAGATGCTTTACTCAAACAGTGGGAATTTCCAGCCTCTGGCCTTAATCCCTCCACCAAGGACAGAAAGTTGTACAAACTTTCCTCTTCCTATGAAGAGCTTCTATCCTTTCCCAAACCGGATGAACCTGTCAAGATTCTTCACTCGGCAGCGGCTGTGCCAGGCGAGGCGGAGGAAGTCCTCCGCCCAGAGGACAAGCGCATTGAGCAAATGCTCAAAAGAGGATTCACCGCTGATTCCTGGGCCACTAAAAGCTCTGCAGCGGCTTCCTTTTTCTCCAGAGCCATGCTGCTGTGGCTTCGCCAACTTCAACAGCATATTCCTCCCGATGACTTGAGAGGTCAACAAGACTTCAACAAGGTCTTTGCAGCTGCCCAGTACGTGGCTGATGCCACCTTGCAATCTACTAGATTTTCTGCTAAGTCTATTGCAGCTTCTACAACGGCAAGAAGACTCCTATGGATTCGCCCTTGGCAAGCGGGAGTTCGCCAAAAGTGGCAGTTATCCCAGGGTCCCTTAAAGCGCGACCTTCTCTTCGGTGATCTTCTGGATCCACTCCTCACGGAAACCACGGACAAGAAGAAAGTTTTGGGTCCAACCACAAAAAAGGCTACCAAAACGCAGTCCTTTCGTCGCCCAGGGCGCCAGCAAGATCAAGCGGCTTCCTACCAGAGATCTCCAGGTCAGTATTCCCCCCGCTTTCGTTCCCAAGGTAGGAACTCCAGGGGTAGAGGGTTTCGCTTCCAAAGGGGAGCTTCCTCTAGCAGGGCTTCAAAAAAACCTAGATGGTAATCTTACCTCTATTCCCATAGGGGGTCGCCTAGCTCATTTCGCCTCTAATTGGCGTCTCACCTCCAAGGACCCTTGGGTCATTGACACTGTTCAAACAGGCCTTCTTTTAGAATTTATTTCTCCCCCCCCTAAACGTTTTATTTCCTGCCCTTCTCCCAGGTCATCCTCAGATTGTAACCGTATGGAGGAGGCCATTTCTCATCTATTGTCCATCAGAGCCATTCAACCGGTCCCTTCCGGTCAGAAGGGCCTAGGTTTTTACTCCATCCTATTTATGGTTCCAAAGTCCTCCGGAGGTTGGAGAGCTATTTTGGATTTAAAGAAACTAAATCTATTCATCAAATATAGGAAATTTAAGATGCACTCCTTGTCTTCTATTTTGGCCGCCATTCACTCGGGAGATTTCATGGTCTCCTTAGACCTCACTGAGGCCTACCTTCACATTCCTATAGCCAAATGCCACAAAAAATTTTTACGTTTTTCCTTTCAAGGCAGGCATTTCCAGTATAGGGCGATGCCATTTGGCCTTTCCTCGGCCCCTCGGGTCTTTACAAAGCTCTTGGGGTCTCTGGCGGCCTATATCCGGGCGTCTCCCATACACATTTTATGTTATCTTGATGATATTTTGATTCATGGGAACTCCCTAGAGAAAGTGAAAACAGACCTTTCGGTCACCATGTCAGTCCTTCAGGACCATGGATTTTCCATCAACTTTGATAAAAGCCACCTCCAACCTTCCACATCCATTTCTCACCTGGGATCCATTATTGATTCAGAATCCTCCCAGGTTTTTCTCTCTCCCGAGAGAAAACTCAGTATAGTGGAGTTAATTTCTAACATTTTATCTAATTCTTCAGTTTCCATAGTCACTCTATCTTCCCTTTTGGGGAAGATGGTGTCATGCATAGGCATCATTCCCTGGGCTCGCCTTCATGCTAGGGAACTCCAGTGGCTCCTGTTACCTTTTCAGAGATCAGGGCACAGCAACTCAAATCGACGCATTGTCATCCCACTGAGTGTTCGCAGATCCTTCAAGTGGTGGAAGTCTCCGGCCATGGACAGAGGATCCCCGTTCAGGTGCCCGGATCAATTTGTCATCACCACAGATGCCAGTCTATCAGGATGGGGCGCCCACGCCCAGGGGATGATAGCCCAGGGCACGTGGTCCCCGGAGGAAGCTTCCAGGCCAATCAATTGGCTAGAGTTAAGAGCCGTTTCCCTGGCTCTGAAGCATTTCTCTCCTCGCATTCCCAACCGGCACGTTCTCATTCTCACCGACAACATTGCCACGAAAAGCCATATTTGCAGACAGGGGGGCACGAGATCCAAAGCTCTCATGAGGGAGGCCCTCAAGTTGGGCCTTTGGGCGGAAAAACATCTCCAGTCGCTCCTAGCCGATCACATCTCGGGGAGTCTCAACGTCCAGGCGGATTGGCTATCCCGAGCAACGATAGACCCAGGAGAGTGGAATCTCCATCAAGACCTGTTCCATCAAATCACCCTCAGATTCGGCCTACCAATCCTGGATCTCTTCGCGACCAATGCGAACGCCCAACTCCCTCGCTTCTATTCCAGATTTCCATCCCCGGGAGCGGAAGCAATCAATGCCCTCCGGAGTCCATGGCCTCCAGGCCTACTCTACGCATTTCCTCCAATTCCAATCCTCCCGGACGTGATTCACAAGGTCCTCACCGAGAGGGCCCGAGTAATCTTAATCGCCCCTCACTGGCCCCGCCGGCCCTGGTTCGCGGATCTCCAACAGCTGTCCGTCCAGGACCCTTGGCGACTCCCCGTTTCGGGGGATATGCTGCGGCAGGGGGCCTCTTTCCATCCAGACCCGGAGTGGTTCCACCTCACCGCCTGGCTGTTATCAGGAGAGATTTAGAACTGCGTGGTCATGACCCCGATTCAGTGGAGGTCATTTTAAAGGCCAGAAGGGGTTCGACCAATCGAATCTACGACCACACGTGGTCCAAGTTTCACCAGTGGTGTCTACAGGAAGGTCTCTCCCCTCTGTGCATTCCCATACACAGAATAATTTCCTTCCTTATGCAAGGCTTCCATAAAGGACTTTCCACCAGCACCCTCCGGCGTCATCTGGCAGCCATTTCATCTGTCCTAGGGGGTCCCCGCAGACAGCCTCTCCGATCCTTCCCTGAAGTTCAGGAATTCCTCAAGGGCATAGCCAACCTCAGACCTTCCAAGGTCCACAGGTACCCATCCTGGGATTTGCCACGGGTTCTCCATTCCCTCACGCAGGCACCATACGAACCCCTAAAATCGGCGTCCCTCAGGTACCTATCCTTTAAGGTAGCATTCCTGGTGGCTATTACCTCTGCCCGACGCATTTCGGAGCTGGCTGCCCTCTCAATCAGGCAGGACCTTTGTCACTTCCATCAGGACAAGGTAGTCTTGCGACTGGACCCCACCTTCTTACCCAAGGTCAGTTCCATGTTCCACAGATCTCAGGATATTGTCCTACCTTCCTTCTGCCTCCAACGAGACCATCCCTTGGCAATTAGATGGCACACCCTGGATCTCACCAGAGCGCTGAGAATCTATATCCAACGCACAGGACCCTTTCGGAGGTCAGAAGCACTTTTTGTAGCCTATCATCCCAGAGTCATGGGGGCCAAAGTGTCTTCAACAGTAATAGGCCGTTGGATCAGAGGGACTATATCTAAGGCCTATGAGTCGGCCTCCCTCTCAGTTCCAAGGAACATCACAGCGCATTCCACCAGGAGCGCAGCCACCTCGGCCGCTTGGGCGACTCAAGCCCCGTTGGAGGAGGTCTGCAAAGCAGCCACTTGGGCCTCGCCAAATTCCTTCATCAGGCACTACAAGATTGATTCTTACGCTTCAGCGGACGCTGCCTTCGGCAGAAGGGTACTCCAATCCGTTATCTCACACGATAGCAAGCTAATCCCACCCTAGGGACCATCTATTGGGTATGTCCCATGTGACTGCTGGACCCGCTCCTTCAGTACGGAGAATAGGCGTTGATTGCTTACCTGAACGCCTCTTCTCGTACGGTGAGCGGGTACAGCAGTCACTTCCCGCCCTTGTATGTGTCTTCTTTACCTTTCTATATCTTTCTTCCTCTAACAATGAGAGTTGAACACTACAGAGCTTCACAACTGAGCCTAGTCTATGGATTCGCGAATTCTGGGGAAGGGGCGGATCCGGCAAGCTTTTTTAATACTAGGCTCAGTTCCACCGGATTGGACATGAGCAACCCCATGTGACTGCTGTACCCGCTCACCGTACGAGAAGAGGCGTTCAGGTAAGCAATCAACGCCTAATCTCATTGATTTCTTTGACTATGTTACAAAGGTGTTGGATCAAGGTGGTGCCGTGGATATTGCCTATCTGGACTTCAGCAAAGCCTTTGATACGGTTCCACATAAAGAGCTGATAGATAAATTAGTGAAGATTGGACTTAATCCCTGGATAGTTCAGTGGATTTCAAGCTGGCTGAAGCATAGACATCAGAGAGTTATATTTAATGGCGAGTATTCTGAGCAGAGACAGGTTACAAGCGGTGTGCCACAAAGGTCTGTTCTGGATCCTATTTTTTTTAATATGTTTGTGAGTGACATAGGGGAAGGTTTGGTAGGGAAGGTTTGCCTATTTGCCAATGACTCTAAAGTGTGCAATAGTGTTGATATTCCTGGAGGGGTCTGTAGTATGGTAAATGATTTAGCTTTACTAGATAAATGGTCAAAGCAATGGAAACTGCAGTTTAATGTTTCCAAATGTAAAATAATGCACTTGGGGAAAAGGAATCCTCAATCTGAGTACTGCATTGTCAGTTCTGTGTTAGCAAAAATGTCAGAAGAGAAGGATTTAGGGGTAGTGATTTCTGACAGTCTCAAAATGGGTGAGCAGTGTGGTCGGGCAGTAGGAAAAGCAAGTAGGATGCTTGGCTGCATAGCTAGAGGTATAACAAGCAGGAAGAGGGAGATTGTATTCCCCTTATATAGACCGCTGGTGAGACCACATTTGGAATACTGTGTTCAGTTCTGGAGACCTCACCTACAAAAAGATATTGACAAAATTGAACGGGTTCAAAGACGGGCTACAAGAATGGTGGAAGGTCTTAAGCATAAAACGTATCAGGAAAGACTTAATGAACTCAATCTGTATAGTCTGGAGGACAGAAGGAAAAGGGGGGACATGATCGAAACATTTAAATATGTTAAAGGGTTAAATAAGGTACAGGAGGGAAGTGTTTTTAATAGGAAAGTGAACACAAGAACAAGGGGACACAATCTGAAGTTAGTTGAGGGAAAGATCAAAAGCAACGTGAGAAAATATTATTTCACTGAAAGAGTAGTAGATCCTTGAAACAAACTTCCAGCAGACGTGGTTGGTAAATCCACAGTAACTGAATTTAAACATGCCTGGGATAAACATATATCCATTGTAAGATAAAATACAGGAAATAGTATAAGGGCAGACTAGATGGACCATGAGGTCTTTTTCTGCTGTCAGTCTTCTATGTTTTTATGTTTCTATGATTTCAACTGTATCATCGGGAACTAGGTGAGAAAGAAGCAGTTATTCTCCATAGTGGCTTGAGATAGCACCCAGGAATGAATTAACTCGTGCCTTCAGAGTGAATCTGTCAGAGTTCTTTTGCTAGGGCTTCCAACTTTTGACTCAGTCGTCAGCATGGACGGACATGCTCCAATCCTGAATGCTATTTCTGCATTTAATTTCTTGATTGCTGTTTTTTCTGGTTTCCTCAAACAGTGAGTTTTTGCTAGCTGACTCACTTTTCTTTCCATCAGGTTGAGTTGTTGGCCCTAGTAGATGCATGCCTTGGCTCCAGTCTTCAGATCATCCTTCTGAGGGTTGCCCCCCCCCCATCTCAATCGTACTCCCCTAGATATTTCACCTGAACCTTGGAGCCATTTAATTTCCAACTTTATACTACCAGATTTTCCTGTTAACTTTGAAAAGCGATGGAGTGAGCAGTCATCAGACACCATCTTAAAAGCTACTTTACTTTGCGAAAGAAGAGTTTTCCCTTTGACTTTTGCCATTTGTTGAGTTTGTTTGCTCTATGCTTTACCATTAAATATTCATTATCACTGCGCATTAAGAACGAGAAGCTTCATTTCAGTAGTTAATGAACTGTGCTTTTTGCTAAATGTTCTTGGCTTATTTTTAAATTAATGGCCCTGTGATCTTTGTTGGGAGCCATTAAATCATGCTTAAACTGTTGGCTTCATTATTTATGTTTATATTCTTTACAAATAATCTCCCTCTTGACCACATTTTCTCTAACTTCTCTAAATGGCAGCACAGCATATAATACCCCCCTATTTTGTAGTTATAGGATGGAAAAGAAATGAAGCAAAGGCTTATTTCAACTAATCCCTGTGAATAGAAGATGAGTTACCTTCATTCTGAATTTTGTTTGATCAGAACACTACCAACTATTATGCAAAAATGATTTCCCATATTTTCTGCATATAGCTGATACATAATTACTTGGATTGGGATTTGGAACTTGGATTAAGTTAAGATTTGGTTGAGATTTTCAGGGGAAGATATTGCATTGTGTATAGTTAGTACCGTATTTTTCGGTGTATAAGATGCACTGGTGTATAAGACGCACATAGATTTTAGAGGAGGAAAACAAGGAAAAAAGTATTCTGAACCAAATGGTGTAGTATTATATTGTTTAATAAAATACCAGTGTAGCAGAATACTTTTTACAATGATGTATACTTTTTAAAACCATGTACACTTTTTACAAACTTCAAATTTTACAGCTTTAAGACTAGTGAATTTTAACTCCCAGAATTCCTCCTCCAGTCATGCTAGCTCAGAAATGGGAGTTGAAGTCCATAAGCCTTAAACTTGCCAGATTTGAAGACCCTTGCACTCCTAACCCCTAACTGAGGGGTCTTCAAACTTGACAGCTTTAAGCCTTGTGGACTTCAACTCCCAGAATTCCTCCACCAGTCATGCTACTAAAGAAATGGGAGTTGAAATCCACAAGCCTTAATCTTGGCAGGTTTGAAGACCCTTGTCCTTTCCTTCCTGTTGTCCCATCCACCAGAGATGGGTCCCACTCCACTTGCCTGCACCTCCACCGATCACTGGAGGTCCGGACTAGCCCCAAGGCTGACGTGGCTGTGCTTCAGGGGGAAGCAGCCGCGAGACCCCACCTGTGGAGCCACAGCAGGCTTCTCCCGGGCCAGGAGTGCCTTTGCGGGCGGCTGACAGGGGGTTGATTTTGGGGAGCGGCTGGGCAGACTCTCGAGCAGGAAGACCACTGGCCCATCTGCAGGGCTTCAATCCTCTGCTGCAACGGAGGAAGGCGGCCGCCTCTGCCTTCTCACCCACAGGCCTTGGCGATCAGGCAGCGCCCAGTGGGTGTAGCGGGAGCAGGCATGGCTTTGGCTCATAAGGGGTTACGGCAGACCGGCTCAGGCAGCTTCACTCAGAGCACCCTTCGCCAAACGCCGTGCCCTCCCAAAGGTGCCCCCAAAGGCGGGAGATTGGGGCGGGGCCTGGTGGAGCTGTCCCTGCAGGATGCACAGAGTTCCAAGGGGATGCCTGCCCACTTGTCCGCAGCTGCCAGACCCTGCCGGTGGGCAGATAAAACAGGGCACGCAGTGGCAGCTGCAGAGGAGCGGGCGGGCATCATCTCAGTGCTCTGTGCATCCAGCTGGCGGAGAAGGTACGCGGGGCAGCCCTGATCGTTCGGCTCAATCCTTTCTTATTGTCCACTGAACCCGTTGCATTGCCAATAAGCATGTAAACAAATGACCGTTAGGACACTAGTCCTCAGCACAGCACGGTGTAAATTTACAAAGTTCTGAAAGAAGAGGAGCTGGGTGTCCTCATCAGATTTTTCCTAGTTAAAAGTTAGCAAACCATCTCAGGATGATTAAAAAGGGAGCCAGATGCTTGCGATGATGGTAGGCATTCTTCGTGGGGTCCGGCAGCTGTGGAGAATCGGGCTGGCATTCCCTCAGGGCACTGTGCATCCAGCCAGCGGAGGAGGCACACGGGGTGGCCCTGATTGTCTGGTGCGAGGGGCTTGGCTCCATTAGCCTCTACCCCAATCTCCCACCTTCAGGGGCGCCTTGGGGTGGGGGGCGGTTGGCAAAAGGCGCTCCAAGAGAAGCTGCCTCAGCTGGGGAGAGCTGCCCCTGCCATTCACCCAAGCCACTTTTCGGCTTGGTGAAAAACTGCCACCACCGGAGTAAGGGAAGGTTGCCGCCACCGCTGCTGACCTCCGTCCAATTCCCCCCACCCCATGCAACATTCGATGTATAAGACGCACCCAGTTTTTGATGCTCCTTTTTGAAGTAAAAAGGTGCGTCTTATACACCAAAAAATACGGTAATTATTCTAAAGATTTTGTTTTTTTAAGGATAGAATATATAATCAAGTAATTCTTGCTTATGTTCAGTTTTTTTGTATTTGCTTTCACAGAGAGAAAAATGAACAAACAGAATTTGACTTTGATACAGATAAGTATGATATTAGAATTCCTGCAGATTTGGATGAAATAACAGGAAAAAGAGGGTATAAAAAACAAGAGAGACAAGACCAAATCGTTCCTGAAAGTGATTATTCATTACGAGTATGTATATTATTCATATTTTAAACTATATCATCTTGCAGTGCAATATTCTGCAGTTTGTTACTTCTTGGTAATTGGCTATATAAAATATTTGCTTTTTAGGTGGATTCTAATTGACATTATTTTAACAGAAGGGTTCTTTCAAGAATAAAATGAAAAATCAGATAAAAACTTTGCATAATGTGTCTAATAATTTTTTATCCAAAACAAAATAAATATAATTATTCTATTTCATAATTGTTGCTAATAAAATTTCTAAAGTTATTTAAAATGCAATCTGAACAGGTAAAACAAAAACTGATGTAAGTAATGTATTATACTTATAGCCACGGTGGTGCAGTGTTTAGAATGCAATGTTGCAGGCTAATTCTACTGACTGCCAGGGATTCTATTCTCATCAGCTCAAGATTGATTCAGCCTTCCAACTTTCTGAGGTCGGTAAAATGAGGATCCAGATTGTTGGGGATGGTACATTGGCACTATAAATAGCTTAGAGAGGGCTGTAAAGCACTATGAAACAATATACAGTGATACCATGTCTTACAAACTTAATTGGTTCCAGGAGGAGGTTCTTAAGATGAAAAGTTCATAAGACGAAACAATGTTTCCCATAGGAATCAATGTAAAAGCCTGTAAATCCTTCAGAAAAATCCCAAACTTCTCTCTCCAAGCCGCCCCTCCCTTTTCTTTCTTCAAAACACACCCTTTCAGTGCCTCTGCAAGCACTCCAGTTCTCCTTGCTTTCTTAATGCAAACTCTTTCACTCTCTCCAAGCCGCCCCTCCCTTTTCTTTCTTCAAAACACACCCTTTCAGTGCCTCTGCAAGCACTCCAGTTCTCCTTGCTTTCTTAATGCAAACTCTTTCACTCTCTCCAAGCCGCCCCTCCCTTTTCTTTCTTCAAAACACACCCTTTCATTGCCTCTGCAAGCACTCCAGTTCTCTTTGCTTTCTTAATGCAAACTCTTTCGCTCTCTCCAAGCCGCCCCTCCCTTTTCTTCAAAAAAGAAAAAAGAAGACACCCCTTCTTCCCAGCAGTGGTGACTTGTGTTCATAAGGTGAAAATAGTTCGGAAGAAGAGACAAAAAAAATCTTAAACAGTGGGTTCGTATCTTGAAAAGTTTGTTAGAAGAGGCGTTCATAAGATGAGGTACCACTGTATAAATCTTGTGTTATTGCTATGGCAAGCCACCATTCTTTCAAGATGCTTTTCTGCTGCTGGTGATTTGAAGAACTAGCAATTTGATTTCTGTGCCTTTCATATTATCAGAGTAACTATCTCATTTTTATTCAGCATTTTTTATGTATGTATATGACCATTTAGTTATTGTCTGTCTCTATTTTTACAATCTTAATTACATTTGTATAACTATATTTTAGATTATAGTAGATTTCTAGCCTTGCTCCACTTTGTGGCTGAATGGATTTTAAATTGTTTGACAATTGTATAGGTAAAATATTAATTCGTTCTTAGAACAGGGGTGTCAAACCCAATCACATTGTGAGATGTATTGTGATGTATCAGGAAGTTTTTTTGCCTTTGTGGAACAGGGTGGGGTGGCCTACATGAGCTGTATCTGGCCACAGGCCGCCAGTTTGACACGCCTGTTCTAGAGTATCCGTCATGAGGTACACATAACTTAATTTAATCATTGTATTTAATAATCATTTGTGTAACATAGATATCTAATTTATAAAAATGCAAAAATCTGGACCAGGTATTTCAAACTCTATTTCATTGAGTTTGACCTCGGAGTACTGAGGGGGGGGCATGGTTTGGATGGGCATGGCCATGGTGGGTGTAACAAAGGACACCTGTGGGGGCACCTGTGGTCAAGTGTTAAGGTAGGACTTCCCTGAAAGCCTCACTCATTATAATTTCCTCCCTCCCCTCTTCATTCTTTCTTCCTTCTCCTTTTTCCTTATTTTTATTTGTCTTTCCTCTTTTCCTTTCACCTTTCTTATCCTTTCTTGGATGCTCAAATACAAAAAGGCCCCCGAGCTTTATTTTTGCTGGCAGAGAGCTTCAAGAGGCCGTTGTAGCTGAAAAGGGACATGGGGGGATGCACATGGCCCCCCTGAGCTCTTTTTTCACCAAATATGGCCTTGAGTTTGACATCCCTGATCTAGACAGAATTTCAGTTAATGTTTTATGAGCTTTATAATTATTAATGGGTTATTGGAAATTACCCTATTTCAGTATTGAGGAAAATACAATTACACTTTTATTTGTTTTTCAGGCTTATTGCAGTATTTTATATTTAAAGCCAAGGATGCAGATCATTATAAGAGGACAAAAAGTACAAACACAGTTGGTTTCCAAAAGTCTTGCCCATATAGAACGTGATGTTTACAAGCCAAAATTTTTGGCTGTATCCTTTATTACTATGGAATTGCATGTTGACTATGAGAATATAATTAGAGCAAAATCTCAGTCTTTCTCTTTCTACCCATAGGCCATAGGATATTATTTCCAGAATGATCAGAAATGTCATCTTTTGTATGATTATATTGATATTGTTCAAACATATATTGAAATACCTATAGTATTCAGAATTGTTTATGTGGAATTTTAATTTCTACAATATATAGTGTTAATGCATGATCATGTTGTTCTTCAAGAATTGGTATTCCGTCTTCGGAGAAGGGTGGCATATAGATCCAATCAATCAATCAATCAATCAATTGTAATCCAATAATTCAAATACCAGCAATCTTTGAACATACACAAATATTTTGAAAAGAAAATAATTTTGGTAGTTTACGATATAAGAAAGGAATCTCTAAATGAGGAATTGGATAAATGAGTTTGTTAATTAAAATAATAGTATAATTATAAGAGAAAGGCAATTTGCTAAATAGCAATTTGTTATTCTTTTCTGAGCAACTAATTAAGATGAACTGAATAGTGTGATAATGAACTGGCTACATATCTGGATCAAAAATTGTATTCAAATTAGACATTGGCATAGTCATATACCACAAGATTCAAAACTAGACCCACTTCAATAATTTGACTTGGATCAGGTGGTAGTCATAATTGGGTGTGATAACTAGGGAGATAAATAAAATTAAAAATTGTCTTAATTCAAAGAAACTAGAAATAATCAATTAAAATATAAAAGAGGCAAGTGCAAAGTTCTTAAATTAATAAACAAAAATAAAATACATGGTAGGTAATAGACATTGTGAATAATGCTTTTGAATAATAGTAGGTTGAAATCTGAATAACATTCTGAAGAGAAATACGATTAAGGTACCAGACTAGAAATCAGGAAAAAGAGAATTCTAATCCGTCTTTAAACAAATGGCTCACTCTTAACTCAATTCATTCCCGGGCTATTATGTTAACTTCTACCATGAACCAGGATAAACCAAATTAATCAGTTTTAAATTCTACTCTAAAAGCAGATCTTATGTTTATGTGTATATGATTAAAATAATGACTTCAATTTCCTATAATTAATTTGACTCAATTTTAAGCACCCTCTTATCCTGGATGAATATAGGTGACTGTTGGTCACCTATATGTTTAGTAAATATAGCAAATCAGAGGTATAAAAACAAATATTAGAATGTGCTATTGTATAAAATTATTTTAGATATAATTATAATTTCAAGGTTGTTAAATCTATCTAATAAAATAAGCTTTTTTCATTTTTCTCTTTTTATTAAGAGAAATTTTAAAGATTTTATTTAATTAATTTATTTTGTCAAAAGTATAAGATTGTAGTTTGTATAAATATAACATAAGTAGAAAGTAAAGATAAAAGAAGAAAGTAGAACAGTAGGACATGGGGCGGCTCACGTGTTGTGAGCCGCCCCGAGTCTTCGGAGAGGGGCGGCATACAAATCTAAGTAATAAATAAATGGTAGGCACTATGGTGCGCTTATGCACACCTATTAGAAAAGGGGAGAGGTCAACTGTAGACAATCTGAGGTTAAAGATTTTGGGGTTTGGGGAAAAAACCTCAGTCATGTAATGCATTCCAGGCATTGATCACTCTATTTCTGAAGTCATATTTTTTGCAATCTAGTTTGGAGTGGTTTACGTTAAGTTTGAATCTGTTACGTGCTCGTGTGTTGTTGCGGTTGAAGGTGAAGTAGTCACTAACAGGAAGGACATTTTAGTATATGATTTTATGAACTATTATATCAGATTGGAGGCGATTTAGTTGTAAATTGTCTAATCACAGTATTTCAAGTCTGTTGGAGTAAGGTGTACTGTTGCGAGAAGAGGAGTGAAGCACTCTTCTTGTGAAATATTTCTGGACACTCTCAATTGTATTTATGTCTGATATGCAATGCAGGTTCCATACAGGTATTCTAGAATTAGTCTGACAAAAGTTTTGTAAGCTCTGGTTAGAAGTTCAATGTTTTTGGAGAAGAAGCTCTGTAAGATTAGATTAGCAACTCTTAATGCTTAATGCATTTTTGGCAATGTTGTAACAGTGGGCTCTGACAATTAGGTCATTGGATATGAGTACTCCAGTTGACAGAGTGAGGGTCGTCTACATGTTCGCTTCCACCAAGTTTGTATTTTGTGTTCTGGTTCTTTTTTGCCAATGTGTAAGACAGAGAATTTGTTGGTTGAGATTTGAATTTGCCTGTTATTAGACCATTCAGCTATATGGTCAAGGTCCTTTTGAAGAGTAGCAGCGTTGTCAGTGGTATTAAATAGTTTAACATCATCGGCCAAGAGAACACGATTGCTGATAATATTGTCATAGAGATCGTTTATATAGCGTATGAAGAGTGTTGGTCCTAAAACATTGCCTTGAGGGACACCACTGATGACAGGAGCAGTATTAGATATGGCACTTCCTATTTTGACTACTTGTTATCTATTAGACAGGAATACTGTTATCCAATCATGTCCAGAGATGCCATAGGATTTTAGTTTCAGAAGAGGTTTGTCATAAACTACTGGAATCAAAGGTTTTACAAAGTCTAGGTAGATTGCATCTATTGACTTACTCTGATCAAGTTGAGTAGTCCATATGTTTTTGCAGTGTAAGAGTTGCAGATTGCAGGATAACATTTCTCTGAAACCAAATTGCTTGTAGGAAAATAGGTTATTAGTTTCAAGGTGGAGTGTAATGGGTTGGTTTATGATATATTCCATGACTTTGCAAGTGACACAACTCAAAGAGGTTGGTGTGTAATTTTCAATGTTATTTGTATCTCCTTTTTTGAAGATAGGGATGATTTGGCTAGAGACCAAAGTTTAGATAGGGAGCTAGTTCTGAAAGATACTAAAAATTTCTAAAAGATGGGGGGGGGGGGGGGGGTTTAAAAAAAAAAAAGACTGCAAACATTTAGTTCTAATTTTATAAAACATTTTACACTGACTAATCATTTTCAGCTAAGAAAAGTTAGATTGACATGTTTTTCTTAACATGCACAAATAAGCCCAAAACTGTACGAATTACTTTTGGATTCAACTGCCGAAATAAAGATCATTATGGGATGATGATGTACCATAGAAACAGGTTAATCAAAGCTTATGAAAGAGTTGGTTATCAGCTAAAGGTGAGACACGTGCATATAAAATGATTTTATATGTATATTTTCAAATTGTCAATATAACAAGGTTTTTTCTAGAATAGAATTGACGTGAAACACAGAGAGTCCTCGACTTACCACAATTTGCTTAGTGACCATTTGAAGTTACAACATCACTGAAAAAGTGATTTTTGACCATTTTTCACACTTATGACCATTGGGATGCTGCAATTGTCATAAATGTGAAAAATGGTCAAAAATCAAATGTGATTTACATTTGGATGCTTGAACTACTGGTTCATATTTATGACGTTTGCATTGTCCTGGAGTCATACCTGGCAAGCCAAGTCAATGGGGAAGCCAGACCTACTTAACCGTGTTATAACTGTGTTATAATTTTACAACTGTGGTGATTCATTTAACAAATGTGGCAAGAAAAGACATGAAATGGGGCAAAACTCACAGGTTTCTTACTTAGCAACATAAATTTTGGGGTCAATTCTGGTCGTAAGTCAAGGGCTACCTGTAGTAGTTTTAAAATCAATCTTATTTTAAACCTATTAAAATTTCCTTCAATAACTAGATAGTCCCTGCTCAACGAACAAGTGGTAGCTGGGACCTGGAAGGCCTTTGTACAATTTTGTCTTGGTTTTGCCAGTTCCTGGATTGGGAGTGCCTGCTCGGTGCCAGTCATATCCTCATCCAGTGTTGGCAAATCTACCAGCTGCTCTTCTGGGTTCTGATGAGTGGATGCGCACCAGCCAGCTGATCTTTGCGTGCATGGGAGTGCTGGAAACAAGAAGAGCAGCTGCCTGGTGCGCATCTGCACACTGCCCAGCTGTTATTCTTAGTTTCTGTGCTCCCATGTGCATGAAGACCAGCAAGTGTGCCGGAACCCAGAAGAGCAGCTAGTGATGGCACACGTCCCCAGAGATATGGCGCGTGCCAAAGTTTGCCATCACGGTCCTAATCACTTCTGAACTATCGCAGAGCTTGTTCTATCTCTTTATAATGCAGTAAGACAGGTATTTAGATGTATACAGTAATCCCTCGCTACTTCACAGTTCATCTTTCACGGATTCACTATTTCACAGGTTTTCAAAGGGGGCTTAAATCCATTAAAAAATTTAAATCCATTAAAAATTCATAAAATTCTTCTACAGTACTCTATTAAAGAAACTGGTAGGATATCACATGTAGTTCCAGCTGAGAAACATTATAGAATGACTGTTTAATGCAAAGGGTGGGTTTTAAAAGTCCAAATGCTCATTAAATACATTAAAAAATATCTTTTCTCTGCTTCACGGAAATTCATTTTTCACGGGTGGTCTTGGAATGCATCCCCCGCAAAAATGAGGGATCACTGTACTTCAGTGTGTAATCCAATATTTCTACATCAAAAGCTGTGTTGTTGTCCTCTTTGTTTCTCCTTCAGTTCAGGAATTTTATTACTTTTAATGACCTATATAGTATGGGAACAGACTATTTACAAGCTCATCTCTCCTGAAGACATCTGCCCATCCCAGTCTTAATGGGCTGAGCTCAACTCTGGATATTTTCTTGAAATAGTGCCTTCTAATAGTGCCCCAAAGGTCACCCTTTTCTGTGCAGCAGAAGCCCTTTGGAATGTTACCTTCTCCATCCCAGTGTTTTGAATAATCTTATCGTTATAACATATCACATAGGATGGCAAATTCTGCATCCTGGAACTTGAATACCAAGACTTATGATGTTTATCTGAATTCATTTAATTCTGTTTTATATGACAATAATGACTTAAAATACATTGATAATTTAAACTGGCTGTTTTAAAGAGACCGGGTGTTCTTTGCTAGTTTAGAGTACAGTGGAACCTCAAGATACGAACCTAATTGGTTCCAGGGGGAGGTTCGTAACACGAAAGGTTCATAAGACGAAACATTGTTTCCCATAGGAAACAATGCAAAGTCAATTAATCCGTGCAACCAAAAAAACCCCCGCAAAAAAACCGCTGCCGCCCGGCTGTGACCTTTTAAAACAGCCGCGCGGCTTCCCAGCAGCCTCTGAACGCCAAACGCGGAAGTTTGGGTTTGGCGTTCGGCTTCGGGAGACGGCTGGGAAGCCGCGCAGCTGTCTTAAAATGTCACAGCCGGGCTGGGGGGCTTCCCAGCAACCCCCCCAGCCCGGCTGTGACCTTTTAAAACGGCCGTGCGGCTTCCCAGCCGTCTCCCGAAGCCAAACACCAAACCCAAACTTCCGTGTTTGTCGTTTGGAGGCTGCTGGAAAGCCCCCCAGCGCGGCTGTGACATTTTAAAACAGCCCTGCGGCTTTCCAGCAGCCTCCAAACGCCAAACGCGGAAGTTTGGGTTTGGCGTTTGGCTTCGGGAGATGGCTGGGAAGCCGCGCGGCTGTTTTAAAATGTCACAGCCGCACTGGGGGGCTTCCCAGCACCCCCCCGAACCCCGAACTTTTGCCAAACTTCCGGGTTCGGGGTTGGGGGGGTGCTGGGAAGCCCCCCAGCACAGCTGTGACCTTTTAAAACAGCCGTGCAGCTTTCCAGCTGTCTCCCGAAGCCGAACGCCAAAGCCGAACTTCCGCGTTCGGCATTCGGAGAGAGCTGGGAAGCCGCGCGGCTGTTTTAAAAGGTCACAGCCGGGCTGGGGGGCTTCCCAGCAACCTCCCGAACCGAACCCGGGGTTCAGAAAAATTTTGTCTCTTCTTACAAACTTTTTTTGAGTTACGAACCGGCGTTCGGGAGGCTGCTGGGAAACCCCGCCGCCCGGCTGTCACCTTTTAAAACAGCCGCGCGGCTTCCCAGCTGTCTCCGAACGCCGGTTCGTAACTCGAAAAAAGTTCGTAAGAAGAAGCAAAAATTTTCTGAACCCTGGGTTCGTATCACGAGTTGTTCGTAAGACGAGGGGTTCGTATCTTGAGGTACCACTGTATTTCTAGAAATTTATTCTCTTAGAAGTTAATTATAGATTTAGTAAATGGTTAGAAAATGAAAAATCAAAACATTTATAGTATCTGATATGTATTTAAATACATAAATTAAATATTCTATGGTCTGTCAAGAATTAAACATCATTCTTCCTTTGCTTCTTTTCATTCCAGCCACATTCTGAAAATCTTGGTGCTATATGTATGAAGTTTATTGAAAATAATCTTGAGACAGGTTCTCTAGAATAAAGAGAACATTATAGGAAATTTTTTTTGAGGTGAAATACTCGCCTTGTTTTATTTAAATTTAATTTTATTACAGGCAAAACAAGTAATTCCCTTACATTATATAAAGAGGTCTAGATAACATAGAATACACTACCAAATCATTAATATTCTAAGAATTCTTGAAGAATAATATAGTAAGAATGAATATATGTATGTATTTTTGTACTGTATGTATTTTCTGCTCAACTCCACAGACTCAATACAACACAAAGGGAAAAATGAAAATACAATTTGTCTAGAAAGAGGACTGAAATTAGAGATTAATAATATAACCTTTGTAAAATAGGATTCCTCTCATGCAATAATTTATATTTCCCTGGTTTTTAATAGTAGCATCCTGAAATACTTACACATTCTCTTTTAAAATACATTTCCAGGTATTCAGTTTTATTATCCATTGTTTAAAATGTCTATTGTGTTGAAAAATAGACTACCCTTATCAAAAATATTTATTTAACTTTACACCATCCAAACAAATTGTGCTTGGTCGTCCAAGGATATTTGATTCTGTTAATTCTTGCCATTCTTTCCTAAAACAGTTCTCTGGTTCCCATAGTTTATGGTTTTACAACATACATTTATGGTTTTATGATACCTAGGTGCTGACCTTCCATTTATAGTTTTATGGTTCCAAGGATTTATTCCTTCTTTTGAAAGGATTGGTTAAAGTTTATGCACAGATAATACTTTTTCTCTTTATAAACTTCTCAATTGGATGTATTGGCCGTACTATAAATATTTGGCTGTACTATAAATATTTGGTATACCATTCACGAGTCTGCGGAGAGGGGCGGCATACAAATCCAATTAATAATAATAATAATAATAATAATAATAATAATAATAATAATAATATTTTAAGTGATTAAATTCTTTAATACGTTCTGCTGTTTTTCAAATCTTACAAAGTAAGATCAAATTGACAAAAATGTTTCACTATAAATGCATCCTTTAATTATAAAATTAAACAATAGCTGGGCAAGCCTACATTATGCAGTATAATCATAAGGAGTATATGATGTTTTAATTTGCAAGCTGTAGGGGCTGCAATATACTGAAATAGCCAGTAAGTTGTAATATAAGTAGCAAGCAGTAATTGCCCAAAAGGGAAGGAGCCTTGTTTTCAGAGGCACTCAGGATGGGGTTTTTTGTTTGTAGCCATCTGTGCCTATATGGCAGGACTGTTCTCTGTAGAAGCATATCCAAAGGACAGTTCTGCTACATTACTGACTTCAAAGGGATCCTGTGGTTTTAGACTTAAAATACTTTTATTAAAACAAGTACATAGATAGATTCCTAATGACATATTTCCCTCTGTGGAGTTACCATTCTTGATTTAGACAGCTGTAATAAACATCTTTTAATGGACTAAGAAATTAGACTTTAACAGTTAATGGAAGAGTTAAACATTCCAATTGATGTAATATTTTTATTTTTATTTATTTATTAATCAAATTTGTATGCCGCCCCTCTCCGTAGAGGGATGTTAGCTGCTTTGCAAAAGTATTGTACTTGAGCTATGAACTTTCAAAACTTGATGGATATGGATGGGTGGACAGACAGATAGAACAGACATTTTGTGGCTCACAGCCATATCCACCCCTTTGGCTGTCCCACTGTGAGGTCAATTGGAAATTAGAAATTAAATGTAAATGTATGCCATGCATGCAATACAACTGCATTGTTTTATTTTGAAGGCGACTGCTATTTTTTCTCCAATTTATGTATATGTGTGCGTGCGTGCCTATTTATTTATTTAATTTGATTTCTATGCCTCTCAATTCCGAAGGACTCAGGGCGGCTTACAACAATATAAAATTACCATATAGAATTACAAATAACAATAATAAAGAAGTCAAGAAGTCTAAAAACTTAATTAAAACTCATAGCAGAGTGGATCAACAACTCACATTCATGTCATTCATGCAGAATCATATTCATACAGGTGGTCACTTGGTGTTAATTTAGGGTCCCCAAGCCTGCCGGCACAGCTAGGTCTTCATAGCCTTACAAAAAACCAGCAGGATGGGAGCCCCTAGACACTTCATCTGTCCTGTCGGCTTGACCCTCACTGTCACCTGTCTGTTGGTTTGACTCTCTACTACAATCTCTTATGTGATCCCTTGGGAAAGTTAATTGCACACTTTGGTTTAAAACATTAGTCTAGGAATTTCATCAGCGCATTTTTCCCCTCTTCTCAATACAATGGTTTGCCGAGGCTTGTTTTTTCTCATTCCGGCTAAACCATTGTGTCTGCTCCCTGTCACAATGTAAAATATTCACATCATATAAATACTCTGCTTTTGTAAACCTTAAAAGCTTGAGAATAGGAACAGTTTCTCCCAGTTTATCTACTGTTTAAATCATACCTTGCTGCACTATATACTGTTTAACTTTTGGAGTTAAAGACTAGAAATTATATACAAATAATATTTGTGTAACACAGATTTGATTTAAGAGCATGAATGTTCAGCTATAATGGTTTTGAAATATTAGCACATATAAACATATTCACATTTTTCTCTTTTTTTCTTCCACAGGCAAACAACATGGGTGTAGGTGTAATTGGTATTATTGAATGCAACTTTCTGAAACCAACCCATAATAAACAGGACTTTGATTATACCAATGAATATAGGTAAGTGTTTATTTTATCAGTATAAAAGAGTTTTAATGCACGTCAAATACCCTTACAGTGGTACCTCTACTTAAGAACTTAATTCGTTCCGTGACCAGGTTCTTAAGTAGAAAACTTTGTAAGTAGAAGCAATTTTTCCCATAGGAATCAATGTAAAAGCAAATAATTCGTGCAAACCCATTAGGAAAGAAATAAAAGCTCAGAATTTGGGTGGGAGGAGGAGGAGGAAGAAGAGGAGGACAGTCGCTGCTGAAGGAAAAAGGTGAGGTGAGGGGAATCAAAAAAATTCAAAACTTTAAGGCTTAAAAAATAAAGAGGGACTCTGAGGCGGCGAGGAGGAGCATGCGGCTACTAAACACCCAGCGCAAGGCTGGCTCCCTACACCCAGAGAGAGAAACCCAGGCGGCCAAAAGGGGAACCTCCCGCTCCTTTGACCAAAAGGTGGCTGCTGCTGCTGCTACCTGCTTCCTCTTCCTTCCCATGCTGAAAGGCTCCCCTCTTCTCTTTCTTGCTCGCTTTGTAGCCGGTGCCTTTCCTTCACTATGGTGACTCCTTGGTTTGGCTGAAGCTGAGTTGATTCGGCTTGGGTGAAGCGCCCCCTTTTGCCTTTCCGTGCCCAGACGCTCCGGGAGGCAACCTCCCGCCGGGTGTGTGGGAAGCAGTGCGAGGGAGTCACCACAACAAAGTGATTTATTCCCTCTCCAAGCACCCAGAGACAGGAAAATGCTCTGTTCACTTTGGGCTGCCCAGGCCGAAGGGAGCATTTCTTTTCTCTGGGCGCTGGCAGAGGTTTATTCCCTCTCCAAGCGCCCAGAGAAAGTAAAATGCTTTGTTCCGCCTCCTTAAGCACCACCAAAAGGCTCCTCTGGCAGCCCAGAAAAGCCCAAGATGACTGAGATTAAAGGGGGAATGGCAGGAAACTGGCCGGGCCTTCGTGCCGCTCTCAAATTTCCTTGGAAATTTTTCCGGGCTCGAGTTCTTAAGTAGAAAATGGTTCTTAAGAAGAGGCAAAAAAAAATCTTGAACACCAGGTTCTTATCTAGAAAAGTTCTTAAGTAGAGGTACCACTGTATTTATAACACTAGGTATTATACCAAGCTGGATAAATTGAACTTCGTGCCAGATGGGCCCTGCTTCTGTGTGTTGAGTAAAAGAACAAGGGTGTGTCTATTTAACTTTCCATAGAAATAAAAGAAGTCATGCAAATGGAAGCCTTGCTTTATCAAGATTTTTGATACTTAACCACATAAAAGCCCCCTTCCACTCTGAAACGATTTAGTGCCTTGCTAATGTGTGTGGAATGCTAAAAGGGAGTCTAGCATACTGCATGTTCATCTTATTCAGATGTACAGTGTTCCCTCGATTTTCGCGGGTTCGAACTTCGCGAATAGCCTATACCATGGTTTTTCAAAAAATATTAATTAAAAAATACTTCACGGTTTTTTTCCTATACCATGGTTTTTCCCACCCAATGACGTCATACGTCATCGCCAAACTAATAATTTTTACAAATAACCAAATAATAATAATTATTGTTAATAAATAATTATGTTTATAAATATCAGGATCATTAAGTGTCTTATTCAATGGTGAGTACCAGTAATAATGGTGAGTAAATGTTTGTTAAGGGAATGGGTAATGGTAATTTAGGGGTTTAAAGTGTTAAGGGATGGCTTGTGATACTGTCCATAGCCAAAAATGATGTACAGTGATCCCTCTATTATCGCGAGGGTTCCGTTCCAAGACCCCTCGCGATAATCGATTTTTCGCGATGTAGGGTTGCGGAAGTAAAAACACCATCTGCGCATGCGCGCCCTTTTTTCTATGGCCGCGCATGCGTAGATGGAGTTTGCGTTCCCCGCCGCCCACGCAAAGGGGAAACCCCGATTCGGCTCCTCGCTGCTGCTGCTGCGCTACCGAGCAGATCAGCTGCTGGGCGGCCGAAGGAACCTTCCCTGGGTCTTCCCCCTCTTGCTGGCGGGCGGGCGAGCGGCGGGCATCAGCGAGGAGCCGGGCTTTCCCCTTTGCGTGGGCGGCCGGGAAGACTCAGGTTGGGGGTTCGGGGGGGTGCTGGGAAGCCCCCAGGCCGGCTGCGACCTTTTAAAACAGCCGCGCCGCTTCCCAGCTGAGTCCTGAAGCCAAACGCCGAAGTTCGCCTTTGGCGTTTGGCTTCAGGACTCAGCTGGGAAGCGGCGCGGCTGTTTTAAAAGGTCACAGCCGGCCTGGGGGGCTTCCCAGCACCCCCCCCGAACCCGGGTTGGGGGTTCGGGGGGTGCTGGGAAGCCCCCCAGGCCGGCTGCGACCTTTTAAAACAGCCGCGCCGCTTCCCAGCTGACTCCCGAAGCCAAACCCGGAAGTGGTTTTTTTTTAATTAATATTTTTTTAAAAATCGCGATATAGCGTTTCGCGAAGATCGAGATCGCGAAACTCGAGGGATCACTGTATTTACTTCCGCATCTCTACTTCGCGGAAATTCGACTTTCGCGGGCGGTCTTGGAATGCATCCCCCGTGGAAATCGAGGGAACACTGTACTTGCATACTTGTATAAATGGGTGCACATATTGTAGTTGTAGTCTATCTATTTATCTTATCTATCTATCTATCTATCTATCTATCTATCTATCTCTATCTATCTATCTATCTATCTATCTATCTATTTTAGAAAGGCTATTAGGGGAGAGGGGAAGCATTAGACTTTTAACTAGAACAGTTCTCAATAGTCAATTTGGCATAGTGGTTAAAGCCACTGATAAGAGACCAGGATATTGAGTTCTAGCTTTGCTTTAGACCTAAAACCAACAGGCCAGTCATTCTCTCAGCCCCAGAAATAAAATAAGAACAAATCACTTCCAGAAATGTTGCCCAGAAACCTACTTAGATGTGTTCAAGCAAATACCAGAAGTCGAAATTGACTAAAAGGCACAAGGAAAAAAAAACTAGCACAAGTAACACTGATGGCCAAGGAATAAGAAAAAATGCCCCTTTTCTCTGGAAGGGAATATGCCAACAAATATATTCACTCATTGCACATTTGAGTCCAAATCATTGCTTTCTTATTCTCTGTTTAATTTCTGTTATCATTATATTTTCTGTTAAGATACATTATGAATTTTAAAATAGTTTTCTTATTTATTAGGCGTACAATACATGCTCTTGGTGAAAAACTTAATGATTATTGGAATGAGATGCAAGCAAAGAAAACAGAATATCCTCTGCAAGTATTAGTTGAAGATATACAGTAAGTTTTGTAAACAAAAATATTTCCATAATACTTCTTGGCTTGAATAATTATAAACTATAGTATTTTTCTAGGTTTTATATAGCTGATAATTTGTTACAGGAAACGGCCTGATCAGACCTGGGTTCAGTGTGATATTTGCCTAAAATGGAGGAAGCTTCCAGATGGAATTGATCGTTTGCCAGAGAAATGGTATTGTTCATATAACCCTGACCCTCAGTTCAGGTAAATATAGGTAGAAATTAATAACATTTTAGGTCCAATGTTAGCTGCATCAAAATTAACAATATCTTACTAATTTTTAAAATTAGAAATTGCAATGTGCCTGAAGAACCTGAAGATGATGATTTAATACCATATGAGAAAACGCATAAAAAAAAGTGAGTACTCAACAACAAGAAATTTGAAATGTACTTTCATGTATCTTAAAAGCACTCCTTAGAATGTGAAAAGACACAGTCAGCATACATTACATTTACGCATCACAATTTAAAATTGGTTTACTTCATTTGCCCCCTCTATATTAGTTGTAGTATTCAGGCAGATTATGTAGGATTTAACTATACTTCAGTGAAAGTGGTCAATATGTTTATGTATACTTTTTTTGAAGATTTTAATTATAGTGATTAAAAACTAATGCAAACTAAACTCAGAAAGAGAAACTAAAATAAAAAGAAAGTAAAAGGTACAAAGAAACAAGGAAAAATGGGGAAAATTCATTTAAGACCGCAATTGGACTTAAGTTGACACAATTGTTGTCAATATGTGCTAGTATCCAATTTTGATCATATAATCAACAGTAGTAAATGTAAAAACAGGTGGTAAATCACCTTTTTTCAGAGCCATCCAAAACAGTCATTAAATGAATGGTCACAAGTTACTTCTTGTAATAATATATTTCTTGTAATAAAGAAATAACGTCCAATCTTTTATCATACCACCTAAACAAGTTTAGTGGCTTTTCATCTCCTATAATGTTACAAATACACATAGTCCTTGACTTACAACAGTTCTCTTAGTGACTGTTCTAAGTATAAGATCACTGAAAAAAGTGACTTATGACGATTTTTCACACATAAGACTGTTGCAACACCCCATGGTCATGTGTTTTACATTTGGATGCTTGACAGCAGATTCACATTTATGACGGTTGAAATGTCCCAAAGTCATTTGATCACCTTTTGCAAACTTCTGACAAACTAAGTCCAGAGGAAACCATAATAACTGCGTTACTAATTTAACAACTGCAGTGATTCACTGAACAAAGTGGCAAGAAAAGTTGTAAAATTAGGCAAAACTTACTTAACACATTTTCTCACTTAACCACATAAATGTTGGGCTCAATTGTGGTTGTAAGTTGAGGTCTACCTGTAGACATCTCTTCTTCCCATAAGACATGAACATTTTGGTAGCGTTAGCACGAAGTCCATGTACGATTGCAAGAATTTTATAAATCATAGACTATTTTAAGATTCACCAAATGAACCAACTTTATATTCCTTCTTTTTACTTCTGGAAATCTTAATCTTTAATTCATTTTAAATTGTCATAGAATTTAATCTTTTTTCAATTCATTTTTGTCCCATCCTATAGGCTTCTACAAGGCTTTAACAACCCTCATTTAGAAATCGGATATAAAGATATCCAGATTGTTTTCTTAATTTATCATTTATATTTCCTCTGTACTTTTTAAAACTTCATCCACTTTACTTTTGTATAGTTAGTAAACTGTCCTTATTTGGGTCATTCTTTTGGCCCAACACTTATTTTCATTTCAAATGCCTTCTCTGTCAAGTAAACCACTGTTTTTAAATTCCAGTATTTATAATTTCAATATTTCTGCAGCAAGCATGATTTGTTTCACATCTATTGAAGTAAAGGTTAAAAAAAAACCCTTTCCCTAAAAATTTAATGTCTGTAAGGAAATCTAATTTTAGCTTTGCAGACATTTTGCAATCAGTTGCTAGAATATAAGCGATAATGAAAAAAACCTTATCAGTAAAACCCTCAGGAATGTTTCTGTGATCAAAGCACAAATGTAGTTATGGGATAAAGTAACCACATAGAAAAAGGGAACTTGGGAAGTAGCAAATGCTAGGAATTGTTTAAAATGATGATTATGCTATAATTATATATGTACAATTTGCAATTAGGGAATGAAGATAGGTTGATCTTTGGTAGTCTTAGGGGACTTATGGGGCTTGTGAGCAAGTAAATGTATAAAAATTTATTATTTAAGGTGTATCTTCATACAGTGGCAGTGATCCCCCTGTGTCCATTTGCGCAGAACAAAGTCTTATCTCCACCTTGGTGTGCATTTTCATTGGGTGCTATACACTGGACAGAACCAGTTTTCTGGGATAACACTATCATTCTTTTATTAAGGAATCTATTATTTATTATTCCTTTAGACGTAATCCATCCATAGAAGCAGACAGTGTTAAGAAACAATGATAGTATGGGCAAAAATTGAATAGATAGACAGACAGACAGACAGACAGACAGACAGACAGACAGACAGACAGACAGACAGACAGACAGACAGACAGACAGACAGACAGACTGACAAGACAGACAGACAGACTGACAAGACAGACAGACACAGACAGAGCCATGAAGTATTTTAAAGTTGATAACTAGTATCTTTAATTACTAGTACATTAGTACCAATACATTTACAGCTCCTGCATCATAATATTAAAGAGTATATCTGAGTGTATATAATAATGTTTTTTGTATCAAACAGAGACAGAGAGAAATTTAAGCAAAGACTGGAGTATAGCCAAAAGGTATGTTACTAAACACATTAAAATGTATGTATGTTTATTTTTATTTTAAGTTTTAAATAGTACCATCAATGAATATGTGCATTCAAAAAGGCAAGTTCTTCCTGCAGAAAGCTACTGATCAAAAAATCAGGTTGGAATAAGGGAAGGCATGAGAAGTTTGGTGCGGGAGGGTGCGAGAGGAGTGGGATGGGGAGGTTGCATGGGTGCACAACTAGGCAGTGCTGTACGAGCACAGAGGGACTGAAGGAGGCCACATGGATGGGGAGTCTTCAGCAAGTTGTGGTCTTTCCTACAAGCTTCTCCACTTATTTTCTGGGGAAGCCACAAGGAAAGTTGCAAATGGCAACAATGTGATTGCATGGCACAGCAACCAGTCATGTGAACTGGTTGCCAAGTGCTCAGATCATGATCATGTGACCAAAAAATAGTGGGACAGCCTGAACTCCGAGGACTGATTACAACCACCATATCTTCAGTGTTGTCATAACTTCAAATGGTCAAATGTCATAGACTATCTATATTTATATATATATATATATATATATATATATATATATATATATATATATATATATATATATATATATATATATATATATATATTAATTGAATGTTTTATGTTCTATTTGATACCTAATTGAAACAGTTGTGAAGTTAAAAAATAAAGTAAGTAATTAACCTGGTATCATAGTGTTCTAGATACATATCACCACTTTAAATTGGGCAATGTCAATCGAGACAACTGGGGCAAGTCTTAGTTCCATTGTATGGGATGAGATTGGGACTAAGGCTGGGGCAAGTTCTTAGTCCTGTTGTATGGGATGAGTTTGAGCCTTTGACCTGATGAAGTGGACAAGGCTGTGGGAGTGATGAGCGCCTCCATTTCCAGCCAGCTGGGAGGTGACACGAGGCTGGATCCAGGTGTTATAGTCAATGCTTCTTTGAGTGAGGGATCTTTACTGCAACTGCTAAAGGAAGTGGTTGTGAGGCCGCTCCTCAAGAAGTCTTACCTGGACCCAGCTGTATTGAACAACTGTTGTCCTGTCTCCAACCTGACCTACGTGGGTAAGGTTGTCAAGAAAGTAGTGGCGTTTGACCTCCTACTGTCCTTGGAAGAAGCAGATTATCTAGACCCATTTCAATCTGGCTTCAGACCTGGCTATAACACAGAAATCGCTTTGGTCACACTGAGGAATGATATCTGGCATGCCCAGGATAGGGAGCACTCCTCTATCCTGGTGCTTCTTGACTTCTCAGCAGCGTTCGATACCATTGACTAGGGTATCCTTCTGCGAGAATTTGAGGGAGTGGGAGGCACCGTTCTACAGTGGCTCTACTCTTATCTCTCCAGTCGGTGCTAGTGGGAGGACAGAGGTTGACCTCTCGGCCCCTCCTTTTTGGGGTGCTGCAGAGGTCAGTCCTCTCTCCTCTCCTATTTAATATCTACATGACACCACTGGGTGAGATCATCTGATGACACAGGGTAAAATACCAGCAGTATGCTCAGCTGTACATTTCCACCCCATGTCAATTCAGTGAAGTGATCAATGTGATGTGCCAGTGCCTTGAAGCTGTGATGGTCTGGATTGGAGTCAACAGGCTCAAGCTCAACCCAGACAAGAATGAGTGGCTGTGGGTTTTGTCTCCTAAGGACTCTACATCTGTCTGTCTTTGGTGCTGAGGGGAGAAGAAATAACCCCCTCAGATAGGGTTCACAACATGTGCGTCCTAGATCCACAGCTGAGGCTAGATCAGCATCTCTCAGCTGGGGCTGGGGCTGGGGGGGGGGGGGGGGCTTTGCACAAGTTTGACCAGACCAGGAGGCTCTTCGTACAGTCACTCATGCCCTCATCACCTCATGTCTTTTGCAAAACGCTCTACGTGGGGCTACCAGGTGGTGCAATGAGTCGTAGTGGGTGTACTGAGATACACCCATATTACTCCAACTCTCCATTGACAGCATTGGTTGCCAATTGGCCTCTGAGCACAATTCAAGGTGTTGGTTATAATCTTTAAAGTCTTACATGGCTTGGGACCAGACTATTTACGGAATCACCTTCTACTTCCCTACGACAAATAAGGGTCCACAGAATTGGCCTTCTCCGGGTCCTGTCCACAAAACAATGTCAGTTGGTGGGACCTTGGGGAAGGGCCTTCTCTGGCAGCTCTGACACTTTGGAACCAATTTTGCTGATATTTATTGTCATTATTGTAAGCCGCCCAGGGTACAATTGGAGTTGAGCAGCAGATATATCCCATAAATAAAATCAATAAAGGGAAATATCTTGAGGAAAAGTGGTTTCTCTCTAATTTTTATAATATGATGCATTTTTTACAGCTATATAATGAAATGTATTTGCAAAC
Organism: Erythrolamprus reginae; assembly: GCF_031021105.1. Classification (NCBI taxonomy): domain Eukaryota; kingdom Metazoa; phylum Chordata; class Lepidosauria; order Squamata; family Dipsadidae; genus Erythrolamprus; species Erythrolamprus reginae. Next base: position 61,001,966 of record NC_091953.1, read on the forward strand.
ATCATCTGCCTTGTCAAACACACCCCCAGCAATGGATGAAAGTATTCCAAGATTGCATGTAGACACTTCAAATAAACCCCTAAACAGGCCACTAAATGTATCAGATTCATCAGTATCTTCTCCACATGTAGATTCTGAAAAAAGGTCAGTACATTTATTTTTTATGCAACTTTTATATCATTTTAATCATTTACCGGTTCTACACAACATATATCTATGTATTAATACACCTCACAAATATTTTAATGCCATTTACAATCACAGTAGTGCTACAAACCTATTGGAACCCATTATATTTGTAAGTCAAAAAAATTCATCAAATGAATCAGACTCAATTCTAGGCTTCATCAGCCCTTTGCAAAAAGCTTTTGTTGGCACTAGGACAGCTGTGGAGGCACTTCCTTCCGAAGCCCTGTTCCTTCAGGCCAAGGCTTTTTGCAGAGGACTGCTAAAGCCTCCAGGAACGCAATCCTTAATGCTTTGTTTACGAGAAAGCAGCCCGAGAGGCTGCGCACAGCCTTTTGGGTTGCTTTCTTGGTGCCAGAGACCTTGTCAAGCCCTTTGCTGACAAGAAAGATGGGGGCAGGCAAAGAAACAGGTTGGAGAGGAGACATCTTCATCAGGTAAGTCACCTAGCACAGCAGGGTGAAGGGGGAAGTCATTGTGGGGACCCTAGGGGAGAGAGAATGAGGTATCTGTGGGTCAGGGGAGGCCTTGGGTGATCTGAGGTAGGTGGCCTGTTCCCTCACTTTGCCTCTCATGGCCTTTCCCAACCTGAGATACCTTATGTTCACTTAACGAGCCACACATTTGCCTATGCATTAAATTAGCAAATGTGTGGGCATTCAATGTATGAGATACACTCCCACAAATGCTTGAGTTACAGATGGAATGGTCAGACTCCATTTCATTCATAACTTGAGGACTACCTGCACAAGTAGTACACAAGCAGTTACATTTTCCATTAACTGACAGTTCCTTGTATTGTCAAGGCCATGTCATATAAAGTAAATTACAGCAATCAATACTAATTTGACAAGTATCAGTGACTCTGCTCAGGCAATATTATCCAAGCTGCCACAACTTTCATCTGCTCATCCACAGATCTGTTCATTTGGGGAAACACAGTTCTATAAAGAGGCAACGTTGATACAGTTCGAGAGCTAGCAGGCTTCTGAATGTGTAGCCGATCTATTTTTTTTGACCTGAGTCTAGAGACCATGTCTCTTCAGTTCAAAAATCAGCATATCTTTCCAGGCAACTGCACCTCTCCCACCCATTGAGGACCTGTATACTGCACGAGTCAAAAAGAGGGCGGGTAAAATATTTACTGACCCCTCACATCCTGGACACAAATTGTTTCAACTCCTACCCTCAAAACGTCGCTACAGAGCACTTCACACCAAGACAACTAGACACAAGAACAGTTTTTTCCCGAACGCCATCACTCTACTAAACAAATAATTCCCTCAACACTGTCAGACTTTCTACTAAATTTGCACTTCTACTCTACTAGTTTTTCTCATCATTCCTATCACCCATTTCCTCCCATGTTGACTGTATGACTGTAACTTGTTGCTTATATCCTAAGATTTTTATTAATATTGCTTCTTCATTGCTTATTTGACCCCTATGACAATCATTAAGTGTTGTGCCACATGATTCTTGACAAATGTATATTTTATTTTATGTACGTTGAGAGCATATGCACCAAGACAAATTCCTTGTGTGTCCAATCACACTTGGCCAATAAAAATTTTATTCTATTCTATTCTATAAAGAGACATTAACTATCAATATCCAGCTGATTGTCGTTTCAATTTATTATCTTTCTATTTAGAAAGCAATAGAAAATAATACAATATTTTTTTAAAAATCTCTTGCTTTTCCTGTAGGATTAAACGAAAACATTCTAATTCTGAGGTACCACTGCAAATTAAGATCACACGGGTGACTAGCCAAGCATTTGAGAAAAACAAAAATGTTGTTGAGGATGACAGTGATGTCATCATTTTGGAGGAGAACAGTACTCCAAAGCCTGCAGAAGAATGTGGCATCAAAATAGTAAAAGTTGAAGGTGGAGCCAATTTGGATTATATTGGTGGTGACGGAGAAAATTCCAAAAGCAAAGAAGCTTGTTCAGAACAAGAGTGTACAAAAGGAACGGCATCCACACAAACAGAAGTAGAGTGGCTTGTAGTAAAGAAAGAAGAAGATGTCAGTTCTGAAAAGAATCAGCTATCCAGATTGGAGACTGAATTGACCATATCAGAACCTGCTGGCGTTTCCAAGTCTACTTTGGGAGATGTGGACAGCAATATAAATGAATTAAATATTAAGTTGAAATTAGCCCAAAATGAAAAAGAAAAATATGAAGAACAGTATAAAGTGTTATTGAAAGAAGTAAAGACATTAGAGAAAAAAATTGTGGAAATGAATGATAAACACATGAAAAAGGAAATGTGTCATCAGTCAACAGAAACAAATAGCATTCTATCAGATGATGAACTGGAAAAAATTAAAGGAAAAAGTCCAGAGGAGATTTTGATTCTCTATGAGCAGGCACTGAATGAAATTAAATCGTTGAAAAAACAATGTACTGTACTACAGAATTTAAAATCTGAATCCACTAAGCGTAGAAACAGTGACAGTAAAACTGAAGTCAATGAGATGGCTGTCCAGCTGGATGATGTGTTTAGACAGCTGGACAAGTGCACTATCGAAAGAGATCAGTATAAAAATGAGGTAAGTTTTACAAATGCATATATAATAAAGCAAAATTTATTGCAGTTAATTTTTTCTCAGTTTTTGCAGTTACTTTAAGACTGCATTTTTAATTTTGTTCCATCCAATATTTCTGTGGTAGAATTGATGCTTTGTAGCTTAACTTACTCTCAGGCTGCATTTGTTTAGATTTGTCTTGCGTCTTGTGTATAACACATTTATCTTTCTGAAAATCCCATTATTAGTAATACATACATAATTATTTAATAGGGCTTCAGTCTAAATAAAAGTGTGTTATTACTACTTCAGTGGGTTTTATCAAATTACCATATCTGATAGAGACAAAAAAGTACCATGGTTCCCCCCAAATCCGGGCTATCTTGAAAATAAATCCTAGCCTAATTTACAGTCCTGTGCCTAAAACAAGCCCTAGACCAAAAATAAGGCCCAGTTAAACATTGACCATCATTTGGTTATATGAGGCGGGGTAAGGTGCACCTGTAAAAATCAGGCTAAGGCGGGGGTCGGAGGGTGGAGGAGGAAAGTAGGCAGGGAATCAGAGCTGCCCCATGCACCCCGCACCGACTTATTTGAGGGTCCCATAGCCTGGCCAAAAGTATCTGAACACACTTTCAGCACTACTTGGTTTCCCACCCCCGCCGGTCTGGTCTGGTCTGGTGTGGGGGATTGTCTTCCACCTTTTCCGCTGTGCCATGAACCACTGCACTACAGAAACCTTGTTACTGTGCCATGAACGGGGATTAACCATCCCTCAAATCCCGCTGGTGTCAAAGTAAATTCCAGGTGCTGAATTGCAATTGACAGACAAAAAGTGCAGCTTCTGAAGGAGGAGGAAGAGTAGGGAGAAGAAAGGAAACATGGCTGAGTGAGAAGCGCCTGCCAGCCAGGCACTGGAGCACCACCACTGCTATCACAGAGAGAGAGAGATCTGATCCAATCTCTCTCTCTCTCTCTCTCTCTCTCTCTCTCTCTCTCTGTATGTGTGTGAGAGAGAGAAAGAGAGAGAAATAGCAATCCAACCCAACCTCGGACCTTATACCAGGGCTTCTCTCTCTCCTCTCTCTCTCACACACACACAGAGGTTTGATCAGATTGTTCTCTTGCTCTCTCACCCCACCTCATGCAGTGGTACCAGCCATTGTCTGCACAAAGCATGCAGGCATATGTCTTTTGGGCACCTCCCTCCCTCTATTTCCTGCTGCGGTCGGCCTCCACACAGTCACTGCCTCCTGTGTGCAGTTGTTATTTTGTAAGTAGAATTGAGTAGTCAACCATACATAAGAATGAAGTATTTCAGTTTTGATTCCTAATGACTTTATAGACAATGTGTGTTCTTTCAGCTTCCTTGTTTAGCCTGAAAACCCTAGTATTGCATTAAGCAGGTCCAGTTCTGCTTAGGTTTTTTGACATTAGATAAGATTGACTAGCTGCTGACACCTAGATTACTTTACATGCTCACAGCCCAAAAGCTAGCCTTCATATTGAGGATCCAGCGATTTGTCCAAAATCTGTACAGTTGTGTTTTCCAAAGTCAAAGAGCAAAAGAAGTATTGTGTTGAATTCATATATAAAATTGATTTTTTCCAATTCATATAGTCTAAAGTTAAGAATTGCTTTCCCAAGATAGCAATTTGCATTTACAATAATACAACATTCCAAGAGGCACAATAGTGAACATATGAATTATATCTTCAATTGGATTTATTCCAAGTATGCATAGATTTGTATCTATTTAAAACATTGGAATTTGTTTAAAACAGTTTTGTAATATTAATGGATTAAATCTTACAGTTGCTTACATTTTCAATATTAAATTAAAACATTAGTGCTATATACTGCGATGGCAAGATTAATATTTCGGCCAAAATTCAAACAGCTTCTTGTAGCTTCCCTCTTTTTTTAAAAAAAAAAAGTAAATTTGATTACATGTTTCAGTTTACATTCAGTTTACAATTTCTGAATGTTAGAAGGCTACCTATCTACCTATTGTTGACCTTTGAAAGATAAACTGAATTGTATTTAAACAAAAACAAAAGTTTAGTATACAGTACTGTATTGAATGATGCTATATCAGTATGTAGTAGAATAGTACAGTACTTTTGACATATTTATGACCACAATTCCCTTCAGCTTTAGTCAGGCTGTGAAAGACAGAATTGTTGAGAATACTTATTTTTTTAAAAACTGGAGAGCATCTAGTTACTTGCTTCCATTGTTTGTTCCATTGGACCTTTATATACAATAGAACTTATTTGGTCTTATTTAATGTAAATAATCAGACGGCTATACCATAAAAATGTATTGAGCATTAGTTTTTCATAGGGCTTTTGTTTTGTTTTTACGTGACATCTTACTAATAACATATCCCATTCTGTTCCTGGGTGTTTTGTGCATGGTGTTCAAAAATGTAACAACAATAATATATTAAACTTTCTCTCTCAACTTATGTGTATTTAATTGTGCAAAGCCTTTAAAATGGTACTTCACTAAGGCATGTAAGTACATACTCTTTCTGAATTGTTCAAATAGCTGCATTGTTTGCAAATCTTGCATGCAAACTTTCAGAAGCTGCTACCATGAAAACATTTAGTCTTTTGAAGATTTTTGTACAATCACAAATGTGTATAGTTTAAATATACAGTTCTAACTATTTTGAATGGAAAGTTTTGACTTATTCCTTGCAGATTGAACTCCTTGAAATGGAAAAAAACCAATTGCATTTTCAGTGTGAAGAGCTAAAAACAGAAATTGGACAGTTAAAAGCTTCTGTTCCACAAGTGGTTGCACAAACAAATGATTCTGTAGCAAGTAATCTTGAAGAAGTAAATGGTTCTCATGGGGAAAGGTATATATTTATTTATATCCATATAAAAGCATATTAAAATCTTAATTAATACCTGAAACTTCTATCTACTCCAGTGGTCCCAAATTCTATTTATATTTGTGGCCTGCAGACACCTGGGGGGCCACAATGTCATCATGCAGTCCAGGAAGGCTTGAATAAATGTTATGATTTAAATCTTAACATTTAAAGAAAAGGTTGAGAACCACTGACTCCACTATGATTTTCACCTAAAATTTTACCCCCTTAATCTTTGCTGTATCTGCTAGGAATGGGCAATATATTGTGAGTTAAAGCTTTTCAAATTCAGAATAACCAGCAATGGTTCTTATTTAAAACATCTTTTTGACCAGTTTTAAGTATTTTGAATTGAAAATAGTATAAACTAAAAATGTTTTGCACGGTACTATGGTCAGTCAAAGAAAACACTTAACAATTTGCAGTCTGAATTATGCTGTAAGCATAGAAGTGGTTTAAGCAGTGCGCCTCTCACAATTTTTGCCCTGTGTGTTTGAAAGTGTTAAAACAAAACTCCTGGTACATTTTGTTAAGATTTCTGGAATAGCTGAAACTTTGTTTTCAAGAGCAGAGCAATACTTGCTCACTTTAGTTCAGAACTAAATTTATTCAAAGCTCTTCTCTGTTCAGTAACCACATTGCCAAAATGTGGCGTACTTTAATATATATTTTAGAATATCTTAAAAGAATAAAGGAAAAAATGAAATGCTCAGGAATTATATTAAATGTTGAAGTTGTATGTACAATTGTATGTAAAACATTTTAACTAATGTACTCAATGTTGTCTTTCTCTAGCCTGAAGTTGCGATCGCTGCGAGTTAATGTTGGACTGTTACTGGCAACAATAATGCCCGATCTTGACCTAAGACAAGTGAATTACGACGTTGATGTAGTTGATGAAATTCTAGGACAAGTTGTAGAACATATGAACGAAATCAGCAGTGCTTAATGGTTTCTCCACTGCCACATCATGCTTTGCTCAAATTTGTACACTATTGTGAAGCTTCAAATCTGAATGGGAAAAAAAAATCGAAATGATTTAAAGGTTAAATATATTCTTGAAATATTGCAGCTGGATTTTCAAAGTGTTAATAGCGCCACAAAAAGAATGAATGTCTCCAATGAAGACATTGTGCAGGGATGGAAGGAACATTTTCTTTATTCTTGTGGTTACGACAATATCTGTGGCAGATAGCAGTTCCTGAAAGCAAGATCTGTGAAGGAACTATAGACGCTTTGCTTTCTGGGGTTTGTGGTGATATAGAAGGAGGACACTTGTCATTGCCAAACTGGAAAGAAAAAGTGGTTTAGTATTTTATTTAGCATAGCTAGTGAAAATCAAAATGTGCATGTGTGATACTATTAACAGAAAGACAGTCTTAACACCCTGCCTAATTTTATCCTAATTTCAAGTGCTTCAAATGCTACAGGTGCATTGTATTACCCCTTTTAAATTTTAAGCATTTCTTATAGATATATTTAATTTTTATAACCCATTCAGAACTCACAGATACTATAAATGGTGTTATATACCTTTTTAAACTTTCTTTAAAAAAACACTGGTAATTTTGTCAAGTAGCATCTCCCCCAAATTATTAGTATTTTATAGTGGCCTATGAGTATTTCTGAGTTTTGATACCTGATGATGTATTATAAACACTGATTAAGAGTATTGCATAATGATTATTATATTACCAGATTATGTTTTATTGAATAAATATGAGTGTTTTCTCAAAATATGTTTGAAGGATTTATTTTTTTCCACATTCTTTTTCTTAACTTTAGGGTTATATGTTGTTCATTATTCACATTCTTGTTTGATAATTGAATGTACTGTAAAGTCTGAGTAAAATTAATCTTGTCTCTATGGAAAACATTATTTAAATTTATACTATACATTTACATTTTGAAGAAAAGTAAATAAATGGAAATGACTTTTTAAAGTAAATGAGAAATGTATATATTTTGTACTAAATTGTGAAAAACATTCTCATGTTCTGCCTGACAGGAACAAATACATTTTTTTCTAATAATAAATCACACACACACATATTGACTTCTATGGTTTTTTTATTCTGTCCAATCCAATAATAATTTTTTTTTGGGGGGGGGGGGCACAATTGTAAAAGCACTTAGAATTCTATCAACAGGACAAGTTCCCCAAAAGAGAACAAGTTCAAATGTTGTGTTGAGGAAGCAGTTTACAAATGCGTTCATAAATGAATTGGAGAGCAGTGAAGGGGGCAGGGGGATTTCTCCAGGCATTCCAGAACTCTGCCAACTACTCCATTCTCAAGCTTCTGTTCCTGCTTTACCAAATTGCTCAGAAAAGTGCACAACTACAGTGGTACCTCGACATACGAGTTTAATTCGTTCCAGACCTGAGCTCTTAAGTCGATCAACTCGCATCTCGAACGAATGCCTTTAGACTTGGTTTTTCACGCCGAGATAACCAGAAGCAAGGATTCTTGTGCCACCTAGCGGAAGCTCGGCTCATATCCCGAATTTGAGCTCGGGTGTCGAACAGAAATTTCGCTCGCGTAGTGGCTCGTAACTTGGAATACTCGCATGTACTCACATATCTAGAGGTACTACTGTAGTCCTTATTTAGTGACTGCCATTAGTTCTAATGAAATGTTCATTATCGCAAACCACATAATAGATTCTGGGAAAATCATCTGGATGCTGCCATCTCATTCAGATAAAAGCCCACTCATAGGATAGTGTGACTGCCTAAACAAGTTGTCAGCTGATATTTTCCAAACATTTTTTCCCTAAAATAGAATAGAATAGAATTTTATTTATTTAGTGTGACTGGACACACAAGGAAACCGTTGAGCCTTGACATCCTGCTCCAGCTGATAGGATGATTGTGATTGAGATGAATTTGTTTGAAATGGTTTTAAATGTCTGTGGTTTTAAGATTTAGGTTTTAGGTTTCATAAAATTTGTATTTGCATTGATATTATTTTGTAAGCTGCCCTGAGTCCGCTGGAGAAGGGCAGCCTAGAAATCCAAATAAATAAATTTGTCTTGGTGCATATACTCCCAATTTACATAAAAGATAAGTTCATTAAGAATCATAAGATACAACACTTAGCTGCAGAAAGAAAGTTACCGTAATTTTCAGAGTATAAGACGCACCAGAGTATAAAATGAACCTAGATTTTAGAGGTGGAAAACAAGGAAAGAAGTATTCTGAACCAAATAGTATAGTAATATATCATTTATATTACCTCCTCCAGGTTCCGTCAACTAAGCAATGTAGGTTGGTGGGGCTGCGGGGGAGGGCCTTCTCTGTGGCTACCCCAGCTCTATGGAACCAACTCCCCCCTAATGTCGGTACTGCTCCCACTCTACTGGCCTGAAACGCTATGAAGACCTTGCTTTGCCAAAAGGCCATGAAACTGACATCTGCCACACTGAATGGTATACATGTGTGTTGCCTGGATTGATTGCGTTATGGGTTTTTTAGCGGGGGTTTATAGTTTTAGATTTTCCTTATTTCAGTTCTTTTTTATTGTACAGTATTTGTATCTTTATATTGTAAGCCGCCCTGAGGCCTTCAAGATTGGGCGGCATAGAATGAATGAATAAATGAATAAAAAAATGAAATAAAATACCGGTGTAGCAGAATACATTTTACAAACATGTATACTTTTTACAAACATGTATACTTTTTACAACCATGTACACTTTTTACAAACATGTACGGTATACTTTTTTTACAAACATGTATACTTTTCACAAGCATGCACACTTTTTACAAACGTCAAATTTAACAGCTTTTAAGACTTGTGGACTTCAACTCCCAGAATTCCTCCTCCAGTCATGCTAAATGGGGTAATGAGAGGGCAAAAATATCTCTGTTTTGAGCATCCAGGTGCTCTGTGGGCTTCCAGACCCTCTGTCCATCCCATTTTTGTGAAAAACAGACCCAATTTTCACAAAAATGGGGTGCGAGGGCAGGGCTTTGGAACAGCAAAAATGGCTGTATTCAGTAGACGTACTGACATTTCTACTCTCTTTGCATGTTAATACTCCAAAACATATGGTGCTGCCAACCTGCCTTCCATTGAGGGTCTGTATACTGCACAAGTTAAAAAGAGGGCCATTAAAATATTTACTGACCCCTCTCATCCTGGACTTAAATTGTTTCAACAATTGTCCAGTCAACGAAGCTGTGGAAGTGATGTGCCGGTGTCTGGAGGCTGTTGGGGCCTGGATGGGTGTCAACAGACTCAAACTCAACCCGGATAAGATGGAGTGGCTGTGGGTTTTGCCTCCCAAGGACAATTCCATCTGTCCTTCCATTACCCTGGGGGGGGATTATTGACTCCCTCGGAGAGGGTCCGCAACTTGGGCGTCCTCCTCGATCCACAGCTCATATTAGAGAACCATCTTTCAGCTGTGGCGAGGGGGGGGTTTGCCCAGGTTCGCCTGGTGCACCAGTTGCCACCCTATCTGGACCGGGACTCACTGCTCACAGTCACTCATGCCCTCATCACCTCGAGGTTCGACTACTGTAATGCTCTCTACATGGGGCTACCTTTGAAAAGTGTTCGGAAACTTCAGATCGTGCAGAATGCAGCTGCGAGAGCAGTCATGGGCCTACCTAGGTATGCCCATGTTTCACCAACACTCTGCAGTCTGCATTGGTTGCCGATCAACTTCCGGTCACAATTCAAAGTGTTGGTTATGATTTTTAAAGCCCTTCATGGCACTGGAACAGAATATCTCCAAGACCGCCTGCTGCCGCACGAATCCCAGCGACCGACTGGGTCCCACAGAGTGGGCCTTCTCCGGGTCCCGTCAACTAAACAATGTCGGTTGGCGGGCCCCAGGGGAAGAGCCTTCTCTGTGGCGGCCCCGACCCTCTGGAACCAACTCCCCCCGGAGATTAGAACTGCCCCTACTCTCCTTGCCTTTCGCAAGCTCCTTAAGACCCACCTGTGTCGTCAGGCATGGGGGAACTGAGACATCTCCCCCGGGCATATACAATTTATGAATGGTATGTGTGTATGTAAGTGTGTTTAGAAAATGGGGTTTCTTTTAAATGTTTTTAGTAGAAATTTAGATTTGTTGTAAACTGTTTTTTCACTTTGTTGTGAGCCGCCCCGAGTCTGCGGAGAGGGGCGGCATACAAATCTAAATAAATAATAAATAATAACTCCTACTCTCAAAATGACTCTATAGAGCACTGCACACCAAGACAACTAGACACAAGGACAGTTTTTCCCGAATGCCACCACTGCTAAACCAATAATTCCCTCACCACTGTTATTCATTAAGGCTGCATTACTTATTATTTGTCTCATCATTCCTATCACCCATCTCCCATTTAAGACTATGACTAACTTGTGGCTTATATCCTTATGAATTATATTAATATTGATTGTTTCCTGGTTGCTTATTTGTATGACAATCATTAAGTGTTGTACCTTATTCTGACAGACTAAAGGGATATTTATCTCAGTTTAGGAGCTATTTCTTTAAAGATTGTGTTAGGGCAAGGGTAGGCAAAGTTGGCTCTTTTATGACAACTCCCAGAATTCCTGTGCTAGAATGATTGACTCTCAGAATAAATAAAATTTTAAGCCCTTAACCAGGAATAAAATAATGTGCTGAAGCTGACCAGACTAAGGCCGCTATCCAGATGAATACCTGGTAAGTAGATTCTTTTCCCTATTTTCCTCCCCCAAAACTAAGTGCGTCTTATATTCCCGTGCATCTTATACTCTGAAAAATACGGTATTTTGCTTCATCCTGTTCGCTGCCAAAATTTTTAGACACAGTAAACATACCAGTCTTTCCTTGTCACCATAGTCAAAGTGAAGCCAAGCGCTACATATGTTTCACTATATTTCCTCACCTTAGCTTTCGGGAGACTTACGTTTGTCTCATTATCTCTGTCTCTTTCCTTCTTTCTTTTCATCCCTGTTAAATATTTTTCCATGATGTCTCTTAGAGGTTTACTATCTGCACTTTTTATCTCCTGCTCTGTGCTGTGTGCTATTGTTTAGTGCAAAAAAGCTCTACCCTCTGTGGCAAAAAAAAAGCACGTTCCCTTGGGTCAACCCCCCCCCCCAATCACCACGCCCCCCCCTAGGGTGGGCCACCCCACTATTTGAGAAGCATTGCTTTAAGAGATTGCACTCAGGGTAATATAGTCCACGACATGTGACATCATCTGAGTGTTCTTATTGGACATCAAGCTATACCTAAGCTTCCGGATAATCCTGCCATGCTCTCCAACAGCCATTTTAACGTCTTACAAAGAGTCGTGCTGCAGCCTGCAGATAGGAGAAATGAATCTTATGGACATAAGGTTTCAGGAATTTCATCTCTCTTAGTAAATGATTTGATATGCCAGACAATAAATGCATTCTGTATGATTTACCCATTTGCGTGGAGTTTTAACTGGCTTGGAAAAGCACTGAGCTTGGTCCATAACATACCACATGATTCAAATGATTCAGAGTTCTACAAGGCCTGGGAGAAATGGTTCAGATGGCTATCCAACTTTAAGGACAATAAAACAAAAACCAATTAAAATATCTTAATATAAATCAAAATAAAGATATACGCAATAGAAATTTGGACCAAAATCAATACAACCCCTCTCTGGGTTCAATCCATTTGATACTTATCAGAAATTTACTAATATCATAACCTACAATCACTTCTCACTAACAAAAATAATAAATATAATCAAGCTAAGTCGTCACAATCCAAATGCCTGCTAGTTTGCAGGTACCACCCCTCCCCTTTTTCTTCTTTTTCCTCTCTTTCTTCTTCTTTTCTTTCCATTCTCTTTCCTTTTCTATCCCACCTCCAACCACCTCTTCTTTCTACGCTATTCTTGGACCATTAAATACTACAGCTATAAGATTATCCAAATAAAAATATTGAATACAAAATACCTACATTTAGACAAATATTTGGAATGTATATACAGTACAATAATATATATAAGTCGCTGTATAAAAATGCTGTTTACCCCAACCCCCTCCCACTTCTCTTTTTTGTATTTCCATCCCCCTTTTCCCTGTTTTCTTTTTTTTACAATCTAATAAAGTATATATTTTTTTAAAAACATACCACATGATTCTTGACAAATGTATCTCTTATTATATGTACACTGAGAGTCTTCGGAGAGGGGCAGCAAAGAAATCCGAGAGAGAGAGAGAGAGATAAAATGCACCAAATGCACACTTGGCCAATACATTTTTCTATCCTATCCTATCCTATCCTACTCTACTCTACTCTATTCTATTGTTGCTTGTATCCTTATATTGACCTTATATTATCCTTATATTGACTAGTTCCTAATATTCTATTCAATCGTCCAGTACAAATAAACAATCAAACCATGTTACGGACCAGTCAATATAAATTGTAAGGATTCTTTATTGAATTCTTTATTAGCCAACTGTGATTGGACACTCAAGGAATTTGTCTTTGGTGCATATGCTCTCAGTGTACATAAAAGAAAATATTCATCTGTCAAGAATCATGAGGTAGAACACTTAATGATTGTCATAGCGGTTAAATAAGCAATGAAGAAACACTCAATATTAATATAAACCGTAAAGATACAAGCAACAAGTTACAGTCATACAGTCCTAAGTGGGAGGAAATGGGTGGGAGGAATAATGAGAAGACTAGTAGTAAAATAACAACAACAACAACAACAACAACAACAACAATAATAATAATAATAATAATTACAAGCATAGACATGATGCTGTGGCACAGATGATCCACTGGAACTTGTACCGGAACTACCATTTACCAGTGGCAAAGAACTGGTGGGATCATAAGCCCAAAAAAGTGGTCAAAAATGAGCAAGCAAAACTACTGTGGGACTTCCGACTTCAGACTGACCGAATTCTGAAGCATAACACACCAGACATCCTGATTGTGGAGAAAAAGAAAGTATGGATCATCAACATCGCAATCCCAGGGGACAGCAGAATTGAGGAGAAGCAGCTAGAGAAATTAGTGAAATACAAAGATCTAAAAATCGAGCTGCAACGACTCTGGCATAAGCCAGTGAAAGTGATCCCAGTGGTACTTGGCACGCTGGGCGCAGTGCCAAAGGATCTCAGGGGACATTTGAAAACCATCGGAATTGACAAAATCTCCATCTGTCAATTGCAAAAGGCCGCTTTACTGGGATCCGCAAACATAATTCACTGCTGCATCACGCAGTCCTAGGTGCTTGGGAAGCGCTCGACTGGTGATGAAATACTAAATCCAGCATAGTGATCTCGTTTACTGTGTTGTATTGAAATAATAATAATAATAATAATAATAATAATAATAATAATAATAATAATAATAATAATAATAATAATAATAATAATTTGATTTGTATGCCGCCCCTCTCCAGAGACTCGGGCCGGCTCACAACAATAATAATAACAATGTGCAATGTAATAGTAGTGCAGACTTAATAAATAGTTTGACAGCGTTGAGGGAATTATTTGTTTAGCAGAGTGATGGCGTTACACTCATAGTCATTTGTGGGAAGAGATGGGTGATGGGAACGAGGAGAAGATTAATAGTAAAATGCAAATTGCAAAAGGCAGGAAAAAGTTATTTCTTGAGGCGGATATCCTGCAAGTCATACCCTAGCCACGCATTAGGTTTTCAGGGGGTTAGGAATCAATTTACAGTGAAGCGCACAATTCCTGTAAATTCTGCAATGGATTAACAACACTACTCTTTCAGTCAGAGGAAGCGGAATAAAACCTAGTTGAAAGAAAAGCCGAGGGACAGGAGAAGCGAGGTGCATTTGGGACGCTAGGTGGCGTTCTTTCGATCCCACCCAATCAAGGAAAGCATCCCAGCGACTTGCTCCTCCTTCGGTACGCCCAATGACTCCAACGCGCAGGCGCGAGCGCGGGAACCTAAATTAGTTTTGAGGGGCAGCTGGACTTCTGTGCTGATTCTTTTTGCAGGTATGACCGGGGGTGGGCGATGGGGTGGGATAAGAAACGGGCAGACCCGAAAGGCAAAATTCTGGGTCGGGAGCCCCAAAGAAACAGATCTCTCCCTTGTGCGGAGAAGGGGCGGGAAAGCGGCATGGACACAGTAGGAGGGAAAATTCTTCTACGGAAACTGTCACAAAGAAATTGCGTCCTTGGTTTGTGCCTCGTCGGTAGGTTCGGGGGAGAAAATTTATTTTTTTCTTCCTTGGAGAAAAGTGGGTGCGCCGTGCTTCTGGCCGAAGGTTTGCAGACGTGGGAAGACGAAGGTACATTTTAGATTAAGCAAGAGTCCCTTCCCAGTATATAGCATATCGCAAGTAAGTAGTTCTCCAGACTCAGATGGTCGCTGCTCTTTCGTGTGGCTTCTAAAAAACCAAGGGAATAAGTCGACACACAAGTAGCACTCGGCTCCAGGATTAATTAAATTAAATTAAAGGAAAGGTTTGAAGAGAGAAATGAATGAGTTGAGTGAGGGGCTTGCTAATTTTAACCAAGAGGATTGCATCATTTAATTAGGGTTTTATATATTGCTCAAAAAAATAAAGGGAACACTTAAACAACACAATATAACTCCAAGTAAATCAAACTTCTGTGAAATCAAACTGTCCACTTAGGAAGCAACACTGATTGACAGTCAATTTCACATGCTGTTGTGCACATTCAATTTTGTAGAGAACAAAGTATTCA
The DNA here is from genome assembly GCF_031021105.1 of Erythrolamprus reginae. Classification (NCBI taxonomy): domain Eukaryota; kingdom Metazoa; phylum Chordata; class Lepidosauria; order Squamata; family Dipsadidae; genus Erythrolamprus; species Erythrolamprus reginae. The sequence goes on from NC_091953.1 coordinate 61,017,254, forward strand.
ATGAGAATATTTCATTCATTCAGATCTAGGATGTGTTATTTTTTAAAATTTATTTATCTATTTTGTCCAATACACAATACATATTGAAGAGAATAGACATGTAGTAAAGAAAAGGATAGAAGAAAAGCTATAAAAATAAAGGAGAAGATATATGAAAGGAAGAAAAGATAAAAGTCTGCGGAGAGGGGCGGCATACAAATCTAAATAATAAAATAAATAAATAAATATGATACATGAGATAAAGGAGAGACAATTGGACAGGGGACGAAAGGCACACTAGTGCACTTATGTACGCCCTGTTCTTTGAGTGTTCCCTTTATTTTTTTGAGTAGTGTAGTTTGGATTGTACATTTGACTTCTTTTTATTGTTTTTGTATTTTATATTGCTGCAAGCAGCCCTGAATACTTCGGGATTGGGCGGCATAGTAAGAAAGACAGATAGATACGTAGGTAGGTAGATAGATAGATAGATAGATAGATAGATAGATAGATAGACAGATAGACAGATAGACAGATAGACAGATAGACAGACAGACGACATAGATAGATGACAGATAGATAGACAGACAGACAGATAGTCCTCCACAAAACTTGAATCCAGAAGTTTGACTCTAAGAAGCCTTTATGTAAACAAGTGGGAGAGCATTTTATTTTGTAGGGCTTGTGGATCCTTTTCCTCTGCTCCCCATTCTAAAAAAATTCATAAATGAGGAAAATAATAACCAGCCTGAGTCATGAGCAGAGGTTGGAAGATGGGTGGGAGGGTGTCTATACAAGCTCCTGTGTCTCATCTTAGCAATAGCATTTATCAATAGCATTTAGACTTATATATCGCTTCATAGTGCTTTTACGGTCTTCTCCAAACGGTTTACAGAATCAGCATATTGCCCCCAAACAATCGGGGTCCTCATTTTACCCACCTCCGATGGATGGAAGGCCAAATCAACCTTGAGCCGGTGGTGAGGTTTGAACTGCTGAACTACAGCTAGCAGTTAGCTGAAGTAACCTGCAGTGCTGCACTCTAGCCACTGAGCCACCCCATCTTGCAGTGTGTGTATTGTAACCATAACACTTGAGTGCCTTAGGGATGCTCAGATAATGTACTGTAAGTTAAATGTTTTGAACACTTCGGAAAGAATAGCATTTAAAGTTTTTTTTTGTTTTTTTGCAAACCTAGATTTGCTCTAGAGTCTTCCTTGAAGGTTCAGCAGCTTTTCCTAGTAAAAGGTAAAAAAATTTATACAATTGGAAGAGAAACCAGAGTTCCGTTCTTATTGTTTTTAATACTATATTTATATGCTTTTATTATATACAATTTCACTTTAATCTTATGGCCTCATTGTCATTGTCCTCCTTTTTAAGACTCTTAATTCTTAACAAAAGAAACATAATAGAATGTTCTTATTCTATAGGAAAGACAAATTTGTGGGTTGTAATACTATAACTACATAACTAGCATAAAGCACAATTCCTTGATATCATTTCCTTTGTTTAGGCTAGTATTTTTGAGAGTGATATATCTGTTTTGTGTTTAGGTGTAAAATCATAATAAATATACAGGACTAGTACAATGGCAATACTAGTTTCATAAAATAAAACTTACCTTCAAAACTTTTCGGCTGCTTTTTACAGAATGAAAGTAATTACTTGTGAAATTGCATGGCACAACAAAGAGCCAGTGTACAGCTTAGATTTCCAGCATGGAACTGATGGTAAAATCAATAGACTGGCCTCAGCTGGAGTAGACACAACTGTTCGTGTGAGTTAAATCTTGATGATATTGCTATATTTTTACAAATTCTCTGGCAATTTGACAATTGTAATTTATGGAACTAGACAGTTTTATGGCCTTTCAATGGTCACAGAACAGCAAATATTTTATTTCTGTACTTACATTCAAATTGTATCATGAAAATGTAAAAATGTTTTATCATAACATTTTATATATAACATATCACTTTTCAACTATGTTATTATTGGGATTGGGGAGGGGATTTTCAATGTTTTAGTTATTCTTATATATTTTTTCCCTTGGATGTTATATTTTAAAGATATGGAAAGTAGAAAAAGGACCAGATGGGAAAGCAATTGTGGAATTCTTGTCCAATTTAGCTCGCCATACCAAAGCTGTGAATGTTGTACGTTTTGCTCCCAGTGGTGAAATTCTAGCGTCTGGTGGTGATGGTATGTGTAAAGTTGGCACTAAAATTTTAATTTAACATTTAACATTTAATTTAAAAAAAATAAGTGTTTATTTTACATACTGTATTTATACTTATTTATAAATGAACAGGGGTGCAATGGCTCAGTGGTTAAAGACTCTGAGCTAGTCAGATGGAAAGCTAACAACCTGGATTTGAGACCAGAGCACCGCACAACAGGATGAGCTCCCATTGCTTTGCCTAGCTCCTGCCCACCTAGCAGTTCGAAAGCAGGCAAATGATTCAGTAGGAAGGTAACGGTGTTCTGTGCATCTCGGTGAATAGTCATGCTGGCCACGTAACCATGGAAAATATCTTGGATAATGCTGGCTCCCTCAGCTAAGTAATGCACATAAGCACCACGCCCTGGAGTCGGAAATAACCTGGATCTTTATCTTTATAAAGGAACAACTCAGTAGCATTTCTTGTAAATGCTGGGTATCATCAATATGAAGATGATACCCAGCTGTACATCTCCACCCCTTGTCCAGTCAGTGGAAGTGATGTGCCGGTGTCCGGAGGTTGTTGGGGTCTGGATGGGTGTTAACAGACTCAAACTCAACCCGGATAAGACGGAGTGGCTGTGGGTTCTGCCTCCCAAGGACAATTCCATCTGTCCGTCCATAAACCTGGCGCGGGGGGGGGGGAGTTATTGACCCTCTCAGAGAGGGTCCGCAATTTGGGCGTCTTCCTCAATCCACAGCTTACATTAGAGAACCATCTTTCAGCTGTGGCGAGGGGGACGTTTGCCCAGGTTCGCCTGGTGCACCAGTTCCGGCCCTACCTGGACCGGGACTCATTGCTCACAGTCACTCATGCCCTGATCACCTCGAGGCTCGACTCCTGTAACGCTCTCTACATGGGGCTACCTTTGAAAAGTATTCGGACACTTCAGAACTTGCAGAATGCAGCTGCGAGAGCTATCATGGGCTTTCCTAAACATGCCCATGTTACTCCAACACTCCGCAGTCTGCATTGGTTGCCGATCGGTTTCCGGTCACAATTCAAAGTGTTGGTTATGACCTATAAAGCCCTTCATGGCATCGGACCAGAATATCTCCAGGACCGCCTTCTGCCGCACGAATCCCAGCGACCAGTTAGGTCCCACAAAGTTGGCCTTCTCCGGGTCCCGTCGACTAAACAATGTCGTCTGGCGGGACCTAGTGGAAGAGCTTTCTCTGTGGCGGCCCCGACTCTGGAACCAACTCCCCCCAGATATCAGAGTTGCCCCCACCCTCCTTGCCTTTTACAAGCTCCTTAAAACCCACCTCTGTCGTCAGGCATGGGGGAATTGAAATTTTTCCCTTCCCCCCTAGGCTTATAGAAATTATACATGGTATGCTTGTATGTATTATTGGTTCTTTAAATTGGGATTTTTTAGATTATTTTTAATATTAGATTTGTTTACATTGTCTTTTTTATTGTTGTTATCCGCCCTGAGTCTTCGGAGAGGGGCGGCATACAAATCTAATAAATAAATAAATAAAAATAAATAAATAAAGCATTTATGATTATTGTTCAATCTGAGGATCTTTTAAAATACGAATTATACTTTTAACATTAAAAATAATACTACAAAGTTACTAGGTTATCTACAGAAATAGAATTACCATAGTGGTAACAAATCTCATATCTTAAATAACTACTAATAATACTTAATCTTACTAATCGTATTCTCAATAGGCATGTATTTTTTTCCTATAATTTTCTAGTGGCTAGCCTTATTATAAAAAGCTAGAGTGGTGGTGCAATTAAGGCACCATGCTAGAAACCAGAAGACATGAGTTTTAATCCTGCCTTAGGCACAAAGGTGACCTTGGGCCAGCCATTCTCCCTGAGCCCTAGAAAAAAGGCAATAAAAAACTTCTAAAAAACTTTGCCAAGAAAACTTTGAGGATTTGTCCAGGCAGTTACCAAGAGTCAAAATCTAACCTGAAGGAACAAAAAAGGAACACAACAATGTAATATAATAATAAAATAATTATTGGGAAAATTGCAAAAGTTTTTTCAGTAAAATTAATCTTCACAGATGCTGCAATTTTGTTATGGAAGTTGAATGACAACAAGGAGTTAGAAGCAGTTGCATTTCAAGACGATGAGGGTGATAACCAGCTGAACAAGGAAAACTGGACAGTAATCAAAACTTTAAGGTAACTTTCTTAGCTTTAGTTGAAATTTTACTGAATGAAATAGTATCTTGAACCAAAGCTGCTAATATGACAAAATTGTAACAGTATAAGATTGGCTTGTGCACTTGAGCTCTAATTTAAAAGCTGGAATATTTAGCAACATCATGCCCTTAATAACATACTGTACTTCCTCTTTATCGTTTTCTTTTTACTATGCTTCATTTAAGAGGACATCTGGAAGATGTATATGACATTTGCTGGACTCCTGATGGAAATTATATGGCATCAGCTTCAGTTGACAACACAGCTATATTATGGGATGTCAGTAAAGGTAACTAATTGTTGAGGCTCAAATTACATGCCTATGAAATCTATAAAAACCATGAATTTACATAAATGTATGTATATTATATATATATTTATATGTATTATTACAACCTCTTTCATCTTAATTCTAAAGGCAAATTGGAAAACTGGAAGAATTCAGGAGTGCATATATACTGAGATATTTACAGGAATAATTAGGAAGTATATCAATAATAGCAAAAACGGCTCTGCAATTTGGAAAATACTGTGAATCATAAAACTATATGTCTATTTTTATATATGTTATACTTGTGAGAGCAAATCTTGACTTGCCTAGGCCATCGAATGCTTGACAAGGCACTCTGTAACCCATTGGATTTGCAACATGGAGCAGCCATAGTGTTTGATGGCATGGGACAGCTAGTGTCCAACCTTTCCAACTTTTTCTCCCTATACAGTAGTCCCTCGCTATACCGCGCTTCACCTACTGCGGCTTCACTTCATTGCGGGTTTCTGAGGAAGTCAATCGGCAGATTTAAACAGCCCGCCGAACTCGATCGGCAGGTTTTTCAAAAAAAATATATATCTAAAATTGTAAATACTGTATTTAAATACTGTATCTAAAATAAATACTGTGTGGGAAGGGTTTGTAAACACTTAAAACAATGAAAACTTACCAAACAATTACAATATAAATACTTAAATAAGTACTATCAGTCGATAAATTCCCCATCGCGGATTTCACCTATCGCGGCCAGGTCTGGAACGTAACACCAGCGATAGGTGAGGGACTACTGTATACATATTCTGAAACCACTTTCATCAGTTCTTCCAGTTAATATCTTCTGCTAACATAAACATTTGTCAAAAGATAACCTTGGAAAAGCACTGAAGCATCCATTCCAAGCCTTCAGGTAGCTATATTTTATATCTTCACTGTGAGAAAAACTAGAACAATGGTCAAAGCACGTAGATCTAATATCCATGACAAATAACATTAACTCAGACTTAAATATCTATGGAGAGTCTCAATCACCCAGGTCATGGTTGTCCCAAAGGTGCTTTTTTTTCAAGCCAGAGTTGAAGAAGCTTCTTGGATGAGAAGCGAAACGTCTTCAAAGGAAAATCAAGGTCCAGTTTCCTCTTAGAAAAAAAAAGAATCTTTGGGTCAGAACTTAAATAGATGTGTAAGTGGATTGAATGCCAATGATATGATGCACCATTACATCATTATAGAAAAAATATTTCTAGCTAAAAGATTTCAGAACACATTAAAAAGAAACATTTACTCATGTTTTCCTTTCTTTCCTTTAAAATTTTATTTTATAATGTTTGTTACATCTTCCTGAATATTACAGATAATAATATTAAATTTGCAACCAGAGGGTATTTCAACATAATTAGATTGCTGACTCTCCTCTTTAAAACAGTAATGTGCAATTTAATTCAATTAAATGCCACATATTTTATACATTCTTATGTCTTTACCAAAATACTATCTTCCTTTATCATAAAGGGTATGTTTACATTGATTTTAACTGCATAAAACTGTAGTTTGTTGTATATATTTTTCTTAATCATTGCGTTCTAGAATGGAAAGAAAAAATATAGACTTGTAAAAAAAATTCTCACTGTTTTGAAAATGAACTGTTGTTTCTAGGGCAAAAGGTTTCTATTTTTAATGAACACAAAAGTTATGTGCAAGGAGTTACATGGGACCCTGTAGGACAATATATTGCCACTCTTAGTTGCGATAGGTAAGTTTTTACTTATTGGAATATAAGATTGTTATTTTTACTGATTCTGTATTGTTTAAAAGTGTTTACAGCATTTAGCCAACATATCTAATGGTCCATAGTAAGGCGGACTAGGAGCCATATAATTTTTTGTTTAATGTGCTGCTAAATTATTTTATTGTATTAAAAAAAAGTTTATATAAAGGCATACTGTGATGAGCTGTGGGTCAAAAGAATATAAAACTTTTCTTACACCTCTCCCCCCATATCAGTGTTTTAGGTTTCCCAACTCCATCAATGTTCTTTGATTGCTTTATAGTGAGAAATAATTTCCCCCCTGAACAAAAATAGCCAGAGAGGCAAAAATACAAGGAACCTTCCTTTCATGTTCAATCATATCATAAACTATAAGACCTGAGCCTGCAATGGGGCAGATTACGCTTTTTTTAGGAAATAAATAAATGTTAATTCTCTAGGATTCAATCATGTACTTGTTCTTCTGTATATTGGAAATAACCATCAAATATAATAATGTAAGCTTGTGCACCTATTTTCTTTAGAATAGAATAGAATTTTATTTTATTGTCTTGGTGCATATGCTCTCAGCGTACATAAAAGAAAAAGATACATTTGTCAAGAATCATGTGGTATAGCATTTAATGGTTGTCATTAAATAGTATATATGATTATCTTGATCCCAAACAAAAATTGGTTTGAATAGTTTCATTCAGGCCATGCAGCTAGTTCAATGTTTGTAATTAATACTTTCCTTTTATGTAGGATACTGAGAGTGTATAACACGCAAACCAAGAGAGTTGCATTCAACGTTAATAAAATGTCATCGGGAAGCGGATCTGAAGGCGAGGTCAGAATTTTTTTAAAATTCTAGCTATAGTTCTGAAATATGAAAAATATTTAAATATTTTGCTAATATTTGCTAATATTTATATTATAAATATCAATGTATTTAAACTCTTTATCACTAAAAATATACACTGAGGAATAAGAGAGCAGAAATGAGGTGACAAAGAAGGAATGAGAACTTCCAAAGACTAGGTCTACTTTTCATCCTCTATGCTCTACTATACTTATTTCAGAAATTAAAATATCTTTCCAAAAAAAACTTCTTTACATTCTAAGCCAGGAATCACCCCCACCCCCACCGACCCCCACACACGTGGGCCGGTACTGGTCCGCAACATGCCAGCAACTGGGCCACACAGACAAGCAAAGCCCCATCCGTAGTATGTAGCCAGCATGTAAAACCACACCTCCTCCAGTCCAGAGAAAAACCTTTCCCCATGGAACCGGTCCCTGGTGCCCAAAATGTTGGGGGCTACTGTTCTAAAACATTCCAGCTAGGCAATGATTTGAGGAGAGAAACCCCAGGCTCTTTTGAATGAATTAACATTACTGGAACCTGGCAGATTACATCTCAGGGTGCTAAAGGAACTGGTGAAATGTTGTCTTAGTATCACTGAAGGTAATCTTGGAATGATTTGCAGAAAAGTGTACAATGAACAACAACAAAAAAGATTGTAATCTTTTTTAAGGGCAAAAAAATTGACCCAGAAAGCTGTTGATCAATCCATTTGACATCAATTCTGTAGTTGGGAATATAAGTGTGGTGTGTTTAGTTTTGTGAATAGCAAGGTTTCCCAGCAGTCCTTTTGTGAAAGTTCCCAAGCCCATTCTCCATGAGAATCCCAGAATTAGTAAACTGAATTTGCTTCATTTTGAAATATGTTAATACATGTAGTTACCACTGAACTAAATCAATTTAAAACATACAAAAAATAGAAAGTTTAAACATTGAGCGGGTTCTAAACCAGATTGGTTTTTTAGTTGTTGCTTATTATATTTGTACCTTTTCCCCCTATCTGATACAGTGATCCCCCGGGTATTGCGATCCCGATCATTGCGAAACGGCTATATGGCGATTTTTCAACCCGGAAGTCAAAACACCATCTGCGCATGTGTGCCCTTTTTTTCTATGGCCACGCATGCGTAGATGGCGCCGGGTATATCAGCTGCTGGGCGGCTTCCCTGGGTCTTCCCCCTCTTGCTGGCGGGAGGGCGAGCGGCGGGCATCAGCGAGGAGTTTCCCCACCGCCCACGCAAACTCCTCGCTGCTGCCGCGCCCGCCGCTTGTCTTGTCCGCCGCCTGCCTGCCCGCGCGCCCGCCCTTCGCCCGCCCACGCCGTTCGCTTGCGGCGCTTCCCAGCTGAGTCCTGAAGCAAATTGGCTTCAGGACTCAGCTGGGAAGCGCCGCGAGCGAACGGCTTGTCCGCCGCCTGCCTACCCGCGCGCCCGCCGCTCGCCCGCCCACGCCGTTCGCTCGCGCCGCTTCCCAGCTGAGTCCTGAAGCGAATTGGCTTCAGGACTCAGCTGGGAAGCGGCGCGAGCGAGCGGCGTGGGCGGGCGAAGGGCGGGCAAGCGGCAGCGAGGTTTGCGTGGGCGGTGGGGAAACCCCAGCGCCGCTTCCCAGCTGAGTCCCCTTCCCAGGAACCCCAATCTTCGGCTCCTCGCTAGCGCTGCGGAAGTAAAAACACCATCTGCGCATGCGCAGATGGTGTTTTTACTTCCGCAGCGCTACTTCACGAAAACCCGATCATTGCTAGGGGTCCTGGAACGGAACCCTCGCAATGATCGGGGGATCACTGTAATTCCTTTATCATTGTCTCCCCCACCCACCCACCCAAAAAAAAATGCAGGTGAAAAGCTACAGAATGTTTCATGATGACAGCATGAAGTCCTTTTTCCGGAGACTGACTTTCACTCCCGATGGTTCTCTACTTCTTGTTCCTGGTAAGCAGTTTTATTTTTTTTATTTTGTACAGATCAATAGAGGACATGGGCCTCTGAGCATTTTGAAAAAGAATAACTGTTCGCCTTACCATGTAATGTGAAGCATGTTGATATTTATTATTTTGATTACTCTAAATCAAGCATGACTTTTGTTTCAAGGCCTGCATGATGAAATATTTTGGAGAGACTGGATTTTATTCTTAAATTCCTCAACTCCCAGATACATATACAAGTATTTACATTCTTTTTGAATTTTTAATGTTGTACACCACCCAAAGTTACTGTGTGTGAATTGAATGGTAGGCAGGTAGGTAGATGGTAGGTAGGTAGGTAGGTAGGTAGACGGACGGACGGACGGACAGACAGACAGAAAGACAGATAGAAAGATAGGGGGAAAGGGATCCTCAATCTGAGTATTGCATTGGCAGTTCTGTGTTGCATTGGCAGTTCTGTGTTAGCAAAAACTTCAGAAGAGAAGGATTTAGGGGTAGTGATTTCTGACAGTCTCAAAATGGGTGAGCAGTGTGGTCGGGCGGTAGGAAAAGCAAGTAGGATGCTTGGCTGCATAGCTAGAGGTATAACATGCAGGAAGAGGGAGATTGTGATCCCCTTATATAAAGCGCTGGTGAGACCACATTTGGAGTACTGTGTTCAGTTCTGGAGACCTCACCTACAAAAAGATATTGACAAAATTGAACGGGTCCAAAGACGGGCTACAAGAATGGTGGAAGGTCTTAAGCATAAAACGTATCAGGAAAGACTTAATAAACTCAATCTGTATAGCACATAAGGAAAAGGGGGGACATGGTCGAAACATTTAAATATGTTAAAGGGTTAAATAAGGTTCAGGAGGGAAGTGTTTTTAATAGGAAAGTGAACACAAGAACAAGGGCACACAATCTGAAGTTAGTTGGGGGAAAGATCAAAAGCAACATGAGAAAATATTATTTTACTGAAAGAGTAGTAGATCCTTGGAACAAGCTACCAGGAGACATGGTTGGTAAATCCACAGTAACTGAATTTAAACATGCCTGGGATAAACATATATCCATTGTAAGATAAAATACAAGAAATAGTATAACGGCAGACTAGATGGACCATGAGGTCTTTTTCTGCCGTCAGTCTTCTATGTTTCTATAGATAGATAGATACTGTGTTTCCCTAAAAATAAGACCCTGTCTTATATTTTTTGAACCCTGAAATAAGTGCTTTGCCTTATTTTTAGGGAGGTCTTATTATTTTGGGGCATGTGGAGCAAGATGGGTCTTCTCTCCTCTTACCAGAGGAAATGGTATTTTGGGGGCAGGGCTTATTTTCAAGGTAGGGTTTATTTTTGGGGTGGGCTTACTTTTGGGGAAACATGTAATTAGGCTGAGAAACTTGACAATAAATGCTAGATTTGTTTTAATGAAAAAGAGAATACTTTAGACTTTGAAATAAGATTATCTTGTTAATACATTATCCAGATTTTGTCCCTCCTAATATTGAAAACGTTTGGAAAAGAACAACCACAAAAGATAATGTTGTTTTAGAATTACAAGATATTGCTGTTTTTTACTCATGAAGGTTTCCAATAGCATTGGATCACTACAATTTCCATACAAAAGAACTGACATGGAAATATAGAAAAATATTTTCACACCTTCAGAATCTGTTTTTGAAATCAGAAAACTACTAAATGAAATGAAATCTCAACCACAGAAGATGTAGGAAATCCATAACTCAAAAAATAATATTTAAATACATAGCTTATAAAGGCTGAACCTTATACAAATTATCTTGTTTCCTGTTTGCCTGAAATGTAAGATTGTGAACAGTTTAAGAGCAGAATAATTACTCAGTTTTATTACCTTATTGTTGGGTTCTTATTTCATTTGTTATTTGTTTGTTTGTTTAACATGTGCTACCTATCTTGTCAAAGGTGACCCAAGCGACTTAAAATAATACATCTTTAACTTCAATTTTTGCAAAAAATTAACAGATTCTAAATTAATTATGATAGATTTCTTTATCTTATAATTCTGCTTCAATGCAACACATGTAATTATAATTATATATGTGTACTTTAATAACTACAGTATTCCAAAAGTTGCTACAAAAATTATGTTACATATAGTTTCATGTTTCAACAAAAGTGATACACAAATATTTGCTGTACTTGGAATCAGGAATATGGCTGTCCCTTTGCATCTTTTAAAAAGAGCATTTTCTGTTGCTATCATCTCATGTATATGTTATTCTTTTGTAGCAATGAATTATGAATGAATTGCTTTCATGTTGAAAGTTTTCTTAATAATGTGCCTCTAATGAACTTCTTTTAATTGGTCCTAATAGTATTTCCAACTGCTGACATGTGTTATAAACCATTTAAGTATAATGTGAATATATAAAGTAGTTTATATTACAAATTAGATTCTATTCAATAATACAGTAATGCCAAGCTTCATTGTGGGCAATGTACATTTGTAGAAAATATAAACAAAGAAATCATTTAAATTGGCAATGTTGATTATAATTGGCATTATCCAACATTGTCCTAATTTTAAAACTGACATTTTGGCATTGTTTTCATATTCTCTCAGCAGGCTGTGTGGAATCAGGTGAAAATGTAATGAATACTACCTATGTCTTCTCCAGAAAAAATCTGAAAAGGTGAGGGTCTGAATTAATTCCATATTTATGTAAATATTAAATGCATTTTGTAATTTTTATTTTTTTAAATTATATTTTAGACCGATTGCTCATCTGCTATTATTATTTTTTAGACCCATTGCTCATCTGCCTTGTCCTGGGAAGGCAACATTAGCTGTTCGTTGCTGCCCTGTCTACTTTGAATTGAGATCTGCATGTAACAAAGGTATTTTGAATGTGTTAGATAATAGTCTATATTTCAGGTTTATTAAAAAATAAATTAAATATAATTAAATTAATAACTATTTAAGGGAAGTGTTTTTAATAGGAAAGTGAACACAAGAACAAGGGGACACAATCTGAAGTTAGTTGGGGGAAAGATCAAAAGCAACGTGAGAAAATATTATTTCACTGAAAGAGTAGTAGATCCTTGGAACAAACTTCCAGCAGACGTGGTTGGTAAATCCACAGTAACTGAATTTAAACATGCCTGGGATAAACATATATCCATTGTAAGATAAAATACAGGAAATAGTATAAGGGCAGACTACATGGACCATGAGGTCTTTTTCTGCCGTCAGTCTTCTATGTTCTATGTTTCTATGTAACTATTCTGTTCCACAACTCTTTTAGGATGCAAAATCATAAATCTTATTTGTCATCTCCAGCTCTGCTGTATACTGCTGCTGCGTTTTATGCTTCATTTTATTTAATTTAGTATATCCCTAACCCCTGAAATCTATTTATCTTAAAAGAATATTTAAAATTAAAATGTTACAAATAGTATACACATACGCACATATATATGGAGCAGCACGGTAGCTCAGCAGTTAAGATGCTGGACTTGTTGGCTGGAAAGTCGGCAGCCCAGGTTCCAGCCCTGAGCACCATGTGACAGAGTGAGCTGCTGTTCTTGTCTCAGCTGCTGCCAACCAAGCAGTTCAAAAGCATGCAGATGTGAGTAGCTAAATAATTACCAATTGGTGGAAAGGTAACAGTGTTCTGTGATGTCATACTGGCCACATGATCATAAAAATGTCTTTGGAGTGCACTGGCTCAGTAGCCTCGAAACAGATGTGCACTGCCTCTTATAGGCAGCAATGACTAGCGGAGTAAAATTGGCAGGGACTCCTTCATTGTTTTTAAATTATGTATGTATGTATGCAAAACGTTGTTAAAATTCAATATGCTTTCAATTTTTCAGTGCCAGTAAATTGTTTTCTATTTTTTCTAGTAATATTGAGAGACAGTCTTGAAATCCCACACTGAACAAGAGTCCCCTCTACTCAGTGAATAATAATCAAATTGATAATAAAATTTTAATAGTACAAATTTAAAATAATCAAATTCTGTCTTTAATCATTCTTAAATGATTAAGAGAATCCTGCAATAATTTATAATCTTTTCAGTAAGGTATGATTTTTATAACAAACAATTTTGGTTTATTATAGAAGAAAGTTCCCAAAAGATTGGTCTAACCAATCTTCCTTATCGGTTGGTTTTTGCTGTTGCTTCAGAGGATTCAGTGCTGTTCTATGATACACAGCAAACTTTTCCTTTCGGTTACGTAGCTAACATACATTACCATACTCTCAGTGACATTTCATGGTAAGTAATTTTGGTAAGTAATTTGATGTCTTTTAGAAATATTGACTTTCTTCAATCACTATTCCCTAGTAAAATCTGTCTCAGTTTGCATACTTGGTACTATTGAGTTCCTTATAACTTTTATTTTTATTATTTTATTATTATTTATTTATTTATTATTATTTTATTATTATCTAATTTCATAGTTTGACAAAGTATTGTTTAATATTGGCAAAGATGCATGCACGTATGAGAGAAAGACAAACTTAAACTTATGATGTTTGCAAATAGTTTGTTCTTAGGCAAAATAATTTTTAAAAAATGCTTGTATAGCTTCAGGATGGCTTCAGAACCCCAACCCCTTCTGCCCAGTGCTGTTGCTGCAGCCTGTTTGGAACTGAGCTGGTAGGCGAGTGTATGCAGCATGCACAAAGCGTGAGCATACATGTACAAAACCATGCCCCGCAACCCGCTGCCGCCAGTCCCACCAAGCCAGAAAGATTGTGGCTACTGTCTTAAATGATATATTTAACTGAAAAACCTTCATTTGTGATCCTCAGACTCCCTACCGTGTCAAATTTGTGTTGCCAACTCCAGATGAAGTTTGAATTTTCTTCCCATCTCAAAAAATGTCAGTGGAATACACACACACACACTCACACACACTTATATCTTCCTCCTTTGCCAGAAATGACATTTTGGAAAAGGATACACTAGATACAAAAATATTGAATTGATAACTGTTCAGGTTGGCTGCCTGTTAAATATATTCTATTTATAAACTGATCCTTATCTCCTTAGATATATTCTTAGATATATTCTCTTTTGCATACAAAAACGAAAACACACAAGAAGTAACAACAGAAGAAAATGAGGGAATAATTGGATTAAATAAAATAAAATTAGAAGTTGAGATAATGTTAATTGGATTGGGGTACTAGAGAACAGAATTCTGGCTTAGATATTATACAAACACCAAATAGACTCCTATTGGTTTCCTATAATCTTGACTGATTTGTTTTATTCTTTAAAAACTGGATTAAATTCGTTAAGCAAGCAGTCTCTTATTGCTAATCTTCAAAGCTTTTCAGCAGTGAACTCTGAAGTTACTTCACTTCTTACTCCTGTTTTTATCTTCAATAATTTCTGTTTTTTATTAATCAGTGTAAAAGGACCCTTGTCAGGTAACTGAAGTGGAGGTTGCTCATTGCCTATCAGATAAATATGATAATATGAGCAAATATTTTACCATTTTAATAGATCCAGTAAAATTGTGGAACTGTTCTTTTAAAAGGTATCATCTGTCTCTAGCAAGAGGATTTTTAAAAATAAACAGATCTATTGCATCAGACTATTTTGTCTATTTGGGTATTTTCTTTTGATTCTGCAAAGCAGTGTATTTTATGGCCTGTGGGTCAAATAATTAAACAATTAAAAGAAAACAGTACACATAAATAAAATTAAAATGAAAGATACAACTATTTTATATGAAATTTCAGGCTGTTATTACAGTTACAGAAACTGCTATGACAAACATCAAATAGATTCAGATTCATATCAGTTCTCCAATAATGTTTGATTATTTAGTTTATCTTTAAAAATGAATGAAATTCTATCAGAATTGCTGATTAGAATTTTAGCACATACTTGAATGTTAAAGTTAAATATAATCCCATTTATGCTTTCATTCTGAATGTATCACTTGGCTATAAATATCAATTAAATTCAATTAACTTTTCTGAGTTTTATGTGTATATTTTTGTCACTTGAAAGTAATCCGGACTTTTTATCCACTTATTTCCCATAAATAAATGCCAGGTCCAGTGATGGATCATTTCTTGCTATTTCTTCTACGGATGGATATTGTTCTTTTGTCACTTTTGAAGAAGGTGAACTTGGAATCCCATTGAAAGAGAAGCCAGCCATTAATGTTAAAATACCTAGCACAGCAGAAAAGAAAATTAAAAAGGGTCAGTCACCAAGTGTTGTCTCTCCAGTTTCAAAACCAGTGGATGGCAGTCTTAATAAGGCTGGAGAACCATCAACCAATAGTAAAGACTTGCACTCCACACCGGTTGTGGTTAAAAACATCCCCATACCATCGTCTGAAGATAAAAAAACTCTGCAGTCATCAATCCACACATCAAAAGTAAACCAATCCAGGAGGATTACATTGAATACTCTACAAGCATGGAGTAAGTCACCAAGGTAAGCTTAACATTACAAATTTGGAATCAAGAAATAAACAGGCTTCCAGGAATGATAGCTCTAAGGTGGTCTTCAGAGTATGAATTTTTTTTAGCAAATTGGGGTTAAGAGAGAATGGCATCACCATGGAAGTTTTATTGTGGTAATAATAACTACTAAGCTGCTACCTTAAGACCAGAAGGAAAGATCAGGATGTGTAGTCATAACATCAGGAAAAGGAAAATTGATACCTCTACTCTTGCCATTTACAGACTCCATCGTGCCACTGCACTAATGGAGGTTTTGTGTAGAATGGGTCACAGAACTAAGTCTTAAGAGAGGAATCAAGAAGAGTTCGGAGAAACAAGAAGAAAGGGGAAGGAAATTTAGAGGATAAATGCATTGCTAAAGAAAGCAGGCAGGAGGGAAACATACTTGCATACCTTCTAATGTTGATCTTTTGTTCTTGTTTTTAGGAGAGTTGCGTTGATTCCTCTAAAAGCAGCTACTACAGATCCTACCGAAAATACAACTCAGCATGGTAAAATACTTCATTGTTGATAATTTATTGAGAAGTTATTTTAAAATGATTACTAATTACATTGACTTTATTGGTCATATTTTGATGATGCTTGTTCTGGTTGAACAACCCATGCAGAGATACCATTATAAAGAATATATACATCATCAGTCCTGTTTTTTAAAATTCACACTAAAACTTTTATTGAACTCTTCAATGTTTCAGAGAGACCATCACCCCCTGAAGACCAGTTACACAATTCACCATCACCTAAGCGACTAAGGATGGATGAAACTCCATAATTGGATTTCCTGAAAATGAAAACAAAATATAAATCCATTGAAATGCTTTATTACAGTGGGAACCTTTTTCTACAACCTGAAAGAGATTTACTCAGAGTGACATTTGCATAAAACATGACTTTGTGGTGATGAAGAAAATGCATCAGCATTTTTTAGACACTTTAAGCAAAGTATTGGCTATATGATAGACCGGTAAGAGCTCGCAGATTATGTGAGAAAGGCATTATCGTTATGTTTTCTTGCCTTTGTATCTGGTAGAGAAATCATTGCTTTTCAATTGGCATTCACTTCAATTGGCATTCTTGACAATCTAATTGGCACAGTATAAGATTTGTAAACTAATAAATTCCTTATCTCTTTCAAATCTGTAAAATGGGCAGTTGGTTATTTAGTTAAATGAAACTGTCAATAAATCGGAACGTTATACTTACACACCAAGTAAATGTACTAGAGATTAGAAGTTGGATTTAAGTTTAAAAGCTTACACTACTTAATTTTCTACATTAATTGTATTGAAGCTCATTAAAAAGAAGTCTTCAAATGACTATGTGATAAAAAATTGTTTATGTGTGGGCAATGGGTACATTGTTTTAAAAAGTACTGGATTTGTAATTTTAAAGATTATGTTGTAAAAAAATTATTACAACAATTGCCATGGTTACACAGAGCAGAATATTTAACATTAACATTTACACTTTTATTTGTATCCTCTGGTGTTCATTTTAGTCATTTGCCTTTTAAAAAAAATTGTTATCTCAGGTTTAATACAAAACAAAGCAAGATGTTATGAGGAATCATGAAAAATAAAACAGTCAACTTTCATTAAAAAATTAATGGAGATATAAAATATAGTATTCAAATACATTGTGTTGCTGTCCAAACTCATATTTAAATGTTAAGGTTAATGTATAACAAAAGAATGTGAATTATTTTGCACTCAAATCCTGAAGTGCTGAATAAAAATAAAGCAAATCAGAATCGTTCTCCTAAAAAGGCAAAGCCTACGAATTCATGTCTACTTTCTAAAAATAAATCACATGACTATTCAGGCCTTTTGCTTCCATGTAACTGTCATTGAAGCTGAATGCAATTAATTCTATGTGATTGCAACATTAGGGCAAACTTTTCATACTCTCATTCATAACTGCTTTTCCCCGCTCATGCAAACTCCTAGGAAATGAAAGATAAATGCAGATCCATGCATACATCAGCTACTAGCAGTAGTGACTACATGGATTCAGTTTGAAGAAATATCATCTCTAACTTACAATATTGAAGGATCAGTTTTCACAAGCAAACTTACATTTATTTAATGCCTTAATGTCGTCTTAGAATATATTTTACATATACAGTACAGTATATTCAGCACAAAAAGAAGAGAATATTTTTTTTCAATTTATCTTCTTTCCAAGATCTCCATTCAATTATACTTCATTATCATTTAAATTGGTGGGTTTTGATAATTTAAGTCAATTCATATTATTTTATCAGTCTTATTCCCAATATGAATTTCACTAGAAATCATTTTAGCTATTTAAACTCCCATGTGGAAATTCAAATTGCCTTAGAATATGAAGTGCAACCTTTCTGCTTGTACGGTGTGTATGTGTAAATATTTGTTATCAAAAGTATAGGAAATACTTATCTTAGTTCAGATTCCCTTTTTTAAAAAATAAAATAAAATTCAGATACTGTATACCAGCAGCATAATGTCATACATGATTTGACCACTTGATGCCACTGTTTTATAGTGTTTTACAACAGTTTATTCTGGAGAAATCTAAATTTTGTAGATGTGTCCCTTTAGAACAGTGTTTCCCAACCTTTTTTGAGCCGCGGCACATTATTCATATTTTCAAAATCCTGGGGAACATTGGGGGGTGGGGGGTGGGGGGTGGGCTAAAGAAAAGTTTGGACAAAAAAACCCTCTCTCTTCCTCCCTTTCGCTCTATTTCTCCCTCTTTCTCTCTTTTCCTTCCTTCCCTTCTTTCTCTCTCTCCATCCCTCTTTCTTTCTTCCTCTCTTTTTTGCTCTTTCTCTCTCCCTCCTTCCCTTCCTCTGTCTTTCTCTCTCTCTTGCTATCTCTTTCTTGCTTTTTTCTCTCTTGCTCTCTCTCTCTCTTTCACTGTCTCTTGCTATATGTCTCTTTCTTTGCCTCTCTTGCTATCTCTCTGTCTCTCTTGCTATGTCTCTCTTTCTTTCTTTCTTTCTTTCTCTCTCTCTGCCTCTCTTGCTATGTTTCTTTCTCTCTTGCTATGTCTCTCTTTCTTTCTCTTTCTCTCTCTGCCTCTCTTGCTATGTCTCTCTCTCTTGCTATGTCTCTCTTTCTTTCTCTCTCTGCCTCTCTTGCTATGTCTCTTTCTTTCTCTCTCTGCCTCTCTTGCTATGTCTCTCTTTCTCTCTTGCTATGTCTCTCTTTCTTTCTCTCTCTCTGCCTCTCTTGCTATGTCTCTCTTTCTTTCTCTCTCTCTCTGCCTCTCTTGCTATGTCTCTCTTTCTCTGCCTCTCTTGCTGCCTCTCTTTCTCTCTGTCTCTTTCTCTGCCTCTCTTGCTGTCTCTCTCTCTGCCTCTCTTATATGTCTCTCTTTCTTTCTCTCTCTCTCTCTCAGCTGACTGCAAGCGGGAGCCCTGACGGCAGCTGGACGTGCTGTTGGACGCCGTATATGCCAAGCCCGCAGCGCCAGCAGTACGGCGTCCAGCAGCACGTCCAATCGCCACCGTCAGGGCTCCCACTTGCAGTCAGCTGAGAGAGAGAGAGCTCCCGCCGCCTGGAGCTCCCTCTCGCCGCCGCCATCTCCCCGCGACTGCCTGCGGCCGCTGCAGCCACCACCCCCCGCTCCCCCCGCCAGTGCCCTCCTGCCGGGCCCCAAAGGACACTTGCCGCCGACGCCAGGGCCCGGCGGGAGGGCACTGGCGGGGGGACCGGGGGGGTGCGGCTGCAGCTGGGAAAGGGAAAGGCGCAGGGAGGGAAGCTGCCTGCCCGCCTGCCTCGGGGAGCCGCGCTTGCAGCCGCAAACCAAAAGGGCAACCCCTGCGCGCTCCCCAGCCCCGGCCCGCCTCTGCGCCCCCGCCCGGCCCGCGCTCTCTCCTGTCCTCTCCTGCCCGATGCCGCGGTTTCCAGCGCTCTCCTGCTGGGCCCCAAAGAAGGAAGGCGGGAAAAAGGCACGAAGAACAAAGCTCTCCTTCTTCTTCCTGCCTTCCTTCTTTGGGGCTCAGCAGGAGAGCGCCGGAAACCGCGGCATCGGGCAGGAGCCGGGGGACAGCTGCGAGCGGGCGCTCCAGGTCGGCACCGGCAGCGCCCCGCCCAGCTGGAGCTTCCGTAGCTCTGCGGCACACCTGGCAGTGTCTCGCGGCACACTACTGTGCCGCGGCACACCGGTTGGGAAACGCTGCTTTAGAAGAAGAAAAGCAAATATAACCATCACTTTTTCATCATCATGCTAATAACCTATTTCAACAACATTTTAAATATGTGGTACTTAATATAGGATTTCTAGCATATGACCTGTAGGTACGAAACAGTTTTATTCCTGATTCATATTATATGTAGTAGACATGCCCAAAGGCAAAAAAATATTGGACAAAAATACACACAGTTGTAAAAAATGATAAAACAACATATGAATCTGAAACCTGAATTATTTTGTTGGGCATACAATTGGAAAATATGATACAGGGAAAATATATTTGATTTTACATATACAGTACTAAGCGCAGTTAGAATTGTATTTTCACAACAATGGAAAAGTGAAGAAATCCCGACATGAAAACATAATTTAAAAAAACTATTAGAATGCAGAAAAGGCTAGATTAACAATGACAATTAAGGAAAAAGGAAATTTTTTCACATGGCTGGCTAATAAAAACAATTTAGCCATGGAAGTGCAACAAAAGAATATTACAAGGGAGTTTTATTAAAATTGATAAATAAATGCGGAATTAATATTAGTGCAATGAATACTGTTGTAAAGATTTTGATCATTATTTTTTGAAATAACATGTTCCTAGGCAACACACTGTTCAACTGAAATTGAAACTATTATAGCTTATAAAATAAAATAAAAATTGCAAAAAAGTTTTATTCTTTAAATAATGAATTTTGTATGTAGTTATACAAAATCCATTATTTAAGGAATAAAACTTTTTTTTGTAATTTTTATTATTTTATAAGCTATAATAGTTTTCTGCTAATGTTTTAAAATGTCGATCCTATATTCAATTCCGCTTGTACTAACAATATAATAATAATAATAATTGTTTGTTATCATATATTAATATAAATACCTCCACCAATACAATTTTAGCATATGCAATGGATTGTAATGCAATGTACAATAGGATGCCCTGAATAATATTTAGAAGATACAGTTGTTTTCTGAATCTGTTTAGTGACTCCACTGCAGGGGTCCCCAAACTTTTTACACAGGGGGCCAGTTCACTGTCCCTCAGACTGTTGGAGGGCCGGACTATTAAAAAAACGTGTGAACAAATCCCTATGCACACTGCACATACATTATTTAAAGTAAAAAACAAAATGGGAACAAATACAATATTTAATATTTATTCTTCCTCTTTCTCTCTCTCTCCCTTTCTCTCTGTCCTTCTGTCTTTCTAGTTCTCTCTCTTTCTCTCTGTCCTCTCTCTTTCTTTCTCTCTCTTTCTCTCACTCACTCTCTTTATATCTCTCCCTCTTTCTCTCTCTCTCTGTCTCCTCCTTTCTCTCTCTCTCCCTTTCTATCTCTCCTCTTCCTTTCTCTCTCCCTCTCTATCTTTCCCTCTTTCTCTCCCCCCTCTCTCTTTCTTTCTCTCTCTCTTCTCTTTCTCTCACTCACTCTCTTTCTCCCTCTTTCTCTCTACCTTTCTTTCTCTTTCTCTCTCTCCCTTTCTCTGTCCCTCTTTCTTTCTCTCTGTCCCTCTCTTTCTTTTTCTCTGTCCCTCTCTTTCTTTTTCTCTGTCCCTCTCTTTCTTTCTCTCTGTCCCTCTTTCTTTCTCTCTGTCCCTCTCTATCTTTCTCTCTGTCCCTCTTTCTTTCTCTCTGTCCCTCTCTTTCTTTCTTTCTCTCTGTCCCTCTCTTTCTCTCTGTCCCTCTTTCTTTCTCTCTGTCGCTCTCTTTCTTACTCTCTGTCCCTCTCTTACTCTCTGTCCCTCTTTCTTTCTCTCTATCTCTTTCTTTCTCTCTGTCCCTCTCTTTCTTTCTCTCTGTCCCTCTTTCTTTCTCTCTGTCCCTCTCTTTCTTTCTCTCCCTTATCTCTGTGTGTGGGGGAGGCGGCTGCTTGAAAACCCCTGACCTCCATCGCCTCCCCCCCACGGCACAAGGCGAGCACACCTCGCCGTTGACACAGGCGGCGGGGACTGCCCTGTCCCCCTGTCCCCCCTGCGCAAAACTACGCAGCCCCAGATCGCTCGCTTCTCCAGCCAGCAAATCCGACTGCCCGGCTTTGCTGGCTGATGCAGGAAAGGAAAGCGTCACATTTAAAAAGCACGCCACTTTCTGGGACTGCGGCGCCGTGGTGGCCTTCAAGCGCGGCCCTTCGCGGCGCCCCACCACCTGTTCCTGCAGGAAGAGATCGGGCACTTTACCGGGAGGTGGAGGCGGCTGGGTGCAGGGGAGGGCGAAGGAGTGGACGCGCCTCTCAGCTGCAGAGCGGAACGGGGGTGGAAATCAGCGGCGGAGTCCGGCGTTGGGGGCCTGGGGCCATGCGGGACCGCTCATCCAGGCGCGTGTGGACCGGCAAGCCTGGATGAGCGGTCCCGCATGGCCCCAGGCCCCCAACGCCGGACTCCACCGCTGATTTCCACCCCCGTTCCGCTCTGCAGCTGAGAGGCGCGTCCACTCCTTCGCCCTCCCCGGCACCCAGCGTCCGGCCCCACGCCGCCTCCACCTCCCGGTAAAGTGCCCGATCTCTTCCTGCAGGAACGGGTGGTGGGGCGCCGCGAAGGGCCGCGCTTGAAGGCCACCACGGCGCCGCAGTCCCAGAAAGTGGCGTGCTTTTTAAATGTGACGCTTTCCTTTCCTGCATCAGCCAGCAAAGCCGGGCAGTCGGCTTTGCTGGCTGGAGAAGCGAGCGATCTGGGGCTGCGTAGTTTTGCGCAGGGGGGACAGGGGGACAGGGCAGTCCCCGCCGCCTGTGTCAGCGGCGAGGTGTGCTCGCCTTGTGCCGTGGGGGGGAGGCGATGGAGGTCAGGGGTTTTCAAGCAGCCGCCTCCCCTCCACACACAAACTTAGCCATGGTGCACTTAGCTGTGACTTTCAGTGGACAGTTTTTCAATTGCCAACCGCCTTTTCATGAATTTCGCGTCCACTCACCGCGGAGGAGGAGGGGAGGAGGAGGTGGAGAGGCAAGGGGGCGGGGAGGAAAGCGGGCCTGCAATTGGCCAATTTCTTTCTCGCCTTTAGGGAGAGGAACTGTTGCTGCTCTGCCATAGGGCAGCAACAGTTTCTCTCCCTAAAGGCGACAAAGGAAGGGGCCAATTGCAGGCCCGCTTTCCTCCCCGCCCCCTTGCCCCTCCACCTTCTCCTCGCTGAGCAGCCGACCGCGGTGAGTTGACAGGAGATTCGGGAGCTTATTTTATCGACCAGTAAAATCTCGTGAGCTTGCCACGGGCTGGTTAAAAGACCTCGTTGGGCCGCATCCGGCCCGCGGGCCGTAGTTTGGGGACCGCTGCTCCACTGCTTTATGAATTCCACTAGCTGTCAATTGGTTTCCACATATGATTCAAGGTTCTGATCTTCACATTTAACCCTCTTCCTCCTTGGCTGTGAACCTGGTTATCTAAACGATTACTTTTCTGCACATCCATGTGCTTCAACCAGTTCAAACAGGGTCAACTCACTTCAAGTCCCATTTCGTTATCTGACAGAAGCAGACTTATGATATTAATCCTTAGAATTTGGAACCCTCTCCTGCGAAGACCTCCTGGGCTTTAGGAACGCTATCATGGCATAATTGTTTTAGCTTGCCAAGGAAGAGGATTTGCAAAAGCACATGACTTCTGGGATTATTTTAGGGTTTTAAATTATGATATTTTATGCACATTTGAGGTCGTCATGGATTTGATTTGAACCTGGAGAGCATAAAAAACCAATCATACTCAGACTAAGTAGCATATTTGTTTGTTTGTTTGTTTATTTATTTTTTGTTTGTTTATTTGTTTATTTATTTATTTGATTTATATGCCGCCCCTCTCTGTAGACTCGGGGCAGCTAACAACAATAATAAAAACAGCATATAACAAATCTAATATTTAAAATAACCAAAAAACCCTTATTAAAAACTAAACAAGCAGACACACAAACATACTATGCATAAATTGTATAGGCCTAGGGGGAAAGGATATCTCAGTTCCCACATGCCTGACGACAGAGGTGGGTTTTAAGGAGCTTACGAAAGGCGAGGAAGGTGGGGGCAATTCTGATCTCTGGGGGGAGCTGGTTCCAGAGGGCCGGTGCCACCACAGAGAAGGCTATACCAATCAAATATGCTAATCAAATATAGTACTGCTAGAGATTATCATGTGTAGTGACTAAAGACAAAAGTGAAGGAAAATATATTTACCTTTGAAGAAAGAGATTCGGAGACATCACCATTTCTGATCAAAATCGTAATTGGTTCACTGTGGTAAACAATAGGAAGAGTCTGTTTTCCCATCAAGTCACCCTATCCTCTTCCTTTCCACCTCTTCCATCTTTCTCTTTTTCACCAGTCCTCGGGGAGGGGCAGCATACAAATCTAATAAATTAAATCTTGATTCATGCTCAAGTCATGAACATATCTGTCTACTGTTCTTGGCAATCATTCAGGTTTGTTATAACATTCTTCCAGGTTGTTTTTTTCAACTTCCAGACATAGTTTGTTTTGACGTTCTCCCATATACTAACCATTGCACATTATTAATTATATGTAGAAGCAGCAGATTTTCTCATTTACGAGGCAATGGAATCAAAAGGCTATTGAAATGTAATCATAAGACTTTTAGATTCAATCCTGGTGATCAGTGAGGTGACCAATGCCAGATTCTCCTTACAGCCACATGACTGATAGAAAATCAGTATAAAGAACAGAGCTATATATATATTTGGGGTTTTGTTTGTCTACATATCTTAGAATCAGACACACACAAACAGGCATTCACGTCAAAATATCCTGCAAGTATACAATGAAGTACAAACACAAGATTTTCCATTTACTTAATATGAGACTTCTTTGAATGATCACTGCTGGAATAAACACATATCTGGGTCTTGTTGCACACGGGGTTCAACATCATGGAACTCCTGTACTCGGCAGCCTGTCTCTGAAATTACAAACCATTTTTTGTAAATATTTGCAGTCTTTCTCCAGGAATCGACTACTTATTCTAAGTTCAAGGTTCAAAGCATCCTTTTTTGAAATTGCATCAATTATGTAAAAAGTAAAATACTGTAGTAATAAACAGTATATGGAAATTATAGTACGTTGATGACACCACAAACATCATGGATGTAATAACATATAATTTGTATACATATATACAAACATACTTAGAGTAACACTGACAGCAACATACACACAAAAAGTCCCACAGAATTTATACATAATCATTTAACCTGTAACCATTGTAAGAAGCAGATGTTTGCAAAGGGCTGTGATTTGACTTGTAAGCCCTTGGTGGTCTGGTGGATGGAACTAATCTTGTACTTCTTGGTTGTTCTTGGGAATGTATGTCATTCTCCACCTGCTGACACGAAGCACACACAAGATTATTCCACTAATTATACTCAGTGAAGCACACACAAAGCCAAGGTAAAGGGCATGGCCAATCTCCTATTTCATATCATTGGGCAAAATTGGGTTGCACAAATTAGTCACCACATCATTTGTTATCTAAGAAACAGGGATGAGACGCACAATTCCAGCCAGGATGAAAAGGATACCACCTAAGACAGCAAAGATAGTTTTGGTGGAGGACCCTTTGGCACATTGGGTACACTTCATGCCAATAACAGCAATTACACAGGCCAGAGTCAAAAGAAGGCAGTTCTGTGTTAGTAAAAACTTCAGAAGAAAAGGATTTAGGGGTAGTGATTTCTGACAGTCTCAAAATGGGTGAACAGTGCAGTCAGGTGGTAGGGAAAGCAAGTAGGATGCTTGGCTGCATAGCTAGAAGTATAACAAGCAGGAAGAGGGAGATTATGATCCCGCTATATAGAGCGCTGGTGAGACCACATTTGGAATACTGTGTTCAGTTCTGGAGACCTCACCTACAAAAAGATATTGAGAAAACTGAACTGGTCCAAAGACGGGCTACAAGAATGGTGGAAGGTCTTAAGCATAAAATGTATCAGGAAAGACTTGATGAACTCAATCTGTATAGTGTGGACATGATCAAAACATTTAAATATGTTAAAGGGTTAAATAAGGTCCAGGAGGGAAGTGTTTTTAATAGGGAAGTGAACACAAGAACAAGGGGACACAATCTGAAGTTAGTTGGAGGAAAGATCAAAGGCAACATGAGAAAATATTATTTTATTATTTTACTGAAAGAGTAGTAGATCCTTGGAACAAGCTACCAGGAGACATGGTTGGTAAATGTACACTGAGAGCATATGCACCAAGACAAATTCCTTGTGTGTCCAATCACACTTGGCCAATAAAATTCTATTCTATTTGTTGTGGTTCAGCCTGAGGCTGCTCAGGGACCAGCTGTGTCTCTGCTGGCTCCATGCCCGGAGGAGGATGACAGTGAAGAGGAGGGGGCTGAGCAGTCGGACGGGGGAGGGGACAGCCAGGAATGGGATGAGGATGAACAGCATGAGAGCCCCGGGGGGGGGGCTCTCTCCAGCCAGTAGCTTGGAATCATTAGGGGATGACATGCGACAGAGATGTTCAGAGCAAAGAAAGGAGCAGTTAAAGAAATATTATCACCATTGAATTAGAAACAGCTGGGTTTGGGTGTGGTCCTCATCAGCAGGGTTTAAAAGGCAGGCAAGCCCTTGAAGCCATGTGGAGTGTTATCAGTTGGAGTTACGGTGTCCTGCTTTGTTCTCGACGTCTCTGTTCCTGGCTTGTGGCCCAGCAGTTTGGAAGACCCGTGGGAGGGGTAGGTCTCTATCTACAGCCTCGGCTTGGCAGCAAGAATCCTGTATTGCTGCATGGACTTTTGTCTTCGTGGATATATCTGAAGATACAGCATTTTCCTGTTTGTAAGGACATTTTCTGTTACCTGTGTTTTTCTTGAATTTTATAAACTGCCTTTGCCTTTTACCGGTGTGTTTGGCTTCTCTTTTTGGGTTGGTATTGGCTTCCAGAGTGACCCAGACAGAACACTATTCTATTTTTAATTCTATCAACACCAAGAAGAAAACTATTGGAAACAAATTGTGGAACAATGTTTTCAATTTTTTAAAAATATTTTTTTAATAGCAACAACAAAATTAGAAAATTAACTCATAAAACAAGAATTAGAAATTATTTGCCTGAACATCATGATGCGAACTGGTGGCGAAGGGAAGTGGAACCCACCCCTGAAAATCACATTTCCTCTTGTTCACAGAAAACCTCTCTCTGCAGAACTGGTCCCTGGTGCCCCAAAGGTTGGGTGCCACTGGTGTAAGTGTATCTATATTAAGGAAATAACATTCACAGTATATTATTAAGTTCATGTATATTTATCTACTTAAAGTAAACCCTACTGATTAAAGACTTAGCGGCAACTGAGAATCTGGAAATTATTATTGATAAATTGATGACTGAAATTAATATTGTTGCTATTATTATTGAAAATCCGAGATCATTTGTGAATATTTGTTTGAATAAAATTACTCACTGCTTGTATTTAAGTCATTGTTCTTTAATTGTGTGCCTACATCCTTTGTACACTCTTTGTTTTAACTTTTTCCAGTTAAGGTAAAAATAAATGAAATATATACATGTTGTATGATATACAATTTCAAGGTCAGGCCTAAAACCTCATTGCTAATCCCAAAGAGAACAGAATATAAAAACTACATGTGGTTTATCCTGCTATTCACAGGAAATAGATTCCGGATTTAATGTAGGTCAACTATTTTTAGAAGTCATTAAGCTGTTACTTCACTGACTCTTGCTAATTTTGGAAACTGGTTTGTGATGGTCTCCCTTTCCACATTCTATCCGTTATACACTTTACCAGCTACTGCTTTTAACTACCCAAAGAATAATTGCTCACTTTTTATTTAATATTATCAAACTGCTGAAAATCAACACATGGTATGTAGAAGAAATTTGGTGCACTGAGAACCTCTGTTATTCAGTTATTTCCAATCACTTGTGTTTTCAAAATCTCTGCCAAAGTTAACACAAGTTAATAACATTCATGTTGCGCACCAATAACAAGTATACAAGTATAAGTACCGGTATGTGGAATTTATATAATGATTGATTTGATTCACAGTCATAAGGCAACAAAAACAATATTTATTTATTTATTTATTTGTTTGTTTATTATTAATTGGATTTGTATGCCACCCCTCTTCAAGGAATCAGGGCGGCTCACAACATATCAAAACAATATATAATATACATATCTAAAAAATCCAATTAATATAACTACAAAACTTTAAAAACTCTAACATTTAAAACATTAATTCACATTCACACAGCAAGACATACTACACTTGTTGGCCAGGGAGCTAGGGTCTAATGGCCCCAAGCTTGGTGGCACAGACAGGTCTTTAAACCTTTATGGAAGGCAAGGAGGGTGGGGGCAGTGCGAATATTGGGTGGGGGGCTAATTCCAGAGGGCCGCCTAGACATTGCTAGTTGATGGGACCTGGAGAAGGCCGACTCTGTGCTACTAACCAGTCGCTGGGATTCATGCAGCATAATATTTTCAAATTAGTACTCAGTCTACAGCTCAATTATATTTTAATGTTTAATATGTAGAAAAATGTTTTGAGTTTGACACCCATGATAAAAGGGGTGCAGATGGTTCAGCAGTTAAAGATGCTGAGCTTGTCAGTTGGGGAAGTTGACTGTTGTGGTTAGCTCTGGCCCAGCTCCTGCCCCAAGGACTGTGGAGGTGGATGTGGGGGAAACATCAAAATGTCACAGGCCTGTTTTGCTGCCAAAAGAGTTGGGCAGTGAATTATCCTCTGAAGAAGGAAGTGTTGGCGATATGGAAGAGGGGGGCTTGGCAAACAGCACAGGAAGAAGCCAATCCTCATTATGTTTGTTAGATTCTGATGAGGAAACAATGATAGACCTATGCATGCGTAGAGCTATGCATAAGAGAGAACAGCTTCAAAAGTATTACAGGCAATAAGAGAGTCCACCTGTGGTTGGGTGGGGTTCAAGTAATTAGGGCTGCTGTTAAATGGGCA
The DNA here is from genome assembly GCF_031021105.1 of Erythrolamprus reginae. NCBI lineage: Eukaryota > Metazoa > Chordata > Lepidosauria > Squamata > Dipsadidae > Erythrolamprus > Erythrolamprus reginae. The sequence goes on from NC_091953.1 coordinate 61,046,001, forward strand.
GCGTACAGGCCTCGCAGTGTGGAAGATTATCTGATCGTACTTGTTGGACCTTGACTTGCGGTTTCAGGATTGTTCTCCGGACTCTGTTTGGATTTCAGGACTTTAGCCATAAATCATTGTGAGTTTTACAACGTCTGAAGAATAGTGGCTATGACGAATTTCAGTTACCAGTTAATTGACTGGAGTTTTCTTGTCTCTGTTATCTTTCTGCATTCAAGTGTGCTTTGTTTTTACAAGAAATCCCTTTGAATTTAAAAAGGGAGTTTTGCTTCTATTTTGTGTTGGATAAAGAAACTAATATTGCATTTTCCCGTGTGTGTGTGTGTGTCTGTTTTGGCTATTTTTACCTTTAATTGAAGGCTTGTGTCATAAGCTGGCTGAACAGTTGACAGTCTGGAGTTCGCGGCCCAAATTTATTTATTTATTTATTTATTTATTATCTGTCTGTCTATCTATCTATCTATCTATCTATCTATCTATCTATCTATCTATCTATCTATCTATCTATCTATTTATTGGATTTGTATGCCGCCCCTCTCCGGGGTGGCTAACAACAATAATAAAAACAGCAGGTAAATCCAATACTACAACAGCTAAAAATCCCTTATTTTAAAACCAATCATACCTACAATCAAACATACCATGCATAAATTGTAAAGGCCTAGGGGGAAAAGAGTATCTCAGTTCCCCCATGCCTGACAGCAGAGGTGGGTTTTAAGGAGCTTACGAAAGGCGAGGAGGGTGGGGGCAATTCTAATCTCCGGGGGGAATTGGTTCCAGAGGGCCGGTGCCGCCACAGAGAAGGCTCTTCCCATGGGCCCCGCCAAATGACATTGTTTAGTTGACAGGACCCGGAGAAGGCCCACTCTGTGGGACCTAACTGGTCGCTGGAATTCGTGCAGCAGAATCTGCTGCACGATGCTGTGGAATGGGGTGAGCTCTTGTTTCTTGCCCTGGCTCCTGCCTCCCTAGCAGTTCAAAAGCATGCAAATGTGAGTAGATAAATCTGTACCATATCAGTGGGAAGTGTTTTGCCCCAGCTAAGAACATAGCAAAACACACATTTTGTTCAAAATGAGTTTAATCAATTACTAATTACTAATAAATGTCTTAGTAGATGTCACACTAACCTAAAGGCAGTCTTTTTTGGCAAAAGCTCAACTAATTAATCATCATTCATCATTAACCATTGGCATACATTCAAACAGTCTTAAACAACAGAATAACAATTAATCTTTGATAGCTCATGAAGTTTGGCAAAATGCCTAGAAGTAGTTTTGATAACCAAACTGAAGCAGAGAAACAGAGCAGAACTTTTTCCTAGACTCGAAGCCACAAGGTGACCAACTGGATCTCCAAATGTTGTTTCCTGCAGCCTTTCAACTGCATCTGCTGTCCTTAAGTAGGCTATGGAAGTGGCCAATTAGACCCAAGTCTTACTCCCAAGGATACTTCCTCTGGAGTAACCACTGCTAACTTTTGGCAGCTCTGCGTACTCGTGCATTAAGAAGAGGAGAAACATCTCCTTCCTCATCACTGCTATGAGATTCTGGAGGTTCTGAAGGCCCTGGCTGAACCTCTGCCTCTGGTACCGAATCCTCACCAGCCTCCTCACTGTTCGACTCAGGTGTCACCAGGTGGGTCTCCTCTTGAATGGGATTAACGGATAGTCAGCTGTGCAGGCCACTGGCAGACCACAATGTGAAGGTAACAGTGTTCTGTGTGCCTCGGTATATAGTCACTCTGGCTACATGACCAAGGAAATGTGTTTGTACACTACTGACATTGTCAGCCAAGAACCAGGCAGGAGCACTGCACCCGAGAATTGGAAATGACAGGCAGGGGATACCTTTACCTTTACGATGTAATATATGATTGTGGAAAACTGACCTGATATTTGATTTATTACATTAGATTTATAAACCACTTCACAATGCTTTACAACCCTCTCTAAGCAGTTCACAGAATCAGCCTCTTGCTCAAAACAATTTGGGTCCTCATTTTACCCACCTCGGAAAGATAGAAAGCTGAGTCAATCTTGACTCAGATCTCTAACTGTTAGGACCTAGCTAATTTTTCTACAGATGGAGTTCATACAGCAGCAGGATATTTGTCAGTGCAAGGTACAGAAATCATATTGTGTGGGTGTTGAAGATTTGCAATGGTTGCCACGCACCTCCTTTATCACACTTCAGAAGAGGAGCCAAAAATTTCATTTCCTTCCAAAGCAAGAATCTGCCTTTTAATTTCTATTATTATACTTTATTTTTGTGTATTTGTTACTTTAGCCTTCAGTGTTTTGTGCCTGATAAGCCTGATATGACTATTCCTGGTTGTTATAATGGCTAACACTCTGTTCATCTTAATAACAATTATTTATGTTCAGGTGCCAAGTTTTATGGTTGTAAATTGTCAGTATTTTTGTAAACATCTTGAAATTTCAATCATGTGCAAAGCTACTGTTTACATATTACCTAATTTCTCTTTGAGGCTGATAGTCTATGGTGTTTAAAGTAAATTTCATTCCAACTTCTCCCTAAACCACATATTTTATTTAGAAGTAGCAGTTAGATATTATCTACTCTATGGTTCATTGCACAGTCAGCCAGATGTTTAGATGGGATTTAGTATTCACCTATCAAGTCCTTCCAAAGGATCTGGGATAGGCAGATGTTGTTTAATGGTATTAAAGGTATCATCACAGGATGTTAACTATTCCAGGTAAAGCTGCCTTTTGCAATTAACAGATAGTGAGTTTATCAATGACAATGATGTTCAGGTTTTGTTCCAATTGTTTTGTGATTGCACCGAAGCACTTATCACCATTGGTATTATCTTTTTCTACAGACATTCTACTTCTATTTATAATTTCCCCCAGTTCTTTTTCTTCTAATCTGATGTCTACAGCCACTATCCAGATTCTTTCTTATCAACAATTGTTAAGTCTGGGGTGTTGTGTGGCAGGTGTCCATCTGTTTGAATTTCTAAGTTGCAGAGCACTTCATTTTCCATTACTTTCTCTATTTTATGGTCCCATTATTATTACTGATATATAAACAGGGTGAATGTATTAATATCATAGCAGTTTTCCTCTTAAGATTTTAAAACTCATATCCCTCTATGGTCATAGAACAGAACTGAAAAGAAAAATACTAACTTTTCTGTCAGAGGTACCTCATGAAAACTCATCATTACAAAATTAAAGGACTATTGCTTAAATTCTTTATTTTGCTAGTGTTTTCCAAATATTGGAGACTATCAACATCATCCTTCGTCCTATATCAGCAGAGAAGAACTAACTTAAGAACGACTGGTCTAGTGATGGCAATGTGGATCAGTTTCATGGAGGTGGGTCAATCTTCAGTTCCATAAGCAGTTTCTTCTGCAGGCTATTCATTGAAAGAATTATTGTCGTCTTGGATTCATATACCAGAATGAAAAGATGGAGAGAGGACAAAACAGACAATGCTAATAGTGCCACAATTAAAGCCCCACCCCATTTACAGATTCACATAATATGTGAGTTTGGTCACAATGTCCTAATGTTTTGCTTGTCATTTTTACCCCTCTCTCTCATCTTGCAGATGCTATCAAACAAAAAGAGTATGGAGAAGCACAATAAATACATTAGACATGACAGAATCCTGAAGCCACACCAACCCTATTCTATCAGAATTTGTTGTAGAAATCAAAATCAGAAGCACACACAGATAACTGATTCAGCTGGATTCATTAACGTCTTTAAAACCATAATTATACATACATACATACATACATACATACATACATACATACATACATACATACCGGTATATATATATGGTTACAAGCAGTTTCATTTCCAACAGGAGAACAAGCTTTCGGTTCAGAGTTCAGAGAGAGAAAGTACAGAGTGGACTGAGCCACACCCAACCTTCCTAGTTTTAGTTTTGATTCTCTGCAGAGACTCAGATGTGTTTCACTCTCATTGGCTGATGTAGTTGCTATGCCTATTCATTCACTGATCCTGTTACCATTGGCTCTCCAAGTTCATGAATATCCAGTTCATGAATATCCAGTTGCAATAGCATGGCTCTCGCGGTTTTTTGGGATAAGATGCTAAAGACAGCAAAGGAATCATGCATTGCTTATCATAATCTGCATGTTGTGTAATCAGCACATCTCCTTTCATCAGTGAATCAAGAAAAGTAAAATATGGTTCCACGAATGGGATTTCAGCGCAGTAGTTTTCTATTGATTCAGGGATGAGTGGATAGGATTTTAACTTAACAGTAGAGAGGGGTTCAAAGTTTGCTTTAAATGAAGTTGTCTATGATATCAACTCCCTTAATTTGGGAGTATCAGATTTTCCTTAGCAGTGTCAAAATGTCCATGTCTATGTGAAAATTTTTCCACATTTGTCAAATGTATTTAATTGTAATGTAGACATATGCCTGTAAAAATACATTCAGTAAAATGTGTGTTTTTATTCTCACATACAATGAAAAAATTCAATATTAGTAATAAAAATATTTTCTTGAATATTCTGTTTGTTGCCAGTGTCAGCAGAAATTAAGAAGTGTTAATTTTTTTTAATCTACAGATATTATGATCTCTAAGCTACAAGCCTACTTATAGAATTCTTGGATGGGTTTCATTTCTTTTCCATCATCACACACATGTTTGAAGTAAATTGTTTGGAAAATCATCAGAATATAGAAAGTTTGTATACTTTAAAATTCTGCTGTTAGTGTTGAGTGTAAATAAGTGTTGGATAGCACTATAATTGAAGTTTATTTATTTTGGCTGATGGTGATTTTTTTTAAAAAAAGTACAGCAATAAAGACATACAAGTATTCATAATGGTTGCCAGAGCTACTATTTGCCTCAGGGACAGATGGACCTGCATTGTATAATTTAGAAGATAACTCAACTCCCAGGACAGATTGGACCAAGCACCAGGACCACTACCAGATACTGTTAGTATATCTTAAAGATAGTTGTTTTTCACACTGTTTTGTTTGAAAGTCTTTTACTTTCAAATGAAATTTTCAGATCATAGGCTTAAGAGTCCATGAATAAAATACAGATGACATGGCTCTCCAAATCAACACAGACTGTGTAAACTTCACACTGGACTTCAAGCATCTTGCTGTGAATGCCTCTCCATTCTTCCTCCTTAATCTGGTTACTTGGTTTCCAAATGAGATGCAAATGTTTGCACAGTTTGTGTTGATTTGGGGAACCATGTCATCTGCTGTTGTTGGTCCAGTGTGCTTCATTAAGTCCAGGGTCAATTCAGCTGTCTACCAGGAGATTTTGGAGCACTGCATGCTTCCATCCGCATACGAGCTTTATGGGAATGGTGACTTAAATTTTCCAGCAGGACTTGGCATCTGCCCACACAGCCCAAAGCACCAAAACCTGCTTCAATGACCGCGGGATTATTGCCCTTGATTGGCCAGCAAACTCACCTGACCTGAACCCCATAGAGAATCTGTTGTGGTTGGTTTCAGGCCAGCTCCTCTGGCTGCTGATTTTGATGCAGAGGAGTGGGAACTGATCACGGAAGACCAGTCTGGCTGGAGGACGAATCAGACAGTGAACCAGAAGAACCGACAGGGAGAGAAATAAAGCGGGAAGGGACTGGAGAGACAGAGAGGGGAATAGAGTCAGTCAGATCTCCAGCAGAGGTTCATCTGAATCAGAAGGGGAAGAGTTAATGAACAACCCTATTCTGAATGCTTGGGTCCGGAGAATGCTGGGAAGACAAGAGCAGCTGTGCAAATGCAGAAACAAATTATAGATCACAGGTTAATTAATTAATGACGCTGCTGCAACCTTGAAAAAGGGGGAGGTTGGAGAGATCTGTGTGGGAGTCTATCGTTTGTTTTGAAGAGAATTTGATGAATTGTGGTTTCATGTTTGCTATGGATTTTTGGACATTCTGACATTTAAGCTGTGAGTTATTTCTGACTGAAGTAAGCCAAAAAGGCTTCTACACTAACTGGAGTAATTAACTCTGACCTATTGACTTCTTAACTCCATGGTTTGCAGTTTTCTGAATATAAAGAACAACCCTTGTTTGATTTCTTACAAATCTGTGTGTGTTTGATTAATTACTTTGTTCCTGGGTGGCTCAAGGCCAAGCAGAACAGAATCTTTGGGGCATTGCCAAGAGAAAGTTGAGAGACATGAGACCAAACAATGCAGAAATGCTGAAGGCTGCTATTGAAGCATCCTGGTCTTCCATAACACCTCAGCAGTGCCACAGGCTGATAGTTTCCATGGGATGCCACATTGAGGCAGTAATTGGCCCAAACCAAGTATTGAGTACATATGCATGCTTATACTTTTCAGAGGTCTGATATTGTTCTATGCATAATCCTTGTTTTATTGATAGCATGAAATGTTCTAATTTTCTGAGATGGAGGATTTGCCGTTTTCATGAGCTCTACCCCATAATCATCACAATTATGACAAATCACAGCTTGAATTATCTTGCTTTGTATGTAATGAGTCTCTCTCATATATTACATTTCACCTGTTAAGTTACATTACTGAAATAAATGAACTTTTGCACGATATTCTAATTTTTCGAGTTTCATTTGTAAGACAGAACCACAATTTTCTGTCCTACACTTGATGAGTTAATTTGAAATAAAAGTATGCCAAAATAAATAAATTATTATAAATTGAGTGATTTTATATATTATTATTATTATTATTATTATTATTATTATTATTATTATTATTATTATTATAATTAATTAGATTTGTTTGTCGCCCCCCTCTGAAGACTCGGAGCAGTTCACAACAACAATATATATATAATCACACACACACATATGCTTGTATTAATTACCCGTAAAATCACTGTAAAATAATATAATTCTTCTAATTAATGAATTCTAATTCATTAATGGTAAATGAGTTCATTTTTATCACATTCTTTGAATTTCCATTTATCTTAGCTTGAAGAAACAGAATATATATTAATGTCAACCATCATAAATGAATTCAACTTTCCCATAACACTTTAACTGCTTTTTTATGGCTTATGACTCTCATAAAACAGTTATTTAGCTCTTCCTGTGATTATTCAATCTAGTTCAGTCCTTTTTTAAGTAAACCAGGAATGGAAGAAATGCCGATGAGTGATATAACTCTTTTATAAAGAGTGGGACTTTTACAATACAGACATACTGGGGCTCCTGGCATGTGCCTTATCTAAACAGAGCTTGTTTAATTTTGTCATGGTAAGTGAAACTGTAGCATAGTGATTTGAAAAAGTGATACATCTGGCTTAACATTATTCCTTTTTATGTAGAGCATCTTATGAAATAGTTCTGTATTTTAATTCAGAGAGGCAACTTTTTTCTTTCTTTTAACAGTAGTTAACTTTGGCAGAAAGAAAAACACAAGAGCATTCTTTTCATCATGAACTATTTTGTTTCTGCAAACTTTAAAAAAAAGAACATTCCAGATATATTATCATACCACATTTGCTGATTTGAAGTGAATTGTGTGGTTTTAAATTCTTCTTGTTGTTGTTTTGCTTTAGAGGGACTGATTCAGGTGGAGTAAATGTGTAGTTTTAAATTCTTCTTGTTGTTTTGCTTTTAGAGGGACTGATTCAGGTTTCAAGCTGTGTTGGGTTTATATGATATATAGAGATTCCCTTTATATCCGTTATGGTTTTTTGAAAACTTAATTCTAATATATTTAAAAAATAATAATTTTATTAAAGATTGTAATTACTACTAATGCAAACTAAAAGAAATAATGCAAACAGAAAAAAGAGAGTAGAAAGTGTAAAGGAAAAGAAAAAGGAAGGAAGGAAGGAAGAAAATAATATAGTGAAGAAAAAGAAAGATGCATATAAGTTATTTCCAACTTTCATCACAATGAGTATAATTTTTCATCTCTTAATGTACAACTAATCTCTTCATCCTACGTTCTATCCCTTATCTATAAATAATCTGTAAAATTATCATTTCAATCCTGATATCAATAAAATTGCTAGAAATAACATATCAATTTTAACTAAACCAACTTAATGTTCATTTCTTTTGCTTCTAACAATCTTAATCTTTACTTCATTAAAGCAATGTAGTGCAACTTTCTTTTTGTTTCATTTTTAATCCTTTTTTAAGATTTTTTAATCCATTTTTAAGATTTTTCCAAGCTTTAAAAAAATTCTTTTTTAAATCCAACATAAAAGAATTGTTTAAGTCACTCTACTGCTTTATTATGGGCAATTCTACTACTCTGTGGAGAGCAGTGCCATATAAATCCAAATAATAAATAAATAAATCCACTTTTGATTTTTTTAAAGCATTAATCTATTCTTTTATATGCCCAATTAAATTTCCCCCCCATTTTATTTGTGTAGCCTATTATTTATAATCTACTTTTAATTTGATCTCTGTCTTGTCAGATAAAATTGTATCTGCCATTTCATGCAAAACATATTTTGGACAATCTATCTATAGAAGCAAAGATCACTATAGATGTTCTTGGTATTAACTTCTGGTTGCATTTTTTCAAAATAGCCTTCAGTAAGTCCAGTAAAATATATCTAGGGTCCTGAGATATGTTTACTATCATTATTTAGTGATGCAAATAAAGAACAAAAAATTAAACATAAAACAGCTGATCAATTCATGATGGTTGCAGCAAGGCTGATTATTACACGATATAATAAAATCCCAGAGTTCTAAGGCTCTAGTGTTAAAACCTATTGAAAATTCTTGTTAAGGAAAAATAAGAAAAAGAGGAGATGGAATGTTTTTTATTCAATTTGAGAAAAAGTAATATTTCACAATGCATGTCTAATTCCATGTTTATTTACATTTATTAAATTTATTTATTTATATTTATTTGTTTATTTATATTTATTTATTTATTTTTATGTACATGCAAACATTGGTTTGAAATCTTCACGTTTTTAGATTTTGTTGGTTTTAAAATTAATAATGCATGCATATATACAGACAGACAGACAGATACACATACATATATATATATGGACTCAACCTTCTATCCTTCTGAGGTCAGTAAAATGAGGATCCAGATTGTTGGAGCAATATGTTGACATTGTAAGCCACCCAGAAAATGCTGTAAAGCACAATGGAGCAGTCTAAGTGCTTTTGCTATTTCTATCAGGGATATTCAGGTGGGAGTGACAGCAACACAACCAAGATGGTGGCCATGATAATGCAGTTGAAGCCCTGCCCAGTTTTTGCATTTGATACACACAAATTCAATTGTGCGGCCTCATTACTGGCCAGTTGGCGCAGAACTAAATCATTCCCCATAGACTACCAATGCAAGAAAGGGACGAGTGATTCAAAATTGCCAGTAGACATTCACATTTAAATATGAGTTGTACATTTTTCTATTTGCATTTTAATTGTCAGCTTAGTGACCCAAATTGGGGAAGGGATTAAAATGATTTTTTTTACTGTTTTGAATGTGAGTTGCCAACAATAGGACATGCTTTAATGATTTTTTTATTTTTATTTATTTGTTTATTTGTACTGATTTTAAACCTCTGTTCATCATCCAGAGTCTTGCAGCAATATAAATAATAAATAAACACAGAAACAAGTTGAAATACCAAGACTATAATAATCACTCATAGGATTACTATACAGGCTTAGCTTGTAATTAGAGCCAAATTTTGAATGCTGTTCTTAAGGTTCTTTTACCCTATCTGGAAATATGTTTTCAGTGAAAAGCATAATATGTACTGTTGGTACTGAATGTACTTTGACTATGACCAAACAGAATGGAAAGCCTTTCATCCCTTCTTTACTAACACAAGGAGAAATATTAGCTTTCCCAGTTAATTTGGGTTTACAATTCCAAAGTTACTTTTAGTACGGTACTTGCAAATGCTTTCTTTAAGGTACTAGGGTTTGCTTTGCGTGATTGGGAAAAAAATACATTCACCCAAGGAAGTTTTAAATGCCAGAAATAGTGCTTTTTTTACTGTTTCTTTTAAAAACTCCTTCTTTAAAGTTATTTAAACATTGAACTTTAAAGTTCAATGTTTTATCTGTTGTGTTATGGCCCTGATCCAGGAAAGCAATCAACACTGACCTCATAGACATGCAACTAACACGCAATTATATTAATTCTGCTGCTTGGCTAGGCCCTTGTCCAGATTCTTCCAACTCACGCATAATTTCCTTCAGATATATTTGAAGTAGAGAAGCAAGTGGACTTATTCTACTAGTGGTGCATATAGGATTTGAACAGGTGTCTAATTAAACTTAATCACAGTCAGCGCTTTATTCTCTTGCCTGTTACCCAGCCAAGAAAAACACAGAGCATAGTGTACTAGGTATGTTTGTAAAAGGGAAATAAAGTTGGCCTTCTGTTAAATGTTAACTTAAGTAGGTCATTCAGGGTCAAATGAGTACCTGAAGTTTGATGGACAGTATTTTTCACATGTCCTTGAGTGAGTTTCAATTCTGTGCTAATGTATAAATTGTTTTATGTCCTTTAACTGATGGTGGTAGGAAGTTTCCGCGAATACTGTTGATTTATGGAACTTACTGTAATTTTCATCATTATTTTCCAATAAAAGCCCTTCATGGCATCGGACCAGAATATCTCTGGGACTGCCTTCTGCTGCACGAATCCCACAGAATTGGCCTTCTCCACGTCCCATCGACAAAACAATGTTATCTGGCGGGACCCAGGGGAAGAGCCTTCTCTGTGGTGGCCCTGACCCTCTGGAATCAACTCCCCCCAGAGATCAGGATTGCATTTTTTTTATTGTACAATGCTCCTTTGGCTGCCTTCGCCCAGTATATTTAGAAGTTTTATTCTTTGAATAGCCAAGATTCGGATAGTGGGGCCACACACTTCGACAATGTTTTTAGTACGATTGTTGGATGAATGGTAATGGAAGTTTTTAAAGTAGATTTTAAAGGATTGTTTTTATGTGTTAATTGGATTGATTTTACTAATGTCTCTTTATATATGTTGTGAGCCGCCCCGAGTCCTCGGAGAAGGGCGATATACAAATCCAATTAAAAAAAATAGAGAAAATGTATACAGAATCAGTTTTATTCTTCAGAAAAGCTGTAGAATCAGTTTTCTCCTTGGCTTAAATTTCAGGGATTTCCTACACTCTATCTAGCCAAGATGTTATCACCATCCTCATTCTCACCCTCTACGTGCTCTACCTGCCCTGTAGCTTTAGCTGTAGAGCTGCTGGTTGATGGTTAGCGTGTTTCCCCGAAAATAAGACGTCTTATATTAATTTTTGCTCCCAAAGATGTGCTACGTCTTATTTTCAGGGGATGTCTTATTTTTTATTTCAATGCATTGTATCCTGTATCCTGCTGCAGCAAAAATGCATCCAAACACACAGCCACATGTTGGATGCATGTTGGATGTGTTTTAAATCTGATTGATGCAGCGTTTTGGGATGCAATTTATGGACAGCAGTGTTATACATGTTCTGTTCAGGAATACTGTGAAATGAAACATCTCCTACGTCTTACTTTCGGGGGATGCCTTATATTAGGCAATTCTACAAAACCTCTCCTAGGTCTTACTTTCGGGGGTGACTTATTTTCGAGGAAACAAGGTAATGGTTTTGCCATACACAACACTTCTTTTCCACCCTCCCAGTGGTCAGCTGCAACCATGACTATCAATCAACAGAGCAGAGAAGAAGACAGCAATCTTGATCTCTTTATGTTTCAATTTCAACCCAGTTCTATTAAGCTCAAGAAATAATAAAGAGAATTGGGATGCTGGGAGATTGGTACACTCTTCTCTCATCATTCATACAGTATCTTATTTGGATTATTATAATCTTGTCTATATGACAACCACTCAGAAACCACCACTGGTCCAGAATTCAATAGTGTGAGCACCTGTGAGCAAGTCTTGTTTTGCCCATGCAACATCTCTCTTTGCAAACTATATTAGTTACTGTTTGGCTTCTAAGTGCAATTCAAGGTGAATTGTTTGTTACTTATAAAATCCTTCATAGCGTCCAAGCTTGAACATCTATAGAACTGATTTGCTCTCTTTTTTTCCTGATTGTTCAGTAAAACCGAACAGATTTGCATGCTCCAGGTCTTATCAATGAAACAATGCTGTCTTACGGGACTCTGAAGGCATATCTTCTCTACAGCCATCTCTGCCCTCTGGAATGCGACTCCCTTTGAAGACCAATAGCCCCAACTTTTTTTTTTAGCATGCCTTAGTTCAGAAAGTTTTATGATTCCACTCATGGCATTTCTTTATAGATTCAATATTGATACGGTTGGTTCCTCTGAGTAGTTCCTTTTCCCTACTTATTGCTGAATCATTTTTGTTTGTTATTGTATTGTTTTTAAATTAAATATCATCGTAACTCATCCAGAATTGCTACAGAGTTTAGCTTGAGGCAGCCCATATATCAAATAAATAGAATTTTTTTTGGCCAATTTCAGTTCCATAGTGGGGATGTCCCTTGCATTCATAGTTAGCCTCAAGTTCAAATTATATTGCCTGAAACATTTTAGGTTGCCTTTGATATTGTGCTAAAGTGTCTCACTAGTCCTTAAAAGTAGATTATAGAAGATGTGCTGCAAAAGGAAGGAGGAATCACATACATCCTCCCTCCAGAAGAAGAGAGAACTTTAACTAAGAAGTATTTGGATCTAGAACATAGAAACATAGAAGACTGACGGCAGAAAAAGACCTCAAGGTCCATCTAGTCTGCCCTTATACTATTTCCTGTATTTTATCTTACAATGGATATATGTTTATCCCAGGCATGTTTAAATTCAGTTACTGTGGATTTACCAACCACGTCTGCTGGAAGTTTGTTCCAAGGATCTACTACTCTTTCAGTGAAATAATATTTTCTCACGTTGCTTTTGATCTTTCCCCCAACTAACTTCAGATTGTGTCCCCTTGTTCTTGTGTTCACTTTCCTATTAAAAACACTTCCCTCCTGGACCTTATTTAACCCTTTAACATATTTAAATGTTTCGATCATGTCCCCCCCTTATCCTTCTGTCCTCCAGACAATACAGATTGAGTTCTTGAAGTCTTTCCTGATATGTTTTATGCTTAAGACCTTCCACCATTCTTGTAGCCCGTCTTTGGACCCGTTCAATTTTGTCAATATCTTTTTGTAGGTGAGATCTCCAGAACTGAGCACAGTACTCCAAATGTGGTCTCACCAGCGCTCTATATAAGGGGATCACAATCTCCCTCTTCCTGCATGTTATACCTCTAGCTATGCAGCCAAGCATCCTACTTGCTTTTCCTACTGCCCGAACAATATTAAATAGAAGCTTAAGATCCTTTAAAAAAACCTTAGCATTTTCCAGCATACATGTACAGTTGGCAAAATCTTGATGAGTGCACCTGGTTGAACAGGTTAGCTATTCAGAAAAGCCTAATATGTTAACAGTCACATCCTAGTTACCCTAATTGATACGTGCAAAGCAGAGCAAGCTTCCCTTGACAAAGCAGCTTTTCATTACTCAGAAATTTTCCCATCCCTTCTGTCTCACTGCAATTGAGGAAAGCCATCAAGCGCTAAACCTGCATATCCTGAAACCATTTGTTAAACCTCAGGAACACGTGCACTTTCCACTCCAAGCAAAGTTGTTAACTCTATTAAATCACCTGCATTGGCTCAAACAGAGCGTGGTTGCCATGAAAAACCAGTAACATTTTAAAGGATTCTGTTTGGGATTATAAAAAGAATTGGCCCTTGTGGAAACACAGCATTTTCAAAGGACTTAGTGCAGTTCATGAGAAAAATTATTCATGCTGCTTCCAGCTTGGCTCTGAAAATATATACAGTGACAGGAGTATTTATTTATTTTGGAAAGTTTCAGATAACTTAAGCCCTTTTTTCTTTAATGTGCATCTCTTCAAACCATGTGCCAATGCATTTTTTAATGAATTGATGAATGTATCCAGTTTAGGTGCAGAAGGAAACAGGAGACACTTTTACTCTGTTCCACTAAATGGGGAAAATATGATTTCTTAAGTTTATTTTCATTAATTTAAGTAGAGCCCACTTGATTGCCATGGGTGCCTCTATAAATATCTGGAAAGGAGGAATCTTGGAGGCAAACAACCAATATACCATTCCCAGCCAATAGTAACACAGAGAGTATTCTGTATCCATTTCCCTTTTTAAATTAGTCACGTGGTGGGGATTGTTGAGGGTTAGTGGTTAAAAAAAATTCCAGATGTCTTAGATGTCTAGTTCACCCTTTTTTCATGGACTTTTTATTCCCACAGCATTTTACTCTAAGTGCTGTTTATATAGAAAATAGAAAATTGGAGCTTTTTCTTATAACACAGGAGAAGGTAAGAAGAGAATATTGATGAAAATTCATTTTCCTTTTTCTTTCTTCAGAGGTACCCTAAAAACAACTGGAGTCAGTGGCACAGCTTGGGGGGTTTTGTTTGTTTTTTTCCAAGGATCAACCCCTCTCTTTTCTCTGTCTCAGCCTCTGCAAAATGTTCAAACTTGTAGCTGCATTTGAATGATATAGAATCCTATGTCATTGTCTTTCTTTGATGGATGAATTTGGTGCCCATACACACTGGAGCACAAAAAAGTCAGTTGAAAGGAAGATTTATTTTGTTTTAGTTTGTCAGAGTGGCACAAATGGATATTTCTTTACCTTTACCAAATTTAAAGGTTTGGAGGGGTGCATTTCTTTTTATCATTATGTGCAAATGAAGACAAACATTATAAGAACCCTATAGGCAAGAATGATATTAAAATAACACAATACACAGTTCCAAAGAATCATCGGCTATAAGGGTTTGTAGGAATCATCTCCCGCAGCATTGATCTGCACGTCATGCCAATTCTGGAGGACATGAACATCAGCCCACCTCTAGTCGGTCATGGAGGCAGCTTCTACCTCTGGTTTTTTGCTCTACATCAAAAGCACCATTTTGCAATATCTACTGGATTAAGCAGTGCTGTGAGATCTGTCTGCTGGACTTCATTGCGTTTCATGCAATGCCTTTACTCTCACTAGCTAGTGTCTGTTATGTACCATAATTTTCAGAATATAAGACGCACCGGAGTATAAGACACACCAAGATTTTAGAGGAGGAAAACAAGGAAAAAAGTATTCTGAACCAAATGGTTTAGTAATATATTATTTAATAAAACACCAGTGTAGCAGAATACTTTTTACAACTATGTACACTTTTTACAAACTTCAAACTTGGCAGCTTTAAGACTTGTGAACTTCCATTCCCGGAATTCCTCCTCCAGTCATGCTAGCTTAGGAATGGGAGTTGAAGTCCACAAGTTTTAAACTTGCCAAGTTTTAAAGCCCTTGCACCCCTAACCCTAACCCATAACCTCTAATCCAGGGGACTTCAGATTTGACAGCATTAAGACTAGTGGACTTCAACTCCCAGAATTTGTCCTCCAGCCATTCTAGATGGGGTAATTAGAAGGCAAAAATACCCAGTTTTTGCAAAAATCAGACCATTTTGTGCCCTTTTTCTTTTTTTAAAAAAATGGAGTGGGCAAAGGACCTGGGAAGCCTGCAAGGAGCTCCTGTGTGTTGGCGGATGGTAAAAATGCCTCTGTTTTTGCAAAAAGCAGACCATTGTTATCCCATTTTTTTCACAAAAATGGGTTGAGCAAAGGATCTGGGAAGCCTGGAGAAAGTTCCTGGGTGCTGGGCGATGGCAAAAAGTACCTCCATGTTTGGCCTGTTTTTCACAAAAATAGAATGGACAAAGGGTCTTGGAAGCCTGTAGAGAGCCACTGGGTGCTGGAGGATGGGGGAAAATGGCTTGTTTTTTGCCTGGGTTTTTTCCCCACAAAAATGGTGGCATTTTTGCTTTCCCACAGTCCCCCAGGAGTTCTCTGCAGGCTTTCCAGACCCTCTACCCATCCCATTTTTGTGAAAAATGAGCCAATTTTTCGTAAAAATGGGCACAGGGGCGGGGCTATGGGAGGCCAAAAATGGTTGGTTTTGGTATATAAGACACAATGACATTTCCACCATCTTTGGGGTGGGGGGGAAAGGTGCATCTTATATGAAAAATATGGTACCGTGTTTCCCCGAAAATAAGACAGTGTCTTACTTTCTTTTTACCCCCAAAAGCCCCACTACGTCTTACTTTCGGGGTATGTCTTACATTGGAAAAAAATTGAAAGGGTCGCGTTCCCGAAGGCATCTCCCCAGAGTCCAGAAGGGCAGCCGCGGGACAGGAGCCTCGTGAGCCCTTTTCCAAGTTCAACCTCAGGGCTCCAAGCGGTGTGCACACGTGGAGCCACAGACGCGTGTCGGGGAAGCATGTGTCTGGAGGGGAGGAGCCGCTCTGCGCACTTGGGCAGCCCCACCTGCCTGATGGAAAGGAGGCAGGCGAAGGAGGGCGCAGCTCCGCCCGCCCGCCTCGGAGCTGGTCGGCCTCGCTGGCCGCTTGCAGCCGAGCCTCGGCAGGACTCGGTTGCTGGGACGAGTGCCTTCGCTGCAAGCCGCCGCCCGCTCGATTCGCTTCGGACCAGCGCCGTCCTTCGCTTTGCCAAGCCGGGGAAGAGGCGGTGGCGCCGCGGCGAGGTGAAGGCGAGGGGCGCGCGGGGAGCTTGGAAGCGATGTCATCGGGCTCCCCCCCCCCCCGGGCAATACCCCCGTGTTTCCCCGAAAGTAAGACATATGTCTTACTTTCGGGGTATGGCTTATATTAGCCAACCCCCCTGAAACCCCCGATACGTCTTACAATCGGGGGTGTCTTACTATCGGGGAAACAGGGTATGTACCATCCCTTCTCTTCCATCATTGGTTGCTGCCCTTCGCAGTCGTTTTTCCTTAGGATGTTGGCTCATGAAACTCTGTCTCTGTCTCTGTGTCTCTGTGTCTCTGTGTCTCTGTGTCTCTGTCTCTCTCTCTCTCTGTGGGTGTGTGGTTAGCCAGTCCCCAATTTTTAAAGTAGTCCATTGATAAAACAAAAACATCTGGCCATCTTTGTTGCCACATTTGGAAATAAGGATAGAAATTTCTAAATCAGCTGTTTCAGCCAGTAACAATACAGTCAGTAATAACACAGAATACAAGCAGGCTGAAGCTACTATGTGTAATCTCAGTCATCCCTCTACCATTACAAACTGGCACATTGCTTCTATTTTAAATATTTCCAGTGAAAGAAAGTCCTTCTGTTTTAAATATTTCTAGTGAAAGAAAGTCCTTCCCATTGTTGAGTGCTGTTAATGTTAGGAAATTCTTCCTGACTGAATTCTGCTCTCCTTTCATTTAATTATATTGGTACTAGTCTTCTCTTCAAATCTGAATATTTCTCTACTGTCTTCTACATTACAGCCCTTCGAATACTTGAAGAAAACCTTTGGGTTTCCTATGGTCTCCTCTGTTCCAGGATAAACATGCACAGTATCTTCAACTATCCCTCCTGAGATTTTCTTTTTGCTTCCAGACTGTTTCCAGACTGTTAGATCTTGGTTACTCTCCTCTGAGGATATTCAAGCCAATTTCCAGAATTTTCTGCCAATTGAGCTCATAATAACTGATTTGAGTTCAATATCTCAATTTCCTCTTTTTGTCTTTCTCTAGTACTATTCAATTAACTTATAATTCTATTATTGCTCCTTAGGTGTATAATTGGGCATAATTCTTTATTCAGCAGTGGTGTTCAGTCTGCATGAATGCAGGTTGTGTTGAAGCTCCATAGAATCCCAGTTGAAAAGAACAAAGAATTCCCAACAAGAGTGTTTTGAGAATTGTCAGATGATGCTATAGTTGGTGTTATTGTTCTTATACAGCAAATCGATCTTCCAGGAACGTATAACTGCTCAATAAATTAGCAGGAAAAGTCCCATGTCATACGTATCCCATTTCTATGAAACAGGACTGTGTTTTCCACAGCAATTAGCCTACTGAAGGTACCCTTGAAAAACTAACTGCAGATGTGAAAGCAGTAGACAGCCTGGCTCCAAAAAGTTATAACTGTATCAATTGTTCATATGCAGCCTGACTAGAAACACAATATATCACTGCACTAACAGGTTTCATGAAATAAAAAAGCTTCTCAACTAGTACTATGTGATTAAGGGAACAATGTTACAGAATGGGGATGGGAAACATGAAAAAGAACGGATAAATGCTTACTAGAAATCACTTCCTCCCGTTTTATATTTGCTTAAGAACTTTGAATCCGGAGAAAATAACAACAGCTGCTCAAGGAGTAGTACAGCTGCTCAAGGAGTAGTAAAAATAATATGTGTGTGATGTATATTTGATTTTTCTTAAGAATGCTTTTGTGTAGAAGAATTCCTATAATAGTTATCTATTATCTTAAAAATATTTCCCTTTCGGGAAGTTAGATGTGAAAAATTCAGTTAATGAAACTAGTTAGAAAATTATGAATGGATGCTACTTACTAAAAAAGTAAAGATGTTTCATTGTATATTAAATGGCATTTATACGTTTAATTCATTCAGTAGTTACTAAGAAACTGGCACTTTAAACTGAGTCATTTTATGGTTCCTCTCAAACGTCTTGCCTCTGATAAACTCAAAATGACATTCTGAATCCAT
The DNA here is from genome assembly GCF_031021105.1 of Erythrolamprus reginae. Classification (NCBI taxonomy): domain Eukaryota; kingdom Metazoa; phylum Chordata; class Lepidosauria; order Squamata; family Dipsadidae; genus Erythrolamprus; species Erythrolamprus reginae. Next base: position 61,064,548 of record NC_091953.1, read on the forward strand.
GGTATATTATTTAGCCTGATTATCTTTAAAAAAAACATTTTGTTGTATGTCTCATTTTAGTTCATTCTGACATAGGGCAATGCCTCACATGCCGTCTGATATGGTTCTACGTACCATAGGTTCACCATCACAGCTATAGGTATTTATTTATTCAATTTCCATATCACAAACATGTTTCTGGGTGACTCACAGTCTTAACAAATAAACAACTAAAATGAAAACCATTCAATTTGATTAAAGCACTGTAAAAACATAAAACTAATTAGTGGGACAATCCATATGCTAATAGTGCAGTCAACTGACAGGCTCTATGCCACCACTGGATCCCTGGATATGATGGCAAAACCATATTTTTAAAGTCTTCCAAAAGAGTCCTGTCAAATGATATTCCTTAGCAGATGGGATCTGTAATATGTCTTCTCTGCCAGACTTGATAATGAGTAGATGTAACAAGGATGAGGTATTCCCTCCAATAACCTAAGCCCTACTACATAAGTCTTTAAAGTTTTCTACAAAGAGCTTGACTGGTTCTTTAACTCAGAAGCAAACTGACAACTAATGCAACTCATTGAGCAGGTATAATGTAACTGTCCTAAAAAGAGAAGGATTATAGTTTCTTCAGGAAGAAGAGTTACCGTCACCTTAAGAGACAAATGAACAAAACTCTCTCTCTCAAGGAAGAATTTACTACAGCCACAATCCAACCACAGGGATTTGAACCTAATAAACAGGTTGCTAAGCTTACAGTTAGTAGGATCCCGATGATATTATCAGCCCCAATAGCTTCAAACTCATCCCAGATAACAGGACACGATTGTATCCCAGGTATCTGCAGTGCACCAAAAATGGTATCCAACTGAAAGGCAATCTAAAGGATTTGATATAGCAGATACTCTTCCAAATAGCCCTAAAGGTGACCCTCAAAATCCCTTCTATGCAAAAGGGTACAAATCACCCTAAATAAAACTATTGGAAGGCTGTCTGTGAATGCAGAAGAAGTAGAGAAATATTCATCTTTTGCAGACTCTAACCTATTTTTGGTTACCTTCATGCCTCATTAATCTCTAGTGTCAATCTAGGCATCCTCTATTGACATTACCCAGGGATGGGCAGCAGCCGGAACGGTCAGGAACGCTGTTCCGGCAGCAGCAATGGAGCGTGTAGGCCTTTCTGCATACGCAGAAGCAAAGAAATTGCAATTTTTATCAAATCTCGCTGCCGCAAGGATGTCAACGTGAGATTTCGGCTGCTGCACATGTGCAGCAGCCAAATCTTGCTGCAGCGTCTAGAGCGGCAGCTGGGGCCAACAAGCAATAGCCGCCCACCTGAGCTCCAGCTGGGTAGCTTGCTCTCTGCTGTCCCACGCCACAGGCATCTCTTGGCACACATGGGAGAGCAGGGAACTCGGGGCCATCCTGACTGCTCCCCGCGCCATTGCCCATTGACCAGGAGATCGCAGGTAAGAGCCGCGGCACGGTGGAGTAGGCAGGCCACTTGTGGCGGCATCAGGGGGCAGGGGACAGTGGCATGGCAGTGGCTGGCAGCACGGCCAGTGGATGGGATCTGGCAGCTCCCATCGCTTGTGCCAGCGCAGGGGCGGGAGGGGGCGCGTGGCAGTGGCTGACAGCACAGTGGGCTGTTTTCTGTTGCCTGAACTCTGTCTAACTGAATGGATCATTGCTTCATGACGAGATGCTGCTTGACTGTGGATTGGCACTGTGGATCAGCAGTGGTGTCTTCTTCCTTTTTTCCTTGGAGACGTAGTAGATGTAGAATACTTGAAACAAAAGAAATACATAAGCAACAACCGGAGTTATCAATTCCTGTTTTCTGTTATCATGAATACCTAATTTGATCACCCATCCTTTGTATCTAAGCTCATATTGCTAACAGAGTTCTTGATGTCTGTATGTTTAGCAGGAAATGGCTTTGTTAATTTAATTTCTGCTAAATATCAGGGTATTCTTTGAGTCTATGTCATCTTCAGTGCTATACTCATTTCTACTCAAAGCAGCTGTATACTGTATATTTCTGCATTCTTAATGCAAAAATCATCAGAGCAATGAGAGCAGCTACAAAAACATCTTTATTAACGTGCCTTGTTTTTCCTTCTAGGGATTTGAAAAATGAGTCATAGTCTACTTAAGCTCAGTGCTTAAATTAACAGTTTGGTTTCAAAATGAACAACACAATGTATGTACAATGTCTTACTAAATAACTTCAGTTTTGTAATTCGAATTTATATCCTGAGGCAAAGGCACAGTAGGACCAGATGAAGGCTTTTACATAGGATATAAAATGTTTGAGTGTTTATTTGTATTTAAAGTAGTCTACTAAGTGAACAGAAATCCATGTTTATATGAAAAAGCGCAAGTAATGCCGGCCAGCATACAATGTACAGATTTGACAAACAGACTTCTTAAATGAGATTTTATTCAGTTTACGGTTATAACACCAAATAGATGAGAGAAAGAGAGAGGTTTGTCACGTTCTACCAATTTTCTGCTCCTTAGTTCTGTAAGAAAACTAGTGGATTTTCCAGTCTATTATTTTATATACTATTGTTTAAAATGCTCAGTCAGATTTCAGTACTTCAGTAATCTGAAATCAGAGAGAAAACAACTTATTATACTTTTCAATATGATTTAGTATTTAGTATATACCACATTTGTTTCAAGGTTTGAACAATTCTTCTAGTGATCACTAGATGCCACTCTCAACTTACCACAAGTATCTTTTACATTGTGGCTCTGTATTAAAACTTATTAGTTTCAGTTGTTTGTCACTATGCACTTCACTATTAAATGGTTATTAATTCTGCTGCATCTCTGAAATTATTTTGGAGACGTGAAGAGTTTTATCTCAGACCTCCAAACAAGCCAGAGACTACTGTCTTCCAGTCTCTTCCTCAGAAATATATTCATCACTCATGGGTAATCTCAAATATTGTCCTTATCCAGAAAGGAATGTGAAAAATAAATTATCTTGCCAACTCTTTTAGTAGAACCAATTTTAATTTGCCATTTCTTCCCCCCAAAAATCCCAAGAACCATGCAAGTCTTTGATGGCATTACTTCTAAACAACAATGTTAAGGAAGATGCAGTCATAGATAACAATTTCTTTTTTATTCTAATAAATGATTATCCAAAATGCAGAGAGGGGCGGCATATAAATCCAATAAATCTAATCTAATCTATATTTAAAACAGTGTGCACACAGAGGAGATTTTAATAAAGCTTCAAAGTAGCCTACATTCTACTTCAGTTGCCTCAGTTGTAATGAAGTACCAAAACAGGAAATACTATGCTAATTGGGCATTAAATAATCTAATGAGTTACTACTTCTAATTATAGGTTGGTGTTCTCCGCTCACTTCTTTTTTGTGGAAACACATGAAATCAGAAAATGGTTTAAATCAGGTGTCCCCTGGGCTGTGGCCACCACCAGGATTTGAGCCTTTCAGAACTGGGCCATGAAAATGGCAGGTGAGCTTGCATGTGCAAACATCCCCACTCATATGAGCAGCAGGTAAGTGTGTGCTGAAAGGTTGGGAGACTCTGGTTTACGTATCCTTCCTAATCACTAAATTACTGCAGCTTGTATATAAATGAATAGGCAGACAACCTAGGTCAGTGTTTCCCAACCTTGGCAACTTGAAGATATTTGGACTTCAACTCCCAGAATTCCCCAGCCTGAGAATGCTGGCTGGGGAATTCTGGGAGTTGAAGTCCAGATATCTTCAAGTTGCCAAGGTTGGGAAACATTGACCTAGGGTATGTTGAGGCAGTGATTAAATTAAAGCCCAATTAAATTAATTTCCCCCCCCACTTTTTGTGGTTAAACATAGATTATTTAAAAGATACAATGTCGTTTGGCGGGCCCCAGGGGAAGAGCCTTCTCTGTGGTGACCCCGACTCTCTGGAACCAGCTTCCCCCAGAGATTAGAACTGCCCCCACCCTCCCTGCCTTTCGTAAACTCCTTAAAACCCACCTTTGCTGTCAGGTATGGGGGAATTGAGTCATCTCCCCTGGGCCTATACAATTTAAGTATGGTATGTCTGTGTGTATGTATGCGGGGATTTTAATGTTTTCCTTTTTTTTAATCGTTAAAATTATTAGATTTGTTATGCTGTTTTCTATTGTTGTTGTGAGGTGCCCCAAGTCTACGGAGAGAGGCGGCATACAAATCTAATAAATAAATAAATAAATAAATAAATAAATAAATAAATAAATAAATAAATAAATAAATAAATAAATAAATAAATAAACAAACAAACAAACAAACAAACAAACAAACAAACAAACAAACAAACAAACAAACAAACAAACAAACAAAACAAATACCTCTGAGTGTGTAATCTATTACATTTAGAAAGGCAAAACAATGGTTTCTTTATTTTAGAGCATGTTATGGATGCATTTTTAATATGTTTGAAATGCATCTCACTTCTGTGTTTAATTGGGATGGGAAATAGCTAGGAACACATAAAATAAATATTTCTGGTTCAGTATTTTTAAAAACGTATTTCTGAATAGTTATTTTGTAGGATCTTTTCATTTTAGTTTTCCTTTCCATCATTTTGTGAAGTTGTGAATGCTCCAACACTGGAAGTTTTTAAGAAGATGTTGGATAACCATTTGTCTGAAGTAGTGTAGCATCTCTTGCTCAAGCAGGGGGTTGGACTAGAAGACCTCCACAGTCCCTTTTGAATTTGTTGTTGTTGTTGTTATTGAGTATAGCAGAAACTAAAGCTTCACAAAAATGTAGAAGAGACTAGAAAAATAGAATGGAATGGGAATGACTCGTATATCCTGAATATAAATTTAAACTTCTAGATATAAAATATATAATAAATGGATTTATATATAAATTGGATGCATAAAGCTTTTATACTTTGGATTAAATTATACTATGATGCATTGTGTAGCATTAGATGCCACCAACACAGGACATGATTACATTGATGCAGGGCCCGTCATTCTGCTGCAGGGATCCCCCTTTGCTTCCCTCACGAAATGCAGGGATTTCCAGCGGGGGGGGCAGCAAAGGGGAATCCCTGCAGTAGAATGACAGGTGCTTCAGATGGATGGCAAGCACAAAATTCAGGGATTCCCAGTGGGGGGAAGCAAAGGGGGATCTCTGCCGCAGAATGACAGGTGCTTCGGCCAGCAACGGAAGTCCTGAGGCGGAGCATCCCAGTGGCTCTGGCAAACAGGGGGAAGCAAACAGTGGGTTTTGGGATGGGTTTGCATGCATTATTTCCTTTTACATTGATTCCTATGGGAAAAATTTGTTCTTCTGACAAACTTTTCTATTTACGAACCTAGTCATGGAACAAATTAAGTTCATAAGTAGAGGTATCACTGTACTACTTTCACTCCTCCAAGTTCTCCATTTTAAACTGCGGTGTTTTTTAAATTTATTTATTTGTTTGTTTGTTTGTTTGTTTATTTATTTAATTAATTATTTGTCAAGCATGTACAAGATAACAGATCTAAGTATAAACAGGGATATGAACACAGGAAATGGGTACAAATAAATGGGGACAGTAGGACAGGGATGGTAGGCACCAGTGTTCCATGTAAGCTGTGCGTGTGCGCACGTGTGCGCCCCAAAATACCCCCCACGCACCCTTTTCCACGGGCGCGCGCTCCCCATCCCCCTGCCAGCCCACGGGGGGGCGCGGGGGCGGGGAGGCGCTGGCAGTAGGAGGAAAGGGAGCCGCGACCGCCCCTGCCTCCCCACGGTGCCTTACAGACCTCTTAGGAATGGGGTGAGGTCCATAGTTAAAGTTATGGGAATTTGAGGTAATAAAAATAATAAGCAATAAGAATGAATATGTTGAATTATACATCCAGAGTTGGTTACAAGTAAATGAAATCCATTAAAATCAGTGAAAAAAAGCAGCAAAATTAAGTCTGAAGGCATCTAACTTCCTTGCATTCCTTTTAATTTTTTCACCAAATTTCATCCTATAAATAGTGCCTCTTAATATTATTATTTCAAAATCAGCCTTGATTTCCTCTGATTTCCTCCTGAAATTCAAAGAGATCTACTAGCCAATCCATTTATTAGATGCATATAAGTTATTGAAACACTATGTTTTAATAAGACTAACAACCAGCCAGCTGATATTCACTAAATAAGAGCAGATGTTAATGTTACCAGTATTGATGATATTGCATAGTTTGGTAATGAAATGTCTGCCAGGAAACCACTAAGCTCAGACAGCACCAAGGGCAATACAAGATGTAAAAATCACTGCTTATACTGTACATCTAAACTGGCAAAAGGGAGACATCATAGTTTGCAAAAAAAAACCAACCTCAAAATGCCAGCAACAAAAATACTAAATGAAAATGCATTGTGACCTTAAAAACTACAGAGGGCAAACATGGAATCAGTAAGAGAACAAAGTATATAATGCTGCCCAAGTTGTTCTATGTGGGTTGGGTGGCCATATAAAAGTGTTTTGAAAATAAATAAATTGATGGATTGATAGATTGACTGATTGGAACAGAACACAGGAGCACTGCAAATCTCATCATTTAATGGAAATACGTGGGTTTCAAAATATATGAGAACTACTGCAAATATCAAACAAGTCAAAAGACAAACTGAGCCAGGTTGAATGAGAATTTTTTTAAAAACACATGGTTTCCTTCCTCTAAGAAGGTTAGTATTGCATGTCTCGGAAAGTTTTAAAATCCAAATCTCTCTGAAGATTGTTGTATAATTTTGGCTTATTTAGTGTGAATTGAAATTGAGCTGTAAGAATTTCCTGTTGGAAACCTTCAATTAGTACCCAATTATTCCCAAGGACAGCTGAATGTTTTCTGTCAATAAAAGAGGCTGCTAGAAGAGTTCAGCCGATTTCAAAGCATGGCAAATCAATATGGGAAGAGGCACTCTTTCAATGTTTAATGTCCCAACTCATTTAAGGTTTTGAATGTCTATGTACAAACACTTTGTGTATTGAGCCCAGAAATAAATAGGCAGCCAGTGAAACTCTAAGAACAGATGGTGTATGCATAAGCCTAGCTGTACTATTGCAGCAGATGTATTCTGAGCCAGGTGAATGTTTAAAATCACCTTCAAGGGGAGACAACAACTAATATGATGTATGAATCCAATTTGAAATTTATCAGAACATCTGGATTACCATAGACAAATTATCCCTATCCCCAAAACAGTGCAGCTGATAGAGTAGCCAAGTGGACCCCAGGGGACTCAGGTCTACTAAAAGCATCTGCATTTCTATAATATATACCAGATTTTGTATAATGGATAATGGATGTCTTAGTAAAGATAGATAGAATTTTTGGGTTATTCTGATTCCAGATTGAAAGTGAACATTTTTTTCAATGTTCCATTGTTGAAAGAAAAAAAAATTAGTGCCACGGAGATGCTCAAGATAGAACCATTTTCCATGATATTGTGTTATTTAAACACAATTTTAAAAAGGAAAAAAAATGATTGTCATAAAGTTTGATACTAGTACTGCAGTTTATTGTTGTGATTTCATTTTTCCAGAATTCCAAAGTAAGGCTTATTTGGCACTAACATTCTATGATTTAGTTTAGTTTAAGCACTGTTAATTGTTTTTAATTTTCTTCAATATCAGATAATATCTATTATCTGCAAGGGACAGATTATTAAATAAATAAGGAGTTCAGTTTTTGGTGCTGCAAGAGAGTGCAGAAGAAATAAAGGCAGGGGTGGGTTGCTGGGGGTTCGCAGGGGCTCGGGAGTATCTCAAGCTAAGATTCTGTGCAATTCAGAGAATCCCCAAATACCACTCCTGGCTGGCTCCATCCAGCCTGTTTCATCCGTCTCAGGAGTCTCCATTCAACCCATTTTGTATGCAGGTAAGTGCAGGGAGCACACAGAGGCTCAGGGAGGGTGAAAAACGGGCCTACCTGAAGTTTGGAAAAGCTGGAAAGAGACCTGTTTCTCGCCTCCAGATGGTGTCCAAAGGCTGGGGAGGCCATTTTCATCCTCCCGGAGACTTGAGGAAAGACCTCTGTCGTCAGGCATGGGGGAATTGACATGTTCCTTCCCCCTAGGCTTATAAAATTTTTGTATGGTATGCTAGTGTGTATGATTGGTTTTTAACTTGTGGTGTTCTTAAAATTAATTTAATATTGGATTTGTCTTGTATTGCTGTTGCTGTGAGCCGCCCCGAGTCTGCGGAGAGGGGCGGCATACAAATCTGATTAATAAATAAATAAATAAATTCTGGAGCCCAGGAAGGGCAAAATTCAGTTAAAAAAAAAAATTAGGTTAAGGACCTTGGAGTACTAATTACAAAAGACCTGAGTGCCAAAGCCCACTGCAACAACATTGCCAAGAAGGCTTCAAGAGTAGTTAATCTAATCCTACATAGCTTCTGCTCTGGCAGTCTCACACTACTTACCAGAGCATACAAAACGTTTGCCAGACCCATCCTAGAATACAGCTCATTTGTTTGGAACCCATATCGCATCTCAGACATTAACACCCTTGAAAATGTCCAGAAGAGCCCTGCATTCCTCCTCCCGTAACAGAATACCGTATGAAACTAGACTATATAAATAAATAAATAAATTTCCCACCACCACCACCGTGATGCAGGAGGCGCCTCGGCCATGCCCAGCATGGCCATGCCAACCCAGCAACTGAGCAGAGAACCCCTTGCTAAAATGTTTGAAGCCCACCGCTGAATAAAAGTGAAGATAAACAGACATGGATCAAAGATCCCATTCAGGAGCATTTCAATGCCTATTAAGGCCTAGTAGTCAAACTGTAAAAGCTTCCCCAAATTAATATTCATTCCTTGTTCATATTCTTGTTTACATCCATACCTGTTATCTAGTACATGTTTGATAAATTAAACGAATTAATGAATCGATAATTAGAGGAGAAAAATATTGACATTCAAAGTGCAATCTTATTATTTTCACATAATGACTTATTCCTGCTTAAAACCAGGCTTGATTTTTCCCTTGTTCAGAGCATTCATAAAAGGGCTGCTTTGGCTAGAAGAAAACCCTCTTACTGCCTTCTCACATGGAAGATAAATAATCTGTGAGTAAGATTATGAGAGGTTTTTAAATTTGGTGTTTGTGATATTTGCAAAATGGAGCATCTCAATGCCTATTAAGGCCTAGTAGTCAAACTGTAAAAGCTTCCCCAAATTAATATTTTTTCTTTTAATTTTTTTAATGGTGGTTTAATAAGAAAGATTCTATAAAGACTTTCATATCAAGAGAAGAGAAGAGAAGAGAGGACAGGAGATAACACACTTATTATCAAATAGCTTTTTTAAACAAAGGTTCTCAGGAATAGTTTATTCACTGAAGAGCTGCCTAATATTTCAACATTTCAGTAGATCCCAGTAGCATCTGGAACCAGTGGGACTATTAGTTTTTCCAAAATATGTTCATTTGAGCTGTGGTGGCACAATGGTTAGAATGCAGTACCATAGGCTACTCCAATTTGGCAATTCAAATCCCACAAGCTCAAGGTTGACTCAGCCTTCTTGAAGTAGACCCAGAGACAGGGTTTGAGCAATCGGTACTTTTATTCAGCTCAGAGAATAAGTGACAGCTCAGCAAGGTAAAGTGACGATTCAGCGAGTACCGACTGGCTCTGCAGGGAGAAGCCGCTTCTTTTATACTTTTGCGGTTCCCGCCAAAGCGAGAGCCGGCCGCGTCTGAGCCAATCAGGAGCGACTTCCTGCTTGGGCTCAGACAGCGCTGGAAAAGAGGAACAAACTATTTACAGCGTTACAAGGTAGCCATTTCAGGATACAACACCCCTCCCCTCATAGTTGGACCCATCCATCAAGAAAGCCACGTGACGAAGTCGTCCAATCGGTGAGGCCTTCGAGACTCTCGCGCTGACCTGCGCAGTCCATTTTCTCCTTCGCCACTGACTGTGGAGGATGGCTCGCCGCTGTTCTCCCGGTGCGGCGGACTAGGCCTGGCGGGCCCAACGAAGGCCTCGGAGGACGAGGATGGCTCGGCGTCGCTGGATGGTTCCCCCTGGCCCGATAAGTCTCTCTGCGTGTTTCTTAGTTCGGGCAATGTATAAAAGTCTGTTGAGGGGGGAGAGTCCGAGTCAGCGGGTTGTTGTAATTGGTTTTCAGTTCGTTTCCGAATGTGGTCTATGTGTCGTTTCCACAAACGACCATCCTCCAGTTTAACAATATAAGTCTTGGGTGCATTTTGCTTAACAATAATTCCCTTCATCCAGTTTACATTTCCATCAAAGCATTTTACATATACATTTTGACCCAAATACATTTCTCTTTCTGGTTTTATGCACATTTGGTTATTATTCAAACAGAACCTTGGGTTTAACCTGTCTAGTGGTGACCTCAACTTTCTCCCCATCAATAACTCTGCAGGGCTTACATGTGTGTGCGAGTTAGGGGTAATGTGCTGGGTTAATAAGAATTGGTCCAAGTTCTGTTGCACATCTCCAGGGCCTGACCTGTGCAATGCCTCTTTTGCCACCCTTACGTAACGTTCTGCCAACCCGTTAGCCCAGGGCGAGTAAGGCGAGATGAGGGCATGTCTGACCCCCAGGCCATCTAGGAATAATTCGAATTGCCTGGCTGTTAGTTGTGGTCCATTGTCAGACACCAATAGATCAGGGCAACCATGGGATGCAAACAGTCTGCTCAATACCTTGATAGTGGCACTTGTGGTTATGTTGTTCATTGCTATTATTTCCAACCATTTGGAGAAAGCATCAACCACTATTAGGAAATACTGAGACCCCACTGGGCCAGCAAAATCAATGTGGATCCTAGACCAAGGGCCAGCAGGCTGTTCCCACTCAGCCGGAGTTGTTTTGGGGGGATTGGGCCTAGACTCTTGGCACGGGTCACACTTTGAAACCCAACTTTCAATATCAGCATCAAGCCCTGGCCACCATAAATGCCCCCTTGCTAGGCTCTTCATCCTGACAATCCCAGGATGGCCCACGTGTAACATTCTGAGTACCTTTTCCCTTAGGCGTTTGGGGATGATCACTCTATCCCCCCACAGCAAACAACCTTTTACATATGACAATTCAAGCCTTTTGTTCTTAAAATCACACAATTCAGGTTTAACAATATCATTTTGCCATCCCTTTAGAACACAGTTCACTACTTGTTTCAGGATTTGGTCTTGCTGCGTGTGTGCAGCTACCTCTTTTGCTGTGGTTAGTGGGTTTTCCTCGAGTTCTATCATTAGCACGTCTGTGGTTGGAACAGGGTCTTCTACCAAGTCTGCTATGGGGCATCTGCTGAGGCCGTCTGCATGATTGATTTCCTTCCCCCCCTTGTGGGTGAGCTCATACTGATACCCAGAGAGGAAAAGAGCCCATCTGATTAGTCTTGGAGACATAAAAGGTGGAGTGGGCTTGTTGGGGGCTAGCAGGCCTAGTAGGGGTTTGTGGTCAGTGACTAGCTCAAACTTTCTTCCAAAAATGTAATTGTGAAACTTCTTTACCCCTGCCACTAATGCCAGAGCCTCCTTGTCTAACTGGCTATAATTTCTCTCCGTGCTGGTCATGGTTCTTGAAAAAAATGCTATTGGGGCCTCTGTCTGATTAGGTAGAACGTGAGCTAGGACTCCTCCTATGCCGTACGGCGAAGCGTCGCACGTGAGCCTAATGGGTAGTGAGGCACTATATTGGACTACTACACTTTTAGAAGTTAGTAAATTTTTTATTTGAGCAAAGGCTTCACGTTCAATTTTCCCCCATGTCCAGCGGGCTTCCTTCTGGAGTAAACGATGGAGAGGCTCTGCTACTGTTGCCTTCTGCTTTAAAAAAACGGAATAAAAATTAAGGAGGCCCAAAAATGCTTGCAACTCACTCTTATCTCGTGGCTCTGGGGCTTCTCTAATTGCTCTCAGCTTCTCAGTTGTGGGGTGGATACCTTCCTTATCTATTTTATATCCTAGGAATTCAATACTGTTAGTTCCCCAGACACATTTATCAGGCTTGATTCGTAACCCTTTGTCCTGTAGCCTCTTAAGTACTTCCCTTATTCTTTTGTTCACTTGTTCCTGGTTTTCCCCTGCAATTAAGATGTCATCAAAATATGGGATGGCCCCATTTACCCCTGACAATAGGCGTTCCATGATGCTCTGGAATATCCCTGGGGCTATGCTCACCCCAAACTGTAACCTCGTGCATTTGAAAGCCCCCCTGTGCGTTACAATTGTTTGAGCGTTTGCTGTTTGTTCATCGACCGGAAGTTGCTGGTAAGCCTGCGCCAGGTCGATCTTTGCGAACCTTTTCCCCTCCCCCAGGGAGTGTAAGAGTTGTTGCACAACCGGAATGGGGTAGGGGTGGTGTTGGAGTGCCTTATTCAGGGTTGATTTGTAATCAGCGCAAACTCTTAAGGAGCCATCTGGCTTCAGGGGTGTCACTATGGGAGTTTCCCATGGCCCCTGTTCCACAGGGACCAAGATACCTTGACTAATGAGTTTGTCCAGCTGTAAGTCTAGCTTGGGGAGAAGCGGGAGGGGAACCCTGCGAGGTTTCAGTCTAACTGGTGGGACCTTGGGGTCAATAGAGAAAGATATGGGGGTTCCCTTATACAATCCTAAGGTGGGGCTGAACACTTCAGGGAACTCTTTCACAAAGTTAGGCATAATATCACAGTTTACATTACACACACCCGAAATTTCAATCCCCAACGGTTCCATCCATGCTAGCCCTAGCAGGGAGTGTTTGGCCCCCGTCACAATAAGCATGGGAAGGGTACATTTGACATTCTTAAATACAATAGGTACATTTGCAGTTCCCAGGACCGAGATTACCCCCCCTTGGAAGTCTCTGATCACCAAAGAGGTTTGAATTAGGTCAGCCTCAGACACATTAGGCATATATAGCTTAAATTTTTCCCAGGGCATGATGGTATATCTCGAACCCGTATCTAGCTCCATTGAGCAAGGCTGGTTATTTAGCAACAACGAGATAACAATTTTAGCCCCCTTTTTGGTTGCCGTGTTATTCACGGAATATTGAGAGTTACCTCTATTGTAGTCTCGGTTAGCGGTGGGGTAATTCCTTTGACCCGAGTTGCGGAACGGTCTCCTTTCTCGCGATTGGGGGGGGTGGTTTTGGGGTCGCTGGTATTGTTGTGTGGCAAAAGTTTCTTCTGGTGCCGTTGCCCTGCATGCGATGGCGATGTGGCCTCTCCGGTTGCAACGGCGGCAAGTGGTGTCGCGGAATGGGCATCGATGGCGCTGGTGATTTCCCCGGCAGCCCGCGCAGGGGGCTGGATGAGTAGCTCTAGGGTGTCTCGGTTGGTCTTGCAGGAGGAGGCAGTCGTCCCCGTTGCTAGTTAGCTGGCCGCGGACGTCTGTTCCCATGGCGCTGGGAGACTCGGCGTCGATTTTGGCAATGGTTTCTCGCCTTCCGTGCTCTTTTAATTCTCTTGCCGCTGCGTCGGCTGCTTCCGCGGTTTGCGCTAATTTGATTACGGTTTGTAGAGTCGGCTCATCTTCGGTGAGGAGTTTACTTCTCACTGTGTGGTTCTTCATGCCGAAAATCAAGGCGTCGGTGAGGCGAGCTTCCGGATCTTGAAACTTGCATTGAGCGAGTACCGTTCGAAGCCGCGTTGTGAATTGGCTTATCGACTCGGTTTCTCTCTGAGCCATCATGTGAAATTGATGCCGGTAAACCACGGCTGGTCTGGTTGGTTTAAAATGGCTCGCTAGTTTCTGTTGAAGGACGTCCCACGCTGTGGCTCTTGCTTGTTCTGGTTCGGTGAGAGTTTGGGCAAGTCTACGGATCTCTGCGCCGCAGTAGTTTAGAAAAATAGCCCGTCTGCGATCGGCTCCGGCGTCCTGCATTCCCGCCGCCTCGAGGAATATCTCGAAGGTGGCCATGTACTCGTCCCAAGTCATTTTCTCGGCATCGAAAAGTTCTGGAGCCTGGCCGATCTGGATTTTGTCCATGTTGCACGCGAAGTTCTTCCGTTCGTTCGTCGCCAGTGAAGTAGACCCAGAGACAGGGTTTGAGCAATCGGTACTTTTATTCAGCTCAGAGAATAAGTGACAGCTCAGCAAGGTAAAGTGACGATTCAGCGAGTACCGACTGGCTCTGCAGGGAGAAGCCGCTTCTTTTATACTTTTGCGGTTCCCGCCAAAGCGAGAGCCGGCCGCGTCTGAGCCAATCAGGAGCGACTTCCTGCTTGGGCTCAGACAGCGCTGGAAAAGAGGAACAAACTATTTACAGCGTTACAAGGTAGCCATTTCAGGATACAACACTTCTATCCTTTCGAGGTGTGTAAAATGAGGACCCAGATTGTAGGGGACAAGAGGCTGATTCTGTGAACCGCTTATAGAGGGCTGTAAAAGCACTATGAACCAGTATATAAATCTAAGTGCTATCACTATTACTATCTACCTACCCCTTGCCTTTAAGCAGCACATTTTATTATTACATTTCTGTTTGGTGATTTATATCAATATGATACTACTTAGTCTATTGGTTATAGGACTTTTGTGGTTATTGGTAATATGGTTGTTCAGAAATGAATAAAAAGGAAGCACATAAATATTTAAACAAATAAAATATTTGCCATGCTCAATATTAGCTTAACTTTTTAAAGTCCACCCTCTTGTTTTATTAATATAACCCTAACCTCTGAAACAATTGAATTGTTTGATAGAGCTATGCATCTCCTTATATTGAAAGAATACCATTCATATTATGGTACACTGATTTAATGTTTTTATGTACAGAGCTAATAGACACATATGTAGTCTCAATGGAATCTCAAGTCAATTGCAAAAACATTGTTTCCAATCTCAATGTGCTTTGGAAGGATTGTAAAAGTAAATTGATATTCTGGCATTGAATCTGAAACAGCACCAGCACTATGATTTTCCTATAATGAAAGACAAATGGTAGTAAAATGTTTGCACCCACTGTTTCCATTCAGTGACTAACTATTGTTAACATTATTTTCCAAGCATATGGCATTCTATATTTCCAATTCCTCTAACCCACAAAGGCTTTCAAAGCATAGTAGGTGCACATCCCAAAATAAAAATACATAGAAACATAGAAACATAGAAGACTGACGGCAGAAAAAGACCTCATGGTCCATCTAGTCTGCCCTTATACTATTTTCTGTATTTTATCTTAGGATGGATCTATGTTTATCACAGGCATGTTTAAATTCAGTTACTGTGGATTTACCAACCACGTCTGCTGGAAGTTTGTTCCAAGGATCTACTATTCTTTCAGTAAAATAATATTTTCTCATGTTGCTTTTGATCTTTCTCCCAACTAACTTCAGATTGTGTCCCCTTGTTCTTGTATTCACTTTCCTATTAAAAACACTTCCCTCCTGAACCTTATTTAACCCCTTAACATGTTTAAATGTTTCAATCATGTCCCCCCTTTTCCTTCTGTCCTCCAGACTATACAGATTGAGTTCATTAAGTCTTTCCTGATACGTTTTATGCTTAAGACCTTCCACCATTCTTGTAGCCCGTCTTTGGACCCATTCAATTTTGTCAATATCTTTTTGTAGGTGAGGTCTCCAGAACTGAACACAGTACTCCAAGTGCTCTATATAGCGGGATCATAATCTCCCTCTTCCTGCTTGTTATACCTCTAGCTATGCAGCCAAGCATCCTACTTGCTTTTCCTACTGCCCGACCACACTGCTCACCCATTTTGAGACTGTCAGAAATCATTACCCCTAAATCCTTCTCTTCTAAAGTTTTTGCTAACACAGAACTGCCAATGCAATACTCAGATTGAGGATTCCTTTTCCCCAAGTGCATTATTTTACATTTGAAATACAAAAAGGGAATGAATTCTTTTTGAAAAACTGCAGTCTTTATGATATGATATAGTTTGAAGAAACACTATAGATAATCCATTGAAGCATATTTTGAATATGATCTCATCCTC
Source organism: Erythrolamprus reginae (assembly GCF_031021105.1). Taxonomy (NCBI): domain Eukaryota; kingdom Metazoa; phylum Chordata; class Lepidosauria; order Squamata; family Dipsadidae; genus Erythrolamprus; species Erythrolamprus reginae. The sequence goes on from NC_091953.1 coordinate 61,080,467, forward strand.
TGCTTTGTCATGAAAATGTTGCATTCCATACCAGTTTGGAGAATAAAGTTTTTTCCACACACCCAGATACTTACATACTTGGAGTAGGAAAGTTTCATAGAGGTATCTCAGTACGGTGTTCACAAAACCACAGCATGAGCTTTGAATCCTTTGTTTCTCATACCTACATTACTGAAATTTTGTGGATAATTTATCTAGAGAACCCTACATTCGTGCTACTTTGTAGACAGTCTTACAACGAGAGAAATGCATATTTCTGGCTAAAAGATAACAGGTAATCCTCCCAGATCTGCAAACCTCATTAAATTCTGATGGAAAAGAATTACATCACTTCTTTATTTAAAAGCCAAAATGTATATATTACTTATATGTAACAACCTGATTGTATATGTCTAAAACTTGACATTTGATCTATTCATAAGACGATATATTCTTTGGTTTTTAATTGAAACCCAATTCTACCCCCAAAAATGTAGTTATTATCAATGTAGTTATTCCAAAGTAAATCCTGTTTTGGGTTCAAAATGTGTTTTTTAAAGTAGGGTTCTGAACAGAATCTTGTGTTGTGTGTCAGAATGGCTATTTATAGTAGCCAAAAATAAACTAAAATCTAATTAGTCAGCTATCTATATAATAATAGATGCTTTAGTTACAAATTTATTTGATGGCAAATTGCCTTGTTCTTTGTAGACTCCAAGAGAAGTATTTTCCTGGCAGGCAATGGTGAAATGGAGTGTAAATGTTTTAAATTATTTAAAATATCAAATAACTCTCCAAGAAAAAGCTCAGCAAACTTGGCTAAATAGATGCTAAGTGCTTTAAATTGAGCAAGGTATGTATGGTGTTGAAATATGAATGAGGAAATGAAAGTTTCTTCAAAAGGGCTTTCTTTCATCAGTGTTACAGTACATGAAATACTGTATACTACAGATTTTCCAGATTAAACACATTTCCTTACAGGAAATTGAGAGAGAAAACCTGATTAGGTTGTAACCAGTGATGGGTTGCTACCGGTACAGCCCAGTTCTATGAACCGGTAGCGGTGACAGGGGCAGGAGGCTCTGCCCACCCACCCCAGGTGCTTATATTTATTTATTTATGATTTGATTTGATTTGATTTGATTTGATTTGATTTGATTTGATTTGATTTGATTTGATTTGATTTGATTTGATTTGATTTGATTTGATTTGATTTGATTTGATTTGATTTGATTTGATTTGATTTGATTTGATTTGATTTGATTTGATTTGATTTGATTTGATTTGATTTGATTTGATTTGATTTGATTTGATTTGATTTGATTTGAATGCTGCCCCTGTCCAAAGAGTTGGAGCGGTCACAGGATACAATATAAAACAGTGAATATAAAACAAATCTAATCAGTTGAAAAACTACATAAGCTAAAACCCCAAATATTAAAATCAATTAATCAATTCAATCACAGCCATACATCACATTTATTGGCCATGGGGTCTAGATCTAATTGCCCCAAGCCTGGTGACATAAGTGAGTCTTGAGACTCTTGCAAAAGGTGAGGAGGGTGGGGGGCAATGCGAATCTCTGGGGGGAGCTGATTCCCGAGGGCCGGGGCCCCCACAGGGAAGGCTCTTCCCCTTAGCCCCACCAAACAACATTGTCTGGTTGACGGGACCTGGAAAAGGTCAACTCTGTGGGACCTGACCAGCCACTGGGATTCATACGGCAGAAGGCGGTCCCGTAAGTAATCTGGCCCAATGCCATGTAGAGCTTTGTAGGTCACTTTGAATTGTGAATTATGAAGATAAGTTAAAAGTTAGCTAGTCCTAAGTGGTCCAGGAATTAATTTATGTGAATACAATCTATCAATCAATCGATCACTGAGAAAATTCTCACTGTGGCTTACTTATAGGCAAACAAACATAGCATAGAGTTATAATACAACAGGCTTTCCCCTATTGTCGCCGTTCAATATAGAAGTCAGAAAATATACATCTTCATAATGTTTTTCCAAGCTATGTTTTTTCATTCTTCTGTCAGTTTTTATTTCTCATGGTTTACAGCTCCCTCAATTGCTTTTCTAGTCATTGATGTATATTGATTCCGAAATATTTTCTTCGAAATGATGTTCAGTTTAAGACAGAAACTTGCTCAGACTCGTTGTCCTCCTATGCTCTGTAAAATGAATGGCTCTCCAAGGCTAAAACATAAATCTCTCTTACCATCTAGTAAGCAATTGAACTTGGGACCTTCACTATATCAGAATGAACATAGAATTTTGCTATACCATTCTGGCTTTATGTTCTTAATTGAGTTGTTCATTGCTTTGGAATGATTAATGAATGGAAACATCGTGGGATACCCACAATGAAAAAAATAATAATATACAGTGGTACCTCGAGATACGAGTTTAATTCGTTCCGGACCTGGGCTCTTAAGTCGAGCAGCTCTTATCTCGAACGACTTTTCCCCATAGGAATTAATGTAAATAATTTTAATTGGTTCCAGCCCTCAAAAAACTCACAAAGTTAGTCTAAATTATGCAGAAAGACATGTTTTTAATGAAGAAATGTACATGTACATATAAATGAATAATGAAGTTTCTTTCACTTAACTTGTAAACTTTCTTAAACTTTTAAATTTACATATGTTCAACTTCTCTGCCACCCAATCCTGTAGGACAGAGGTCCCCAACCCTTTTTGCACCAGGGACCGGCTTTAAGCGATCAAGAGAGGAATGGGTGAATGAATGGACGGAGGGTGGGAAGGAAGGAAGGAAAGAGGGAAGGGACAGGAACAGAGGAAGGAAGCAAGGAAACTTATGAAAGGGGAGAGTAAGAGAGGAATGAGTGAAGGGAGGGAGGGAGGGAAGAAGGTGGGAAGGAGAAAGAAAAGAAGAAATAGAGGAAGGGAAGGTAAAAGAGAGAAAGAAAAAGAGCAAGAAAGAAAGAAAGAAAGAAAGAAAGAAAGAAAGAAAGAAAGAAAGAAAGAAAGAAAGGGGGAAGGGACAGGAACAGAGGAAGGAAGCAAGGAAACTTATGAAAGGGGAGAGTAAGAGAGGAATGAGTGAAGGGATGGAGGGAGGGAAGAAGGTGGGAAGGAGAAAGAAAAGAAGAAATAGAGGAAGGGAAGGTAAAAGAGAGAAAGAAAAAGAGCAATAAAGGAAGCTGCAAGCACCCCCCGAGCCCCTCAGGCCGGCTGCAACCTTTTAAAACACGCGCGCCGCTTCGCAGCTGTCTCCTGAAGCCGAACGTGGAAGTTAGCGTTTGGCTTCAGGAGACAGCTCCTTGGCGCTTGTATCTCGAATTTGGGCTTGTAAGTAGAACAAAAATATCTCTCCACTCCCAGCTCTTATCTCGAGTTGCTCTTAAGTAGAGCAGCTCTTATGTCGGGGTTCCACTGTAGTAGATTTTTATACTTCAGGGGATACTTGCCTTAACTAAAGAAAAGTATCTAAAGGGTCCATCCCTTTATAGCACTTGCATGTCATCGATGACAAGCAAATAAAAGCAAGGCAAGCAAAAAAGAAAAAAGAAAACCCTTTGAGAATACATCTGCCAACAATTCATGACATGCAACATGAAAGAGCACAGCCCAAGTCCCCAAATCTTTTAACCTAACCCTACCCCCTGCCACTTGTTCAGATGCAGTTGGCACCGACCCTTGCATCCATATAAACCAGTTTGGTTTATATGGTGTAGTCCCCACCTGCTTGCTTTTTCTAAGGCACGGAAAATCATTCATTTCTGGTGGGCTATTTCTGGTGGATGGATGGATGGATGGATGGATGGATGGATGGATGGATGGATGGATAAATGAATAAATAAATGAATAAACAAACAAACAAACAAATAAATAAATCCAAATTACAGAATCAGCATGGTAAAGTCTTGTGATTATATCATAGAAACATAGAAACATAGAAACATAGAAACATAGAAACATAGAAACATAGAAACATAGAAACATAGAAACATAGAAACATAGAAACATAGAAACATAGAAACATAGAAACATAGAAACATAGAAACATAGAAACAAAGAAACATAGAAACATAGAAACATAGAAACATAGAAACATAGAAACATAGAAACATAGAAACATAAAAGATTGACGGCAGAAAAAGACCTCATGGTCCATCTTATCTGGCCTTATACTATTTCCTGTATTTTATCTTAGGATGGATATATGTTTATCCCAGGCATGTTTAAATTCAGTTCTATTCCTAATCAATTAAGCCATTTTATTGTTTGATAGACATCTCACTGTAGAATGAGAGGATTCCGCAGACAGCCTTCTTATATAATATTTCTAAATATTTTTTTCCTCAGAACTCCCATTGGTTCTATATAATTATTCCTTTTATTTTTCCTTGCTTGTCAAGAAATAAGCTTACATGAATTAAGTGAGGTAATAGTGTTTCCCTTGCCCTAAAGCTCAATTGATAATGTAAATTAGGCAAAGGGTTCATTGGGGGCCCTTGTACCTATATGTCCTTTGGTACCTCAACTAAGCCCATTCACAGGTGACTTCATTCTAGCTACTGTTGTCAACACATTAGTATTTTTGCATTTTGTTTATTATAAACCACTTTATTTAGGACTAGCTTACATCTATTTGGAAGCTACAGTTGGAATAGAAGATGACCAGGCTGTTGACTGGGATATCTGGTTATATATACATTCTACATCTCATAGTTAATATGTAGTTCATTCTGTAGTTCATGTTCATAATATGTAGTTTAACTGTGACTTAAACATGGGACAATTACTTTTGCTGCTCAGTTATATATAATTTATATATAATCCTTTATATATTAATTTGACTTTCCAATTTTGCTTGGGTTGGCTGAATCCATAAGTAGTTCCTTGATTATAGTATTCTTTCTTTCCAGGCTGTATACTGAATGTTGTTTCCTGCTGATCTAGGCATTGGTTAATGCAGTGTTTCCCAACCTTGGCAACTTGAAGATATCTGGACTTCAACTCCCAGAATTCCCCAGCCAGCGAATGCTGTTTGGGAAATTCTGGGAGTTGAAGTCCAGATATCTTCAAGTTGCCAAGGTTGGGAAACACTGGGTTAATGAAGGCGATGTGTCTGAGTTCTTTATTTCCTTCTTCAACTGTTGACTAATATTTTTAAAAACTTTGTAGAAGCAGCAGTTTAAAACTATGTTGGTTACAACAGATAGCTTTGAGATTCTTAAGAGTGCATCTCATATTCCGCTGAAAATATATAGAGTCACAATTATTTTTTACCAACATGGTCACACAAATTATTATATTAAGAGTCTTCTCATTTTACTTACAGCCTGCACAGCTGAATGTATAAATTGTACTGTTGGTCACAATCTTCCATAATTTTGTATTATTAAGAAAGAATCTGTATTTATACGAGGAAAGTTCTTCTGTTTACCATGTTCTCGGTGACATGAGAGTTTAATATACTACCCCGGAAAATGTAAAGCAAAATTAAAGCATGGCAGATCACTTGTCCTTTGAGATTGGTGCCAAACGTATTTTGTGGTGTTCCAATGAAACAGGACACTTCCACTGCAATAAAGTCACATAGAAAAGAAAGCAATATGTGAAGTTTTTATTTTTACAGGATAGCTGGAATTTCAGACTTTCCAAGTTTTATTATTAGAGTTTATTAGTAATTTTATGTATCTGGTTTTATTAAATGATTTAGATGTAGATTTTTTCCTAATATTTGCACAGTATTGATGAACATGCCAAAGTGTTTTGATATTCTCACTTTCATATAGTCAGAACTTTGAAATCTAGATGACACTACTTGTGTTTTGTATAGCTTTTTCCTTTAACTAGAGAAGCCATGTTTAGCCTGGCCTCAACAACCTTTCTGAGCGGATTATAAATGAGGGGGTCCTATGTGCAAGAGGACTGAAAGTCGGAAGACATATGTCTGCCATAAGGAAAAAGGGGAGTATTGGAACTACTAACTGACTAAGAGCTATTAACCTCTTGGGAGTGTGAAGGTTAGGACAAAAGGAAATGTAGGAACTACATATATTCCTATCATTGTGAATGAACTGCAGTGAAGCTCTGGATAACATCATGAACAATAATAATTCTTCTTCAACAAACACGGAAACATTTTGGAATCACATTGGTTTTATATTTGATTACTTAGATGATAAATAGATAGGTCTACATAGATAATTTAATTTAACAGAAAGGATACATTGTAAAAAAGAACAAGAATGATTACTTGTACCACAATTTTTCTCAAACATAGATTTTAATATAAAGAATCTCTTCTGGGATAAAGAGAAATGTGTACTGCCAGGAACAGATGAATGCCATGAAAATAATTTTTAAAAATATCAGTACATTATTGTAGATATGCACATATGTCATAAACTGATATTATTTATTTCTAACTCTTCAAAAAGTTACACCCTTAATTGTTTTTCACTTCATGGTTACATCATAAATATAAATTGTACACATGTGACCATGGCTCATTTTTATATTTACAGAATATATAATTTGTCTTCTTCCTAATCTTCCTAAGCCTGAAAATTCCAGTCTTGAATTGTTCTTCTGAACCCAGGAGGGAGAGATAGACCAGAGCTCCATATGAAGAAACTTCTGAGCATAAGATATAAGCATGCATACTTTATTTTAAAAGTTATATAAGAAGAGAAAACAAATTATGGAAACAAATTAATATTTGTTCTTAAAAAATAGAAATAAGTAAAAACTAAAGGCAAATTACATATATTGAAAGGAATATATAATTTAAAATACAAATACAATTACTGCTACACTCTTTTCTTAGTGCCTGATGACTACCGCGTTTCCCCGAAAATAAGGTCCAGGAGGGAAGTGTTTTTAATAGGAAAGTGAACACAAGAACAAGGGGACACAATCTGAAGTTAGTTGGGGGAAAGATCAAAAGCAACATGAGAAAATATTATTTTACTGAAAGAGTAGTAGATCCTTGGAACAAACTTCCAGCAGATGTGGTAGATAAATCCACAGTAACTGAATTTAAACATGCCTGGGATAAACATATATCCATCCTAAGATAAAATACAGAAAGTAGTATAAGGGCAGACTAGATGGACCATGAGGTCTTTTTCTGCCGTCAGACTTCTATGTTTCTATGTTTCTATGTAAGACCTCCCCAGATAATAAACCTTCACCCCACTACCAAAATAAACTTTCCTCCAAAAAAACCCTTCCCCCCAAAATAAGTCCTCTTCGAAAATATTTAAATGTGCATCCTGTCCCCGCCATTTCCTATGGTTAGAATTAGGGAGATGTCAGAGAAATATCTAAATTTTCTGTTTAGAACAGTGGTGGATACCAGTCACACAGTAGATTCTTCCAGAATAAAAGCACGACACCATGGAGATTCTTTCTTGCAGAAGGGTCTTTTATTTTCAGTTCCAAAACACACCAGCATCAAACATTAACTTCTTACAACTCACCCACACCCGCACAGGGCGTAATCCAATATATTCAAACACTGACCAATCATATCGTTTGGAGCAGAGTGATTGCATCACTCTGCTGATTCATTGTCATTGCATCATCCCGTAGAAGTGCTGAATTACCATGATTATGCATTTATAGTACTGCTACTGGGCTTGGAATATTACATTGAGGCCTATACTCCGACAGGAGACAGATCTGGAAATCAGGTAAAATGGCAAGAGGAACCCTGTCTTACTCCATGTGCCCCAAAATAATAAGACCTTCCTGAAAATAGGGCCAAACACTTATTTCAGTGTTCAAAAAATATAAGACAGGCTCTTACTTTGGGGAAAACACGGTATCTCAATGTCAGATTTTAAATATCAGATGTACGGTAATTATCAAATGATTTTTGAGGCCTTGTTCTTCTAATACTGCTTACCCATCTATTGTCCCCAAAGTACTGTCTATTGTTGGGATTATGAATTAGTTACAAGTTGTAAATGTATATATTCTTAAATTAGCAAATTGGAAAAAATGGATTTAGTATTGTATATAAAGTTTGGATATATTTATATAGAGCAGTGGTTCTCAACCTTTCTAATGCTGCAACCCCTCATGTTGTGGTGACCACCAACCATAAGTCTAGCGCCAATTCTCCCAACAGAGCTTTAGCTGATTGGCAGAAAGATCAGAGGGACACCCCCACTCTAAATGCCTGATTGGTCGGATTGTAAAAATATGTTCCATGGTGCCAGAATAGAAGCTTTAGTTCCTAACACCATGGGAAATTTGTCTTTTCCCATGGTCTTAGGCGACCCCTGTGAAATGGTCATTCTACCCCCAAAGAGATCCCAGAACCACTGATAAAGAGACCAGAATATCTCCGGGACCGCCTTCTGCGGCACGAATCCCAGCAACCGGTTAGGTCCCATAGAGTTGACCTTCTCCGGATCCTGTCGATAAAACAATGTCGTCTGGCGAGACCCAGGGGAAGAGCCTTCTCTGTGGCAGCCCTGACCCCCTGGAATCAACTCCCCCTGGAGATTAGGATTGCCCCCACCTTCCTTGCCTTTCGCAAACTCCTTAAAACCCACCTCTGTAGCCAGGCATGGAGAAATTGATTCCCCTCGGCCGTTTCCGCTTCATGTATGGTTTGTATGAGATATATGATTGTTTTTTATATTAAGGGTTTTAAATAGTTTTAACTATTGGATTTGTACTGTTTTGTTGTTGTGAGCCGCTCCGAGTCTCCGGAGAGGAGCGGCATACAAATCTAATTAATAATAATAATAATAATAATAATAATAATAATAATAATAATAATAATAATTTAGGAGGAGAAATAACTTGATGGAAATGTTTAAACAGGGATGTTATGTCATATCCAATGTTTTTCTTTTTAAATTGTAGTGTTTTTAAAAAAAATTAAAGAAATTTTGGGCCCAATTCTTGTTGTACATCGAGGACTTCCTGTGCTTGATAAAAGCACAGTTCTGCCTTCTCATAATAATATCGAATGACCTAAGTGCTAAAGCCCACTGCAACAATATCGCCAAAAAAGCCTCTAGAGTTGTTAACCTGATCCTATGCAGCTTCTGCTCAGGCAATTTCACACTACTCACAAGGGCCTACAAAACTTTTGCCAGACCCATCCTAGACTACTGCTCATCTGTCTGGAACCCATACCACATCTCAGACATCAACATCCTGAAAATGTCCAAAGATATTTCACCAGAAGAGCCCTTCACTCCTCCACTCGAAACAGAAGTATCCTACGAGAATAGACTAACAATCCTGGGCCTGGAAAGCCTAGAACTACGGCGCCTAAAACACGATTTGAGTATTGCCCACAAGATCATATGCTGCAATGTCCTACCTGTCAACGACTACTTCAGCTTCAACCGCAATAACACAAGAGCACGCAACAGATTAAAACTTAATACGAACCGCTCCAAACTTGACTGTAAAAGATATGATTTCAACAATCGAGTTATCGAAGCGTGGAACTTATTACCGGACTCAATTGTGTCAACCCTTAACCCCCAACATTTCTCCCTTAGACTCTCTACGATTGACCTCTCTAGGTTCCTAAGAGGCCAGTAGGGGGCGTACATAAGTGCACTGGTGTGCCTTTCGTCCCCTGTCCAATTATCTTTCCTTTCTTTCACCTATCTTATATATTCTCTTCCTTTCATTTATCCTCTCCTCTAAGTTCACTTTCACCCTCTTTTATATTATCACATGTCTATTTTCTTCCTATGTATTTGTGTATTGGACAAATGAATAAATTAAAAAAAATGAATACAATTTTGTTTTGGAGACCCTGCAGAATTCTTGTGGCATTGCCCTTATCCTTGCACTGGAAGTCCAGTGCAAGCAGGTAATAAAAGTGCAACTGTTTCCACTGCAAGCTTTTGTTTTCCTAGCTCTTGCCTTCATAGCACATTGGGAGGCATTAATTTTTAAGTACGTTTCTCCCATACTTTGCTTCTTCATTGGATGGGCTGACTGCCAGCCATGCCTCCCAGCTGATCACTTAGTCAGCAGAAGCTGCAATCCAGAAAGTGCAATTGATGGGAAAGCAGAGATAGGCTGCCTTAAAAACAGCTTGAAGATTGTGGGACGAGAGTGGGAGATTACCTGGGACCTGTCCAGAAATGTGGTCAATGATGGGAAGTTTGGGAGGATTCACAAAGAAATCGTCCCAGCTTTCCAAGGTTTCTAATTTGTTTTTCAATTTCTCTACACCCTCATGAGTGATTGGATGTCTGGATGCTAGGGTTGAAAAAGGATTAAATATAATTAATAATTAATAATAATTAATAATAATAATAATTTATTAGATTTGTATGCCGCCTCTCTCCGAAAACTCGGGGTGGCTTACAACATAACATCAATACAATATAAATACAAATATAATGTTAAAAAATTAAAAAACTAATTTAAAACACATTGTTATAAAAACTTTATGTACTACACAATCATACACACTCAAACCGACTGAACATAATCATAATAAAGGTCAGTGAAAAAAGGAGGGGGGAGATTAATCCCCCCATGCCTGGCGACAAAGGTGAGTCTTCAACATTTTACAGAAGACAAGGGGGGTAGGGGCAGTTCAAATCTCAGGGGGGAGTTGATTCCAGAGAGCCAGGGCCGCCACAGAGAAAGCTCTTCCCCTGGGTCCCACCAGACGGCATTGTTTTGTCGATGGGACCCGGAGAACGCCAACTCTGTGGGACCTAATCGGCCGCTGGGATTTGTGCAGCAGAATTGCTAACTTTCTACAACACTCCATGGCCTGCACTGGCTGTCGATCAGTTTCTGGTCACAATTCAAAGTGTTGGTGATGACCTTTAAAGCCCTACATGGCATTGGACCAGAATACCTCCGGAACTGCCTTCTACCGCATGAATCCCAGCGGCCGATAAGGTCCCACAGAGTTGGCCTTCTCCGGGTCCCATCGACTAAACAAAGTCATTTGGTGGGACCCAGGGGAAGAGCCTTCTCGATGGCGGCCCTGGCCCTCTGGAATCAACTCCCCCCAGAGATTAGAACTGCCCCCACCCTCCTTGTCTTTCGCAAGTTACTTAAGACCCACCTGTATCACCAGGCATGGGGAAACTGAGACACCTCCCCCAGGCTTTTACATTTTATGTATGGTATGTGTGTGTTATATGGTTTTTAAATGATGGGGTTTTTTAGATGTTTTTTAATATTAGATTTGTTTCCATTGTAACATTGTTATTATTATTGTTGTGAGCCGCCCCGAGTCTTCGGAGAGGGGCGGCATACAAATCTAATAAATTATTATTATTATTATTATTATTATTATTATTATTATTACTACTACTACTACTATTATTATTATTATTATAGGTTATGGCCACATCTAAACTCTGTTAAAATAAACTTCAGCCTTCTTATTGTATTCTGAAAATTTTCTGATTTCACATTTGTGAAAATGTTCAACTACACTTAACATATGTAATCAGACAAATGTTCCTCATTCTTTTCTGAAGAATACCATATGGGCTCTGAATACTAACATAGCAGTTCTTGACAGGAATACTTCCAAAAGGAAGCCATTACATCAGCCTTCAGCATTGAGGCAGTCTATACCAAACTGATCCCAGTTGCGAAACAATTAAATGAGGAAAGCTTATATGATGAAAAGTCTCTCTGTCTGTCAAGACCAATCAAAGTAACTTGCTAATGGCCAAAAGCCAGCTGGTTGGGGCCACCTGTTTCACATCTAATATCCTATCATTCACGTTGTTCTACCTCTCCCTACCTTTTTCTATTTTGAATAATCTTTCATCCGCCATCTTCTCTTCTTTATTCTCCCTCTCCTAGAATGATATGTGTTCTGCCGGGGTGTCTCAACCACCCGTAATTACAGGAAGACACACACCACACGATAAAAGGAAAACTCAAAAGTTTTTATAAACAGAAAAACAGAAACAGCTCCCTTTTTAAATGTCAAAGGGATTTTCTGGTACACACACGGCACAGGTGAAATGCAGTCCAATTGCTCACCCAATAACTGGGAAATTGAGTCCAATTCTAAAGTCCAGAGAGTCCACACACACAATCTTGAACAGCAAAAACCACGATCTTGAAAAAACAATGAATCAGGTAAACTGCCATGAGGCTAAAACACCAGGCTACGTTTTCATCTGTAGCACTAATTACAGCAGCCCTACCCAACCACAGGGGGCCTCATTTTCTCTTGTAATAATCCTTCAGTTGTTGTCTCCTATGCATCACTCTACGCATGCATGGATGTGTCATTAATTTTTGTTCAGAATCCAGGGATGATACAGATGACTGATCTCCTCCTAGGCTGTCTGCCAAACTCCCCTCTTCCCTGTCACTCACGCTTCCTTGGTCATAGGAGACTTCGTCGGCAGATTCTACTGGGAGCAAAACAGGCCTGCGGCATGTGGATGTCTCCCCCACCTCCACCTCCACATTCCTTGGGGCAGGAGCTGGCCAAGAGCTAACCACAACAATATGGAAAGGCTATTCCTTATTATGAGAAGGCAGAACTGATGGTTTTAAGAAAAATTCTGAAATTACACAGGACTTCACAAAGTTAAGTATATTCTAGGCAGAAGTCAAGCATGGCATTTTTATCAGTAGTGAGTTTTACTTACCTTCGCTACTGGTTCAGAACTGTGAATGCAGGCATGGGGCGCTTCTACACATGCGCAGAATCTTCTGCACATGGGCAGATCATCTCTGGTGATGTTGGGGCAGGTGGGCGGAACCAGGATGAACCGGTAGCAACCCACCACTGATTTTTATGCTTTTTGAGCTGAGAGAACACATCCAGTGAAGGGCTACCAAACTTTTTACTACCACACTGTGGTCGTGGCTTATGCAGGACGCACTGCATTTTCTTTCAACATCTTTCAGTGCAAATTGGGTGCTCTGGGGTGGAGCTCCATTTTCACTACCCCACTACGTTCCCCCTCCATCCGGGCAGCAGCCCACTCCTGAACACATAGAATAGAATACAATAGAATGAAATAACATTTTCTATCCCTGAAAGAAGGGAATGAATCAATGTCACCATGAAACTTTACTGGGTTCTGTACAGCTAGTCGCTTTATTTCAGGATACCTGTACTGTACAGCCTAATGCAGTGTTTCCCAACCTTGGCCACTTCAAGATATTTGGACTTCAACTCCCAGAATTCCCCAGCCAGCGAATGCTGGCTGGGGAATTCTGGGAGTTGAAGTCCAGATACCTTCAAGTGGCCAAGGTTGGGAAACACTGGCCTAATGCCATACCATTTTGCCATGCTTTGCCTCTGAACAGAATTGTCCCAGAATTTTGCAGTGCTGGGTGAGAAGAGGGTCTTTGCCTTGAAAAGTTCACTTGTCCTGAGCAAGCAATTTAGAGAATGAGAGGACTTCTATGGAAATAGAATCAAAGGCAGCCCAACCCTACACAAGCTTGGATCATGAGAAGCCCCCCACCCCTCCAAAAAAAACCCTCTCAAAAGTATGATGGGGACTAAATGAAAGATCTGCCTTTCGTTACCTGACTAAACTATCACTCTGACCTTCACTTGCAAACTGAAGGCGCTAGTCCACCAAATTCTCAGCTTCTCCAACCTTAACCCTCCACCCATGGAATATTCTAGGCAGAAGTCAAGCATGGCATTTTTATCAGTAGTGAGTTTTACTTACCTTTGCTACTGGTTCAGAACTGTGAATGCAGACATGGGGCGCTTCTACACATGCGCAGAATCTTCTGCACATGGGCAGATCATCTCTGGTGACGTTGGGGCAGGTGGGCGGAACCAGGGTGAACCGGTAGCAACCACCACTGATTTTTATGCTATTTGAGCTGGGAGAACACATCCAGTGAAGCACTACCAAAATTTTTACTTCGACATTGTGGGCGTGGCTTATGCAGAACGCCCTGCATTTTCTTTCAACATCTTTCAGTGCAAATTGGGTGCTCTGGGATGGAGCTCCATTTTCGCCACCCCACTGCGTTCCCCCTCCATCCGGGCAGCAGCCCACCCCTGATCACATAGAATAGAATAGAATAGAATAGAATAGAATAGAATAGAATAGAATAGAATTTTATTGGCCAATTGTGATTGGACACACAAGGAATTTGTCTTGGTGCATATGTTCTCAGCGTACATAAAATAAAATATACATTTGTCAAGAATCATGTGGTACGACACTTAATTATTGTCATAGGGGTCAAATAAGCAATGAAGAAGCAATATTAATAAAAGTCTTAGGATATAAGCAACAAGTTACAGTCATACAGTCAACATGGGAGGAAATGGGTGATAGGAATGATGGAAAAAACTAGTAGAATAGAAGTGCAGATTTAGTAGAAAGTCTGACAGCGTTGAGTGAATTATTATACATCCCAGACATGTGAGCATCCCTGATGAAGCCAAAGGCACTTTCTTATGTTTTGCACTCAGAGACCTCAAGCTGTTTGATGAGGATGTGCAAACCGCTCCCCTGCCTCATAATCATCATAACCCAGGTATCGACAAACCCAGGCGCCTGGTCGCCAGTGGCGCCTAGAAAATGTTGTCTGGCGCCTAGAAAATGTTGCCTGCTGTACTGTATGTATACAGTATATTTTTCCCGCCTTGTGTTTACGCCCAGAAATGGTACATCTTGGCTTCCGTAGCTCCGCCCATCAACCTCGGAGCGAGCTGCTTTCCCAGCGTCCCCTGCGCTTGCGTGCGTCTTTCCCTCCCCCCCTTGCCTCCATTCCGCCTCCTACTCGAACCCCTTCACTCCCCCCCACCGCACACAGACGCTCCGATCTTGGCCGCTCACCCGCCTTCGGAGAGAAGCGGAAGCCCCTCCCCTCCCGGCGTGAGGTTTTGTTCATTCCTCCTCCGGCCGCGTGCGCGGTGACTTCCGACCAGTAACCCCTCCTCCCCCCTCCCCCCCTCACCCACGTCCCTGGCCCGGTCTCCCTTTCCTTCTTCTCTGTTTCGGTTTCTGACTAACGGTCTCCCCTCGGATCCCGACGGGAGTACAGCAGAGCCGGCTCGGCGGAGCCAGGCCTGCGCCGGGGGGGAGGGGGTGAAAGCGATGTCAGGTGGAGACTCGGCAGCTGCCGCGGCCTCCCCTCAGCCGTTGCCCTTCTCGCTGCCCAAGCCTCCCCCCCTGATGCAACTGAACCCCGGCGAAGGCGTGCGTCCTGTGGGACCTCCCGGGCCGGAACAGTCGCCGAAAAGCGCTCGCATGGGTGGCCGGCCGGACTGGCCTGCCGGGAAACCCGTCAGTCTTCTGGCGCCTCTCCTTCCGCCGCGCGGGGAACCCGAACCGCTCCTTCCCTTCGGGCCAGTAATCTCAACCACACCGGACTACGGTGTGGTTGAGATTACTGCATTGGCTCATCATTTTCGTAAACAGCTATCTCCACCTGAAAGTGATGACCAATGCATTCACTCACTCCTCAATGAGTGGTATGAGTTTAAGGTCCTTGGAAAAGGAAAGAAACTGTGTGAGCTTCTGGATTTGGCACTCTCCAACACCGAGAGATTTCCAGTTCTGGGAAACCTGTTGTCGATTGTAGCGGTGCTCCCTGTCTCAACCTCATGTTGTGAAAGAGGATTTAGTTTGATGAACATGGTCAAAAATAAATTCAGATCAAGGATGCAAGAAGAAAGTTTAAGTGACTTGTTTATGATCACCATGAATGGGCCATCTGTGAAGGCGTTTGATCCTGCCAAGGCTGTGGACCACTGGTACTTCAGCTCTAAAATCACAAGGCATGTTCATGGCCACAAAACGCAAAGTGAAAAACACTAGAATGTTGCCTAAAATCTAAAATATCAAAATATAATATTTATTATCTTTAAAAGTAAAATGTTGTTTATAACGTTTGTAATGTTTTTTTTGTTAAATTAAAAACCAAGTTTGCTTTAAAAAAAATTCTGGCTTCTAAATTTTTTGGCTGGCTCCTAGATTCTGAACAACTTTGTCGACCCCTGTCATAACCATTACCAAATATCTCATCTATATGATGTGCAATAATCAAAGCTATTTTCAATTTTTTTCATTTATAAGCCATTAATTTTTCTCCTCTTATATAATTCTTCCATTTTACACTTTATATCACTTGCTTGTATATTTGTATATATATATAAGCTCCCATAAGATTAAAATATTAAAAAATCCAATTCATTAAGTATACTCAATTCTTTTTTAATTTATAACTTTGTAAAAACAGAGGAAAGAGAAAAAAAAGTGCTAATATCTTTTAGTAACTTTTAAATATTCTTACACATATTTTAATTTTAATTTTCTTAAAAACATTTAATTCTTAAAAGTATTTACAGTGGTACCTCGGTTCTCGACCACAATTTGTTCCAGAAGTGTGGTCGAGAACCGATTTGGTCGAATACCGAATTAATTTATCCCATAGGAAATAATGGAAATGGGTTTAATTGGTTTCCAGCCCCTATTTCCTTTATTTACTATGGGATAAAGATCTGAGGAGCTCTATACTCTAAGCACTCCAAGCTGTAGGAAGGGTGGGGGCAGCTGCAATACCGGTAGTTTTGGGGGGGGGGCTCCTTTCCTCAGTGGTTTGTCTTGTAGCTGTAGGCAGCTACACCAACTTTCTCCTTCCCGGCAGTGGCAACGGCGGCGGCGGCGGCTTTCCTTCGAGCAGCAGCATCACCGGGAACGTCACATGAGAAAGGGAAGCCGCTGACGTTCCCGGCGCTGCTGCTGCTCGAAGGAAAGCCGCTGCCGCCGTCGGGAAGGAGAAAGTTGGTGTAGCTGCTTAAAGGGAACAAGACGAACCACTGAGGAAAGGAGGCCCCCCGAAGCTGCTGGTATTGCAGCCGCCTCCCCCTTCCTACAGCTTGGAGCGCTTAGACTAGAAACTGGGAGGCTAGGCAGTGGGCGGCCAGGATGGGCATGTCGGATTCCGACTCCCATTCCATCTCACCCCGTCCCCTCAGATCTTGTAGCATTTCGGATAATAAACAAAATTTTCTGTGGCTGTTCAGTATCCGAATTTTTGTTCAGATACCGAAGCAAATTTTTTGCCGAAAATTTTGTTTGGTATCCGAAATGTACGAGAACCAAAGTGTTCGAGAACCGAGGTACCACTGTAATTTCAATTTATATTATTCAATGTAATTTCAATCAGATCAGATGGTCCAAATGCAATTTCAGTCAAATCAATCAGTCCAATTAGATCAAATCTATTCAAATCAGTTTAATTCAGTTCAAGTAATTTCATCTTGAACATTATGTTCCTTCCATGGGTTTAGCTGATCAGTCTTCCCATGGCAAGAATACTGTCTTTGAACGTAACCTGCTACAAGTTAATAGTGGAAAGGATGCAGAATAGGCTGTGTGGCAGCATGAAGGCAGTGGGAGGCACCAGAGCCAAGCCAGATCTCTCAACTGATCATGAAGAATCATAATCTCAGTCATTTGCCCTCTGATTTAAATAACAGTCCATGAGTTTCAATTGCTACTTTTTGCTGCAAAAATATAGCTTCCCCAATGCACACCCTATCAAATTACGTTCATGCTCTTATTGTTCCTTAAGTGCCATATACGGCCTCTATTTCCACCTTTAATAAGCAAAGCCATTTCTCTCAGGTGGTCTGCTGACACTCTGGAGTCAGAGGTTATGATGTTATCACCATAGTTTTTATTTGCTCAGAGCTCTACTTCCTGAAGAAACAGGATTTTCTCTTAAATGAAATGATCCTTAGCTTAATCAGATTTCATCCTTAGACCAATCCTATTGACAAAACTGGGCAAGTCACACTAAAAGCAAAATAGGATTTAACCCATAAAGCTAATTTAAAACAAAATCAGATGAAAGTTCATTCTCAATCATCTTCCTGTGAGATTTTAGAACAAGGCAAACGGGATAGGGGGAAAAATTACTTGAAAGCTTTGAATATGTTATTTGCCTTTCTCTCTCGACCCATTTAAAATAGTGAAACTTTAGAAGTAAAAGGAGCATGGAAAATGAGTATTTCTCCATGCTTTTCTTTACTGAAGATTTTCTTTAGTGATTTCTTACTGATTTCTGTATCAGTTTTCCCACCACAGAGTATTTTATTTATTTAAGTATTCACTATCAACATATTTCTGAAATGTCCCAAACAAGAAGTAGCTTAGCCTGTCCACACTTTTAATTTTGTACCATTTGTATTTGGAATGATTTCTACTGTTGTCATATTTAACGGTATGCATAACATACACATAGTATATTAGTATATGTATCCCATGTGTACAGTATATATGTTTATTGAAATACAGTTAGGCATGGTATGATTACAGAAATTCACCATCCACAGGAAGAAACAAGAGGGGATTAAAGGAGGAAAGATGATTGTGATACAAGTCTGCTTGAGTACAAAACAGCAATACTTGGCTCACTATAGGTTCATTCCCTTAGTAGCATCATGGTTAGGAATTAAAGTAGGGGTTGGTTCCTTCTGGTTCGGACCAGTTCTCCCGAACCGGTAGTGACCCGCTGGTGACATCACGATGATGTCACACATCCATTACGGTCGGTGGCAGTCCATGGGTGCCATCATATATTTTTTTTAAAAAATATTTTTTCCTTCTGAGCATTTATTAATTCAGATTTATATGCCTCCCAATCCCAAAAGACTCAGAAGGACTTCTGCATGTGCAGAAGCTGAGTTTCCGGTACTGTGTATGCGGTCATCATCTTGGTTTTGGTTTTTTTCTATCTATCTATCTATCTATCTATCTATCTATCTATCTATCTATCTATCTATCTATCTACCTACCTACCTACCTACCTACCTACCTATCTATCTATCTGTTTATCCATCTATCCATCCATCCATCTATCCATCTATCCATCCATCCATCCGTCCGTCCGTCCGTCCGTCTGTTTGTTTGTTTGTTTATGTATTTTGGATTTTTTGGCACTGCGCATGCACAAGAAGCGCCCACGCAGTGCAGAAGGAAGTGAACTTACCTGAAGTGAGGTCAGTTAGAACCCAGCCCCTGAATTAGAGCCATATGTAAAAAGTAAAAAGAGGACGGAATTAGAATTGTTCTCCTTTAAATATGAGAAACAGAGAAATTGGTTGGGCATTGAAAGTGCTCTGATGTTGCCCTGTGCATTTTCTGCACACATGCAACCTTTGGGATAAAAAGGCTGTGCGCATGAATTTTGCATCCACCATTCCCTTTCCATACAGGTAGTCCTCACGTGCCATAGTCTACTTTAGTAACTATTTGAGGTTGCTATAATATATAAACACACAGGTTTGCATGCTTTTGTATATACGACTGTTACAGCATTCCACAATACCTCCGAAACCGCCTTCTACCGCACGAATCCCAGTGGCCGATAAGGTCCCACAGAATTGGCCTTCTCCGGGTCCCGTCGACCAAACAATGTTGTTTGGCAGGCCCCAGGGGAAGAGCCTTCTCTGTGGCGGCCCCGGCCCTCTGGAATCAACTCCCCCCAGAAATTAGAACGGCCCCCACCCTTCTTGTCTTTTGCAAATTACTTAAGACCCACCTATATCGCCAGGCATGGGGGAACTAAGACATCCTCCCCCAGGCTTTTATATTTTATGTTTGGTATGTATGTGCTGTATGGTTTTAATTGCTGGGGTTTTATATATGTTTTTTAATATTGGATTTGTTTTACTGCTATATTGTTTTTTTATTGTTGTGAGCCGCCCCGAGTCTTCGGAGAGGGGCGGCATACAAGTCCAATAAATTATTATTAATTATTATTATTATTACATGATCATAATTCAGGCACTTCACAACTGGCATGCGTTTACAACTGTTGCAGAGCTCCACAGTCTTGGATCATCATTTGTGTGCTTCCCAATTGGCTTTTTAACAAATAGAATTAATGGATAATGCAACAGTAAAATCAGACGTTGCAGTCCTGTGATGTCTTGCTATATGAAAAATAACATCATATGTCAATTCACATGGTTTCCTCAGGGGTGGGTTACCCTTGCCACCAGTTCGCATCGCAATGTTTCACATGCATGTCCCTTTGTGCAGTTTTATATCCGCTCTATAGCTAGAATCATCCCAAAACACAGCTGAGGAGCTGATCAGCTGTGCTTCATTCAGCAAAGTAACAAACGTCAGTATAGACCTGGGGGGGGGGGGGAGTGGCAGCAGGACAGGAAAATACTTCAAAACAGGAAAAATGAAACCCGTTAAAAATCATTTAAAAAGATGGCGGCACCCATGGACCAGCACTGCTTGATCCACTTCACTGATGTGACCAGTGGGTTGCTATTGGTTTGGGTGATCCATTCTGAACTGGGAAAAACCCAGCTCTGGGTTTTCAACTTAGTGAATACAGTCTTAGTGACAGAGTTGCTGTGATTCCTAAGCACCCAATTTGCACTGAAAGATATTGAAAGAAAATGGAGGGTGTCCTGCATAAGCCATGCCCACTGTGTGGTAATAAAAATTTTGGTAGCCCTTCACTGAATACCTGTATGATATGTTTATATTAATCAACCTCCAGAGCCACTTGAGATTAGTTGCTTCTTTTACTAGACAAGATAAATATTGAGTACTGTTGCACTCAAAAGTGTAGCAGTGCCTGCACAGATTGTTATATGTCCCAATATGGAGCAAGTTCAACATCGCTTAATTTGATTTCTTCTATTTTCTAAAACCTAATATGAAAAAAAACCTAATATGTTTTGGGGTGCCTTTAGCATGCAATCCAGTACTTAACAAAAGAATTTTCAGTAGTTTAGTTTATTAGATTTGTATGCCGCCTCTCTCCGTAGACTCAGGGCGGCTCACAGCAATAATAAAACAATGTACAACAAATCTAATATTTAAAAGTAACTAAAAATAGTCTAAAAATAGACTATTTCCATATATTGTCCTACAATATATAAGATAATCAATGTATGTCATTCAATCAATGGTATGTTGCTTTATGAGATTACCCATGTAGCTTTTTTTTTCCCCCTGGAGGAATTTAAGGAATGTTTTCAACTTTGTTCAGGATAGTGAAACTTTCCCTATAGGGCAAAAGCAGGTGAGTAGTTGGTGCATAAACCCACTTTTTTGATTAATAGTTTCAAAGTATGTTATTGACAATCTTAGGGGATCCATAATCAGTAAAGCAGATGGGAACTTGGCTTCCATCAGCAAATCTTACTATATGTTTTCATTCAAGGGATAAAATACTAATTCAATTCAGCTGGAATCTGAACCTTTTGGAATACCCTGCCCTAAACCAAGATAAATACTTTATGCTTGTTCTGTATCTGAAAATTGTATTGTTTCACTTAAAGTCATAATACTACACTGCTTTTCAAACTGCTTCCTTTATAAATTCATAAACCTTCACTGAGCAGATTGGTGATAGACAAATTTCTCTGAGAAGTAGGATAGCTATTACTAGCCTCTATTCGGGAATACAGAATATTATATTTATTTTACAGAGCTTTTTTTTTTTTTTAGAAACTTGGCTCATTGAATCAATGCAAAATCCAATGTATATTTTATGTAAACAATGCTGATTTTTCCATGGGCCAACTACTATTAGTTAATATATTGCAGACCATACTAGATAACAATTCCTCTCAAGTCCAACTATTGAAGAGCACCAAAATAGAGGGAATTGTTAAAACAAAGGCCTGATATTTGCAAGATGCTCCTTTGTGATTCATGGACAGTCATCCTAAAATATTTTGCCAATACCATACTACTTAAAAGCAAACCTATAGCTTATCAAATAGAAGTGTCAGGAAATGGCATTTTTTTTAATTTTGTAAAGTTTATTTGACATACCAACATACAAACAACATACAAACAACGTTAAACATTTACCATTCCCTATATGCATGAAAATTAATCTTTTACAATTCTTTTTACTATACATTATATTTCTTTACTGCTAGTTTCCCTTTTTCCCCCCAATCCAATTGTACAATTTCTCCCACACTCTGTAGTAGTCCTTATTTTGTTGATTTTGAATTTCATACGTTAATTTACTAAGTTTGGTGCAGTCTAACACTTTTTAAATCACCATCTCTTCATTTGGAGTCTTTTCTTGCTTCCATACTTGTGCGAATGCCAATCTTGCTGATGTAAGCATATGATTTATTAAATAATAGTTTTCTTTACTGTGTTGGTCTCTAATTATTCCTAGTAAGTACATTTCTGGTTTCGTCTCTAATTTGTAATCCAATATTTCTTCCAGCCAGGTCTGAATTTGGGTCCAAAATTTTCTTGCTTCCGTACAAAGCCACCAAATATGATAATATGTTCCTACGTCTTTTTTGCACTTCCAGCATTTGTTACTTACATTCCCATTTATTTTAGCTAAACGTGCTGGAGCGTAGTGACATAAGAAAAACATTTTATATAGATTTTCTTTGTAGGGTATTGATAGTGTCATCTTATAATTTACTTTCCATAGTTTTTCCCAGTCTTCCAGTTGGATCGTATAGCAAAAATTAGTCATCCGTGCTATCATATTGTGTTTAACTATTTCTTCAATATTTTCATAATTTAGTAGATAGTTATACATTTTAGTAATGAATTTTTTATCTGGGCCTGTTAAAAGTTTATCTATTTCATTTAATTTTTTACAGATTCCGAATTCTACTAGATCTTTTTTATATCTACTTTGTATTTGATAGTATGGTAACCAATCTATTTCTATCCCTTCAGGGAATGGCATTTTGATGATCCACCAGTCATGGTTATGATAAAGATAAAAATGTGAATTCACCTTTAAGCACTCAGATATTTTTATTGGAAAAAGAACTCCTCAAAGCAACTTAACTAAGAAATGTTTGCATTTTTGACATAGTTCATGTTTAAAAGTTAGGCAGTATTGAGCAAAGCCCTTCTCTCGGAGACACAGCCCGAGGTAGCTGGATACATTCATTCCCAGCACAGCCTCCTTCAGTGCTGATTATAAGTCTCCACTAGTGTTTACAGGACAGATTAGTCATTCTCCTTGTGTATAAGAGACACTGTTCAAAGAGGTTGGGATGCAGCTGCCTCTTTATAGACTTTACCTAGTTTTCAAAAGGACAAGGATCATGTGACTGAGGCATGTATGCCTTTGCAGTGGAAAATCTAAATTAATCTTCATAGAAAATAAAGAATCTTGTTTGGATCTAGCAGAAAAGAAGAGCCACTTGTAGGTGAAATCTTCTTAAGACCAAAGTGAAAGTTTCAAGGAATCCTGTGAAAATTCAGGACTGGAAGACTTCCTAAGCATGTCCAACAAAAGAAATTAGCTTTCTGAATAAAACGTTCTTGGTTTAAAATGTAAACGTTTCTTGTCTTAAGAGCCTCTGCACTGCCAAATGCCTAAGAGCATAGCATCTAATCCTCCTATCTATTTGCTGGAATAGCTTTTGATACTGCTTGGGTCCTCCTTTGTAGCTTTCTACTGCTTTACATTCTTTCCCTTCGTTCTTTTCATCATTAGGAAAAAAAATCAGAGTTGTACATTGCATTCGAGAAATTAGAAAAAGAGTTTTCCTAAGATAGGACTGAAAAATAATGTACAGGAATATATTCTTTAAATTTTAAGAACTTTATTACATCCCTCTGAAACTTTGTAAATGGATAGATGGAATCTGAATTTAGAATAAAGGGAATGCAAACTACATAATTATTAAGGAAGACCCCTGATTAGATCCATTGCTGTTAACATATTCAGATTTGAACTTGTACTGGATGCAATCCATCTACATAAATCCATTTAGGTTTGACATGCCTCAGTCCACACAAAATCATGACTGCAATCTTTCAGAAAATAATACTTTTACTTAAAAAGAATTAAAATTATTTTTATACAAAATAATTAAAAAGAATTAGCACTACAATAGATACATTTCTGCTTTATTAAACCTCTGATGACTCTGTTAGTTGCAATCTTCTCACTGCTACCTAATATTAAATGCAGTAAACTATAAGAACAATATTGGTAAAGTTGGCATAACATCAGACAAAAGCACAAGGCAGAAAATTGTGTCATTTACACCCAGCTTTTGCATAGATGCTTACAGCAATAATCATCGGCTTCAAAATGCACATGTGACTGGGTAATCCAAACTTCACCCCTATTTAATATGCAAGCACATTCATTGCATGTATGTCAAATGAGTTAGTTTGCTCACACCTGCCATTTTGAAGCTAGTGACCTTTGCCCCTACCTCTCTGTCCATAGTTGGCAAGTTAGAAATCACCTGAGACAGAGTAACTCCAAGACACTGTGGTACCTCTCCCTAAGAACGCCCATACTTACGAACTTTTCTAGATAAGAACCAGGTGTTCAAGATTTTTTTACCTCTTCTCAAGAACCATTTTCCACTTACAAACCTGAGCCTCGGAAACTGTAACCAGAAAAGGCAGAGAGAAGCCTCTGTGGGGCCTCTTTAGGAATCTCCTGGGAGGAAACAGGGCCTCCACCCTCCCTGTGGTTTCCCCAATCACACACATTCTTTGCTTTTACATTGATTCTATGGTAAAAATTGCTTCTTCTTACAAACTTTTCTACTTAATAACCTGGTCACGGAACAAATTAAGTCCGTAAGTAGAGGTACCACTGTATTTCATTGCTTGCATGAATCAAGCATAAGACCCAAGCCAAGGCAAGTTATTTTGGTGCTTAAGGTGACTCTTTCTCACATGCATTCTGCTCTTCCCTGTCCACAATATGAATTTATTGATTGATTGATTGATTGATTGATTGATTGATTGATTAGATTTGTATGCCACCCCTTGCCAATAAATAAATAAAAATAGAGATTTATTTTCTAAGATACCCAAAATTAGCAGGATAGCTTTCAAGCTCTTTTCATACCAATGGATTGAAATTGCCCTGAACATTGAAAAACATTTGATGATCAGCAGTCACATGTTGTTACCTAATGCCAGTTAATGCTCCCCAGGTGTACAGGCAGAGATGCTCAGGTACATATCGGTTCAGCTATGGATTTCCTTCCATCAGAGCAACAATGATGGGTCCATTTTGCAATTGCTATAGTTAGGTTAATGGGGATTGCAGACATAATAAAACTCAAATCTCCATCTTTCTTGCTTTCTACAAACATCCCCAATTGGTAGGATAATATCTATCAATCATTCTGCTCAATATGGGATAGAAATAAGCCTTGGGAGGAGGTGAGTGTTGACTGATGGCCAAACCATCTGGTTTAATTGTCTATTAAAGTTTGCTCAAGTTTTGGTTCAAATGTGATGCATTTCAAGAGTGCCAATTGTTTGAATATAGTTTAATCCTATTTCAGAATAGCACTTTAGCTATTTCAGAAGAAGGTGTGATCTGTCTACAAGAATAAACTCAAATAACAGCTGACAGGTACACCAGGGCAGTTTCTCTGTAAAGCAATAGAATTGGAGCCCATCCTCATTCCCAGGTCCATATGCAGCTCTGTTCCTACAGGCACACACACACACACACAAACACACACACAACCCTACACACATCTTCATCTGGCTATCGCTGCTCAGGCTGATCCAGACCTGAAGAAGAAAGATCAGGGACCAAAGGAATATGGAAATATCCATAGGTGGCAGGCTAATCCCAGATTCTTGCAGTGTCCATAGGTGGCAGCTCTTTGCAGGGTTCATTTGGCTGTGATGTGGACTGATCAGTAAAGTATTCAGATTGCATTCATGTTGTGGTTAGCTCTGGCCCAGCTCCTGCCCCAAGGACTGTGGATGTGGGGGAGACATCCACATGCTGCAGGGCTGTTTTGCCCCCGGTGGAATCTGCTGATGAAGGCTCCTCTGACCAAGAAGACATGAGTGACAGGGAGGAGGAGAGTGTGGCAGACAGCTCAGAAGGAGATCAATTATCTAGCTCCTCCTTGGATTCAGAACAAGAGTTAATGATACAGCCACGCACGCGGAGAGCGATGCATAGGCAACAACAACTGAGAGATTATTATCAAAGAAAGTGAGGCCACCTGTGGTTGGGTGGGGCTGTGGTAATTAGTGAGGCTGCTATAAAGAGCAGCCTGTGGGTTTGGCCATTGTGGAGAATTATCTGATCTTTGTGTTTCATGACTGCTTTACTGACTTTGACTTTTTGTGTGCTGAAACTAAACCAGTGCAAAGTGTGTTTCACTTTGTGAAAGAAGAAGGACTGTGAATTGCCTCACAGCTGCAAGCTAAATATCATAGAACTGATAAGGGTCTTGTACAAATTATCAGTTTGTTTGGAGACGAGTGCTCTTTGCTATACCAAAAGAGGGCTTAGTTTAAGTGAATTTTCATTATAAAGAACATTGTTTTGAATTTTCAAACGTGTGTGTGTCTGAAATTTGTACCTGTGAATTTTCGGGAGGATTCTACCAGAGAGCCCGACAGAACAATTCAGAGCAAAAGTCTCTTGGCTTGTGCCCATCTTAAAAAGGCAATGGCAATGATAACAATGCAACAATGAGTTGGTGAACAACTGGTGCTTCAAAATTCTGCTCTGGATAAAGGAGAGGACCTTCTGGCCCATAGTTGCACACACAGTTTATTTATTTATTCATTTGTCCAATACACAAATACATAGGAAGAAAAATAGACATGTAGTAATATATATAAGGGTAAAGTGAACTTAGAGGAGAGGATATATGAAAGAAAGAAAATATATATGATAAGTGAGAGAAAGGGCAATTGGACAGGGGACGAAAGGCACACCAGTGCACTTATATACGCCCCTTAGTTGAAGTTATTTTATTCTTCTAATTGGTCTTCTTTGAACTCTAGCCTTCAACATCCTCCTAAAAATGTAGAAATATGCCAGGTTTGGTCTCAGCTTTTCAGAATGAGAGGAACAATTATGTCACATGTCTTTGATACAATGCTTCCTGTAATACTTTAGAACTGCATTAGACATTCTAGCACTGTGATGGTGAACCTATGGCATTTATTTTATTTATTGATTTTGTCCATTACACAGTGAGGGTTATAGTTGGTATACATATAGTACATACATAATGAAGGTTATAGAGGATATACTCATAGAAAAGCCATATCTGCTGTCACGTGAGCTGTTGCCCTAGCTTAACTCGAATATGAATGTGTGTGTCTACCAGTTGATTTTTGGCTCACAAAGTGGCTCTGGGAGGGCATTTTTGGCTTCCAGCAAGCCTTTGGAGGATGGGGGAGGGTGTTTTTATCCTGGGAAAGCCTTTGGGAGGGCGAAACACAAGCCTATGAAACACACACCAGAAGTTAGAAAACAAGCCATTTACGGTCTCCAGAGGGCCTCTAGGGGGCAGGGGAGCTGTTTTTGTACTCCCCAGGCATTGAATTATAGGTATGGGCACTTGTGCATGTGCAATAGTGCGGGTGCATGCTCTTTTGGTGCCCAAGGAAAAAAAGATTCGCCATCACTGTTCTAGCACAAGATTTCCCAAAATCTGAGGTGTAACTACACCAAACTCTAAGGTGCAGCTCCTGAGATGCAGACTGAATCCAGAGGGGCTGTGAATAACCTTTTGATTACATTGTTATAATAAATGCACTTTTCCCAAAGATGACACTTCAAGCTCCAAAGAATTGAAGCTTGTTCAGAGATATTGTAAAATTTAATATTATTTCCATTTGCCTTGCCGGCTTTCAAGAGAAATTATTTTCACAAAATGTTAGTTGTACAATCTGATCTTAAACCTGTTGTGTAGATCCAGGATTAATAGCTGTGTGCCTCTGATACCCCAGTCCCAAATCTAACATCTAAGAGAGCTGTCTCATTTAGCTTAAAAGTAGGGCTGCTACTGGCACAGGGCAAAATGAAATAACCACAATAATTATGCAATCTACCAGTCCTTCATCCCCCATAAAATTATGCCGGTAGAAATATACTGTATAATACAGATTCTGCTATAATAACCAATAGGTGTTGTTATAATGAAAGATTAATGAAGAAACTGATCCATGCATTCCTTTTGATTCTAAGTGCTAGTTGAAGAATCTTAATATGAGTTGTGCAGAGCTGGTTGAAAGCAGTTTCATGATTAGAACAGTATATATATATAGCCCATCTCAAGATAACTGACTAAAGGGGCAAAACTGTTCCCCACCTATGACCTATCAGTTGGGCTATTTCTGATCATGACTCTAATACTCTTCTGAAAGAGCAATAAATCTGTGTTCAGAAATAGCCTGGCTGAAAGATTTCAGGCACAGAATGAATAATTTGGAAGGGAACATTGGTCAATGAGCATCATCCTCAATTATTTCTTCAACAGAATGGCAGTCCTGACATAGAATTCAATTCTGTCCTTTCAACTGACAGCGCCTTAAAGTAGCCATGGAGCTTGAGTGAAAATAACTCCACATACTAATACAAGAAACTATATTTATAGCCACATGCAATCTTTCTCATCAAAGTTGCAAAAAGCCTGCAATACATTCAATGGTATCAAAACCAACAATCGTTTGGTAGCTGGTAGACATTGTTTTCTTGGTGTGTGTCTGTGTGTCTGTAGCACAGTTCTAGCACTAATTTAGATAACTCATCTGAAAGGAACAAGATGTCTTCTATTATTATTATTATTATTATTATTATTATTATTATTATTATTTATTAGATTTGTATACCGCCCCTCTCCGTAGACTTGGGGCGGCTTACAGCAATGATAAAAACAATATATAATAGCAAATCTAATAGTTAGAGTCTAAAATAACAATAATACATTTAAAAAGGCTAAAAAGCAAGAAACCCTAATATATAAAAAACATACATACAGTCATATCATACATAAAAAAACTACATAGGCAGGGGGAGATGTTTCAGTTCCCCCACGCCTGACGACAGAGGTGGGTTTTAAGGAGTTTATGAAAGGCAAGGAGGGTGGGGACAGTTCTAATAAAGAAAAGTGCAGGTTATTGAATTTAGGAGAAAATATTGGAAATATACAACATATTCCAATTCTTGGCTTGGAAATGTTACATCGAAGAGGGGCTTAATATTTACAACAAATGTAACGTCAATCAACAGTGTATGGTAGCACAGGCTTACTAAATTGTTTCCCATCACACTTTCCCTCCAGGTTATTTTGATGGATGGGAGGCAGGTGCCATTATAGCTTGGATTATAATTGCTCTGTAAAATAAAATAATAAAAATTTAAAAAATAACAAAACGAAACATAAATAAATAAACATAAAAATAATAAAATATAATAAAATAAAACCTAAAAACCTAAAAAACAAACTAAAGAACTAAAGAACTAAAAAACTAAAAAAAACTAAAAAACTAAAAAACTAAAAAAACTAAAAAACTAAAAA
The DNA here is from genome assembly GCF_031021105.1 of Erythrolamprus reginae. Taxonomy (NCBI): domain Eukaryota; kingdom Metazoa; phylum Chordata; class Lepidosauria; order Squamata; family Dipsadidae; genus Erythrolamprus; species Erythrolamprus reginae. The sequence goes on from NC_091953.1 coordinate 61,109,683, forward strand.
ACTAAAGAAACTAAAGAAACTAAATAAACTAAAAAACTAAAAAACTAAAAAACTAAAAAACTAAAAAACTAAAAAACTAAAAAACTAAAAAACTAAAAAACTAAAAAACTAAAAAACTAAAAAACTAAAAAAACTAAAAAACTAAAAAACTAAAATAAAATAAATTGTAAAATAAAATAAAAATGTTCTTTTGAAAAGTATTATGAATTTTGAGGGGGGAAATGCGAGCAGTATTATTTTTTTGCTCAATTTCCAACAAAATATGTATTTGCAATTAAAAGTTTTCAAAACCAATTCCCAAATAAAATTCTAATTCCTTAAAAAAAATAGGAATTATAAGTTCTGATGTGCTGTTTAATTTGAAAACTGGAAAAATGATGTGCTCTTCAATTCTTCTGAGAAATCTAGTGACATGCAGTGGTTAAGGAGCTGAATTACAAACAAAGGATCCCAGGCAGGGGTGGGACACTCGGGGTTCTCAGGGGTTCAGGAGAACCTTTGATCTAAGATTCTGTGCTGCTTAGAAACCCCCCAAATCCCACTCCTAGCTGGTCCTGATCACCTGCCCCTGCCCCTCCCAGGAATCCTCGCATGGCCTGTTTGCAATGCAGGCAAGAGCAGGGTACGCACAGGGTGAAAACTGGGCCTGCCGGAAGTTCGGGAAGGGCAGAAATGGGCCTGTTTCTGGCCTCCAGAGGGCATCTGGAGCCTGGGGACACATTTTTGCCTTTCCAGAAGCTGGAGGAAAGCCTCCAGAGCTCTGGGAGAGCAACCCCCTCGCTGCCATGGTGCAGGAGGCTGACTAGGCCACACCCACCATGGCTATGCCCACCCAGCAACTGGGCAGAAAACCCCTTGCTAAAATTTTTGAAGCCACCCCTGGTCCCAGCATCAGTCCGTGTTCAGTTAACAAAGTTCTGGGTTGGTGAGAAACCAACTTTTCTCACAGATTTATTAATATGGAGGAATAAATGTGATGCATATCATCCCAAGATCTCAAGAAGGAAAGACGGGGCCTAAATCCAGCGAATGAATGAAACATCAGTCATCAAACCTCCAGAAAAAATTGTATCCCAACTGTTGTGTCCAGAGGACAGTTAGGCCTTGTACCCGCCCCACATTCCTTGGGCGGGAAAATACTGTAAGGTGATTGGTGATTCAACACCAACTATTAAAAAAGAAAATGTGAGTCACAAGGATGCAAAGCAGAAAACGTGTTTTAAAAGAAGTGGATGGAATTGTGGGCTTCCCTTTTTTACCTCAGCAGCCATGTCTTTGAAATTCAGAACATTCCTCCATCCAAAGATTACAACTAACTTACAATAGAGGTTTGATGAGAGATAAGTGATGGCAGCAGTTTAAAATGTCAAAGTTAACTGAGAAGGGTGGAGACTTGTTTTTTTAAGACAAACTCACAAAAAAAGTAAAATGCCTAAATTCACTGCTGATTTGGCCAATATAGAAATATTACAAAAACAGGTACATTAGTGATATAACATAAAATGCATGTGAATCAAGCTGTTCAGGCATACTGCAGCAAAATCCTTTATTTGTTTAAAGGAAATGCTATAACAATGGCTGAGCTTGCTTCAGCAAGCATGGGCTTAATGTTTAATAATACCCAGATCTTTTAATTATTATTTTGAATGGAGTTTTCCCTCTTCTGACAATGTTTGAACAGATGTTCTCAAGTGCCAGTAGATTTACTTCACTAGAAGAAATTCTTTAGGGAGCATATTTTGAAATTTTTCTTGTTTAATTGCTAGTTATTGTCATATTGGAACATTTTCGTTATAGGAAAGAATTATTAAAATGGCATTAAAAAGATAGCCAGTACAATCTACAAGGATGCTATCAAATAGAATGGGAAGTCATTAAGAAGAGAAATGTTTATTTGAATTTATTTGAGTAATCAGGAGCCTTGGGAAAATATCTTTTAAGTACTGACACTATTAATGCCATATCACATTTAAGCAATGGCAGGATTCACACATCCTTTTAAACCATAAAATAGGCAATACAGTGGCCCCTCGATTTTCGCGGGTTCAAACTTTGCGAAACAGCTATACCACGGTTTTTCAAAAATATTAATTAAAAAATACTTTGTGGGTTTTTTTCTCTATACCACAGTTTTTCCCGTCCGATGATGTCATACGTCATCGCCAAACTTTCATCCACCTTTAATAAATATTTTTTTAAATAAACTTTAATAAATAAACATGGTGAATAATAATCTAAATGGTTGCTAAGGGAATGGGAAATTGCAGTTTAGGGGTTTAAAGTGTTAAGGGAAGGCTTGTGATACTGTTCATAGCCAAAAATAGCGTATTTACTTCCACATCTCTACTTCGCGGAAATTCGACTTTCGCGGGCGGTCTCGGAACGCATCCCCCGCCGAAATCGAGGGAACACTGTGTAGGCAATGTTTATAGACTAAAAGAGCACACGATGAGGTGAAAAATGGCTGAAATGGCTAAAATGAGAAACAAAGTAAAACTCAGAAGATTATTCCTTCCCTTACTACTATTAGAAACATACCAGTGGCATAAGTCTTATTTTGTTTTGTTTAGATTTTAAAAAAAAAATTCTATTTCTTTAAACCGTTTGTGAGTTTATGTCAGTAATCTGCAGTGTGTTTCAATATTGTGGTTCCAAGGAGGTATGTGGTATATTTTAAAGTATGCTGCATACTCATAATTCCAGTGACTCCAACACATTGGAAAAGAGCCAGGCTGTAAAAGACTAGTTGTTTGGCATATGGGATGGAGGGTGGGATTGGGTGAGGTGAAGAAATAATACAGTAATTTTATTCTTCCTGTAAACCACCTAGCAATGCTAATTGTCACAGAAAGGCTGCAGCATACATTTAAACAATAAAAATAAATTTATGATGGAGAGCTACAGCTGTATTTTCCAAAAGGAACCTGGCAGATATAGTATCAATCATATGTAAAAAAAAAAACCTTTATCCATATGTATGAATTTGCTTCACCATGTATGCTACTGGAATCCAGCTATTAACTGCTTCCTGCTGTCTTTTTTCCAAATCTTGCTGCCATGATTTCAATTGCCATTAAATAGGGCCTGAAGCAATAGATTAAGTTCTTGTGAGAGAAGAGCCCAGTGTACAGTTTTAGTTTGTTTTCCATTGTGAGTCTAAAATGAACATAATCCAAACACTGCATCTCCCTTTCATAATGGGAGTTGTAGGAAAATGCTTGCTACCTGAGATAGTTTCTGTAAATCAGTGAAGCAAACAGGCCATGTGGATTATGTTGCATTCAGAGCTGATCCCAGCTTTTGTAACACATACTAAACAGCAAAATGCAGGAGACGAGGGTTTAATAAAGCTCAACCTTTCAGCTGCACACACAGCCAATAAAGATTTGAGCATCCTGGCATGATCAGCATACTAATAGCAGCCTGAAGAAATCCTCAAGCTTGGCTGTTTTGAATAGCTAACCAAATCTTTGTAGATGCCAAAAAGAGTATTTACGAAAATAAAAATTTTCCCAGAAGGGATATGTATACCTGTGATTTAATGTGAAATATCTTGTTGATGCTTCTCCTTTGATATTAAGTATTAAATATGAATGAAATAACTATTTTTGTTAAATGTTAAAGCATTTTAAGAAATGTCTATATAACCTGCTTCTAATTATTATTATTATTATAGAAACATAGAAACATAGAAGTCTGACGGCAGAAAAAGACCTCAGGGTCCATCTAGTCTGCCCTTATACTATTTTCTGTATTTTATCTTAGGATGGATATATGTTTATCCCAGGCATGTTTAAATTCAGTTACTGTGGATATATCTACCACGTCTGCTGGAAGTTTGTTCCAAGGATCTACTACTCTTTCAGTAAAATAATATTTTCTCATGTTGCTTTTGATCTTTCCCCCAACTAACTTCAGATTGTGTCCCCTTGTTCTTGTGTTCACTTTCCTATTAAAAACACTTCCCTCCTGGACCTTATTTAACCCTTTAATATATTTAAATGTTTTGATCATGTCCCCCCTTTTCCTTCTGTCGTCCAGACTATACAGATTGAGTTCATTAAGTCTTTCCTAATACGTTTTATGCTTAAGACCTTCCACCATTCTTGTAGCCCGTCTTTGGACCCGTTCAATTTTGTCAATATCTTTTTGTAGGTGAGGTCTCCAGAACTGAACACAGTATTCCAAATGGGGTCTCACCAGTGCTCTATACAGCGGGATCACAATCTCCCTCTTCCTGCTTGTTATACCTCTAGCTATGCAGCCAAGCATCCTACTTGCTTTCCCTACCGCCTGACTGCACTGCTCACCCATTTTGACACTGTCAGAAATCACTACCCCTAAATCCTTTTCTTCTGAAGTATTTGCTAACACAGAATTGCCAATACAATACTCAGATTGAGGATTCCTTTTCCCCAAGTGCATTATTTTACATTTGGAAACATTAAACTGCAGTTTCCATTGCTTTGACCATTTATCTAGTAAAGCTAAATCATTTACCATATTACAGACCCCTCCAGGAATATCAACCCTATTGCACACATTATTATTATTATTATTATTATTATTATTATTATTATTATTATTATTATTAATTAATTAATTAATTAAATTTGTATGCCGCCCCTCTCCATAGACTCGGGGCGGCTCACAGCAGTAATAGAAAACAATGTGCAATACAAATCTAATATTTAAAAAACTAAAAACCCATAATTTAAAAAACATCCACACAACATACCATACATAAACTATATAGGCCTGGGGAAGATATCTCATTTCACCCATGCCTGATGGCAGAGGTGGGTTTTAAGAAGTTTACGAAAGGCAAGGAGGGTAGGGGCAATCCTAATCTCTGGGGGGAACTGGTTCCAGAGGGTCAGGGTCTCCACAGAGAAGGCTCTTCCCCTGGGTCCCGCCAGACGACATTGTTTAGTTGACGGGACCCGGAGAAGGCCAACTCTGTGGGACCTAACTGGTCGCTGGGATTCGTGCGGCAGAAGGTGGTCCCGGAGATAATATTAGGCTATGGAGAGTAGGTAGCATCAATACTTCAATGTCTATGGAGATTCTCAGTCAACCATGGTGGTCTCAAAGGTGCTTTTTCAAGACACAGGCCACTCTTTTGAAGACAGCCAACTTCACATGTTGGGGAGAGAGGACCACTGGTTTGAAAACTGTCTGCAAGGAGTATAAATCCTTCCATTCTCCACCCCCCAGGCAGAGCGGGAGAAGTTTCTTGGATGAGAAACAAAACATCTTCAATACCCCCCCAGGAATTCCAATTGCCGGCACGACATTCGGTTTGTACACATGCACAGGAAGCATGGGGTGGTGCAGCAAGTGGAGTGCTGTACTGCAGGCCACTGGAGCTGACTGCTAGATCCGTAGGTCAGCGGTTCAAATCTCATCTCTGGCTCAAGATTGACTCAGCCTTCCATCCTTTCGAGGTGGGTAAAATGAGGACCCTCATTGTGGGGGCAATATGCTGGCTCTGTTAAAAAGTGCTATTGCTAACATGTTGTAAGCTGCCCTGAGTCTAAGGAGAAGGGCAGCATAAAAATCAAATCAAATCAAATAAATCAAATCAAATCAAATCTCAAATCAATAAACAAATTAAAATATTAAAAAATAAAGTTTTGGGAATTTGGTGATGAAACTACAGAGTCAGGTGGTGAGTTCCAGGCATTAACTATTCAATTGCTTAAATCATGTTTTCTACAATCAAGTTTGGAGCAGTTTACTTTGAGTTTGTATCTGTTGTGTCCTTGTGTACTGTTGTGGTTGAGGATGAAGTAGTCATTGACAGGAAGGATGTTGTTTACTTCTCTTGTTCCTCATTGTTACTCCTTCTTCCCATTACACACACACTTTGAGGGAGATGGGAAATCCAAAAAAATGTGAAATATAAATAAAATAAATAAAGATCTACAAAATAATAATTATTCCAAAAAAAAGCAATTAATGGTATACTTGGTCACAGAAAATTGGCCACCTATATAACCTAAAACTCATTAGCAAAGTGAAGAGGGTCATTACACAGCAATTTCTCACTCTATTGATGGTGTAACCAGTTATGGCTGAATTATCCATATATGTTCAAAAACAGAATTAATATTTTAAAAACCCTTATACGAGAAGCCCTTCTTTTGCTCTTAATATATGTGATTAATTTAGTAAATTCTTACTACAAGGTTACTAAAGTTCAATATGTAGATATTATTCCAACTATTAAAAAAGGAAATATGCTTAAAGTGATGGTTCACAACAAGATTGGCAAACGACATAGACGGTAACATAAATATTGAAGGTTTACATTATTCATGATTCTTATATCTTTGTTCTTGAGAGTGGCTGACAATTTTTCAACCACTGAGCAATCTATTTACAATAGTTAAACATTTTGTCTTTACATCTCAGAGTCCATCTCTTGCCAACTCAGGTTTACAGTATTATAGAGTTACTCATTACAATGTTAATGGCTTTTGTCAGGATTTATTGATTTTGATGTCAGCTCCTCTCTAAATACTTCAATGGTAGGTTTTAAAATCATATTTGCACTGATAAATATGCTAAATGCTCAGCAAGAATAATCACCACTTTAACAAAACTACAGGGCTGCTGTATTAAAACTGAAAAAAGTTTCAACAGTCATAAACAATCGGAAATGAGAGCTAATTAAATTGTAGCTCTTAAGTGACATACATCCTGTCTTTGATAGGGTTACTTTTTAATGTCAAAGTAATTATCAATAGATACGGTAAAGTCAATAAATAGTTTTTCCTATTTGTTGCATGGTTTCAAGGCATGTTCTTTTCAGACTTTAAAGAAGAGATGAATATTAAAACTTTAAATTATCTAGTATATTGAAAGATGGAATTTTATAATAACATAGTGAGAAATGTAGACACAGCCATCCGCTATCTCACTTTTACTAGGTATACTCAGCCAGCAGGGAGGTGACCCGAGGCTGGATCCAGGCAGTGATTAATGCCTCCTTGAGAAAGGGGTCCTTTCCGCAAATACTAAAAGACGCAGTTGGGTGACCCCTCCTCAAGAAGCCTGCCCTCAATCCAGCTAATTTGAAAAACTATCGTCCTGTTTCCAACCTTCCTTTTATAGGGAAGGTTGCTGAGAAGGTGGTGGCACTCCAGCTCCTGCGGTCCTTGGATGAAGCCAATTACCTAGAACCTTACCAATCAGGTTTCAGGTCCAGCTACAGCACTGAAACTGCTTTGGTTGCGCTGATGGATGATCTCCGGTGGGTCCAAGATAGGGAATACTCCTCTATCTTGGTGCTTCTTGACCTCTTAGCGGCTTTCAAGACCATCGACCATGGTATCCTTTTACATCAACTGGAGGGGCTGGGAGTGGGAGGCACCATATTGCCATGGTTCTCCTCTTATCTCTCCGATCGGTTGAGGTTGGTGTTACGTAGGGGACAGAGGTCAACTCCTAGGCCCCTCCTTTATGGGGTGGGTCAGGGGTTGATCCTCTCCCTCTGCTGTTTAAGATCTACATAAAACCACTGGGTGAGAACATCCAATGACATGGGATGAGGGTCCAGCAGTACACTGATGACACTCAGCTGTACATCTCTATCCTGGGTCAATCCAGTGCCTGGAGGCTGTGAGGGTCTGGATGGGAGTCAACAGACTCAAACTCAAACCCGACAAGACTGAATAGCTATGGGTTTTCACTCCCAAGGACTGTTCCACCTGTCCATCCATAACTCTGGGGGGGGGGGGGAATTAACCACCTCAGAGCAGGTCCGCAACCTGGGAGTCCTCCTAGATCCACAGTTGATATTACAACATCTCTCAGCTGTGTCTAGGGAGACCTTCACACAGGTCTGCCTAGTGCACCAGCTGTGGCCCTAGTTGGATAGAGAGTCTCTTCTCACAGTCACTCATGCCCTTCTCACCTCGAGGCTTGACTACTGCAATGCGCTCTACATGGGGCTACCCTTAAAGAACGTTTGGTGACTACAATTAGTCTAGAATGCAGCCGCGTGAGCTGTTGTGGGTGTGCCTGGGTACACCCACATAACTCCAACACTCTATGAGCTGCACTGACTACCAATTTAAGGTGTTGGTTATCACCCTACCTGGCTTAAGACCAGATAATTTATGTGACCATATTCTGCCTCACACTTCCCAAAGGCCGATTAAAGCCTTCTCCAGGTCCTGTTGGCCAAACAGTGCCAACTGGCGGGTCTGCGAGGAAGGGCCTTCTCTGTGACAGCTCCGGCTATTTGGAATCAACTACCCTGGAGATCCACACTGCCCCACCCTCCTGGCCTTCCAAAAAGTCTTAAAAACATGGCTTTGACAGCAGGCATAGGGCTGTTGAGTTATAGTACTCTGCTCCAGCCTAGAAGTGATGATTGATTGTTCTTTGTATTGGGATTTTATTATTGTACACCACCCAGATTCCTCAGGAGTTGGGCAGCCTATACATTTAATAAAATGTAAAACTTAATGTTAATCCATAGTGCATCTGGGAAGTACAGAGATCAGTCACAGTCTGAAGTGATAGAACAAGATGAAAAGATAAAGTTTTTGAAGTTTGCTAGACTTATGAAGACAGGCAGTGGCTGGTCAAAGCCACACTATTGTCCAAAGTTCAAAGTCACTTCTAGCTGAAGATGCACACTCCTTAAATCAGCATGTCGCACTATGAAATATTAATGTATTACCCAGTGCATATTCTATCATGTATGTAATTAATGTTAACAAATAATAATTAGTTATAGAAGAAATAATAATTGTAGGGCTGCCACTGTATACCCACTTAGATGTAGGTCCCACTGAATATCCTGTCTTACTGATACATAATGTCATTTACATTAAGCAGTGGAATGTGAAAATGAGTTAGCAAGTCCTTTCAAAGAGCCTTTTGAAAGCTAGCCCTATTTTCTATTTATTAATCTTCATTCTTATTCATGGGGCAACATAATGCTTCTTTCAGACTATTTCAGTGCCCCTTAAAACAGCATTTCTTTGTGTACAGTTGTAAAAATAAACCACTGGGTATATATATATTTAGCCAGCGGAGAAAAAGAAAGAGAATCAATGTACACATTTGGGACATTCTTTTTTCCAAGAACTGCTGACATTACACAGTCGGTACCCGAGCAATCACTCTGGTTCTAATGAATAAGATGTCATATATTCATGATTAATGCAATTTGTGTATGATTCTTGACAAATGTATATTTTATTTTATGTATGCTGAGAGCATATGCACCAAGACAAATTCCTTGTGTGTCCAATCACACTTCGCCAATAAAATTCTATTTTATTCTATTCTATATAATATGTGGGGTATTTTTATAAGGGTTGTGGTTTTATCTTGATTTTGTCTATTTTATATTTATTCAGAATTAGTTTGCTATTCCATATTCCCATATTCTCAATTTTTTTCTCTTCTATTCATCTGTTCCAAGGCACTACCATGTCAATTATCCAGAGTTTTTGTTTGTATTATTGGCAAATGTCTGGGGCAGCGATTGCGAACCTATGGTATGGGTGCCACAGGTGGCACACAGAGCCATATCTGCTGGCACACAAGCCATTGCCCTAGCTCAGCTCCAAGGTGCATGTGTGTGCCAGCCAGCTGATTTTTGGCTTGCACAGAGGCTCTTGGAGGGCATTTTTGGCTTCCAGAGCCTTTGGAGCCTGGGGAGGGTGAAAAATGAGACTACTGGGCCCACCAAAAATTGGTAAACAGACTGAGCCTCCAGAGGGCCTCCACGGGGGCAGGGGAAGCTGTTTTCACTTTCCCCAGGCATTGAATTATACTTATGGGCACTCGTGCATGCGTGATAAGTAAATGGTATATACCATCATAACTGATAGTCTTTAATGTCCAGGAAGATTCTTCTCATTTTAAAAACAAATTTGTGTACTTAAACCTTTGGTACCTGGAATTGCTTTTTGGACAAGGATTTTTATTGCATCCCAGTCACCAGACTTTGGGCTGATTATAGTACACCTCAATGATATTGAAATAGGCTGATATTTTTTTAAAAAAAAAATTAATTGCAATTGTTGACCTCCCTAGAGATTAACAAGACCACTTTGGGAATGTGTTGTGGTTCAGCCTGAGGCTGCTCAGGGACCAGCTGTGTATCTGCTGGCTCCATGCCCGGAGGAGGATGACAGCGAAGAGGAGGGGGCTGAGCAGTCGGACGGGGGAGGGGACAGCCAGGAATGGGATGATGAACAGCATGAGAGCCCCGGGGGGGGGGGGGCTCTCCCCAGCCAGTAGCTTGGAATCATTAGGGGATGACGCACAAGCTGTCACTGACATGCGACAGAGACGTTCAGAGCAAAGAAAGGAGCAGTTAAAGAAATATCACCATTGAATTAGAAACAGCTGGGTTTGGGTGTGGTCCTCATCAGCAGGGTTTAAAAGGCAGGCAAGCACTTGAAGCCATGTGGGGTGTTATCAATTGGAGTTACGGTGTCCTGCTTTGTTCTCGGCGTCTCTGTTCCTGGCTTGTGGCCCAGCAGTTTGGAAGACCCGTGGGAGGTGTAGGTCTGCTATCTACAGCCTCGGCTTGGCAGCAAGAATCCTGTATTGCTGCATGGACTTTTGCCTTCGTGGATATTTCTGAAGATACAGAATTTTCCTGTTTGTAAGGACATTTTCTGTTACCTGTGTTTTTCTTGACTTTTATAAACTGCCTTTGCCTTTTACCGGTGTGTTTGGCTTCTCTTTTTGGGTTGGTATTGGCTTCCGGAGTGACCCAGACAGAACAGAATGGAAGATTTTGAACGCTAATCTAGTACAGTTGTTGTTCATAACACTAGATTGACCTGGTAGTTTCCAGATAGCAATAACAATAGCAGTTATATACTGCTTTACAGTGCTTTTACAGCCCTCTATACATAGAGTCAGCATATTGCCTCCATCAATCTGGATCATTTTGCCCACCTGAGAAAGATGGAAGGCTCAGTCAACCTTGACCCTTGTGAAATTTTAACTGCCAAATTGCAGTCAGCAGTCAGCAGAAGTAGCCTGCAGTACTGCACTCTAACCACTGGGCCACGGCAACTCAGATATATTGGGACTGCAATTCTCAGAAATCTCCTCAGCAACTAGAATTCCCAAATATCCCAGAGCTGATAGGTTAAAGAAAGTTCCACTAGTTGCTTGTTTTCATTTTATAACATTGGTCATGCATACCTTTCTCTAAAATTAATATTTTTAAATAAATTATAGGTTACGCTAAAAAATTCTGTAGACACAGATATTAAAAAATAATTTAGCTAGCATAGCAGCTAGAGGGGTCCATCAAAGTTGAAATGAATTACTTCATTATTTTCAACCATGGGTTTATGCCATGTTTAAATCATGCATTTTTTTTAAAAAAAAGTTTTGATGCTTACCTTTATTTAAAATATTTCCAGAGTTCGTATCACAACCATTATGTAATGCCTCATGGCAATAATAAATCGAGAGGGGAAATTGAATTAAAAAGCCTGTATTCCTTTATGAACAATTATTCATTCCCATTAGATTACTCCCAGTATACATTCAAGCTAAAGACAACGAAAGACTTGCATTCACTCACCAAATATTTAGAAAAATACTTATTTTGACTTTCATGTGTTCAAGGGATTTCAGACAATTGGAACAGAAATACTCTAGTGTATACTTTTTCAAAGTAAATGTTACCTATTTCTTTGGCATGGAAATTTCCCCTTGTGATTGATATATTAGCTCCACTTTCCTCAAGGAAGGCCTTCACCTTTTAAACTATCTACTCTGGCTGTGGGGAGGGCGATATTTTTCAGCTTGACTGAGACAAGCTAATGTTTACTCAATATAATTAATATAAATGTGCGATTGTGTAATACTTTCAGAATATTTATCATGCACCAGCCTAATTGAAACCATCAAGCTATTCAAAACAAATAGTCATACTGTATTCTGATTTTAATTCTGAAGTATGCAACTAGAATGGATACAGTTGAGCCTAGGAACGAAGCCTTGTGAACACTATAGGCATTCACACTTAGGTCCTAATTTTGAATTGATTCATCAGGGTTGATAGACCTGTTCTGTTTGGTATGAAATACCATAAATATAAAGTAAGTAAAACATTGTTTAAAATAGCTTTCAGTAAATAGAAAAAAATGACACATGTAGAAATGAGCACTTATGTTTTGATTGAACATGGCCTTGCTACATAAACCAGGAGAATATTTTACATCTTACAAAATAAACTATTCCAAAATGTATTCAGTTTATTTACATTCATTAAAATATTTGTAAATTGTTCTTCAAAAAAAAATTACAGTACTAGGAAGGCATACAAAATAAAATCCTGAAGTTGGCATCTGCTTATGAACACTAATAATAGAAATGTAAGTAGAAAAAGAAAAAGAAAAGAGCAGTGTGGTCCTAGAAACTATCATGTTTTCCAAGGTCCTTTTGAGATTCTGCAAAATTATAATTATTTGCTAGTCTATTTGGTAAAATAATATAGTATTAAAATTTCATCAAACAGTCGTGAGAAGTTGTAGTGGCAGCAAATGCATCAATTTTATTTTTTAATTTTTAATATGGTAAATATAATTAAATACAGTGAAGGGCTACCAAAATTTTTACTACCACACTGGTTCTATGGCAATTCCCAGGGTAATTGGGAATTGAGCAGCATACAAGATAGATAGATAGATAGATAGATAGATAGATAGATAGATAGATAGATAGATAGATAGATAGACAGACAGACAGACAGACAGACAGACAGACAGACAGACAGACAGACAGACAGAGATAAGTATATAAATAAAGCTCCACATTCAATCGGCAAAGACTTTTGTGACTAGTTAACAACAAAGGAATCTAAACTATTTTTTCCAGCTAAGAAATGTCATTAAAAGGCATAAAATATCATGAGTTGTAGCCATTATGCCTTTTAATAAAATATATTAGTTGATTAGCAGACTCTTTGTCTTTTTGCTATCATAGACTAGCATGACTCTCCTCCTACCGTGTGTCTAAATGAGAATCTGAGGCCAGCTCAGAATAAACATAATATTTGCCACAATATACAACATTTTTCATCCAATAAAAAGTAGCAAAACACATATCTTTATATATCCATGTTTCATCAGTGTGTGATATTTTGTATGTGGAACAAAGAGCACTGTTAAATGTTATATGTGTCATTGATAGCAGATTAGAATAGCCTCTTTCTTAACCTATAGAAAGAACCTTCTTCCCTGGAAATAACTTTACTTTACTTTTCTTTGTCTCCATCCCTGGGCATCCATTGTGGCCTAGTGTGAATGGCAGTGGTGGCACTGTGATTAAAAAGAACAAAATAGTTTGTGCTGTATTGTGCCTTTCCATGGACCAAAAAGAACTGTGAATTGGCAAGATTTATAACGTTCAGAATATAAGATCCATCTACAAAGATGCTGTCAATTTCTTCATTTCATTTACCATGAATCTCAGCTTCCAGTCAGTAATGGGAAAACACTGCCAAGGTGTTCCACGGAGTGACAGAGTGACACTACCATCTTTAAGTTGGGGGAAAAGTGGTGAATGCAAGCAGTTCTCATCCTTTCCTTCATTCTCCCAGTCTGCCTGTCAATCCCCTTAATAGGCAACAAGCTGCCAGCTCTGACATTCAAATCAACATCTTGTCTCTGACGTGCCCTTTAGCGTGTATGAAAACAGAATCAAATTCCCTCAATCCCTCCCTTGTCATTTGAAGGCTTGGGAAACAGGATCATTGTGAAAAGGAAAACAAAATTCTGGAAGCAGGTCAGTAAGAAGCCCTATTGCTTGCACTTGAATAATTTTTCAGTTTAATTAGGATTCTTGAGAGAGAGAAGTTATAAATAATGGATGCAAAACAGGTCTTACAGTCTGTTCTTGGTACAATATAATCAAGAAGCAATTGACCAGTCCCAAGGACTGCAACCATAATCTCTTTATGCTCATGTTTTATGAAGTTCAATTCTTTTACTATATATATATATATTCGACACAAAAATATGTAACCCTTCCCTGGTGCAGAGCTGAAGGGATTGGATACTGTAGCCTAGAGGATAATTATCTGCCTTACAAGCCAAAGGTTTGCAGGTTCAAGTCCCAGTGGGTATGGCTAGCTGATGAGGCCAATATAAGGCCGAAATAGATCTATCCTAGTCTCCCTTAATTTTCAAATTCAGCAAAAAAACATGTGACATATATATGCTGGGCTTCCCACATTGTACAAAGCTATCGTTTACTATAATAACAGCATGTTGAATAATCCAAGATGGCAAAGCTCAATCAATGTGCTAAACCATACATTACATTTACCAAACCTCAGGCTATATTTATAAAACATAGTAGATAGATCAAAATCAAATCAAAGCCACCATTGCTTACTCCATTGTGTGAATGTACCTCTATTTGCTCAATCTTGATTCTAATTTGTATACATTCTTGTTAATTTCCATCCTTGCCACAGAATTCTTTAGAAAGTCAAGATTTCTGAAATATTTACAGTAATGTATACAACAAACTATCAGGAAACTAAATATTCAGTTGTTACACAGAATGAGGGAGAGATTTATGACTGTGTCTCCACCAGTGTTCCCAATTCAACCTGACAGGTGAGAAAACAACTATCAATTGCTCTCCCTATCTGAGGGTAGGGTAAAGTGGGGTGATTGGTACCTTCAAATTAGGCACCAATAGTATCATTCCTCCATAGAAGCTATGACCATATCAACAGTGTAACTATCATTTTAACAAAATAAATGCCACTTTTCAAGTTTTCTAAGTGACAGGCAATCAGTACAGAAATGCTTCTGGGAGATGGGCTGCCACTTGGGCTAATTCTGAACGTGTCTAATGTCATTCCAGGACTGTAGAAGAGAGACATGTGCCCAACCCCAAATCGTTTTGATTGGTAATTGTTAATTTGATTGTCAATAGCGTGGTGAAGTAGCTCATGAAGCATTGGAAGAGTAAATTTGTTGTGGAGGGCTTGCTGCTTTTCACAGGAAAGTTACTGACGATGCTGCTGTTGTTTTAAGAGGGAGAAAAACAGAGAGCAGCATAGCATTTTTCTATGATGAGTGCTAACACATGAGTCGAAAGAAGTCTAATATAGTGGTACCTCTACTTATGACCTTAATTTGTTCCGGGACCAGGTTCTTAAGTAGAAAGGTTTGTAAGAAGAAGCATTTTCACCATAGGAATCGATGTAAAAGCAAATAATGTGTGATTGGGGAAACCACAGGGAGGGCGGAGGCCCTGTTTCCTCCCAGGAGATTCCTAGAGAGGCCCCACAGAGGCTTCTCCCCATTTTTTCCGTCCCTGTTTCCTCCCAGGAGATTCCTAGAGAGGCCCCACAGAGGCTTCTCCCTGCCTTTTCCGGTTACAGTTTCGGAGGCTTGGGTTTGTAAGTGAAAAATGGTTCTTGAGAAGAGGGAAAAAAATCTTGAACACCCGGTTCTTATCTAGAAAAGTTCGTAAGTAGAGGTGTTCTTAGCTAGAGATACCACTGCACTGTTTCATAAAATCAATAAATACAATTGATATGGAACCTGTCTGTGTTTCCAGAAATCGCCAGGTAGACATTATGTGGGCAACTGCCTGTTGCCAAGTGTTCTTGTCAGTACAACAGTAAACAAAATGATGTCAGGAAACAGTTCCCAGTAACAGAGGGACAAGGTGGCATGTGTTCTACATCAAATTGCCCAGGCAAATCTTGATTCCTGATTGTGTCATTCTCATTGCAAGAAGGCCAAAAATCAAGCACAGAACAAGGCTTATGTCATGAGATGACAAAAGAAATCACTGTAGCTAAATATGAAATAGCTAAATATGAAATTAGGCCGTATCAGCTGTGGGCTGAGAATAGGACAGGCAGTACCACAGCGACATGTGCTTCAAGAATGATTAGGAAACTACTTCAACTGGCCTTAGGGGATCAAGTAAAGTTCATGAGCAATCTCTTGGTTTTTCTTTAGAAGCACGTTGCACCCTCTTCCTGCTTGAAATTATGCCTTCAATAATATATTTACAGCATAAATGGTTTCAAAGGTGCTGTTCCTGAAGGGAATGTCAAGCTGTCACTAGGCCATTCAAGGACGGGACTGCAGCCAGATTTGTGTGTCGCTTGAGCCCCTTGGGTTCAGGCCCATGTCCTTGGGTTGTTTCTGTCAAGCTTTTGCAAAGCGAGCGTTGCCTGTTTTCCTACAATCCCAGTGACATGTTAAAGAGAGACAAAGTGGTTGCCTCCCCCTTCTCTCCAGAGACGGTGGCCCCAGGAGGCAGGAGAACAACCTGCCTCCCTGAAACTGATTGGCAATTTCCTGAGCATTAGTGAGTTGCACATGATGGCTCAGTGCCAAAGGTCACAGGCGAGCATTGGTCAAAAGAAGAGCTGGGGGAGAAGGGAGGGATGAACTGTGCTACTTATGAAGTATAGCTTTCAAATCAATTACATGTGTGAAAGATTTCCCCAGAGGTTCCAGAAAAGAGTCAACCCTCTGGAATTTTCTTTCTTTCTTTTTATGCATGCAAACTAGAGTAAGGCAAAATAAGATGGCTGTCACAGGCAGTTAATGCTAAGTGCCAGATCCTAGTTGTTCTTCAGGGGCAAAAAATATTCCCTGGGTCTCCTAAACCAGATTGCGGATTTGGGCAGAGAACGGGATACTGTGGCCTACCATGCTGAAGGATTCAATGGCTAGCTCAGGCAGTTCTGTGCTGAAGCTATGGGAAGAAAGATACAGTACTTTACGTTCTTATTTCAGGAAGAAATTAGTTAGGGGTAGTGTCCATATAAGCCATAACATGTGAAATATCATAGCACTGCAGACTACTATGAGTATAGTTTAGGGATTAGTGAAAATCATGGAATATGGTTTCAAAAATATTGCTCTGCACTGTATATACACTGCTCAAAAAAATAAAGGGAACACTCAAAGAATATATCCTAGATTTGAAGGAATGAAATATTCTCATTGAGTAATTTGTTCTGTACAAAGTTGAATGTGCACAACAGCATGCAAAATTGATTGTCAATCATTGTTGCTTCCTAAGTGGACAGTTTGATTTCACAGATGTTTGATTTACTTGGAGTTATATTGTGTTGTTTAAGTATTCCCTTTATTTTTTTTGAGCAGTATATTTCAGAAGCTTTGCATTTTCTAATAGCCACAATGGAGATGAAATCTGAATGATTTGGGGGAAGCAAGGGAGGACATTCTTGAATTTTGATATTGGAGAAGACTTGAGAATATTGTGGCGAGGCAAGAAACAAACAAATAGGTCATAAAACAAATCAAGCCGGAGTTCTCAGAAATCACCATTCTAAAATTATCATATTTTGTACATAAAAACATCTGTAATAATGGGAAATATAGAAGGAAGAGAAGAAAAGGATGAGCAATATAATGGAGTAAATTACAGTGGTGATGGGCGCACCATTAGAAAACTATAACAGCTAGGAGATGCAAAGATCATCCTGGAGAATTAGATAGATAGATAGATAGATAGATAGATAGATAGATAGATAGATAGGTAGGTAGGTAGGTAGGTAGGTAGGTAGGTAGGTAGGCAGACAGACAGACAGACAGACAGACAGACAGACAGACAGACAGATGATAGATAGATGATAGATACTGAAACTTGATTCTGACATAATTAATTATAGTAATGAGTATGAGAATAATATCTAAGAAAATTTCCTTATCATAATCGTATCCTCTTATTGTTCTGCACCAAATTTTAAAGAAATAACAGACTATATTTCCAAATCATTGGTAAATTTTTGAAAGTCCTGAATGCAATGCATCAGAAATTGTACATGTTTATAAATAAATAAATAAATATATTACAAATAAATATTGCAGATTTATTCCTATATATAGTGGATATAGTAGCAGTGACTTCATAGACTTCTGTGATTAAAATGAAGCCCTGTTTCACTGACAAAATGGCAGTATTAAAAGTCTTGGGAAATTTGGAAAGTTTGCAATAGATAAGGACAAGACCACTCAGGAAGAAAGCGCAATGAAAAAAAAGAGAATGTTTATTGCAAACTGCATTGCTAGATAGTAAGAAATATTGGGTGATTGTTAAAGAAAAGGAGCTGAATAAAAGAAAGTATTTGGAATAGTGTATGACTAACTTGCCCATGGAATGTATATCACCACTGAAGCCATGAAGCCAATAAAGGGGAACATCAAAAACCATCCACCTGGAAAGGTATCTTGATGTTATGAAAACTAAGACACAACTGAAATAATTAGAAATGGTGCAATTTTTATCTAATAAAAGATTTTTAATGCATAGATATTAATAGGAAGAAACAGTGATGAGCACCGGTCCTTGTAGTCTGCAATTTTCCTATTAATAGTAAAATCTAAAGAATACATTTAATGACCACATTTAATCAAAGGCAGGAAAATGATTTGATATTAGTGAGATCCAGAAATCCTTTGCTAGATAGAGGCCATACCCTACTTGTCAGATAGATTGTATTGTAAAGACTGCCTTCTGTATTGTATTATTCTGGGCTCAGTGACAGGTTCTGTTTGGCCCAGTATGAAAACATCCCATTAACTATTTGTTCATGGCTATGGTGGGCGTGGCTATGGTGGGCTTGGCTATGGTGGGCGTGGCAGAGAAAGGATAATTTAAAATCTCCATTCCCAGCCCACTCTGGGGAGTGCAAAATCCCCATCAGCTGGGACTTGGGAGCCAGAGAATAGACAGAGCAGGGCCAGTCAAGGGTAGTATTTACCAGTTCTCCAAACTACTCAAAATTTCTGCTGGCGGGTTCTCCAGAACTGGTTAGAACCTGCTGAAACCCACCTCTGATGCAACTTCCACCTGTCTTTCATTGGTCTCTCTTTCCAGGAGCAGATCTTCTTAGAATGTGTGGGGAGATCCTCCTAGAATGATTTGCACATGCTCAAACTGGTTTATTACTAGAGAATGGCCCAATCATAGCATCATGTTGTTGTTGTTGCTGGCTTAAATAAATGTAAGTTTCTCTGTCTTGGGGGTGGGTGCAGATAAATTGCAGATAAAATATTTCAAGTTGACATCTCCCTCTTCCTCTCTTCTGGAGAACTAAATCCCTAAATTGGGATTTATTTCTGGCCAGGAATCCTGTCCACACTCTGAAGTCATCTGAGCAGGACATAAGCGAAGGGAGGTTTAGAGTTTGAAGTTGGCTACTTCAGCTAACTGCTAGCTGAAGTTCAGCAGTTCAAATCTCACCACAGGTTCAAGGTCGACTCAGCCTTCTATCCTTCTGAGGTGGGGTAAAATGGGGAGCCAGATTGTTGAGGGCAATACAGTATATGCTGATTCTGTAAACTGCTTAGAGAGGACTATAAAGCACTGCGAAGCGGTATACAAGTCTAAATGCTACTGCTAACGCTATTGCTATTCTGAGAGTCAGTAATGTTGGCAGGATTCTTTTCCCCCAAGGAAAGAGGACCAGGTAAGGAGCCAAATGAATAGTTGAGTAACACTAAAGCCCACACACCCACACAAAAAAACCACATGGGCCCTGAAAAGAGTGGCCCCATGAGTGGCCAAAGAAGTCCAAGGACAGGGCCACTCTTTTCAGGGTCCCTGTGTGTTTTTTTAAATTGAAGTTCTCCTCTAATAATAAACTTCAAATTGAACTGATTTTAGATTTTTAATTAGTTAATTGGATTAAGATATTATGTATTGTATATTTTATATGTTGTGAGCCAGCCCGAGTCCTCGGAGAGGGGCAGCACATCCAATAAGTAAGTGAGTGAGTGAGTGAGTGAGTGAGTGAGTGAGTGAGTAAGTAAGTAACAAATAAATAAATAAATAAATATGTAGATAATATGTTATCCTGCCCACAAAGACATTTTTATTTTCTTGTTCTTTGAGAAATCAGAGTTTAAGACCTTAAACTAGTTTAAGTTCTAGTTTAAGACATTCTTAAATTAGAATTTAAGAGCCGGGATGGTGCTGTGGTTAGAGGGTAGCACTGTAGGCTACTTCAAGCTGCTAACTGTAGTTGAGCAGTTCAAATCTCAACACTGACTCAAGGTTGACTCAACCTCCATCCTTCCGAGGTGGGTAAAATGAGGACCCAGATTGTTTGGTGGCAATATGTTGATTCTGTAAACCGATTAGATAGGGCTGTAAAAGCACTATGAAGCGTTATATAAGTCTAAATGCTATTGCTATTGCTAATTTAAGATCGAGTCCAAAACCCAGGATAAAATGACTTCCGAGTAATAGGTCCTAAACAGGCTCTCTTTTTTCCTCCTCCCCCCCCACCTCTTCTCTCCCCCCCCCCCCCCCACTCACCAGAACGAACTACTTTTTACCGTTCCAGGCAAACTTGGTTTCGAGGCGGATTCCGCAACTGGCACCCATAAAACAAGAGCACAAAGTCGCAGATCGATGGGTAATAGAGCGCATCCTGCCGCGCTGCGTATATGGCCGGAGATTAAAGCCGCCTTCTTCCCCGGGACAAAGGCTTTGGCGCGCTCCGAGCTCGACGGGTCTGGAAACCTGAAGGGCTGCGAGCGCTCCGAGGGCGGCAAGAACTTAATTTTAATTTAATTTAAAGCATTTTGAACTCCTGCAAGACTCTGAGCCGTGTGTGTTAGCAAGGAAGGGCGACGGCATATTTCCGCAGAAAAGCCTTAATTGCTTAACCGTTGTTAGGTTCTTAACATATTCACCAATTTTGGAAGATTTCACAGGGAAGAAATAGCCAGAAAGGCGGGCCGAAAGGACGCTGGCTGGGGAATTCTGGAAGTTGAAGTCCACAAGTCTTAAAGTTGCCAAATTTGAGGACCTCTCTGCTCCCCATAGGGTGTATTCCAGCCAGCCTATAAAGCCACCCACTTAGATTTCTATTTCTCATGAGTCACCAACTTTCAGGAAAGTTTGGAGTTCCGAATCTGGTGAGAGGAGAAAGAATCCCAATCCGTTCAAATAACGTGTGAAGTGCTATACACAAGCGCGCGTGTAGCACGCACTGTCCATATCAGATTTACTTATACTTGTCTCATTTGCCAGAGTTTTTCTTTTTAATAAACTGGACCATCCCTCTGTTTCATCTATTTCCCTTTAGGCTGTTTCTACCCAAGGAGGCACACACATTGTTCAGATCCAGCAATTTACCCTGGAAGCCAGAAGCCGAGGATGTGAAGCAAAGTGCAGTTTGGCTTTTATAAATGCTGCTGACCACAGCAAACACCAGGGCAAGAAAAAAAAAGCAGGATTTTTTTTTTTAAAGGTCCTAAAAAAAAGGTCCTAAAGTTGTACGTATCACAGATCCCGAGTAATATCAAATGCATTTTTTTCTTCCTTTTGTAGAATAACTGGTCCAGCGATCTCAGGCGGAATCTGTCCATAATCTGACCTTCACCCAGTTATTAGGTCGGCATGAAGGCAGTTTGATTCACAGCACCCTGGTTTGTTTAAGGCAACCGACAGGAACCTAACATTCCCTTTGACAAGAAACCAATTTACTTTGTCCTGTTCCCCTCTGGATTAAAAAAAAAAAATCCTTTGATTATTGCATAGAAAAGAATTATTTCTGAGCTATTTACTGAGAATTCTATTTGGAATAGGACACTAATTTCCAGGAAAGAGAAGAGATGGGGAGAGGGAGAAGGAAGGACATAGGAGAATCTGGATCCTCTCCATCCCTTTATACACCATTCTTCGATGAAGGTTTATTTCAGATTAACTCAGATTTAGAGAACTGTAAATCCTTTTTACGCTACTTTATAGCCCGAGTTGGATTCAAACCCAACTTTAATTGGCACCTTAAATTACTCAGGAGTCTTTCAGTCCTTAGATTCCAGTGAATGTCTTAACTTTCTAAATTTGGAAGTTAAAAGAGCTTCTTTTGCCATTTCCCAAAATATGTTTCTGAAAGGGTTTTTAGTACTGTGCCAGATATGAAAAGGGTTAGGGAGAAGTCAGCTTTATTTATGAAACAGTCTGAGGACTTTTGACCAAGACTGGCTTAATTTCAGACTCTAATTTGTAGAAAAACCAATTGCACCCAATTTCATACCCAAGTGTGGACCTTCATGCCTGCACTCCCGCATAACTTTGGAGGAATATTTTCTGGATCCGGTTGTGCCTTCAAGAAAATGAACCATGAAAGAGAAACCTTAGTCACCTTGTCTGTTCGAAAGTTCAAGCAACTTGTCGTGAAAGGAGAAAGCCGCGAAAGCCATTTGGAGGCGTCGCAGTCACCAAACTGCGGACGGAAGCGTGCGAACCCCGGGTTCGATCCAGGTTCCTCCTCCACATCCCCCACCTCCAAACGCAAACAGCCTAAAGCTTCTTCCCATCTTGCTCTGCACCAAAATGCCCGAGCTTTATTTAGATCGGGAGTTCTGACCCAAAGGAAGACCCCATGGGATTCCTATGACATTGGACCCATCACTCGCTGGACTCGGAGATCCGGCAGTTCTACCACTCAGCCGGTGGAATCCAGCGAGGTGAATCACCCAAATCCTACAGCTGGAGTAGCTGCTGGGGTGAACTGGAACTACCCTTCCAGGCAATAATGGGCTGCTGCCAGGGGTGGGCTACTGCCCGGACCGGGTGGGGGGCAGTGGGGTACCACCCCAGAGCACCCAATTTGCACTGAAAGATGTTGAAAGAACATGCAGGGCGTCCAGCATAAGCCACACCCACAGTGTGGTAGTAAAATTTTTATTTATTCGATTTTATTTATTTATTTATTTATTCGATTTTTTTTTATGCCACTCTTCTCCTTAGACTCAGGGCGGCTTACAACATGTTAGCAATTGCACTTTTTAAAAGAGCCAGCATATTGCCCCCACAATCCGGGTCCTCATTTTACCCACCTCGGAAGGATGGAAGGCTGAGTCAACCTTGAGCCGGTGATGAGATGTGAACCGCTGACCTGCAGATCTACAGCCACCTTCAGTGGCCTGCAGTACAGCACTCTACTTGCTGCGCCACCCCGGCTTGATATTTTGGTAGCCCTTCACTGGCTGCTGCCCCCAAGGGGCGGAAGGGGACTCAGTGGGGTAGTAAGTTTATGCACTATTTATTGAATACTTAATAGTTTTTTTAAAAATTATCCTTCCTCCTCTAATACCTTAGTACAGTGATGGGGAACCTTTTTTGAACCTTTTTTTTCCTCGGGGTGCCAAAAGAGCGTGCCTGCATGCCTGCTATCACACATGCGTGAGTGCCCACGCCCATAATTCAATGCCTGGGGAGGGTGAAAACAGCTACCCCCGCCTCCTGGAGGCCGTCTGAAAGCTGGAAACGGCCTGTTTCCCAACTTCTGGTGGGCCAATAGGCTCATGTTTCGCCCTCCCCAGGCTCCAAAGGCTTCCCTGGAGCTAGGAGAGGGTTAAAACATCCTCTCCCCAAGGCGCTCTGGAGCCAAAAATACCCACCCAGAATCTCTGTGCAAGCCAAAAACCAGCTGGCTGGCTCACACATGCAACTTGGATCTGAGTTAGGGCAACAGCTCACATACCAGCAGATATGGCTTCGCGTGCCACCTGTGGCACTGTTTCATAGGTTCACCATCACTGCCTTAGTATGATCCTTACTTACTTTTAAAATAGGAAATAATTAAATAGTATGTTTTTACCCATAAACATTTTAATCATTTTAATAATTAACTAGAACTGAACTTTTATAGCAATTAAGGAAAACTGAGCTACTTGCCTAATCTATTATCATACCGTACCTTGTGGGTTCAGTACAAAACCTTAAAATGTGACTGTGCTCCTCAACAAATCATGCTGTCTGTCATTTGTCTTTTTTGTGGCTATTCAAATAATGTGACTTAACCAACTGAAAAAGTATCAAAGCACCTATTTGAAAGATTATCTTGGTCGGTAAGCCAGTCTCACCCAATCACATAATAATAATTATAATAATAATAATTTATTAAACTTGTATGCCACCCCTCTGCGGAGACATGACCTTTAAACCACCCCTGGTCACATGATTGTCAAGCCACTCTCACCTGGTCACATGGTCGACAAGCCACTTCTATTATTATTATTATTATTATTATTATTATTATTATTATTATTTATTAGATTTGTATGCCACCCCTCTCCATAGACTCGGTCACATGACTATTCTACCCGGTCACATGACTATCAAGTCACACCCACAGAATAAGCCACGCCCACAGTAATGGCAGTAAAAAATTTAGCAGCCTATTACTGCTTCTAGGGTAGTTTAAGGGTAGCTGGAAACCTTGAAAAGCATTTGGAGACGACAATTGGTCCAAAATGCAGCCGCATGAGAGCTGTTGTGGATGTGCCTAGGTACACCCACATCACACTAACACTCCATGAGCTGCACTGGCTCCCAATTGGTCTCCTGACGCAATTTAAGGTGTTGGTTATCATTTATAATGCCCTTCCTGGCTTAGGGCCAGACTACTTATGAAGATCCAGATTGTTGGGGGCAATGTGCTTACTCTCTGTAAACCGCTTAGAGATGTAATGCACTGAGGAGCGATATATAAATCTAAATGGTGCCTGTTGTTGAAAGTGAATTAATTATTTTTAATATTCCAGGGTTTTTAGAGTAGTATTTATATTAATTGATATTGTATACTGTTTTTATTATGTTGTGCCCAGAGTCCTTGGAGAGGGGCAGAAATCAAATCAAATCAAATCAAATCAAAAAATAATTGTTATTGCTGTTGCTATTGCTATTGCTACTTATAGAACCAGGACCATCTTCTGCCACATACCTCCCAGCAACCGATTAGGACCCATAGGGTTGGCCTTCTTCACGATTAGGACCCACAGGTTTGGCCTTCTCTGGTCCCAGCATGGGAGGGCCTTCTCTGTGGCGGCTCCAGCTCTCTGGAACCAGCTGCCTCCGGAGATCCGCACCGCCCCCACCCTGCTGGCCTTTCGGAGAAAATCTGGATTTCTGTACACGGCCCAGAGTCCAGTAGGAGTTGGGCGGCCTATAAATCCAACAAACAAAAACAATTATGCTGAGGATCTCCTTTTAGGTAGGTTGGCCTTCCTTATGAACTTAATGGTCCCTTATACTGCAGCGGCTAGAGAGGGGGGAAAAGCTATAGCGAGGAACTCTCTCGTAGCTGACCATTTAAAGTGAGGGGAGATCAGTAGGCCTAATCGATCACTTGCAACAGAATACCCTACGCAACTAGACTAGGTTTAGAAAGCTTAGAACTAAACACGACCTAAGCATAGCCCATAAAATCATCTGCTACAACATCCTTCCTGTCAAAGACTACTTCAGCTTCAACCACAACAACACGTGAGCACACAACACATACAAACTTAAAGTAAACTGCTCTAAACCCAACTGCAGGAAATACCACTTTAGTAACCTAGTAGTTGATGCATGGAAATTCACTACCAGAGTTTGTAGTATCATCACCTAACCCCCAAAAACTACCTTTAGATTATCCACTGCTGACCTCTCCTGATTCCTAAGAGGTCAGAGTAAGGGGCATGCGTAAGTGCACCAGAGTGCCTTCCGTCCCCTGTACCTTTGTATTATATCTTTATACCACCAATACCTACTTGACAAAACAAACAAACAAATTACAACGCGCTTCAAACGGAGGCAAGAGGCCCAGGAATGGAACCTGCAACTCTCCACTACAAATGCACCAATGCATTGCTAAGACCCCCGCTACCCTTGCACTCGTCTCTTGCAGAGGTAGCGGGGGACTAAAGAGAGTCCGTATTAGGCGGAGGGCTTAGGAAAAGAAGATTTTTCCTCCGCGTTGTAGCCTCGAGGAGTTATTAGCCCTTAACTCCCCTCACTGCAGACTGAAGGTCTTACTACAGCAAAGGCATTTGGTTCCTCGGGAGTTTCAGCGCGAGATTAGCGACACCCAAGAGAAGAGTTTCAAGGGTCATCTAGTCGCCTTCCTGGAAGTTATCCCCACTGGACACGACTTCCAGGGAAATCTCTTTAGGCGAGAGACCGAACAAGACTCGCTCCGTTTGGTCCTCTAGCTTCCAACTGACACGAACCGCCAACTCTTCCTCCGCGAAGGCGGAAGGTTTGGGAGAGTTACGGGAAGCCCTTGTCCCGGGCCCAGAATTTGCAGCTGCAGCAAGAGCGGCGGGTTGTGGGGATGGAATCCAGAGTGGGAAGTGGAGGAAACCCCTACTTAATTCACAATATCAACTCTGCAAGTTTACATCCAGACGCCCAGAGTCCTTTGGGAGACATATAAATCTAAGCAAGCAAGCAAGCAAGTAAATTAAATAAGAAAGTTAATTAATTAAAAATTAAATAAGAAGTAAGCAAGCACATAATTAATAAATATTAAATAAATAAGTAAATGAGTAAATAAATTAATTAAAAATTAAATAAGTAAGTAAGCAAGCAAATAAATAAATAAATAAATAATATTAAATAAGTAAGTAAATTAAAAATTAAAAATTAAATAAATAAGTAAGTAAATAACTAAATGAATAAATTAATTAAAATTATTTAAAATTAATTAAAATTAATTAATTAATTAATTAAATAAGTAAGTAAGTAAGTAAATAAATAATTCCTTCTGTGCCTCCCTCCCTCCCTCCATCCCTCTCTCCCTCCCTCCTTCCTTTCTTCCTTCTCCAGATAATGTCAGGCTTTCAGGCCATCCAAGAATAAGCAGTCTCCAATTTATCAGAAGATGGTGCACTTAAATGCTTTACATCGTTATCCCGAAGCCAACGGAGGCAAATCTGTGGAGCCGAGAAGCCCAAGGAAGGAGGTAGTGCGCAAGTTTAAGGCAAGGTCGGAGGCTGGTGGTCACTCCGCGATAGGCAACTGGGTTTAGACCAAGTCTCGAGGCCGAGGCAAACCGGAAAGTGGGGTTTCCCTTCCTCCAATTACAGGCCCCTTTCAGGCAGAAAAACTTCCTCCTATCTCTATCCCCCCCCCTCCCCGCCCCGCCGGCTCACCAAGGAAATAGTTCTGTCCTCTTGCTGGATCTGCTTCTTCGGGTGGAAAGCACCCAGGTGCAGGAAAGATCTTCGGATCGGCGCTCCTTCCGTCGGAATTAACCGCACAGGGGTCCCTAGGAATGAAACTTATTTTTTCTCCCAAGTTTTTTTCCTCCACATTCAATATACAGCTTTATATCCCTTTGATATACAGTACCTTAATACACATAGAGCATCATCCAAATACAATAAGCTAGATCACGTTCCAGGGTTGCTTTATATTATTTTATCTATATCCAACTTTCTTCTCTCCACTTCCCTCTTTCTATCTCAGGCGGCTATTCTGCCTCTACTTTCTTACTCCTTCTCCCTCCTTCTACTACCCTTCTCCTTTCCTCCTTCTTTCTACTCTTTCTCCCCTTTCTCTCCCTCCTTCCTACTTCCCATCCACCCTCAAAATCTTTCCCCATGTGGATAGTCCTATTGTCATTACCTAACAAATTAAAATATTTTTCTTAACTCTTACCCATCACTCCACTTTTTCAAAATCTATCTAATATACAGTACAATAATTAAAAGGAGCACTTAAACAACACAATATAATTCCAAGTGAATCAAACTTCTGTGAAATCAAACTGTCCACTTTGGAAGCGACACTGATTGACAATCAACTTCACATATGCTGTTGTGCACATCCAACTTTGTACAGAACAAAGTATTCAATGAGAATATTTCATTCATTCGGATCTAGGATGTGTTATTTGAGTGTTCCATTTATTTATTTATTTATTTATTTATTTATTTATTTATTTATTTATTTATTCATTGAGCAGTATATTTAAATCTTGACTTTAGGTACATGTATTTTTAATCCTTATCCTAGTTTTGTCTCCTGGGTCTACCACCAAGCAATTCAATTTTATTCCAAATAAAATGCAGCTAAACTTCTGAACGGGCAAATAACTTGGTGGGATCGCTCAGTCCTTTCCCGGCATCTGGGAGAACTGATTCCCCCCCCTCAGCTGCTCTGAGCTGGGAAACGGCCCAAACCCTTCTATGCTGAGCTGGAGGAACCAACGAAGGACCCGGGCGGAAGGAAATCTGTTTAGCTAAGGACGGAGGAGGATTAACAGCCCTTCCCTCTTCCAGCTTGTCTTTCTCTCCCCAGGTATACGAGTGGGCTACATTTTTTTAAAAAAGTATTTTGTCAAGTACATATTGGTAACATACATAGATATAATGCTGTCTATATACATGAGATGAATACTAATAAGAGAGAAATTTAGGATAGGGACCGTAGGCAGGCTGGTGTACTTATGCGTGCTCCTTACTGATCTCTTAAGAATCGGGTGAGGTCAACAGCGGATAGTCTAAGGATAAAGTTTCGGGCGATTGGTGATGAAACAACAGAGTCCGGTAGTGAGTTCCAGGCATTAACAACTCGATTGCTGAAGTCCTATTTTCCACAGTTGAGTTTGGAGCTGTTTACTCTGAGTTTGTATCTGTTATGTGCTCGTGTATTGCTGTGGTTGAAGCTGAGTCCCAGAAGAAAGGCGGCCTAGAAATAGAATAAATAAATAAATAAATAAATAAATAAATAAATAAATAAATAAATAAGTAAGTAAATTAGTAAATAAGTAGATAGATAGATAGATAGATAGATAGATAGATAGATAGATGGGTGGGTGGGTGGGTGGGTGGGTGGGTGGGTGGGTGGATGGATGGATGGATGGATAGATAGATAGATAGATAGATAGATAGATAGATAGATAGATAGATAGATAGATAGATAGATAGATAGATAGATAGATAGATGTTGACAGGAAGGATCTTATAGCAGGTGATTTTCTGGGCTACTCATAGGTCATATTTAAGGCCATAGGTCGTATTTAAGGCCACGAAGCTCCAACTTTTCTAAGCCTAGAATTTCAAGTCTGGTTGCCTATGGTATTGTTCCAAGTTTCCTCTTCACCTCTTTAATGTCGAGGTCCAGATCGCAGCACCACATTCGGGCCCCGGCCCATCTCCTGCGCAATGTAAAGGCGAAAGGTGGCTTTTCTGTTGGCCTACCTCTTCTCCGGAGCTGGGGGGGATAGGGAGAGACGGAATACCATCTCCGGCTGGTGGGGTGGTGAGTGCCGTGGTTAGAGTGCAGCACTGCAGGCTACTTCAGCCAACTGCTAGATGTAGTTGAGCAGTTCCAATCTCACCACCGGCTCAAGGTTGACTCAGCCTTCCGTCCTTCCGAGGTGGATAAAATGAGCACTCAGATTGTTGGGGACAATAGGCTGATTCTGTAAACCGCTTAGCGGGGGGCTGTAAAAGCACTATGAAGCGGTATAGAAGTCTAAATGCCATTGGCTCAGACTCAGTCGGAGGCGCTTTGCCATATTCAAGCTCTTGGCAGCAGAACCCCCCATGACTCCTGGAAAAGGCCCCTCTTCTCCTTCCCATCACCTTGGAACCCCTCTTTGGAATCCCCTGCTTTAGCCCTTGGGGAGGGGCAGGGTCCCGTCTCAAATGTTGGTTGGGGACTTAGGAGGAGGTGGTCATATTCAAATGCAATAGGTTCATCATTCTCCGCCCTCACCGCGGCTGGACCAACGGGGAGACAGGTGAGGGGAGACACTAAATAGGTCATGATAGCAGTGAATAGGTTAGGGGTTGCCACAAGGAAGAGGGAGTCAACCTATTCTCCAAAGCACCTGAAGGTAGAATAAGAAGCAATGGGTGGAAACTAAACAAGGAGAGAAGCAACTTAGAACTAAGGAGAAAATTCCTGACAATTAGAACAATTATGTGGAACAGATTTTCTCCAGAAGTTGCGAATGCTCCAACACTGGAAGTTTTTAAGCTGATGTCCGATAACCATCTGTCTGATGTAGTGTAGGGTTTCCTGCCTAAGCAGAGGGTTGGACTAGAAGACTTCCAAGGTCCCTTCCAACTCTGTTGTTGTTGTTGTTGTTGTTGTTGTTGTTGTTGTTTTGTGGAGGTGGGAGACTTCAGGCACATTTTTCAAGCACAGTCTTCAGAGAGGGGCGGCATACAAATCTAATAAATTATTATTATTATTATTATTATTATTGTTGTTGTTGTTGTTGTTGTTGTTGTTGTTGTCGTCCTCATCATCATCATTATTATTATTTACTTAACACTAGAGGAATCCCACTAAATTGCTTACATATTGGATGGGATCCCTACTCCCCAAGAAGCCAAGGCTTATTTTTATTTTTGTGGTGGTGTGGAATTCTAGAAGAAAGGGGATGTTTACTTGAGTCCTGCCTTCTGCTAACTGTCTCGCAGCCTGCCTGGGGCCGAAAAGGCTTCTGAGCTCACCCACCTTTTCTTACCAACATAGTTCCCTCTAAGCTGAGCAGTGAGCAATCGCTCACTTAAAAATCATCATCAACTCAGAGTTTTCCAAACCTGCCCAGAAGCCGAGAGGGAAAGAGTGAGAGGGAAGGAGAGAGAGAGGAAGAGAGAGAAACAGATAGAAAAAAGAGAGGAAGGAAAAGAGGAAGAAAAAGAATGGGAGTAAGGAAGAGAGAAAGAAAATCAAAATCTAGTTTGAAACTAGCTCAACTATTTAAGTGGCATTTTGATATTGATAGAGTTGCCCTATTATGAGCTCACTGTTATAGACACACAGTACAGTATTTTATTTTGAAATTCTCTGAGGCAAAACAGGGTGGGTTTTTTATTTGTTTGTTTGTTTATTTATTTATTTATTATTTCTGTGCCACCCAGTCCCGAAGGGACTGCCGCTCAGACACTATACTTTTCCGCCCACCCCCAAAAAAAATTAGAGGGAACACTGCTTACCAAGTGGGCCTTTTGCCCTATAATGCGTCTGGAGCAGTGAAGGGCTACCAAACTTTTTACTACCACACTGTGGGCGTGGCTTATGCATTCTCTTTCAACATCTTTCAGTGCAAATTGGGTGCTCTGGGGTGGGGCTCCATTTTTGCTACCCCATTGCACACACACCAGTAGAATTCTGGGAGTTGAAGTCCAAATATCTTCAAGTGGCCAAGGTTGGGAAACACTGCTCTAGTCCAACCCTCTGCTTAGGCAGGAAACCCTACACCACAT
Organism: Erythrolamprus reginae; assembly: GCF_031021105.1. Lineage (NCBI taxonomy): Eukaryota > Metazoa > Chordata > Lepidosauria > Squamata > Dipsadidae > Erythrolamprus > Erythrolamprus reginae. The sequence goes on from NC_091953.1 coordinate 61,140,705, forward strand.
AAGACAAATGGTTATCCGACATCATCTTAAAAACTTCCAGTGTTGGAGCATTCACAACTTCTGGAGGCAAGCTGTTCCACTGATTCATTGTTTTAACTGTCAGGAACTTTCTCCTTAGTTCTAAGTTACTTCTCTCCTTGAGAAGTAACTTAGGAGGCAAGGCATGCAGGCCCCTGCCCCCATGATAGGAGCTCTTCTGGGGTCCAAACCTCGCCTTCCCTGGAAACCCAAGGCGAGGTGCTTGACTTCACCAGGCTCCCAGCCGCCTCTCAGCAAAATTCCTTCCCAACCCAAGTTCAGGCCCTCGCCAAGAACAGCGCGTGAAGCTAATAGAGCCCTTCGCGGGGGAATAGAATAGAATAGAATAGATTTTTTTTTATTGGCCAAGTGTGATTGCACACACAAGGAATTTGTCTTGGTGCATCTGCTCTCAGCACATAAAAGAAAAAGATACATTTGTCAAGCATCATGTGGTACAACACTTAATGAAAGGCGCTTGAAATGAAAAAAGGGTGACCAGAAAGCTGGGACAGGGGATGGTGTCGCGTCTCAGGGCTGTCTTAGAAAGTGCCAGTTTGGCTCTCGGGGAAGCTGTGGCAGAAAACACACACATACACACACACCCCTCTAACTGAGAAGGACCCAGGAGCCCCTCCCTTCTCTCTCCCTCTCCTCCCAACCCTTCCCCTTCTCCGGCTTGGATTCTTCGGCCACCGGGGGAAGGCAGCGGCGGGGCTCCTGCTACGACGGCTGCTGTCTTTGGCGGAGACTCAAGTCACGCGAGGCGCGTTGCCCTCCCCTCCCTTCCAACCTGCCGCGGGGGAAGGCGAAGAGCCGAAGAGCCCGCCACTTGGGAGCGTCTTGGCCAGCCAAGTCAGCCAGCGGAGGAGGAGCTGTTCTGGCGGGGAAATCGCTCCAGCCGGGCCTTTGACCGCCAGGCCGGCAACCGGAGACCGAATCCAGCGAGGTGGGTGAGGGGGGAGAAAGCGGATTTGTCTGCTGCGAATCCTCCCCCTCCCTTGAGTTTGGGCGCCCGAGTGGAAAGCGCTCCTCGCTAGGTCCCGGAGTCGCCTCGGATCCTGCAAGTGGACCGAACGCTCGCCATCCCCACCCCCTGTGGGAGCGGAGAGAGAGAGCCCCGGCCTTCGGAAACCCTCGACAGTTTCTCGGAAGCGGCTGGGGCGCGTCAATCGGTCCGGCCCGGAAAGAAGGTCCCACATAAACCCGGCAAGGCGCCGCTTTTGCGCAGGGAGGGGACAGACGGAGCGCACAGCCAGCTGGCCAAGTTGTCGACTCGGAGGAGCTCCTCTGTTTGAGGCGGGGGGGGGGGGGGGCGAGAGAGGCGGAGTGGCTGGGATTGGAGCTTCTGCGCTTGGATTTTTTTCCCCTCCTCCCCCAGTTTGATTTCAGATCTGGTTCCGGATTCAGATCTGAAGTGAGCCAGGGCGAGGAAGGGACTGCTACAGTTGTTCACTACAACAACGGCCCAAGGTCGCTCAGCTGGAAATTGGGACTAGATACAGCGGTCTCCCAGTTTTTAACCCGATGCTTTAAACCCCTGGTTGTGGATGGGGATTTGATTTTTAATGGGGCAAATGAAACCTTGTTTAAACCAACTTAATGGCCTTTTAGGTTTCCTCCATGTGAGTAGTTCACTTTTTGGGTAGTCAGAACTATAGGTCACGGGGATGGGAGGAGGCGTCAGGATTTGAGAGATGCTTAGGTGGGGCCTGGCCAAAAAAAGGTTGGGACCCCCTGCTTTAACCAAGGCATCAAACTAAGCGGTCTCCGCTTGCGTTTTTTTCTAGGCAGCTGCTTTCAGCCACTCTTTGCGTTGCATCGGCGAACCAAAGTGGGAGACTTGGCGGCTTTGAATGGGCAGAGCTGAATGATATTCAGATCTCTGGTTCCGGATTCAGATCTGAAGTGGGTCAGGGCAAAGAGGGGACTGCTGCAGTTTTTCACTAGGCCGAAGATCGCTCAGCTGGCTTTGTAACTAAACTGGGATTAAATCCCGTGGAGGTCTCCCAGTTTTTTAACCCGATGCCTTAACCAATGCATCAAACTAAGCACTCTCCGCTTGCGTTTTCCTAGGCAGCTGCTTTCAGCTACTCTTTGCGCTGCATCGGCGAACCAAAGCGGGAGACGGCGAGCTCTGAATGGGCAGAAGTGAATAGTATTCTCTCCCACCCCCCTCTCTCTGCGTCGGGGCTCCGGATCTCTGGTTCCGGATTCAGATCTGAAGTGGACCAGGGCGTCTCCCCGAGTCCCTTATCCCCGGTGACAGCCAAGAGTGGGCAGGGAGAAAGACAGAGGGAGAGAGACGGAGGCGTCCCACTGCACGGCCTGCCAAATCCAGAACTGTTGCTCCGTGGTTAGGAGACCCGCAAAAGCTAAGTCGCTGGAACCGGACCTGCCCTCCATCCCTCCCTCCATTGCTCGCTGGCCGATTGGCTGGTAGGCTGGCTCTCCGCGGACCCGAGTCAAAGTCCTTGTACCTGCCGCCCACCTCCGGTCTCGCCTCCGCTCGGGGCTCTATTATGCCAGCGAGGCCCCGGCTGTCGTCGCCCCCATGAAGGAGAAATCCAAGAACGCCGCCAAGACGCGGCGGGAGAAGGAGAACGGCGAATTCTACGAGCTAGCCAAGCTGCTGCCTCTGCCGTCGGCCATCACCTCCCAGCTGGACAAGGCGTCCGTCATCCGCCTCACCACCAGCTACCTGAAGATGAGGGCGGTCTTCCCGGAAGGTAAGTCAGGGGGACCCTCCGGGCACAGATGGCTGCTAAGATGGGACGGGGACGGGTGCGACCCCCCGTGGCTCTGAGTGCTAGCGGAGTCCAGCTCAATGATACTACTGCACCTGCCCAGGTGCAGTAGCATCATTGAGCTGGACTCCGCTAGCACTCAGAGCCACGGTGGCGAGCATGCGTCACCGTCCCACCTTAGCAGCCCACATGTGCTGGCAGGGAATTGGCCCCCACCCTCCCACTTGAGAGGATCGGGTTTAATCAGGCGCTCCCATCATCTCCAGGTGGTCCCTTTTCGGGCTCATAACTCGGGACTCTCTCTGCTCCGCTTTGTCCGGCCCCGATCGAAAGGTTTCAGAATTCAGCCCCTTAACAGTTAGGAAGATCGACGGACCCTTGTCGACAGTCCGACCGGGTCAAAAGACTGTCAAAGGGAAGCAGGGTTATTGAAGTGCGGCTTCGCTTGGTAGGTGTGTGTATGGTCTAAATCAGGATTAGGGTTTGTTTTCTTTCTTTCTTTCTTTCTTTCTTTCTTTCTTTCTTTCTTTCTTTCTTTCTTTCTGTCTGTCTGTCTGTCTGTCAGTCTGTCTGTCTGTCTATCTATCTATCTATCTATCTACTCTGTCTGCCTGTCTGCCTGTCCGTCGGTCCGTCTGTCTGTCTTTCTATCTAACTATCTAACTATCTATTTATTTATGGGATTTACATGCCGCCCGACTCCAATTGGACTCTGGGGCTGCTTTACAATAATCACAGTAACTATCAGACAATATAAAATAAGCAGTAACAGTAAATAGAGTCAAACGATATACAATACGTTGTGACCCTAAAAAACAAACACACAAAAAAGCTGATCTTATCAACTTTTTTTTTTTTTAAAAAAGGGAGGCTGTATATTTAGACCGTTCACCGATTCTAGAGGAAATTTTACACAATATGGTGGTTTTATTAAGGTTGGTCTGAAATCGACACAGATCATAAAAAAAAACACGCTTCCTGCCAATTTCAAAGAATGGAACAGAAAAAAAAGGGGAATGGGCTCTAGAAAGCGAGTCATGCTTGAAAATGGAAAAGGCATTAATGCATCTGATGAACTGGATGGAGGGGAAGGGGCAAAAAAATCCTACTTTGGGTTAGGTCTCCAAACTCGTAAGTTGAGACAAGAAAGTTCTGGTTTGCCGTTGCTTCCTCGCAGTATCTTTGACCTTTAGTGGGCCGCAAGGATAGCAGCATCCAAGTTATTTTTGGGGGAAAGAGATTCAGAGGCGGATAAAGGCAGGTTAATATTGCCTTTAACCGACGGCAAAGGTAAGCTATCATTTCTTCTATAGGGAAGAAGGTAGCCAGCAGCGGCTACCTATGGATACCTTGATTTATTGATGCATTTCACATTTCCATAGTGTGGTCATTTCAAAATCAGAGCAATCCTGTAGAGTTATTTCCTTAAGGCTTCAAGACCACAAAGCGCCTTTAAGGCAGGGTAATAGGAACCGCGGGATCTTTTTTTGGAAAAAGATACAGATACGGAGAAGGTTGTGAAAGTCCACCTGCCGAGACTACTCTTAGTTGCCCCTTGTGTAGGTGTTATGGAAGGTTAGAATCAGTAACGTCCTTTGAAGTAGACAGAACTTAACCAGACGCAACATAAGATCTCCCTTGGAATGTGCAGTGTACGTCCTGTGCCTTCCCATGAAGGAAAAGAAGGGAAAAGAGGCAGTAAAGGATTAATACAAGTCTAATTTAATAATAATAATAATAATAAGAAGAAGAAGAAGAAGAAGAAGAAGAACATTATTATTAATAATAATAATAATAATAATAATAATAATAATAATAATAATAATAATAATAATAATAATAATAATAATAATAATAATAAATAGACTTGGCCTGGTGGAGAAGAACACCCCCACCCCGAAGTGTGTAAAGTGTTTGAGGAAAGAAAGGCTAATCCTTGCGATAGATCTGTTCACTTCCCTTCCCCCGCAAAGTAGAAATTGTGTACCAGGTCAAGGGGGGGGGGGGGGACAAGGAGAGAGAAAAAAAGAAAAGAAAATTCCCCAAATAACCGAGACCCATGCTTATAAATGTTCCTGACATATTTTAAAATATGATTTACCTACCTAATCTTTTGCTAGTGTACCGTAAGTTCTGTCTTAATAGCATTGCATGAAACCCTCGAAATGCAAACCTCTTTTATTAAGCTTCCCTTTTCTAGGACTCAGGGAGCCGAACAGGCAAAGGAAGCAGACAAAGGAACAAGCCCGATTCTTCGGAGTTTTACTGGGACATAGGATTGAATATAAAATTTATTTTGGATTGCAGGAGAATAAGACTGCTCCCTGCAAACCGTGTAGCATAGCGAGCATAGAACAGGCAAATATAAAGGGTGGCACATTTGCTGCTAAGTAAAAATACCGAGGATCTTAAAGGCCCGCAGAAATTATTTGATTACTTTTCCTTGAAACCAAAGCGCCTGCGTAGTCTAGATCCAAAGATATTTGGAATAGAAACGTCAAATTTAATGATGGGGGGGGGGGGCGACTGGATTGAATTCTATTTACTGAAATTTGCTTTTAAAATTGTATGCGTGGAATTTGTATGTAGATAATCCGAGGGCCAATGTGAAAAATCTAGTGGGGAGAAAAGCAAGCAGAAGAACCCCTCCATTTATTTAATGATCGTTTCCTCATTCTCCAAAAAATTTACAAACGGGAAGACTTTAAATAAGAGCTAACTTTTAAACGAACGCACAATTATTGGTGCGCTCCCGTGCATAGCGGGCAAAGGAACTTGGATTTGCTAAAACTCGGACCAACGGCTGAAGATATAAATGAAGATATAAATGAATATACATTGCTCAAAAAATAAAGGGAACACTTAAACAACACAATATAACTACAAGTAAATCAAACTTCTGTGAAATCAAACTGTCCACTTAAGAAACAACACTGATTGACATTCAATATCACATGCTGTTGTGCAAATGGAATAGTTTTGCAAATGAAATATTCAATGAGATGTATATATTACATCTCAATATTCAATGAGAATATTTCATTCATTCAGATCTAGGATGTGTTGTTTTAGTGTTCACTTTATTTATTTATTTTTGAACAGTAGATATATATATATATATACTAATATACAGTATACATATATAAAATATCTTCATTGCTGATATATTGGGATAGAAATGGCCGGCGACACTGTCAATCACAAGCGGGATATTATTGTTGAACATAAAGATACTGTACATGTATTTGAAAGTAGGACAACTCTCCCCGTACTACATCTAAACTCCGTCCTGGGGTTTTCCCATGGAAGCAAGGGTCGTTTTTCTAGGCAGCTGCTTTCACCCGCTCTTTGCGCTGGATCGGCGAACCAAAGCGGGGGACTTGGCGGCTTTGGTGGGCAGAAATGAGTGGTATTTCCCCCACCACCACCACCACCTGCGTCAGGGCTCCGGATCTATCCTTAAAGCAACCTCCACAAACCGGTACCCAGTTCATTAGTTTGCTTTCCTCTTGCTTAAGAGTTGGGCCTTTATCTTCCCACTCGGAAACGGGTTAGAGCTTTCTCTCTTCTTCAGCAGCTTTAGAATAGAATAGAATAGAATAGAATTCTTTATTGACCAAGTGTGATTTGACACACAAGGAATTTGTCTTGGTGCATATGTTCTCAGTGTACACAAAAGAAAATGTAGATTTGTCAAGAATCATGTGGTACAACACTTAATGAGTGGTGTTGTACCACATGATTCTTAACAAATCTATATTTTAGCTTTCTCTACTTGCTAGAGAACCACAGTTCCTCTCCACTCCCTTCTCCTTTCCCCTCCCCCTGCGAGATACCACCCCGCAGTCCACCAAGGTCAGGAGACTGGTTACTCACACCACTACAGCAAGTGGTTTGAGTTTGCAGGAAATGGCTGGGTTTATCTGGGTCGCCTTGTTCCGCAATTCTCTAAAATGCTTTATTTGCCTCGTTGTGGAAAAGGGATCTTTTAAAGATGCTTTAGAGGAAGGGACAGCTATAGTTCTTAACTATAACGACGCAGGTCGCTCAGATGGCTTTGTACCTAAACTGGGACTAGATACTGAACCCTCCCAGTTTTTAACCCAATATCTTAAACCGACGCATCAAACTAAGCGCTCTCCACGAAACTCCAAAGTGGAAGAGGTTATAACTAAACCCTCTTAATTCAAAAAAATATGGATACTAGCATGTTTTACTTTCCATTGTACAAGTCTCTCTCTCCCTTCCTCCCCCCCCCTCTCTCCCTCTGTGTTCCTGTGTCCAGATGAATTGATGGGCAACCCTGTGACTATAAAACTCAGCCAATTCTTGTTTTGTTACAATGCACAGTACAAATGCAATCCATTCAGAGTACAAGGGTGGGGAAACAATCTTAATCTTGTTTCATTGCGAAACCCATTGAGTTGAATGGCATTTACTCTCAACTGAATGTTCGTTGAGGGAGCTTAGCAATTCTGTAATAAGAAGCCCCTCTTCTTCCAATCTTAAAAAAGTGGAGTAAATACAAGCCCCAATCTTTCTTCCCAGACGTAAACTGCATTGGAAAATAAAAGAGTCTTATTGCCAGGCAAAAGGACCTACGAATGTAGTAGCCTAAATGACTCAAATCATCTGAGCTTTTTTTTTTTTTTGCCTTCTTAAAATATGCTTCAGGATTCTTTAAGCTAGAGAACTGGAGCAACCAGTGCTATAAGCATATGCACCAAGATAAATTCCTTGTGTCTCCAATCACACTTGGCCAATAAAGAATTCAATTCAATTCGATTCGATTCGATTCTACTCTACTCTATCCTACCCTACTCTATCCACTCCATTCCATTCCATTCCATTCCATTCTATTCTATTCTATTCGAGCCAGGTTCCGCTTTGTCATCTGTGACACCTTTCCTAAGAAAAAAGGGGGGGGGAGGGAAAATACTGCTTAATATTGACCAGTTGGTTAAATAAAAGCAGGTCTCAGTTCCTATCTGGAGTGGGAAACAATTCCCACTGTCTTTACATGGGAGTGGGAGAGCTCGAGGTGGATTTCCGAGTAAGACTTTGCGGAAGTGGACAGTGCTAAAATCTTGGGGCCATTTTCATTAGTCATTTAAAGCAGCATTTCTCAACCTCCGCCACTTTAAGATCTGTGGACTTCACACACACACCCCCCACACACACACACAGCTAACAACCAGCATTCTCCAAATGCTGGTCTGGAACATTTTATAACATGAACCAGGCACCGTGGTGCTGAAAGAAAGCCAGCCCTTATTGCTATTTAGCATATACCGGTATCAGCACCGTGGCTGAAAGGATCTCACACCATTGTACCAGACAGGATTAATTTTGAATGGTCCAGGATTTTACCACAAATCATGCTACTTGCCCTCAGTTCACATCACACTCTGGGCAGCAGAGATCTTCAGACTTGGCAACTTTAAGACTTGTGGACTTCAACTCCCAGAATTCTCCAGCCAGCTTCTGGAGAATTCTGGGAGTTGAAGTCCACAAGTCTTAAAGTTGTCAGGTTTGGGGACCTCTGCTCTGAGGGAAGGCTCAGCTTTTCTTGTGGCGAATTAACACACAACCTCTCCTGAAGGTCAACCTTCCAAATGAAATGTTTCAGATCTGATTTGAGATCAGCTGATTCCACTGTTGCTAATTGTCTGATTTTAGCAGCTTAATGTGAAAGAAGGAAAGGGTTTTGCCATAGAAATCAATTCCCACCGAACTCTCTAGCTGAATTTTGAAATGCACAGATTCCCCCCACCCCCATTTTTTAAAAAATCGTCTTTGCAGGTGAATGTGTGTGTGTGTGTGTGTGTGTTTATTTTTTAAAGAGCAGGAACATATTAAAATCGTGAAAACATAAATCATGATGTGTAGCTGTGTGTGTAAACTCTTGTGCATTTCCTTTTCAACATCAGAAGGAGGAAAAAAACTTTGATGACTGTAGACATTAGTAATTGGGGTGATTTGCAGGCACTTTAACTTGAAGGGTAGCTTTCCACAGCACTCTTTGCTTTAAGTTTCCTATTACACTTACAGTTTATACATCCATTCAAACAAAATAAACACAAATACCGTAAGTACATTTTCCAGTAACTCCCCCAAGTATCTCTGACTACACAGACAACTCAAAATACTGTACAGAAAAATAAGGATCTGTTGGTTCACTAGGTAGTCCAGGATTTACTTCCTCTTAATTGTCCCACTAGGAGATGCAACAACAACAACAACAACAACAGCAACCTGGTAAAATCAGGAAATGAGCAGCTGCTAACTCAATAAAGCTGGTTTTGCCACTCTTAAGCAAGAAATACATTATTTAAATTTTAAAAGGCAGAAGAAGTGGGGCAGATTGCACCAGAGTTTCTTAGTGGAGGGCTGTGGACTTTTCCCTCTTTCCTCTCTGTGTTTTCACAAGGCTGGAGTTTTCTCTTTGTTATCTGTCATAATTCCTATTCTGTTTTGCTGCTTGGAAAAACTGCTTGGGTTTCTCCTGGTCAGTCAAACTCAGCCTTTCCTTCTGGAAATATGATCTGTGGTGAAACAGGTGGTTGCCCTAGACAAAACCACAAAGAAAACCATCCCGTGGGTTTTTCTTCCAAAGCAACCTTTATCAGCAAAAGGTTTTGTGAGCTTAGCTCTACAATACAAATGGTATAAATCCTAACTTTTCAGTTGTACCCATTTGCAGATCAGATCTACAGGACAAACAGTTCCTGTGTTGGCAACAATCTGACACCAAAATTTAGCAGGCAATCTAGCTGGAGGATTCTAGTGGCCTGTTGGTCACCTCTGATGAAAACCAAAGAAGGCTCTCTTCTATTTGAAAGAACTAATCCTTTTGGGGGTGTAATATCAAGGCTAAGTCTGTTATCTCAGTGTTTCCCAACCTTGGCAACTTGAAGATATCTGGACTTCAACTCCCAGAATTCCCCAGCCAGCAAATGCTGGCTGGGGAATTCTGGGAGTTGAAGTCCAAATATCTTCAAGTTGCCAAGGTTGGGAAACACTGTGTTAGCTTGACCTTCTTCTCTCCTGGATTCTTGGACTTCTACAGTTTTGTGGTGACTTTTGAGAGTTCTGAATGAGTGCAGGAAGGAAGCAGTGATCAGCACAGATCTAGGCTGCAAAGTAACATCTGTTACAGTAGTTTTCATATGTATCCTTTATTACTGGGACTCTCCCCCTCTTCCCTGCCCTTCCTCTCCCTCCTTGATTTCTCTTGTTCTCCTTGGCTGATAATCTTATTTTTCCACCACTAAACAACCAGAAAAAAAGGGAGAAAGAAAACATTCTAGAACCCAACTTCTTCATCCCTGAAGGTTGTTGACATTGCAGTTAAATTGTGACTCGGTGGAGCACTGAAAATGAACTTTTAAAATAACCCCCTTCCTAATTATTAAACCAAACGAGGCAAGCTGCTTAATGAATGACATGGAACACACTTGCACGCCCTATAATTCTGCTACCTAATGGAGGAAAGAATCTGGAGAAATAGGAAACCTTCTTTAGGAATCTCTCTTAGCTTCCAAAGTAGCAGCTTAATGTATCAATGATAAACAAAGAGTAAGTTTAATGTGTTTAGGGGGGATAGAGTAAGCCAATTAGATTCAGTGGGCTTTTCCTCTCCTTCACTGTCCCCCCTTCCTCTCTTACACACAAACATATAGATGCTACATATATACACATGAATATAGATGCACACATGGAGAATTTATACTCAACTCAATTCAATTCAATTTAATTCATTTTATTAGATTTGTATGCCGCCCCTCTCCAAAGACTCGGGGCGGCTCACAACAATAATAAAAACAGTATAATAATGGAACAAATCTAATAATAAAATTATATTTAAAAACCCCAACAATTTAAAAACCATACCACACATACATACCAAACATAAAATATAAAAAAGCCTGGGGGAGATGTCTTAATTCCCCCATGCCTGGCGATATAGGTGGGTCTTGAGTAACTTGCGAAAGACATGCCTTCAGTTAAGGGATAAAAAGGTTGAATATAAAAAAGTAGAAAGATGGGCACATAACTAAAGCAGAATAGAAATTAGTCTGAACCTGTAAAGAGGGAGTCAGAAAATCCAAGGTCCAGAAACAGCTAAGGCTGGCAAGTAATGCCAAAAATAGCAAAAAATAAAAACAAAAACAATCCTTTATTTCAATATTGTATATTGTTTACAATATTGAAAGGAACAAGAGGAAAACCACTATTGGGAGCAAGAATTGCATGAAGTGGCAGGCAGCAGTGAGAAAGTTATGATGCTGATTCTGCCCCTGACTTCCCCCAAAGTACCTCACAGTGATGTTGGAAGGAGAAAGCACGAGAAGAAATACGATTTCTTTCCTTTGAGAATAGCTGGAGCATTTTATTCCAGTGATTGATGAAGTATTGATCAAACTGTGTAAACCTTCCTAAATATGAAATAATGCAACTTACTTTCACAGATCTCAGGGCTGGAATATACATGAGTGAGCTCTATGGCTCAGTTAGGATGGATCTAAATCCTATTGAGAAAGAGGATTTTAATTCATGCAAGCATCCTCAGTAACTTAAAAATGTAAGAACTTAATACTCAGAATTCCACAGCCAGTTGTCATACACACACCATCTTAAAGTTGCTAAAGTTGAGAAACACTGTTTTAGAGGCAACTCCAATTCTGTTTGGAAGGTTTTCTTTTTATCATAATGGCCTTGCATTCAATACTTGAGTACATTATATTATTATTTATATGATTATTTATTTATTTATTTATTTATTTATTATTTGGATTTGTATGCCGCCCCTTTCCGAAGACTCGGGGCGGCATTATGTACATTAAGCATGGCCTGGATTTTACCATTAAGATCTTAGTCCTATTACGTTACTACCAAAATTATGTAATTTTTTTTAAAAAATCATTATTTTGAGATGGGATTAAATTAGGATTTTTTTTAAAAAAAATCATTATTTTGAGATGGGATTAAGTTAGGAATCTCAAAATCATAGGTAAGGGATTACTCCCATTAAATTCTCATTGGCCTTGTTAAATTGACAACCTTAACTTAAAACTGCAGCCTTTTTAAACCATAGTTGTATGCAATTCATACCTTTTACATCATAGTTGTATGCACTTTATAAGATACATAAAATTGTTCTGGTAATATAATATATGGAAGTAATTATTATTAATTATTAATTATTTACCAATATTGCCTGTGGAATGTGCACCTTAATGTGAATTAAGTATTAAACGCTAGTTATTTCTGCCAGGGGAGATGACTGTTGTTAATTTGTACACCTTGAGGATGTGAAATTCTTTGCATTTCTATTTAGAAGCAGGTTCTTTGTATTATTGGTTTAGAGCCAAATATATATAATATCCATAGGATTAGAGTCTTAATTTAACTAAGCCCGCTGTTTGAGAGTATTTATAAAGAATGTTTTTGAACATGTGCAGAGTATCACCTTCCTGTTACTGGGCCTGCCTCTCTTGTGGTTTGCATTAAAGTCAAATTAGCTAAACTGACCTTTTTTCACTTCTATGTTTTAAGTGCTAACTAGTGTCTAGAAAGAAGAAGAAAGAAGGGGCAAGCTTCATTTTCATAAATGTAGAAAATGTAGAAAAAAGCATTTCAGCATTCTAGGACAGGGGTCTCCAACCTTGGCAACTTTAGGACTTGTGGATTTCAACTTCCAGAATTCTCCAGAAGCTGGCTGGAGAATTCTGGGAGTTGAAGTCCACAAGTCTTAAAGTTGTCAAGGTTGAAACCTTTGCATTAGCATTAAGGAGGGGGGATGGTTAAACCCCGCTTCGGGTTGGTGAATGGCGTATATTCTCGCCTCCACTATCCGCAATTAAGACTACAATACTCAGGTACCAATCAGGAGAACTCTGCGGGAAATGATTGAATGCGGCTGGGAAAGCTTCGAGGTTTAAACCGCTTTGGTTCCGACGAGTTTTTAAGGTCCACGAACTTGAAAGCCTTTTCAAATGGCAAGCAGGAAGCAACAGGTTTACAGACCAGAGAAGACCCGTCCCCGCTTCCCTATTTGCACTTTTTATTCCGTCCTTTTCTTTCCAAAATTTGCCAGCTGTAAAGTAGTGATTTTCATGGAGTCGCTTGAAATTCCCGTGGACAGAAAACCCAACTCATTAAAAGGCATTCGGTACTCTTAGGCGCTTCTAATAGCCAGGAGTGGAGACTAGGAGATAACAAAGCTTACACAAGGAGTCAAGGAAGGAAGGGGGGAAAAATAATGCAGATCACCTTGTAATGAGAAGAACTGCCTTGAAGCAGTTGCGTCTATTTTGACAGCGACCATAAATAGCCAGGCTGGAGTTAGTAATTTTTCTAGGCTTTTATTCTTTTTTTAAAAAAACTTTCTTTTTAAAAATTTTAAAAATTAATTTTATTCACAAATAGAAAAACAGTACAATTCAAAAAGAGCAATAAACATATAATTAGAAAAAAGAAAAACTGGAGAAAGGAGGAAAGAGGGGGAAACATAACAAGAATAAAAAGGAAAGGAACGAGAGAGAGGGAAAGAGAGACAGGAAGAAAAAAATTTAAAAAAGAAAATTTAAAAAGAAAAAAAGAAAAAAAAAGAAAAACGGTTACATAGCACAGCATTATCATTTTATTCTTTTATTATGCATGGGGGATTTTATAATGAAATCCTCTTTTGCATGAGACGCGAACATAGAAAAGCTAAATGCCGAAAGAAATCGCTTTGCTTTCTGTCTGGTAGAATATTTGTTTCGAATTGCAGGGTTTTAAGGGTCCTTCCCATCGCGGGGTCCCCGCAGCAGCCGGAAGGGATTCTGCTCAGATTGGAGATCGAGGCGTAGCGAAGCCCCTTCGTCACGTACCTCTTCTGTGAAGTGTAGGACTAAATGCCAACCGCGACACTGGAAGTGCTCAGACCCGCTCAATTTGCAAAGTGCTTTGATTCTGCGGTTTAGGACAGCCGTGTGCGGGTGGTGTCGTTTTCCGCTCACTGTGAAAACGAAAGGAACTCTCACATTTCCCCTTCTCTGCAATGTTTATCTGGGACGAAAAATCTCCCACTCGAAGTGCTGCCTAAATGCACTGCTCCAAAAAATAAAGGGAACACTCAAACAGCACAATATAACTCCAAGTAAATCAAACTTCTGTTAAATCAAACTGTCCACTTAGGAAGCAACACTGATTGACAATCAATTTCACATATGCTGTTGTGCACATTCAACTTTGTACAGGAGAAAGTATTAAATGAGAATATTTCATTCAGATCTAGGATGTGTTATTTGAGTGGCCTCTTAATTTTTTAAAGCAGTATATATTTTACCTAGTAGAAAGTCGTGTAACTAGAAACATAGAAGATTGACGGTAGAAAAAGACCTCATGGTCTATCTAGTCCAGTGTTTCCCAACCTTGGCAACTTGAAGATATTTGGACTTCAACTCCCAGAATTCCCCAGCCAGCAAATGTTGGCTGGGGAATTTTGGGAGTTGAGGTCCAGATATCTTCAAGTTGACAAGGTTGGGAAACACTGATCTAGTCTGCCCTTATACTACAGTACTTCCTGTATTTTATCTTAGGATGGCTATATGTTTATCCCAGGCATGTTTAAATTCAGTTACTGGGGATTTACCAACCACATCTGCTGGAAGTTTGTTCCAAGCATCTACTACTCTTTCAGTAAAATAATATTTTCTCACGTTGCTTCTGATCTTTCCCCCAACTAACCTCAGATTGTGCCCCCTTGTTCTTGTGTTCACTTTCCTATTAAAAACACCCTTCCTCCTGAACCTTATTGAACCTTTAACATATTTAAATGTTTCGATCATGTCCCCCATTTACCAATCTGAACAGAGAAATACAGAAATACGTTTTTAAAAATGGAATTCAACTACAATTCAAATACTATATGTTAGATTCTGATAGAAGAGGTTCTGGAGATGGGACGTCTAGGTATTTGGAAATATTAAATCATAATCATTCTTATTTCCAAGTAATGTGTCGTAATGTGCCCAATTTGGCAATGGGAAGAAATCGCACACATGCGCCTAATGACAAAAATTCTAAAATGAGTGGCTTAGGAGAAAGCTCCACAGGCTCACTTCTGCAGAGGCCGGTGGATAAAGTTGCTTTTAAGCCGCTGATTCCATCAATTTAAATCTATTGTTTTGGGGGCCAGGCTCTCTCGAGCTTCAGGCACTTGGCTTCACTGGCGGGATTACAACAGTGAATGTGGCTAAAGGATTTCAGCTTTAGATTTCATCCAGACTTAATGAGTCTTGCACCTCTTAAAAATCCCGCAACAATTACTGCGAAATAATATCAAAGCGAGCCAATCTAATACATTCTGCTGCTTAGCTCAAAAGAACAAATTTGTCAGCAGACACAATTTTATCCGAGCAGTTGCCTATCTTGAAACAACCCATTTCATTCTCTGAATTGTTCCTTGATCATGAGGAAGGTTCAAGCTTTACATTTGAACAGCTGACTTTTGATTTAATGCAACACGGAAGCAAGATATAAATGGTTTTGACATATTTCTCTTTAGAGAAAGACACCAAGAGACGAACACATTTCAGATTCATCCGGAGAAAACCTTGAAACCAAGAAGAGGAGCCACAAATCAAACGGCGTTCTTTTTCTTAAGAAAACACAAACCTGCATTTTTGCACCTCATACAATTCGACCATGTTTTTCTTAAAACTCGTAAGAAAAAAGTAAACGTTTCTGAACTGGCATTTTGCAAAGCCAGTTATTCAAATCAAAGAAATATATAGAATTTTTGCCATAGTAATGAATAATCTTCCCCAGACCTATATAATTTATATATGGTATACTGTATTTGTGTGTGTGTGTGTCTTGTTTTTAAATAAGGGTTTTTAAGATATTTTTAAATATTAGATTTGTTATTGTACATTGTTTTTATTATTGCTGTGGGCCGCCCAAGTCTACAGAGAGGGGCGGCATACAAATCTAATAAATAAATAAATAAATAAATAAATAAATAAATAAATAAATAAATATTAGCTGAAGTTGTTGGGGGGGGGGTTTCCTTAAATAGTGAAGGAATAGTGCCTCCCATTGTCGAAAAATCTTGTTAATATAATCGAAGTGCCCTGGAACTCGGCTTATCCACGACGGATTTCTCTCCTGTTTCCGTTATTTTGGACGAAGTCGACTCGATGGAGAAAGGCTTGTTTCCTTTTTTATCAAAACTTGTTCTGACGCCGGTATTATCTCGTTTCAGACTTAAAATATACTGCTCAAAAAATAAAGGGAACATTCAAAGAACACACCCTAGATCTGAATGAATGAAATGTTCTCATTGAATACTTTGTCCTGAACAAAGTTGAATGTGCACAACAGCATGTGAAATTGATTGTCAATCAGTGTTGCTTCCTAAGTGGACAGTTTGATTTCACAGATGTTTGATTTATATTGGAATTATATTGTGTTGTTTAAGTGTTGCCTTTATTTTTTTGAGCAGTGTACATCTTCATAGCTATAGTTTTTGCAGGAAAAAAGTAGCTCGGTACGTTTTTTGAAAAGCAAGATTTTCTTTCTCCTCCTCACCCCCGCGTTTCTTTGTAGACGTCTCCCGTGTTACTAAAAAGGAGAGAGAGAGAAAGAAAGAGACGCGCAAGAGTTCATGGTTCTGCATGAGCTTGTTTCATTAGGAGGCGCCGCGCAGGCCCATCTCCAGACCGCGGGTGCCAAGCCCTGCAGCCCTGCAAACGTCGGGAACAAAAGCTGAAGTTCCTCTGTTCCAAGGACGGAACGGTTTAGGCAAGCCGCTTGATCTTCTCCCTCTGGATTAGCATTTTCAAAACAAAATGAGCAAAGCCGCAAATTTGTTAAAAGTCATGTGGAAGCTTAACGACTGCAACAGCTGAACGTTTAGACGCCCGTTCCTCTCCACGCCGCCATCTTGAAGCCCATTTATTTCTTTTAATGGTTTAATATAGACTTGCACCTCCGCAGAGGCGGAGACGGGAAGCATCGTCGGCTTTATGGCTTCAAAAACTGAAACGGTGGAATTGGGCGCGGCCGGTCAGCCTGGACTCCGCTGAAGTGCGTGTGTTGGCTCCCTTTTTGGGGAAAAGCAAGACTCTGACCACAAAGAGCGAAACCCAAACCCTCAGGGGAAATGCCTCGCCATTGGGCTTTCCGTGACTGAAGGGAACGCGCACGGCGGACTAAGGACGAAGAAAGAAAAGGCCTTTCTGGCGCTTCCCCCCTTAGGCCTGGGAATAGCGGGAGAGCGACGGGGCGCTTTGCATGCTGGGAGATGCGAGGGAGCCGGCACAGGACTGCAGCGGGAGTGCTCCGCGAGCTCACTGCTACGGGAATCCCCTTTGGCTGTTTTGAGTCGCAGTCCGCGGCCAACATTGGTAGATTTCCCTGTGACACCCACCCACCGCAGCCGCCTCCCCTGCTGGCGGAGAGGGTCAGGTTGTATTTCCCTTGGTTCATGGGTAGGCAAAGTTACCTCTTCTATGACTTATGGACTTCAACTCCCAGAATTCCTGAGCCAATCATGCTAGCTCAGGAATTCTGGGAGTTGAAGTCCACATGTCATAGAGGAGCTAGTTTGGCTTGTTTGGTTTCCGACCAGTTTTATATTCCGCTCTAATCACCAGTCTGTGGGCAAGTTTGCAATCAGTTTGCAATTAAACTCAGAAATCTGGTTCCAAAAACTGTGGTTAAAATAGATAAAATTAAAAGCGAATTTTAAAAAAATCAAATAAAACCCAAATAAATAAGAAGGGAAACCACAAATTACCTCGGCATCCTTCTGAAACAATTACCCATACCTAGCAGAAACCAAATATTCAATCCAGGCTGGTTAGGTGGAGATGCTTAAGCCTGGTGCAACATCAGGGTAAAAGTGTGAGCAAAAAGAAAATGTTATTCCATTATGAAATTGCTAATATCAGTTAAAAGTGAATATGCGTGTTGAGGTGGTGAGATTATAAAAACTTTTTTTCCATGTTTGTGGGTAGAATTGCATTATTGTAATGAAACCATTTATCTCTTGTGATTGTGGGCCGCAATCAAACTTCCAGCTATATGAGTTGCCTACTGGTTCTGCTTCATTGAACCAGATGCTAAAATCTGGCTCCAGAAGAATTTTTTCCCCAGCATGCTAACAGCTTGGTGATGTGTGGTACGTCATGGTTCAAATGTAACAATAGAAATGAAACAACACTAGCTGAATTATGAGAATCAAATTAGATTGCAGGACATTGGCAAAAAGATTGCTTTGTCCATAGCTTAATAGAATCGCACTGAACAGCAATTATGTTGCAGAAACAGGGCATCAGAGGAAAGGAATATCATAGGCAGAGTACAAAGAATTGAAATTAACAAAAGATATAATAATTTGGGTTACTGCGCAAGCCAAGAAACTCTGCAACTGTTCGAAATGACAGCATTAAAGTCTAACTGGGAAAGGGGACAAATAGAAAAATCAACTTATGTATAAAATGCATTTAGCCATGCCTAATCATGCTTGACTGGTTCCTAATATAATTTTATTGCTTATTTGTAACCAAACTATTTGTACCCTATGACAATCATTAAGTGTTGTACTTCATGATTCTTAACAAATGTATTTTTCTTTTATGTATACTGAGAGCATATGTACCAAGAGAAATTCCTTGTGTGTTCAATCACACTTAGCCAATAGAAAATTCTATTCTCTTCTCTTCTAAAATCTAAATGTTAGATGGCAGCAGACAGGGATCAATGATTGCAAATGTTTTGCCTTGTGTCATGCTAATGCTATATCCAAATAAAAACTTAACAAATAATTCCCACTGGGAAGAGGCTGTCACTGTCAAATTTGGTCAGTAAATAAATTACGAAAGTCTTTTCAATCCCCAAAGCTCCCAAACATGTGCAATGTGCCAGTTTAGTCCCCTTTGCCTTCAAGATTTGGTGTGGCAAATTCCTGCTGTTTGGGGGCTGAATGACTTGCATAGTGGGCACATAGTTCCCACATGCTTCAACAAAAGAAGACGGGAGATTGATTTCTGGTGTCTTTCAGCTCACAAAAGGAAGCTTGTTTCTGAATGTTCTCCAAGGATGGTGATGGAATATGAATACAGTATGTCTTCCAGATGAAAACAAAACAAAAGAGAAATTCTTTCAGGAATGCTATGGAACTGCAGTGTTTTGAATCAGTCCATCCATTTTGTTTCTTATATATTGTTCTGTCTGGGTCCCCCAAGATGCCAACACCAACCAAAAAGAGTATTCAGACACACTGGTAAAAAGCAAAGGCAGTTTATATACTGGAAAGCAAACACAGGTAACAAAAACTGTTCTTACAGACAGGAACACGATGAAGCTTCACAGAGGTTTCACAAAGGCCAGGCAATAAAACAGGATTCTTGCTGGCAAAAACAACACTGGAGATAATAAAACCCACGCCTCCCCCAAGTCTTTCAGCCTTCTAGGCCGCAAGCCAAGATCAGAGACACCAAGAATCGAAGCAAGGTCACAGGACTCCCAGTTGATAACTCTCCACAAGACTGTAAGGGCGGGCCTGCCTTTTCAACCCTGCTGAGGAGAACCACACCCAAACCCAGCTGTTGCCAATTCAGGGATGGAAATGCTGTACCTTTCTAATTGGCCCCTTCTTTGAGCTGCACGTCTCTGCCTCATGTCTATTATAGCCTGTGCGTCTTCATCCAATTAATCCAGGCTACTAGCTGGGGAGAGCCCCCCCCTGGGGGTCTCAGGCTGCTCTCCCTCCTCCTCTTCCTGACGTTCCTCTCCCCCGTCTGCCTGGTCCTCCCCCTCCTGGGCATGGATCCGGCAGAGCTCCAGCCGGTCCCTGAGGAGCCTCAGGCTGAATCACAACATATATGAGGACATAATTTCAGAATATAGGTCACCATTAAGTATTCTTAAGAAACCAGAATGAATTAATGGTTTTGATTCTTCAGCCGATATATGTGGCAAGTGCTTTGCTTGGAGAAGAGAGTAGGATTTTCACCATCCAGGTGATGGCTAGCTATGGTTTTTCCAATGGCCAAAAGAACTAAGCTTTTGCTCAGTGTTAGACGTTGGGGCAGATTATTTATTAAGAATGTGATTGTTCTGTTGGGTTGTTTCCCAGAATCAAGTAAACTACTTAAGTGGTCAGTAGAGAGGGAATGAATAAATGTACTAAATGTGCCTATAGTCCCGGTCACTGTATTTTTATTCTCTTGTTCTCATTTTTGGTTGACAGTTTCCAATGAATAAATAAACAAACTAGCGCATTTGTACTTTTATGGAAAACTCGGAGGGGAGAATTAGAGGAAGGGTGGCATATGGTGGCAGAGAATCCTTTGAAGGAGAAAAGGTAGAAAAGATGAAAAACAAATGACTTTACATTGAGGCATCAAATTTTATGATCATCCAATTTTTGTCTGAAGTTGGAGTTTGTAAGGACAAAAAAGATAAAACTGTAGAAGGAACACAATGAATCTACTGAAGCAGTCACATTTTGAGCAAAGAGACTAAACCACCTGGACTGCTATTGCTTTTCCTTTACCCCAGAAATAACTGAGGCCTGTGGTGGTTTTATCAGGCTTTTAGATACCTGGAAATTCTGAAAAGGTTAAAAAAACCCACCTCTTTTGAAAGTGCATTTAATCAGGTTCTGTTGGCCAATTTGAGGGAGATGTGTGAGGAGTATGTATGTGTGCCTGTTATGTGAAATTATCCCTTAAATAACAATTTAATTCCAAGGAACATGTGAAAGGAAAAGGAGTAAGGGGTGACAGAAGATGAGATGGTTAAATATTGTCATCCACGCAATGGACATGAATTTGGGCAAACTTCAGGAGACAGTGGAGGTCCGGGAGGGACTGGGGTGCTATGGTCTATGGCAGGGGTGGGCAATTAATTTTGCCATGGGGCCACATGAGAAATTGGGATGATTTTAGAGGGCCGGATTAATATAATTAACTCAGTTCTACCCAATATACTGTCTATTATTGGGTAGAACTGAGTTAATTATATTATAATTATAAATTATTATATTATATTATATATAATTATATATTATAATTATATTAAAATTATAAATTAATTGCCTACCCCTTCCTTCCTTCCTTCCTTCCTTCTTCCCTCCATTTCTCCTTCCTTCCTTCCTTCTCCAGATGGAGAGAAGCTTCTGTCTCTCTGATTTTCTCTGCCTTTTATTTCTGCTTTTGGGCAGTTCTTTACTTCTCTTTCAAAATATTCCTTTCAGCTGCCTCTCTTCAACTGACCTACATTGTCAGTTGAGAAAACATAGTGAAGGCTTTGCCTGAAAGTAGCTTTGGATTCCTTTTCTTCCTCCTCCTCCCTTTTCCCCCCTGAGAGGTGGAGTGGGGGGTTTGCTTTAAATTTCTTGGAAAGGCCAATGAAACCAATGAACAATTAAAAAATTAGCATTTATTGGACTTTTGCAAAAGGGCATGGAAAAAGAATTTCTCCTTCCTTCCTCCCTCCCTCCATTTCTCCCTTCCTTCCTTCCTCCCTCCCTCCCTCCTTCTTTCTTACCTATGCGGGCCAGTCACAGACAGTGGGCGGGCCGCATCCGGCCCCTGAGCCGCACTTTGCCCAGGTCTAGTCTATGGGAATGCAAAAAATTAGGCGCAACTTATAAATTGAACAAGAATCACAGATTTGATGTTCTAGAAGAAAAGGCCACCTAGCCTTATTAGGCACAATAGAAGGGACACTCACCTAGCAAATTCCACCATTCTCTCTTTTACACTCATTGTCTGTTGAGGCAAATTGGTTTTTAGCCATGACTTAAGATATTGTCATCTATGCCTTGATTGAAGTTTCTTGATTTCCCCCCCCTAGGTTTGGGAGATGCCTGGGGCCAGCCAAATAGATTAGGCCCCTTGGATAACATTGCAAAGGAGCTGGGTTCGCATTTACTTCAGGTAAAATCTTTGGGATATTTTCTCTGGTAAATAATGGTTTCTGAAGGCTTAAATAGGTTTTCCCCATGTTTTGCATTACAATGGAAAAAGGAACATTGCAAGATTTCTGCCACTGAACTGTGGTAATTCCATTATTTTTCATGCAACTTTTTTTTTAGTCTTTTAAAATATTTAAGAAATACACATCTAGAAATACCTCATTAAGGTACAAAATATTTGCTTGAGAATGTGGAGCAACACTATCAAGTCAGAATAAAGTTTTGATAATGTTAAATTTTAATTTGTACTTTCAAGATTTGAAGCTAAAACTTTCAGCATTCAAAGCAAATGTTCTGCCATTGGATTACACTCTTCTAAAATTGCTTCCGAATATTCTTTTGGGAATTAGAATGGAATATTATGGAATATCACTTTAGTGCTTTAAAGAAGTTTTCATTTTTTAACATTGATTTTATTTGAATTTTTTAGACTTGGTATTTTAAACTTGAAAGTTACCTTATTTTTACTGGTTATTTCTTAAATTATATTTGTGAGGCTCAAACAAGCATTTTGAAATGGGCCAAGAGAGTATTTTATAACCATATTTATAGTTTTCTCAAATAATATCCATGTAATATTTTTGGAAATCATTTATTGATTGATTGATTGATTGATTGATTGAATTTGTATGCCGCCCCTCTCCGGAGACTCGGGGCAGCTAACAGCAATAATAAGACAGCGTACAATAATAATCACAGTTTCATACTTTAATAAAATTTTCTAAATATTTTAATTTTATGCACAATTTTCCAAGAGTCCATTTTTCAAAAAATCCCCATATATAAAGACTTTAATTTAAAACACAAAGTCAGAAGGACATACAAATTCCCTCCAGCTAAAATAAAATTTGTAAACTATGAAAAAATATTCCATAAAAATTAGGATTTTTATCTCTTGAGAATACCATAATAGAACTTGTGTGAAGAAATATTTTAAACTTTCTCATCTGGACACAGTTAATTTAATTGCTGCCTATGCACAATTATCATACCTAAAAACAGAATGATTTAGATGTGATTTTTATAATGCTTAATATATATTCTTCTGTAGGGGGAAATTAAAAACTTCTCGCAAAGAACTTGATTGTAAATTGTAAGTGGTAAGCGTTTTCTCTATTTTCTTTTTCTTTTACAGACTCTGGATGGATTTGTTTTTGTGGTAGCGTCTGATGGCAAAATAATGTATATCTCAGAAACAGCTTCAGTTCATCTAGGTTTATCCCAGGTAGGAATACGTTTCTGTCCCTCTGTTGAATGCTGATATTGGAAAGGCATCTAATATTATCTTGCCAGATATATACAGTATCCTGCCTGGCTTGATTTTAGATTTTTTTTCCCTAAACAAGCAAAATTGTAGGAGGACATTGCCAATCTGGTGCTACCGGTATTGACAAATAATTAAATCAGTTATCAACCACCAGCTGAAAAAGGAACTTATTTTATTTATTCAATTTTATGCCTCCCCTTTCCTTACAACATGTTAGCAATAGCACTTTTTAACAGAGCCAGCATATTGCCCCCACAATCCGGGTCCTCTTTTTACCCACCTCGGAAGGATGGAAGGCTGAGTCAACCTTGAGCCATTGATGAGATTTGAACCGCTGACCTGCAGATCCTCAGTCAGCTTCAATGGCCTGCAGTACAGCACTCTACCTGCTGCGCCACCCTGGCTCTTAAGAACAGCCCTGGTTAAAATGGAGTATCCATTAATTGTTAACTGATAAGATGGTTGTAATTCGTCTCTCATGTAACCTACATCTATATAACCAAACTTTGATATAGTTCTCACATTCCCATCCCAATTTAAATCCTGCATCAGTCTAGACCAGTGTTTATCAACCTTGGCAACTTTAAGATGTGTGGGCTTCAACTCCTCAGCCAACAAATTGCCAAGGTTGGAAAAAATGCATCTGATGAAATGAGCTGCCTTTTAATAACATGTTTTAGTCAGTAAAAGTACTAGTAGGCTCCTTCTGTCTTTCTGCCATTATAAACCAGCATGGCTATTCTCCTAAAATGTCACCCATTTTTATAGCTCACAATTCAAAAATGCAACCTAACCAAAATCCTGTCTAAATGGGTTCAGAATCTCAGTATCTGAGTTCAGTATCTCAGTGAGATACAGTTGATGATATAAAGAGGGTAGCTGGAGCAATCTCATTTTTGTAGATCTCTGTAGCATTGTATTTCTGTTCTGAAAATAAAGAGGTCATACCAACCTCATACCAAGTTCAGGTTAAAGTAACAAGGTAACAAGTATCCTCCTAATCTGGATATACCTGGACTTGGAATTGCAGAATGTTGTTGATGTGGTTCAATATGTCTTGTGAAGATGGCATAGTTACTAGTATACAGAAACTACTTAAAAGTGCTTTATAACTTACATCTATTGCTGGAAGGCTTGCAAACAACTTTTATGTTCTTTAGCATTAAGAAATCAAAACTAAATGTAAGATAATTATGTTTGGCCTGATTTAGAGATTAACAATGTAGGATACTCAGATAACCATTGCATTTTTATATATAACATTTGTCTAGAATTTTTTGCTGTTTCCCCACCCACGCCCATCCCCTAATATTTGCAATATTTCTGTTTCTTGAATCGCTGGCTGCGAGTTTTCTCATATCAATACCAGTCTTAATGAAACTGTGCAGAATATACACAATTTTCAAGCCATGTCTTATATCCAGAACTGAATGAGTATAGCTAATTTGAAATGTTCAGATCCTGCTAATTAGCTATAAAGAAGTATGAAAAAGCCGATTTACTTTAAAACTAATTTCCCTTGTAATGAATTGGAAAATAAAAATAATAGCTGTATGAAAAATGACTGTAGAGATTCTTAACATTAAAAAGAGATACTGTATTACCATTATAGATATATACCATAATCTTCAGGCCATCTTTTGTGCAATTAGAACTTTGGAACTTCCAGAGTTAGAATTAAGTAGGCATTATAGTTTTTGGTTCAGTTGCTTTTGTTTTAAGTAACAACTCACATTAGAAAAGATGTAGTAAATTAGTGTAAATCATAAATATAATTTATAAGGATTTGTGAAGTATATTAAAAGATTAGAGAACTTTCAGTAATTCTGATGTTGTTAACCGTTTTTGTGGCAGGTAGAACTAACTGGCAATAGCATTTATGAATATATACATCCTTCAGATCATGATGAAATGACAGCCATTTTAACAGCTCATCAACCACTTCATCCTCATCTTTTACAAGGTATTTAATGAATTACTTAAATGTTTAAATAAAAAAATGGTAAAATATCAAGCTGAGCTTTGTGCTTTTATGCTAAAATCTTGGTATATAGCCAAGTCTATACTGTAATAGCGTCTTTCTCCTTCTGCCAAAATTTGACAATATTTGCCTAAAACTGATACCATTTGTAAGTTGAAATTTACTTGAATATTGATTTAAGTGCAGTTTTAGAATTATAATTTACAGGTATCCAATAATAAAGACTCTGTTATGTAGAATAATTATTTACAGGATATGAAATTTTAAAAAGGGCCACAGAGAAAAATGTATGAAAACACATAAACATATAAAAGATGGAAGAAAGCAAGAAAGATTAATTTCATTCCATCATCTCAGGGATGAGTTTGTGGTCCTTAAAGCACAAATGTAATTTCACAGACGTGTGTATAGAATCTTGTTTAATAGTCATGTGCAATCTGAGTGAATAAACACAATTCATTACAAAAGATAGCCAATGCCTCTTTTTTAATATACCATGAAATATAACAGAACAGACCCTTTACATATACAGTGATACCTCGTCTTACAAACCCCTCGTCATACGAACTTTTCAAGATATGAACCCGGGGTTTAAGATTTCTTTGTCTTGTCTTAAAAACCCTTTCCGTCTTACGAACCTGAGCCCGGGTCCTTGGGCTCTCTTACTGCGCCTATGCTCTTCCACTGCGTATGAGCTATCTGACTGCTGAAGGGATTCCCCTGCCTTATGACTGTCACTGCCAGGATTTTCCATTTGCTTGCATGGGAATTCCCCGCTGGAATTCCCTGCCCCCTTTTGCTTGCACTGAGGCGGGGAACGCCGGAGCTGCCCATTTCCCTGCCACTTTCCCCTCTAGCCCTCAGCTTCCTCTGCTCCCCGCAGCCGCCCCATCCTGCTGCCAAAATCCCCCCTAGCCTGCCACTTCCTTCACCCCATCTCGCTGCTAAAATCGTCAGTCCAAAAGCTTCCTATCTTGCCCCAAATCTCTCCAAAAATCGCTCCCCCAAAAGCTTCCTAAGCCACCCCAAATCACTTCTAAAGTCTTCCAAACTCACCTCTTCTTTCAAAATGCCTCGTTTCTCCTTGCTGCCTTTTTTCATTCCATTTGCATTCGTTAGGACCTCAATTTGGCTGGCATAGGAAGTTTTGGGGCAAGATAGGAATCTTTTGGGGGAGCGATTTTTGGAGAGATTTGGGGCAAGACACAAAGCTTTTGGGGGAGCGATTTTTGGAAAGATTTGGGGTGGCGTTAGCCTTCGTTAGGACCTCCATTCCTCACTTCTTCTCGCTGTCCGTCTCCACTCTGTTAGCCTTCACTTTGTCCGCCTGCCGCTTTTTTTTTTAAGCCTTAAAGTTTGGATTTTCCTAATGAGTTTGCACGCATTATTTGGTTTTACATTGATTCCTATGGGAAACAATGTTTCGTCTTACGAACTGTTCACCTTACGAACCTCGTCCCGGAACCAATTAAGTTCGTAAGACAAGGTATTACTGTATATAGACATTTCATTTTAGAATAGTTTTTTCAGTTTGACATGTTGTCTTCAAATCTCCAAAAACTGGAAAGAGATAATTGAATAGACACATTTCATTAAAAAAAATATGTCAGTGACAGATGTATGGTTTGTCACTCTATATTGCTAAGCCATTTTTGTCACTTGAGATCTTGTTTCAGATTGGATATGTAAATAAATATCTGATTGTGGATAGATCTTTAAATTTCTTTCCTGGATTATATAGTCTTCAGATAAAACATAAACCTTCAATTTGATCTGTAGATTTGAATCAAGTTGACAAAAAGAGGTATGGATAGAAATGTACCTGCTGTTATTGTAACTTTATATCTTATTATAGCATGAAGTTTAAATAAGAAAACTGGAAAACTCCTAACTCATAACTGGGTGTTATGGCTTTTCTTTTAAAGAGAGAGAGAGAGAGAAAAGGGGGTGGGCGGGTGAATAATAAGCTGGGAGTTGAAGTCCACAAGTCTTAAAGCTGCAAGTTGGAAGACCCCCAAGTTAGAGGTTAGGAGTGCAAGGATCTTCAAACCTGGCAAGTTTAAGGCTTGTGGACTTCAACTCATTTCTGAGCTAGCATGAGTGGTGGAGGAATTCTGGGAGTTGAAGTTCACAAGTCTTAAATCTGTCAAGTTTGAAGACACCTGAGTTAGAGGTTAGGAGTGCAGGGGTCTTTAAACCTGGCAGGTTTAAGGCTTGTGGACTTCAACTCCCAGTTCTTTGGTAGCATGACTGGTGGAGGAATTCTGGGAATTGAAGTTCACAAGTCTTGAAGCTGTCATAGAAACATAGAAACATAGAAGACTGACGGCAGAAAAAGACCCCATGGTCCATCTAGTCTGCCCTTTTACTATTTCCTGTATTTTATCTTACAATGGATATATGTTTATCCCAGGCATGTTTAAATTCGGTTACTGTGGATTTACCAACCACGTCTGCTGGAAGTTTGTTCCAAGGATCTACTACTCTTTCAGTAAAATAATACTTTCTCATGTTGCCTTTGATCTTTCCCCCAACTAACTTCAGATTGTGTCCCCTTGTTCTTGTGTTCACTTTCCTGTTAAAAACACTTCCCTCCTGAACCCTATTTAACCCTTTAACATATTTAAATGTTTCGATCATGTCCCCCCTTTTCCTTCTGTCCTCCAGACTATACAGATTGAGTTCATTAAGTCTCATTGAGTTCATTGAGTTCATTAAGTCATTAAGTCAAGTTTGAAGTTTGTAAAAAGTGTACATGGTTTTTAAAAGTGTACATGGTTTTAAAAAGTATACATAGTTGTAAAAACTATTCTGCTACACTGGTATTTTATTAAACAATATAATACTACACCCTTTGATTCTGAATGTTTTTTTCCTTGTTTTCCTCCTCTAAAATCTAGGCGCGTCTTATACATCGGTGCGTCTTATACATCGGTGCGTCTTATACACCGAAAAATAGGGTAAATGTTTGTATTTTAATTCTTTATATTTTATCTCCAGAATATGAAATAGAGAGATCTTTTTTCCTGCGAATGAAGTGTGTCTTGGCCAAGCGAAATGCAGGATTAACAAGCAGTGGTTATAAGGTAAAGCACATTTTCATGCTGTCATCAGAATATTTAATTTCATACATTCATCTACATTAATAAAAAATAGTGGGCCAGAGAAGGCTGAGCTAAACAATTTGGGTAGTGATAATGTGAAACAAAATCTACTGTGAAATTCTCCCCTATTCTGATTAAGAAATGACTTAAAATATTTCTGCAATCAGGAATTCTCTCTGCACTCTTTCTTGATGACATAACAGGCTTTAGCTTCTCGTTTTCAATTTTCTCTCCTTCTTTTGCTTTCAGATACTTACACTTTGTTTGATCTATTTCTAAGTGGAATTATTTGGTTTTGGTACTTTCTGTACCTTCTTTGTTGGTAATTATTTGTTATTATCATCATCTTCACAAGATCTCCAATTACTCTTTTTTCTGACCTACCTATCATTGCCTTGAACATTTAGGCTTAAGCATTCAATTTTCAATTGCACTTAAGATCTAATTTCCATTAGGGCCAAGAATTCTAGCATATGACTATTTTTCTCCAGCATTCTAGCAGATTCCTCTATAAAGGCAAACTCACACATAAGCTGCTTCTGTCCTGTGTTCATGCTGGCTTGATTCTAAATTGGTTTAAAAAACCCTTTCAGATTTGGTTACTGGCTTGCAAGTTATTTAGGACAAATTGTGTGTTACCATATGCCCTATTGGCAGTTTCTTTCCTTTCAATTAGTGGATTTTCTGGATAGATGACAAACAGACAGATACATACATACATACATACATACATACATACATACATACATACATACATACATACATACATACATACACATTCGAATTCGTTTATTGTGTAGACCAGTGTTTCCCAAAATGTGGTACGTGTACCCCCAGGGGTACGAGAGGAGTTTGGTGAGGGTAGGCATTCAGAAAAATTGTGTATACCATGGACAGCCAGAGTAATTAACAGACAGGTGCTAAATTTAAAAAAACCAGACACATCACTAGAAGCTAAAATCATAAGACTACATCTGATTTACTTTGGCCATGTCATGCATCCAAATTCATTGGAGAAGACAATAATGCTAGGAATGGTTAATAGAACAAGAAGAAGGGGCCAGCAAAGAATATGCTGGCTTAATAACATCAAATCTAATACAAAGATGAACATCCAATAACTGAAAGAAACTATATGACAATTAGAGCACTTGCCTATAAAATCGCCAAGAGTTAAATGGTTAAAAATAATAACAAATTGGAATTTGAAAATCCAATATAGAGTAAATGTAACTATATTGAATCAGGGGTTTCTCAGTTCATTTTTATTTAATACTAATTTACATGCCAATTTATATCAGATTAATAATTATAAATTAATTTAACATTAATGTTAATTTAATATCATGCAATTTATTTATTTAGAATTGCCTAAATATTGATAGTTTTTGCAGCAGACATTTTAGCAAATTTAACAGCAAAAATCAATGTAATTAAGGGAAAAATACTGAGTTTTTACTCAGTATCATCAAGAAGCTAGCTATTTTCTCTCTCTTTACAAATGCTATTTTTGTCCACACTAGGTGATCCATTGCAGTGGCTATTTGAAGATTCGGCAGTATATGCTGGATATATCTTTGTATGACACCTGTTATCAAATTGTGGGATTGGTTGCTGTAGGTCAGTCACTACCTCCAAGTGCAATCACGGAAATCAAACTTCATAGTAATATGTTTATGTTCAGAGCAAGCCTGGATTTAAAGCTTATCTTTCTAGATTCCAGGTAAGTAGAAAGTTTTTGGAACATGACTATTTATTCATCATCTTAACTTGCAGAACACAGTTTAAAACATAAAGGTTAAATCAGTATAAAGAAACAATATAATGTATACAAAATTGAAGAAATAATGTTCTCCTTGGATTGATTCAATATTTACATACTAAATAAAATTGTTTTAATAATTTAGTAATTGTTTATTGATAGGAAACATTTAATGTTTATTGATAGGAAAGTGAGTTACCATTTATTACCCATGACTTCTTTTTTAAGTAGCTATACAGTGATCCCCCGAGTTTCGCGATCCCGATCATTGCGAAAGGCTATATCGCGATTTTTCCACCCGATGACGTCACTCCCTTCCTTTCTCATCTTTCTTTCTCTCTCTCTTTCTCTATCTTGCTTCTTCCTCTCTCACACTCTCTTCCTCCCTCCCTCATCTCTTTCTTTCCTTCTCTCTCTTTCTCTATCTCTCCCCCTCTTGCTCTCGAGCGGCAAGCGAGCAGGCGGGCGGGCGGGCGAACGGGCAAGCGGCAAGAGAGCAGGCGGGCGGGCGAACGGGCAAGCGGCAAGCGGCAAGCGGGCGGCCGGGCAAGCGGGTGATGGGCAAGCGGCAAGCGAGCAGGCGGGCGGGCGAACGGGCAAGCGGCAAGCGAGCGGCCGGGCGAGCGGGTGACGGGCAAGCGGCAAGCAATCTTGGGGTTTCCCCTTTGCCTGGGCAACGGGGAAACCCCATCTTCGGCTCCTCGCTGCTGCCGCGCTGCGGAGCAGATCAGCTGTTGGGCGGCCGAAGGAACCTTTGCTACTTGGCCCCCTTTGAGTTGACATGTGATTTAGATCCTGATGGTCTTCCAATGTCTGGCTCTGACGTGTTACTGTTGGAATCGGTGGCCAGCTGCACTGAATCACATCCATTACTTCCTTGTGGCCTCTTGTATTACAGGCCAGAAGTAGCCTAGATTCTCTTCTTTCGTTTCAGAATCAATGGAAGTATCCATAACAGCTTCTTTTTGACACTAATTCAACACTCTTGAATTGAATCTACCCACTAGATTTGGGTAGAAGGTTGATTTAAGCTAGGAAAGCTATACATATGCTCTGCAGCTACAGTTTATGTTGCTGATTCTATCATCACTGAATGCATTACAGGCTTGCTGTTGCTTTGATCAAAAAAGAATTGTTCTTGCTATATCTTTTTTATTGTTTTTATTTGGATTTTGTTAGACAGAGCTTGTTCCTGATTGATCCTTCCCTTTCACTTCATTCCCTTTCCCTATTCTATGCATGTAACTTGTCAGACAGGTTAATTTTAAACATAGGTTTAACACTATTTCTGCATCTAAGTTAGTTAGTTGAGCAACTTGTTATAAGGCTAATGGATGGAGTTGCCAGTCCCAATTATGGCCAGTGAGGACTAGCTGTACTTCAATTTCTAGATCTCTGGAACAAATGATAATTTGTTTGACAAAGTACAGGCAGACCTCAATGTACAACAATTCATTTAGTGACCATTTAAAGTCAGTGAAAAAAATGACATGACCCTTTTTCACATTTAACAAATATTGCAACATTCCCATGATCACATGATTAAAATGCAGATGCTTGGCAACTAACTCATATTTATGATGGCTGCAATGTCTCTGAATCACATGATCACATTTTGCAAGAAAAGTTAAGACAAAGCCAGATTCACTTCACAATTGGGTTATTAATTTATCAACTGTAGTGATTCACTTAATAACCCTGGCAAAAAATGTCATAAAGTGGGGCAAAACTCATTTAACAAATGTTTCATTTAATAACAAAAGGTTTGGGTTCAGTTATGGTCATAAGTTGAGGACCACTTGTAATGCTTCTTGGATATACTTTATCTTTTAGAGTCACTGAATTAACTGGATATGAACCACAAGATTTGATAGAGAAAACTCTTTACCACCATGTACATGGATGTGACGTGTTTCATTTACGATATGCTCACCACCTTTGTAAGTAATAGGGAACAAATAATAATGTACAATGTTAATATAGATGGGTTTTCAGTTGAATGTATGTTATAGATATTTTCAAACGTGCCATTAAAAAAATACAGAATTGCGACCAATTCTGCTGCTGACTTCTTTTCCTCTTATATTCTCAATGTGTACATGAGATGTTATGTTCTGAGCACAATCTTTAACAACCAATGATGTGAAGCAGTGATCCCTTATTAACTTAAAACTATCCGTTTTTTGTGAGAGAAGAATTAGTAGGAATTACTAAGAAGTCTCAAGCAGTGGATCACATGCTTGTTGAAATAAGATATAAAGAAAACATAGATGAAATAGCCTGTCTCACAAGAACAGTCCATTTAATACTCTCATGATTTATCAGGAACTGGAGATAATTAAGAAAGATGGGTTGATGGAACAAATTAATAAATTCAGTAGCCTTTTGAATAGAGGCAATGGCAGTGAAGAAATGTCCATATAACACTGTCCAACATATTGGAATTCTCCAAGATAATTCTTTCATCATATTCTGGACCACGAAGTTAGACTCCTTTTATAAGATACAGGCTGATAGCTTCTTCACTGCTCCAGCCTTATCATGGATGGCGAGAACCATCAAACCCTGTTCTTTTTCTTCTCAGAACAAAGGGGTAGAAATATTTTTTGAAAAGACTTACATGTATCTTTGTTGAAATTTAACGAAGATTTCAAAAATCTTGGTAAGCTTACAAAGGAAGATTTTTTTTTCCTAGAAAAATATATCTCAGATTTCTCAACTGGTCAATTTTTTTTAAAATGAAAAACCTAGATTACAGCAAAACCATTCTCTTTTTGAGAGGGATGTGGATTCCCGAAAGATTGCTGTGAATGTAATTATGTTGTATCAATTGGCAAATGGGAATGAGGGTGAGAAGACAATAAAATGTGTTAAACTTAAATTTTCTGCAGCCACAAATGTATTATTTCAGGTTTTTCCTCCCTTCAATGTATATATCAAAAAATTCCAAACACAACATTTCTGTTTTTGTTACATGAACATGCTTTGCAAAAACAGCATAGGCTGCAGTGGAGGCATTATGAGGATATGTAATCCAATTTTTTATTTGCTATGACTTCATATTTTAGATTAATAGTGTATGTGGAATGTTAATAGTTAAGTTCTGTGATGTCCAAAATACTGGCTGATTTGAAACAGTGTTTTATACATGTAGAAAATAAGATATAAAATAAGTTATCAGGATAACCTAAAGTAATCATACAGCATGGGACTTAAGAGTAAACATATGTAGGATTGTTATATTAACTACATAGTGAATTTTGTGTTAGACGATTTGGACAAAGGAAATACAGTGATACCTCGTCTTACAAACCCCTCGTCATACAAACTTTTCGAGATACAAACCCGGGGTTTAAGATTTTTTTGCCTCTTCTTCCAAACTATTTTCACCTTACAAACCCAAGCCGCTGCCACTGGGATGCCCCGCCTCCGAACTTCTCTTGCCAGCGAAGTGCCCATTTTTGCGCTGCTAGGATTTCCCTGAGGCTCCCCTCCATGGGAAACACCACCTCCGGACTTCCGTGTTTTTGCGATGCTGCAGGGGAATCCCAGCAGGGAAATCCAAGCAGCGCAAAAACGGGTGCTTCGCTGGCAACGGAAGTCCGGAGGTGGGGTTTCCCAGCGAGGGGAACCTCAGTAAAATCGCAGCATCACAAAAACACGGAAGTCCAAAGGTAGGGTTTCCCAGCGAGGGGAGCCTCAGGGGAATCCCAGCAGCGCAAAAATGGGCACTTCGGCTGGCAAAAGGGGTGAGTTTTGGGATTGCACGCATTAATTGCTTTTCCATTGATTCCTATGGGAAACATTGTTTCGTCTTACAAACTTTTCACCTTACAAACCTCATCCCGGAACCAATTAAGTTCGTAAGAAGAGGTATCACTGTATTTATATGTAAAAACTAAAATAGAGAATTATGTTCCCCTATGTATATTCTATTCGATTCTCTTTTTAAAAAACAAAAGAACAATCTTGCTTGAAAAGTTCCAAGTTCTGTAATTTTACAAAAGCCAAGAAGCTTTGGACCAGGCAGAATATGAATGTAATTAAACCTTTTTAATGTTTTTATAGTGTTGGTGAAAGGACAAGTCACAACCAAATATTATCGGTTGCTATCAAAAAATGGTGGCTGGGTTTGGGTCCAGAGTTATGCCACTATTGTACATAATAGCCGCTCATCAAGACCTCACTGCATAGTGAGTGTCAATTATGTCCTAACGTAAGTTGTCATTTCTTGCAATTAGATGCTGACAAATGTATAATTGTAGCTGCTTTTTATCTTATTTTCATTTACTAAGGGATTAATAATTAAAAAAATATATTATATTGTCATGGGACAATATAGGGGAATGACAATAAACCATTTTGGTTCTAGTATCATTTATTGTTGGTTTCAATGCCTGTAAGCAGCTATCAACTGCTTATTGATATTCTCCAGAGAGAATGTAGTTTCATTTCCTGTCTCAGTAGGTTCTGTAAAATATCTTACCTTCAATTATCCTGGAGTCATAATCTTGTAGCCTAATTGTTTCAGACACTTTATGAATTGATGAAGTGATTTCATTCAATGCAGGGTGGACCTTCCTTCCTTCCCTCCCTAATCTCCTTCCTTCCCTAATCTCCTTCCCAACCCCGTTTTCCTTTAGGTGGGAGGCTTTTGTGCATCTTCAATGTCTTATTTTTTTGTTTTAGTAAACAAGTACAATTTGAGTCAGCGTATCTTTGCAAGGGTTATTCACATATAGACTAGATAAGCCAATTTTTCCCCTCTGCTGGCTTGCTTGATAACAGCAATATATTGTGGCAGGAATTAAAAATGTTGGTTCACACATTTTTAAATGAGTTGTATTCTGACTATTGGTAATATAATTGGGACACAAATAAGTAGGAACAGGTGTTGAATTCAAAATACTAAATATTTATTGCATGTTATCTTTTCACAAGAAAGAATCTGATCTATTGACAGTTAAGGGAAATTGGTACTAGATAAGAGTCAACAGAATTCACAGGAGTCTGGACTTAGGTCTCCAATGGCTGCATAAGGATTCCATATTAATGGTGGTTTTGACCCTACCTTCAGGCTCCACCTGGTAATTTCCTACAATAACCTGAATAACATGCATACTAAGGTATAATGGACACATAGAAGTGGCAGTTTCCTAGGAAGGAGAATATTCCAGAAAAGAGGTGGGTAGGCAAGACAAGAAGTAATATTGGCAGGATCTGGCTAGGGGAAAGGGAGGGTAAGTAAGGATGGTCATTACCTAGAACTGTGTTGGCGAATCTACGGCATAGGTGCCACAGGTGGCACGCAGAGGCATATCTTAGAGCACACAAAGCTTTGTGTCAGCTCCAGCCTGGCCAGCTGATTTTAAGCCTTCCAGAGGGTGGGGGAGGCCGTTTTTGCCCACCCCTGACTTTAGGAAAGCCTCCAGAGCCTCTGGATGGTGAAAAATGGCCCAACGGGCCTACTGGAAGTCCAGAGGCTTCAGTGAGGCCTGCATACATGCGTGGGTGGGGTCAGTGCAGAGGGTTGTGCATTCATGCATGGGGGGGAAGGCATTGCATTATGGGTGCGGGCATGCGCACACACTCTTTTGGCACCCAAGCTAAAAAAGGTTCACCATCACTGCCCTAGAATGTCCCAGGTTATATTGTTAGGGTGAGAATAGTAAAAGAGTAATCTAGTGTGATTCTAGTGTTTGATCAAATAAAGATCTGAACTCTGGCTGAATTGTTCTTCATCGTTCTTAGGCTTAGCCCGACTATAGTCAATCTATTCTCATATTATATCTTGAGTTTATATACAAGTTGGGAAAAAGGAATCCTCAATCTAAGTATTGTATTGGCAGTTCTGTGTTAGCAAAAACTTCAAAAGAGAAGGATTTAGGGGTCGTGATTTTTGACAGTCTCAAAATGGGTGGCAGTGTGGTTGGGCGGTAGGAAAAGCTAGTAAGATGCTTGCCTGCATAGCTAGAGGTATAACAAGCAGGAAGAGGGAGATTGTGATCCCGCTGTATAGAGCACTGGTGAGACCCCATTTGGAATACTGTGTTCAGTTCTGGTCCAAAGATGGGCTACAAGAATGGTGGAAGGTCTTAAGCATAAAACGTATAAGAAAGACTTAATGAACTCAATCTGTATAGTCTGGAGGACAGAAGGAAAAGGGGGGACATGATCGAAACATTTAAATATGTCAAAAGGTTAAATAAGATTCAGGAGGGAAGTGTTTTTAATAGGAAAGTGAACACAAGAACAAGGGGACACAATCTGAAGTTAGTTGGGGGAAAGATCAAAAGCAACATGAGAAAATATTATTTTACTGAAAGACTAGTAGATCCTTGGAACAAACTTCCAGCAGACGTGGTTGGAAAATCCACAGTAACTGAATTTAAACATGCCTGGGATAAACATAGATCCATCCTAAGATAAAATACAAAAATTAGTATAAGGGCAGACTAGATGGATCATGAGGTCTTTTTCTGCCATAAGTCTTCTATGTTTCTATGTTTCGATATTGTCAGTTGTCCATTTACTTCTGTGCAACCTCAACCAGGAATCTCATATAATTGCATGTTCCTAAATTCTTCCTCTTTAGAAAGATCTTTGTAGTTCAGATTGAGGATTTTGATTTAAATTTCAAAGTTTATGAATTATATTTACCAGCAATTTCAAGGCAATCTACTAAATTCTTTTTGTATGGTTTTTGGATAAAATGTTTAAAACTGTGTTTACGTGGATAGCTTCTTGGCGAAACTAGATGAGAAATAGATTGCAATCAACCTGTTGCTGTAACG
Organism: Erythrolamprus reginae; assembly: GCF_031021105.1. Taxonomy (NCBI): domain Eukaryota; kingdom Metazoa; phylum Chordata; class Lepidosauria; order Squamata; family Dipsadidae; genus Erythrolamprus; species Erythrolamprus reginae. Next base: position 61,177,357 of record NC_091953.1, read on the forward strand.
TTGTCTTGCAGAGATATAGAATATAAAGAACTTCCCTTGTCACTGGATCAAATTACCGTTTCTAAGTCACAATTTTCATGCAGAAATTTGATGTCTACCTCACAAGAAACAAGAAAAGCAACAAAACCTAGGAGTAATAAAATGAAGGTGAAACTCAGAACAACTCCTTATCCACAGCAGGTATCTTTTTCCTTCCCTTTGGACAAAACTGTTCATATATTAATAGCATGACAGCCTTGATGTAATGAAACCACTGCTTGTTTAGTGACTACATCAGTTAGTGACCATTTACAAATATAATGGTTAAAGCAATAATGAAAAGTTCAATTTTTGACCAATTGCATCCATGCAATTAGTGCTTTAGGAATAGTTACTAGAATTTCTCTGCTATTCAAATTATCAATATTTGCACCTTTTGTAATCTACAAGTTGACACACTGGTCCATAAATATTCAGGGACTGAGTAAGAACTGTGGTGTCATTTCTGTATTGATGTTTGTTATTACTCTGTTATCTATATATTTTTTTAAATATCACAATTGCATGTATCAATAATATGTACTCTTGTGATAATTATTGTATAGTATTTTTCTTTTTGGACACTGGCATTAGCCAGGGTTAAAGATTTCCTCATTGCTTCCATTTATTGCACACCTTATCAAACACTGATTTATAGAGACCATCATTTTTGGTGCCATCAGTACAATATCTTAGTTGATCATGTTATGAAGATTGCACTACTGTGCATTAAAAATAAACAGTTTCCTAGCCTAATTCAGCTGGTGTTTATTATTCTCTGGTCTGTTTCAAAACATGTAAGGCTTTTTTATCCCTCATTTTTTTATCCTAAGATAAAAAGTTTAAAATCTAAATGGTTCAAATGTTATTTGACAAAGCAATTTAGATAGCATCCTTACTGATTTTTTCAAAAAATTCTGCAATGTCGCCAGTGAAGTAGACCCAGAGACAGGGTTGGGTGAGAACGGTACTTTTATTTCAGCTCAGAGAGGTAAGTGACTTTCAGCTAGTACCGTGTGCTCTAGCTGGGAGAAACCGCTCCTTTTATACATTTGCGGTTCCCGCCAAAGCAAGAGCAGCCGCGTCTGAGCCAATCAGGAGCGACTTCCTGATTCTAGCTCAGACAGCGCTTTAACAAGGAATAACTATTTACAGAGATACAAGGTAGCCATTACAGGATACAACAGTGGTCATAGGTCAAGGATTACCTATGTACCTGTACTATAGGGGGGGTTCTAACTTACCTCGCCGCTGGTTCACTTCCTCCCACACCACATAGCTGTGCCATATCCCCACACGCGGGCATGCACAGTGACAAAAATTAGCAATTTTTTAAAAATCCAAAAATACGCTCAGTCCTGGAAGCATGGCTTCTGCGTATTCACAAAAGAAAAAATCAGCAAAAAATTTCCCCAAAAAAATTCGTCAAAAAAGATTGCGGCGTCTACCAGCTGGCAACAACAGAACTGGCTCCGTGATATTATTAGTGATTTGCTACTGTTTCTATAGAACCAGTGTGAACTGAGGGGAACCCACCTCTGCTGATATTGTTTTGAATATCTGGGATTAAAGAGCAGGGTTTTCAAAGGCAATGAAAGGAGGCCCTAAAAGGCTTGATAAGGTTTCTCACTTTAGAAATTTAAGTCTGGTTAAGTCTGTTTCATTTAATGTATGAGTGTTTCAAGGTGATTACTTGACTGCATGCATTCTGATACTCTGTAATACTGATAGATTTCAGAGTCCACTATTAAACGCTTCCTTTTCTTTTCGTTATCAGCAGTATGGTTCCTTCCAGACAGAGAAGTTGGAATGCGGCCAAGTTGGAAGTTGGAGATCCAACTCCATAGCAAACTCTGCCACCATCCAAGAACAAGCCTTTCATTCAGAAAACAGTGAACTTTTATACACTCCACCCTACAGCCTACCTTTCTCATATCATTATGGGCACTTTCCAGTAGACTCTCATGTATTCAGTAGCAAAAAACAAATGCTGCCTTCTAAATTTGGCCAGCCTCAAGGAGCACCTTGTGAAGTAGCACGGTTCTTCTTAAGTACATTGCAGACAAGTGGAGAGTGCCAGTGGCACTACGCCAATTCTCTCGTACCAGGGAGTCAATCACCATGTAAAAGTCCTGATCAGTCAGCATGTAATGTACGGCATAATCTCTTACAAAATTATGAAGGTGGGTATTATTCAAACAATCTAAGAATAGTGTTTAGATTTTTAAATGTATAGTAATTCTCATTGTATAGTTGTAATCGAATTCCTGGAAGTCAGAGGTGTTTATGTTAAATCCAGAGTCTGCAAGACAACAACCCTAGATTTAAGAATCCTTTTAAGTCACTGGCAAATTTTCTTGTGCCAATTTGTATATTTTGCACCTGAGTATCGATAGCCACATTTATAGTAATGGTATTTTTTCTATATTTATTACAGTTTTGCCAATATAAGCCTAATGTAAAAGTTTAATTAAAAAATCCTAGATTACATTTATTTTTTTATAGAATTCACCCATAAAACTAAGCATCTCAGTCTATGAAGAGATATAACCTTGGTTTGGGCTTCCTGATAATTATATATTTTAGCGAAGACATTAGAATACCATATCCCCACAATATTAACTGTCAAAGTCTAAGATTTCATGAATGTTTAATATTAATATAATTAAGTGCAAATAAAACTGGGAGTTTATTTTGCAATTTCCTACAAAATAGAAAAAACCCACCGTAGATGAGCATAAAAAATATTTTAATCTTTTAAATTTGACATATTTAATATGAATTACAATTGTGAATACAATTTAGGGTCACTTTATTAATAATTTCACTCTTTAGAGATGCTGAGAAGCTGCTTCAACTTCATCTTGAAATTTGGTATGGAACAGTGTTCCTTTTCCTCTTGAATGTACAGTGGAACCCCGACATAAGAGCTGCTCTACTTAAGAGCAACTCGAGATAAGAGCTGGGAGGGGAGAGATATTTTTGTTCTACTTACAAGCCCAAATTCGAGATACAAGCGCCAAGGAGCTGTCTCCTGAAGCCAAACGCTAACTTCCGCATTCGGCTTCAGGAGACAGCTGCGAAGCGGCGCGCGTGTTTTAAAAGGTTGCAGCCGGCCTGGGGGGCTCGGGGGGGGGTGCTTGCAGCTTTCTTTCTTGCTCTTTTTCTTTCTCTCTTTTACCTTCCCTTCCTCTATTTCTTCTTTTCTTTCTCCTTCCCACCTTCTTCCCTCCCTCCCTCCCTTCACTCATTCCTCTCTCACTCTCCCCTTTCATAAGTTTCCTTGCTTCCTTCCTCTGTTCCTGTCCCTTCCCCCTTTCTTTCTTTCTTTCTTTCTTTCTTTCTTTCTTTCTTTCTTTCTTTCTTTCTTTCTTGCTCTTTTTCTTTCTCTCTTTTACCTTCCCTTCCTCTATTTCTTCTTTTCTTTCTCCTTCCCACCTTCTTCCCTCCCTCCCTCCCTTCACTCATTCCTCTCTTACTCTCCCCTTTCATAAGTTTCCTTGCTTCCTTCCTCTGTTCCTGTCCCTTCCCTCTTTCCTTCCTTCCTTCCCACCCTCCGTCCATTCATTCACCCATTCCTCTCTTGATCGCTTAAAGCCGGTCCCGTGTTCAAAAAGGGTTGGGGACCTCTGTCCTACAGGATTGGGTGGCAGAGAAGTTGAACATATGTAAATTTAAAAGTTTAAGAAAGTTTACAAGTTAAGTGAAAGAAACTTCATTATTCATTTATATGTACATGTACATTTCTTCATTAAAAACATGTCTTTCTGCATAATTTAGACCAACTTTGTGAGTTTTTTGAGGGCTGGAACCAATTAAAATTATTTACATTAATTCCTATGGGGAAAAGTCGTTCGAGATAAGAGCTGCTCGACTTAAGAGCCCAGGTCCGGAACGAATTAAACTCGTATCTCGAGGTACCACTGTACTTGAGTGTAGTGTAGCTCCGTATTCATTTCTTGCCATTACTAGCAGCTTTTTATTCTAAAACTAATGACAATTGTACCCACTTATATTTAATGTAGGAATTGCATTTTTTTATTTTGTCTTCATCTTTTGAATGCTGCCCATCTAATGCATTTCTTTTCCCCCCTAAGTGCCACTACCACATAGACGATACAATCATGAAAATACCTCTGAAAGTTTTACAAGTTGTGCCAGCTTAACACCCAATAACAAATACAAAGAAGAAATCTATGATTTTGGCATTATAAAACAGAACAAAACAGAAAACAGAACATGTCCAGCACACAATCTCATTAAAGAAGAAACTAAAGTAACTTTCAGCAGAGACTTGCAAGAAAAAAACAGCATTAGTGAAAAGGCCTTTTCAAACTCCTTCCCCAATACCTTTGTATCAAAATCAGAACCTTTCCAAAACAAATCAATTGGACAGTTAAGTCACTTTGTCCCAGTTCAAACTGTATATGAACAAGCAAGAAGAATTTATATGAAAGAACCAAAATATGAAAATATTGCTCATCGTGCTACAAACTTAAGTGAACTGGAATCTGAGGACAGAATGGTTGCAAAGCTTGACAGTGACCCTGAAACTGACCATACAGTGGATGTAAGACAAGCAGGGCAAGTTCCGCTTGTCTTTCTGAACTATCACCGAGTTTTAGCCAAACATGGCACATTTCAAACTTCTTCATGCATGGCGACAGGCCACATAACAGAAAATTATGGACATAATTCTGAGGATGTAAATATGTTTTACAAAAACCAAAGTCCCTCATCAGCTTCTTCCCCTGAAACGCACAAAGACTCCACGCTTCCTCATTATATTGGAACGTCTGTAATAATAGCTAGTGGAAGGTAACAGTAATTGAGCCTGTTACTAAATTAAAATAAACACATTGGAATTGTTTCCAGAGAGCATGAATATGCATGGCTGTAGCCAATAAGGAAAGTTCAAGGTCAGTGGGAACAAACTTATAGGTTAGCCATGTAAAGTAATGCATCTACAGTCAGGAAACAGAAAACCTCAATGTTGACACTGCCATCAAGAAGCCATGTAACAGATGATATTTTTTATTATTCTTAAGAGTTTATCCCTTAGATTTTACAAGTATCAGTACAAAGATGGTTTTCTTATCAACTTCAATTCTACAATTATATGTTAACATAGCTGCCAAATGGATACAATTATTTATGACAGTTTCCCCCCCAAATAATCTTTATTCAATATCCCAGGAATATTGATGTTTACAAATCATTCATTTTAATGCATCTGACTTTAATACCTTTTATCAAGGCACTCAAGAATTGCCATCCTGCATGACAACTATGCATCTTTGAACAATGAAAAACTCAATGCTTACTGTTTGAAATATTTACCAAAGAGTTGATGACTTTCAGACTGTAGTAGTTATTATATGAACATTTTAAAAAAATCTCTGAAAACTGAGAAGAGCTTTTTCTATTTCAAATACAATTTCTAGATAAAAGAATAGATTCAACTTTTCTTTTAATTTTGATCCAAGAAGGTAGAGAAGCTGTATTCTGTTCATTTTGCTTTGATGATGATATTTCAATTCCTTTCATTTCAGCAGAAATCCTTTTCCAAAGTGTGTGTGTGTGTGTTTTATCCCAACACATTGTGGTACTTGGCTTGTTAAGCTATGATAAAATGCATTCACAGAAGGAACTAAAGATAATGTGAATAGGCCTGTAGAATTTACTTTGGATTTTTAGTAGAATACATATTACGTTAATTTTTTTAAACCTATATTGAATCTGGAGAATAACACAGTCTAAACACATATTTATGTAAGTATTCACAGTACTTACTCTTCAAATCTCTGTTTGGGAGCACTTCAGCATACACACAAAGGAATCAATACTCATGTGCTCCTGCTCCTATCGCTGATTGCAGATAATATAAATTATTGTGTGGATAAGAAATCATCTGCATGCAATTACTGGAATATGCTATTAGCTGGATGTAACTATTGAAATACATTTCCCTATTTTTAATGACAGACTAAAAAAACCATAATAGACACATACCTGTATGTGTGTATAACGTACATTATACACTAGTGCTGCGATGGCAAACCCATGGCACTTGTGCCAGAGGTGGCACACAGAGCCCTCTCTGTGGCACATGTGCCATCATCCCAGGTCAGATCTCTGGTATTTGTTTTGTGAGCATCTGTTGCCCTGCAAACAATGGAATAGAAGCTCATGAAAGAAAAAAGATCTTACCTCTTGCTGTGCTGCCGGTGTTAGGATGCCCTGCTTCCCACTGGCCAGTTGGTCTTTGGGTTTGTGCTGCACATGCTCACATGTCTGCATATGCGCACGTTCTCACATGCAGTTTGGCCATGCACGCATGTGCCTAAAAGGTTCACCATCACTGCACTAGTGTATAATATATACTGATATATAATAATACAGGTAGTCCTCAATTATGTCTATAATTGAGCCCAACATTTCTCTTGTTATATGAGACATTTTTGAAGTGAGTTTGCCCCATTTTATACCCTTTCTTGCCAGTTTAGTGAATCACTGCCATCGTTAAGTTAGTAACATGATTGTTAAGTGAATCTTGCTTTCCCATTGACTTTGCTTGTCAGGTCACCTGACCCTGGGATGCTGCAACCATCATAAATATGAGTCAATTGTCAAATATCTGAATTTTGATCATGTAACCATGGGGACACTATAATGGTTGTATGTGTGAAAAACAGTTGTAGTCACTTCCTTCAGTGTTGTAACTTTGAACAGTCACTAAATGGACTGTTGTAAATTGAGAACTACCTGTACAATTTAATTTTAGTTGATTATTTTTTTGCCTCCCTAAAATAAGGCAGTCTTAAATACAGCCAAATCTAGTATAAGGTTATTTCTGTGAAAATTATTGTTATCTTGTGCAATAAACAAAACAACCTCACTGATTGCACCTTGTTACACATCAAATAAACATAATAGACATGTTCTTAAGCCATTTTTTCCTGAAATAACATGTATATCCTTTGTGATGTTAGAAACATTTGCAATTGCCACTGTGGAGATGGTGTTAAAGGAATTTTTGTTCTCAGTGTTATCTTATCAAATAATTGAGAATGCACTTTTATTTTCACAGTGTCAAAATAGGGAGCTCCAGATTTCAAATAGGGATAAATTGTGCCCTGAGTAGACAAATATGTGGTTCTGAAATGAACCACATATGTGGTTCTAGGAATTCAAATAACCATTTTCCTGGGACCCATCTTTCATTGTTAGCAAATTGTTTTTTCATTTTAAGTTTGAAATATGGAACGTTGGATTTTTCTTTTGTGTGCAAATATTCCATTTTTGGGCCTTGTTCTTTTCCTCCTTTGTAATTTTGATCTTTCAAATTTTAAAAAGTGAATGCTTTTAGAAAGAATTAGGTCACATTCTTTGTATTTGGAAAAATGCATTGCTTTTTTTTTTTAATAAGAGGCCAAACAAACTTCATGGTTTTAAATTACTATGTGCATTTGTGTGAGCAGTTAGGATCTTCTCATGATGCTGGAAATTTCTGTTGAAAGATAACAATTAGCATATTTTTGGAGTGTGTGACTAGAAAACCTGAGCGACCAATACACATATACAGTGATCCCCCGTTTATTGCGTCCCCAACCATTGCGAACAGGGTACTTCGCTATTTTTCAACCCGGAAGTCAAAATACCATCTACGCATGCGTGCCTGTGGGCACGCATGCGTAGATGGCAACCGGGAGATCAGCTGCTGGGCGGCTTCCCTGAGTCTTCCCCCTCTTGCTGGCGTCAGCGAGGAGTTTCCACAACCGCCCACGCAAACTCCTCGCTGCCGCCCGCCCTTCGCCCGCCCACGCCGTTCATTCTCGCCGCACGGGCCTGTCCACGCTGTCTCTCGGCGCTTTCCAGCTGAGTCCGGGAGCGAACTCGCTCCCCGACTCAGCTGGAAAGCGCCGAGAGACAGCGTGGACAGGCCCGTTCCTTGGCGCTGTCTCTCGGGGCTTTCGTGCTGAGTCCGGGAGCGAACTCGCTCCCCGACTCAGCACGAAAGCCCCGAGAGACAGCGTGGACAGGCCCGTTCCTTGGCGCTGTCACTCGGGGCTTTCGTGCTGAGTCCGGGAGCGAACTCGCTCCCCGACTCAGCACGAAAGCCCCGAGAGACAGCGTGGACAGGCCCGTTCCTTGGCGCTGTCACTCGGGGCTTTCGTGCTGAGTCCGGGAGCGAACTCGCTCCCCGACTCAGCACGAAAGCCCCGAGAGACAGCGTGGACAGGCCCGTTCCTTGGCGCTGTCACTCGGGGCTTTCGTGCTGAGTCCGGGAGCGAACTCGCTCCCCGACTCAGCACGAAAGCCCCGAGAGACAGCGTGGACAGGCCCGTTCCTTGGCGCTGTCACTCGGGGCTTTCGTGCTGAGTCCGGGAGCGAACTCGCTCCCCGACTCAGCTGGAAAGCCCCGAGAGACAGCGCCAAGGAACGGGCCTGTCCACGCTGTCTCTCGGCGCTTTCCAGCTGAGTCGGGGAGCGAGTTCGCTCCCGGACTCAGCACGAAAGCGCCGAGAGACAGCGCCCCCCGGACCCCCAACCCGGGTTTGGGGGGTGCTAGGAAGCTCCCATTGTTGGCGGAGACCTTTTAAAACACTCGCGCGGCTTCCAGGACTCGGTTTGGAAGCCGCGCGAGTGTTTTAAAAGGTGTTTTAAAGTGTTTTAAAACACTCGCCCTTGGCTTCAGGACTCGGTTTGGAAGCCGCGCGAGTGTTTTAAAAGGTCTCCGCCAACAATGGGAGCTTCCTAGCACCCCCCCCCCGAGCCCCCAACCCGGGTTTGGGGGGTGCTAGGAAGCTCCCATTGTTGGCGGAGACCTTTTAAAACACTCGCGCGGCTTCCAGGACTCGGTTTGGAAGCCGCGCGAGTGTTTTAAAAGGTCTCCGCCAACAATTGGAGCTTCCTAGCACCCCCCCTGAGCCCCCAACCCGGGTTTGGGGGGTGCTAGGAAGCTCCCATTGTTGGCGGAGACCTTTTAAAACACTCGCGCGGCTTCCAGGACTCGGTTTGGAAGCCGCGCGAGTGTTTTAAAAGGTGTTTTAAAGTGTTTTAAACACTCGCCCTTGGCTTCAGGACTCGGTTTGGAAGCCGCGCGAGTGTTTTAAAAGGTCTCCGTCAACAATGGGAGCTTCCTAGCACCCCCCCCGAGCCCCCAACCCGGGTTTGGGGGGTGCTAGGAAGCTCCCATTGTTGGCGGAGACCTTTTAAAACACTCGCGCGGCTTCCAGGACTCGGTTTGGAAGCCGCGCGAGTGTTTTAAAAGGTGTTTTAAAGTGTTTTAAACACTCGCCCTTGGCTTCAGGACTCGGTTTGGAAGCCGCGCGAGTGTTTTAAAAGGTCTCCGCCAACAATGGGAGCTTCCTAGCACCCCCCAAACCCGGGTTGGGGGCTCGGGGGGGGTGCTAGGAAGCTCCAATTGTTGGCGGAGACCCGCGTTTGTCTTCGGGACTCATTGGAAAGTCGCGCGGGTGTTTTAAAACATCCCCGCCGACATGGGAGGCTCGCTAGCACACCCCCGAACCCCCAACCCGGGTTTGGGGGTGTGCTAGCGAGCCCCTCATGTCGGCGGGGATGTTTTAAAACACCTGCGCCGCCCCCAATCTTAGGCTCCTCGCTAGCGCTGGGGAAGTAAAAACACCCTCTGCACATGCGCAGATGGTGTTTTTACTTCCGCAGCGCTACTTCGCGAAAACCCGCTCGTTGCGGGGGGTCCTGGAACGGAACCCTCGCAAAGAGCGGGGGATCACTGTAATTGGTGATATATCGCCTTTATTATTAAAAGAGGAAAACATAGACACATGCACAAATCATCCCCAAATGAAATCACCGTAAATTTAGTTGGTTTCTGAAACTCTCATTTAAAGTAGAAAACTTGTGCAATGGAAATTAGATGGTTAGCTTATTGTTATAGTTTTAGTATTCAAAACTAACAGTGTCGTTAGTATAGTATTATATTGACTGCTTGCAAAATCAATGTAAGATAAAAATGTAAGGAAAGGGCTTGTCATGGTCTGCCTCAACCTAGGTTTTCATTTTATTTTGAAGTAGAAGCCTGATTTTCATGAATTTCTTTAAAAAAAATCATGTCTAGAGTTTTGAGATGTCTGTGTTAGCAATACCAGAATAATTGTTTGCTACTGCACAAAAATCACAACTGCACCATTTTTCAAACTACTGTTAGAGATGTGTTAATTTACTCAGGTTACTCAGGCAATTTAAACTCATCAGTTAAATTTATATATTGCAATAATGTTGAGTGAAATGATTTCCCCCCCTATTAGCTAGTTAAAATAACAAGCTGCAAATTATTATACTTTTCCTGAAATAAGTATTGCTGAAAACAGCACTGGTAAGTAAATCCTGTAGTATTAACATTACAAAACTGTATTATCAAATAGAATTAGTTTACTATGTTTTAAAGCAGTGCCTATTTCTATATTAAGGTCATGTTCTGGAAAAGTGTATGCTAAAACATGCATTTTTATTTTGTTATATTAAAACGTGTTTCATATTGCTACTCTGGTAGTTAACTGCCTCATAAAAATAAAGATAAAAGATGACTGTATAGTAATATTTTACCTATTTTCTAAAATGCTTTTACGCACGCTGTCTTGCATTAAAAGAAAGTATCAGGAACCATCATATATTATGATACAAGGTCCACTATAGTTCAAGTAATCCCGTTGCTCTATGTGATCTTTTTAAATACAGAGAGCGATATTCAGTTGTGCTTCTGCATATTCTATAGCATATTAATCTAATTCAATGAAAAATTATATTCAGGAAAAATTCTCAAGTTATACACTTACAATAATGTGGTATGTTCATACTTGGAATTTAAATAAAGAATTCTGCCTTCAGAATTTGACCAGTGTCAGCTTATAAACTTTCAATAATGAAAAAATATGAAATTGCTACATCTGGATAAGAGTGAAAAGGTTTATACTCTTATATTTATAAAGTGAAAGACCTTAAATTGACTTTTACTCATTTATGGCCTATGCAGTATAATTTGGGTAAAAAAAATATGGAAAATGGAATAGGAAAACCTAAGCGTGTCAGGATCGTATTGATACAAAAACCACACTTTAATGTTTCATAAAAAGCCTGCGTTTAGTAAGCTTTATAGATTCTAGTGCTGTGCACTCATTTAGGACAAATTCTGGATTTCCTTGCAAATTAAGTTGATTTTAGCCATGGTGATATTGTCACAGAAATTGTATCATACATGTACATTATGATTTTGCCATGACATGTTGCAGCTACACTTGCTCTCGTAACAATTCCATGCCCCAGTCATATTAAAAAACACGCCTGGTATTGCAGGCTCATTTTTAGCTTTTTGGATCCCTAATTAATGAATTTTCTATTAATTTATGTCTCCAATATGTCATGCCAGAACTTTGCTATGTGTCAAGGAGCTGTTTAAAACAAGTTCTTTGGCTCTTGCTCTTATAAAACACCTTGGTAGGAATGAAGGAGGAAAAGTACTGACAACTCTACCTGAAACAGGGTGAAGCTTGTGATCGAACTATTTTCTCTTATCCAGTCCCAAAGTCTTGTAATATAAAGTGTTTTGGAAAGGATCTTTAACCTTTCTTTACCCCAGCAGTAGCAGTTACTGTATCTCAGTGGCTTACACAGGATGGATCGGTGGTAGATGGATGGATCGTTGAGAGGCAGAGATGACTGGATTACCTGTTATCTATCAATAGTTCTGTTGAATTCTGATGAATACAAGAAGTGGCTTTATCATTCATTTCCAGCATTTTTCTTGTTGCACAAGATCTCATTTGTATTTGTAATTATTCTGCAATATTCCATTTTTATTACTTTTATTATATGTGATTTCAAATCAAAAATATTATAAATATTTATAATGTCAACTGATAAAGACACAAAGTTTGAAAACTTTTGCAGCAATATTTGGTAAATTTAAATTCTAACTTTCATGTACATTTTGTGAAAAAAGCCATATTCCTTATAAAAAGCAGGTTTAGGTCTATGGTTCTGAAGCCTGTGCATCAAGAGCTGTGAAACTTGCTATGCTTGTCCACATATAGTATCCATATAAATTTCATATTACTTTGGTTTTTAGTTTTTTAATATCCATTTATTTTCCTCATAATAAAGATAGGGACATATTTTTTCTACTTAATGGAATCTGAATGCACTGGACTGACTATTTTGACTGTGCCATTAATTGATCTAAAGCATTGTCCAAACGTGTAAATCTTGTAATCAAATGAGTTCAACAATTCTTTCACAGTCCTAATTAACAGTATATTTTAATCAAGTAAAACACAAATATGCTTCAGGATATGAAATGTAAATCCCAAGATTGTTGGCTAGATTGGAAAGTAAGCTATAATTGAAGGAGGCAATAATAAACTACTTCTACATTGTTGTCCTTTATCTGGATCTGTATACTGTATTAGGCTGGAATACTTTATAATTCCTTTACTTGTTCAAAATTACAAGCAACACAATTATTTTCTCGAGTTGCTTTTATATGTAATGGAAGAAAAACCCCAAATAGTTGGCATTCAGAATGTAAGGGGGGGAAAATACATAAAAGTTTATATTTGTTGAAGAATATTTACACCATTAAACTGTAAATTTCTTATGCTTATTTATTATGTAAGATTAAGAAGTTAAATAAAATACTGTCAACAGAATAAGTTAATTATTTTTTGTTGGTTTTAGGCTTGCTTATTAATAAATGTTAAGCCATTCAATGTCTCGCTTTGGCGTTAAAATTAAAAAATGTTCAGCAGTGAAACAGTTGACCTATAGAGGTTGTGGTTTTTTCAGGCTTTAAAGAAGATGCAGGAAAGCCAGCCCTGTTTATTTGATTTTAGTGCAAACAGGGGAGGGAGGGGTTGGCTAGATTGGCTTTGTCATCTCTTCCACCTCCCCACTTCTGTGATTCTGTGATCTATTTTTATTGATGTGAGAGAATTACCAGTAGTGGGATATGTCCTAAACTAATTAAACACAACTGGGGGGGGGGGGGGAATCAGAGAGAGTGAAACTATAACTATGATCGTGCATAGGCATATTTAATTCATATAACATTCAGAAAGTACTGACACCATTCATATCATTGTCCTGGAAATAACCGTACTGCACGAAGGTGGAATAAACTCTGGATGATGCATTATTTAGAAATTGGGCCATATAAGATTGATATACTGTTCCTTCAGAAAGAGATGTGAATTAAAGGAAATGAAAATGTGTCCTGCATCTAAAGGAAGCAGTACAACAAACATTCAGCTTGGGCCAAACCTTTTCTGTAGAGAATTTCAACAGAAATAGTTAACTTTGTAAATAAATTAAGATTCCAACTTGTTAAGTGAGTCATGGACAATTTTATGACCCTTTTGCCATGATTGTTAAGTGAATTACTGCAGCTTTTAATGGAATGATATGGTTGTTAAGCAAATCTGACTTCCCTCCACTGACTTTGCTTGTCGGAAGTGTCTGGGAAGGTCACAAATGATGATCACATGACCTCAGGATACTGCAACCATTATAAATAAATGCCAATTTGCCAACCACCCAAAATGTGATCATATCACCATAGGGAATGCTCCAACAGCTGGCAATGCAAGGACTGGTCATGTCACTTTTTTCAGTGCTGTTGTAGCTGCAAACAATTGCTAAATAAATGGTTGCAAGTCGAGAATTCTCATACATGAGAATCTTTTATGATCACTTAATGACTACAACTGCCAGGCATGGTCAGGGTTGCACTTGTTGAGTACAGTGCTCATATGGGTACCTCAATTTATTATTATTATTTAAATTCAACATTACATTTGTTTCCCCCTCATCTTGCCACGAGGAGATTTTATGGGTCCAATGACTCTCAACTGAAAATTCAGTCCCAATTGTGGTCACAAGTCAAAGACTACCTGTAGGACAAAATGGAATGGACTGAAAAGTCTCAGGTAAATGAACGCAACTGTGAATCTATTGGGAATTTGGAGAAGCCCTAATGAGAGCACTGTTTTGAAAAGAGGGAGGACAAGCAATATTGAATTGTGGATTAAGGCAAATCATGCATGGAGCAAATAGGGGAATTCAACCCTGAACTGAATTTGATGATAATGTGTAGGTCTATCTGTAATAAAACCGTGCTTTTATGATTTGGCTATGAGGACTGCATAGACATGACATATATCACTGAGGCCAAGTGGCCAGAGATGGTAGAGTGACTCATATTGAAAATTTGCCTACTAGTATTTGGGATCCTAAAACAGCAATGACTCAAAGGCCAGGGAAAGGAATGATGATAAACCCCATGTTAGATGCTGGTTATTACTGGACATCCTGCTTCATAAGTGGTTGGAGACAAGTTCCTGTAGCTGAAACTGGGGTGGCAGGGACAAGACACAGATGTTCTGGTATTTTGCTTTCTTTATTGCCTAGCATTCCCCCTCCCATACTGTATTTCATCACAGGTCACTTGGATTCTCTCAGATTAATGGTGCTAGCAAATTGTAATCTTCATGGGTTGGAAATTCAAGGCCCGCATGGCAACAATGGTCTTGTTTCAATTAGTATCTTACTCAAATACAGTAGGAGAACACATGGATCTACTTTTCTCTTCAGAACAGAAGGCTAGCAATTTGAACATGGAAGATATGGGTATTTGTCCTCTTGTCCAGAAAGGATGATAGATCCTTTCTGAACAGACTATGATTAACTGCCATTACCAATTTTATCATTAAATCATCAATTCTGGCATGGTGGGTTAGTTTGGGAAAAGAAGGGACAATTGTAGGATTCGACTACTGTAATGCTCTCTATATGGGGCTACCTTTGAAAAGTGTTCGGAAACTTCAGATCGTGCAGAATGCAGCTGCGAGAGCAGTCATGGCTTCCCCAGGAATGCCCATGTTACACCAACACTTGGCAGTTTGCATTGGTTGCCGATCAATTTCCGGTCACAATTCAAAGTGTTGGTTATGACCTATAAAGCCCTTCATGGCATCGGACCAGAATATCTCCGAGACCGCCTTCTGCTGCACGAATCCCAGCGACCGATTAGGTTCCACAGAGTGGGCCTTCTCCGGGTCCCGTCAACTAAACAATGTCGGTTGGCGGGCCCCAGGGGAAGAGCCTTCTCTGTGGTGGCCCCGACTCTCTGGAACCAGCTCCCCCCAGAGATTAGAACTGCCCGTACCCTCCTTGCCTTTCATAAACTCCTCAAAACCCACCTTTGTCGTCAGGCATGGGGGAACTGAGATATCTCCCCCGGGCCTATATAATTTATATATTGTATGTTTGTATGTATGTCTACTTAATAATGGGTTTTTAAAAATATTTTAAATTGTAAATTATTAGATTTGTCATGAACTGTTTTATTGTGTTGTGAGCCACCCCGAGTCTATGGAGAGGGGCGGCATACAAATCTAATAAATAATAATAATAATAATAATAATAATAATAATAATAATAATAATAATTATAATAATAATTATAATAATAATAATAATAATAATTATTTGGCTTTTCAAACAAGTCCTGGGCCATAGTGGTTTGTTATGCTGCCTTTTTTGTTTTTCCTTAAAAATGTTTTGCTTCTCATCCAATTTCAGTTCACTCAGAACTGAGGAAACTTCTTAGAAGTTCTCAAGGGGAAAAAAAAGAAAGTTCAGTTTCCTTTTGAAAAACACCTTTGGGACAATGATGACCTGGACGATTGAGAATCTCTGTAGACACTGGAAGAAGAGCAAACTCTGGTATAAGATCTGGAGGACATGACAGGACAGCAATTTGGCATGAGCTATTCCTCCCCAACATAAAAAAAAGTGCTGACCCTATCTCTGGAGCAAGTTGACCACAGGAGATGAGGATATTTGGTGACCTCCTTGGGATTTGCCTCCATAGAATAGGTAAATAGATTTCTTTTTAGAAAAAGTTAGTACCAGACAGGTATGCAAATAATTACTTCATACAACTTAAATCACGGATTTAAAAAAGCCACATAAATTAATGCAATTATTTTATTCTTTTAATTTTTTTTAGATAGAAATGCAAAATGAACTTTAAACAATTGTCAATATCAATATGGAAATCATTAAGTACCCAAAGTCAAAATCTTCATCTTCAATGAAAGGGCAATTTAATATCCAATAATACATAGACAAATTATCCAGTCTCCAAAATGCAAGATACTTATCTTTCATTACAGATTACCATGCTTGCTTGCTTGAGGCCTTATTGGATTCATAATGAAGCCAATAAACATATTTTTAGATTCTTTGCAAAGTTAATCTTAGGCAATTCTACTAAGTCTGCATATTTGTGGGGAGAACTTTCTGAACAAAAGGAGAGTATTTTAAAGCCTACAGTGGTAATAGAGAGGGAATGCTAACTCAATTCCCTCGTAAGTTGAAAATGTTTTAAAATTTTAGATTGGTGTGTTTATAAATTACAAAACCAAAATCAATCCCTAAAAGCACATTATGCATTTAGATTTTTGAAAAGTTATCTTTTCAAAAGTATCACAGAACCATCTTTATTTGGTTTTGAAAATAACATCAAAGAAGATCAGCAGAATCTTACTGAGTAAAGAATGAATGAGAAATGATGCAAAGTAAGCTACAGCACATTCTGTTGCGATATTGATTCTGTTAATCACTGTGACTGAAGAGAGTCTTAAAAATATTAATAAATTAATCCTATTTGCAAAGACTAGTTTTTACTCTAAGCTGATCTAAAGAAAAGAAGCCAGAAAATATTGGGAAGCCAAAAGAATCTGTAGAGTTCTGTTAAATTAGTAGTAAATTCTACCTCTAATGTTTAGTTTTAAAACCTGAATGTACAAAAAACTCTGGAAAGCTTAGGCTCTAGTAAAGCCTAGGCAAATCCCTTTCAGAAAGCTATATTCACTTTTGATCATTTATTTAAGTTCACAAAGTATTCTTAATTAAAACCAGATGATATTTTAATATTTGTTGAAAACCTTTTCCTTGTAAAAAACAGAAATAACGCAAGATTATTATTAGTTACTACAAGCAGAAATTTGGAGAATATACATAATAGCAGTTTCTTTTGGAAAATTCCAAATGTTCCATATCACAATTTGATATCATTTATTTTAATACTTATTTCAATGGGTTTTCACATTTGTACACAATCCTGAAAGAAAAGATGAGAAACAATAAAAATCACCACCTCAGCTTGTTAAGAAGAGAAACTAAGACAAAAAAACAGTTATGCAAAGTTATTTCTTTTGTAGTGTTGTTGTTCTCCTGCTTCAAAAAGAAGAAAAATGTTGATACTGCCTCTAAGTAAGCACTCATAATAAGTGCTGAATACAAAAAAATGCTAAGTGAATGATTGTTTTTATCATGCTGAAAAACTATTGTTTAGGGATTATAAGATTTCTTAGCATATCAAAAGAATTGCCATCTGGGTGCACGGTGATGACTTCTTTGCCTTCCTCATAAACCTGAAGGAATCCAGAATCATCTACCCCAACAATCCATACCAATGGTCCCTCATCATTTCCGAGTCGGACTTGCTTACCACTGAAACAGAAAACAAAATTATTTGATTATTTCAGTCTTGATTATTCTATTAATAATGAATCCCTCTCTGCAAAGTATCTTTAGCCTCTGATTATCTACCTTCACTTTATGTAAACATCTACATCAGGGGTGGGTTCTAACTTACCTTGCTGCCATGTGGATGCATGAACATTGCAGTGTGGCTGCGCGTGGATTGTGTACCGCATGGCCACAGCCACATGTGCAGTGCTGAAAACTCAGCTTCTGCACATGCATAGAAGCCAAAATTAGCTTTTGATCATGCACGGAAGCCATAACCAAGATGGCAGCACACACAGACCCGCATTGACACAACCGGCTCCATGATGTCACCACTGGATTACTAATGGTTCTAAAGAAATGGTTAGAACCGGTAGGAACCAACCTCTGATCTACATATAACAATGTATTTCATTCACTGATCAACAAATATCCACATAAACATGGTAAGTCACAGTTCCAAGGAACTTACCAGTATTGTGTATTAAATATATACTTTGGGAAAATAATTATTAACAAATGCATATGGATTCTATATAAGATTCATATGGAATTCATTAATTGCTTATCATCATAGTGGAGAGCAGTTTGGAGTAGTGGTTAAAGTATCAGACTAGAAATTTGGGAGAGAGTGGGTTCTAGGCTATCTCCAAGGATAAAACAACATTGAACAGAAGGAAAAAGAATCAGAACGAATAACAGCATTTCCTATTCTAGAGTAGAGTAGAGAAGAAAATACAGTTTTCTAGAGTTTTTCAATGTTAATTTATTAATTTCTACTCTGTTTTTTAGATTTTTGTTATATTAGCCAAAAAGTAGGCCTTTATGAATCAAATTCTGACATTCTGATATATTTTTTTTATTTATTTTATATTTTAAAATTAAATATGTCTATATATAGACTACTAAGTAAACTATGATAATTAATAAAAATTTAAGTCACTATTCAGTCACTATTGTTTTAAGAATAATGATGGTTGAGAATAATAAATTTAATTACCTATGCACCCAATATTTATAGTACATGGGAAGAATTCCATTTGGTCCCTTCTCCTGAAAGATGTTGATCAGATTTTCCAGTATGGTTACACTTCTTGCAATCAGGCAGTCAGCATTTAAGGGCTCTAAAGTTGTATTCATTGTCTTATTGTACTCCATAATGAGATCATTGATACATACAGTTGGATTGCTATTATTAACATTAAATCCAAATCCTAAGGAGGAATAAGTCATTGGAAAAAAAGTTATATAAAACATCATCTATATCTGTAAAATTATTTATTTTATTATAGTAATACATTTCATTCCAAATTATTCAGACAGATATAAAAATCCTTTTACAGAGTTCTTAAGGTATTTACTCTTTCTAATGATGTAAAATGAGATAAGCTCATATAATTTGAAATCCATCTCTTTTTTAAAAAGACAAAACAACATAATCATATACATTATTTTAATTAATTGATTACTCAAAAAAATAAGATTAAGGTGTTAAATTGTTATCAATATATTCCTTCCTTAAAACAAAGAACAGGTCATATTGCAAGACTAGCTGAAGAAAACTGGTGATCTAGAACAGCAGTCACCAATTGGTGGTCCGTGGACTACTGATGGTCCATGATAAAATGTTGGTGGTCTGCAGAAAAACTATTTGCATTTTTTATATTGCACTAAATCAGGTGTCCTCAAACTACGGCCCCTGGGCTGGATATGTGCAATGAACTTTTGTGTTGCTGCAGAGAGTCTCCTCTTTTGGGGTCTTTTTGTGCAGGTTGGAGAGGGGCAGAGATTCCAACTTGGGGTCTGCTTCAGCCTCCTAGTGTAGGGTTTTGGGTGATGGCTGGAGGGAAGTGCTGCTAGTAGCAAAGAGCCGGATGGCCTCATGGTCTGGAACTGGCTCACCAGCTCAGCCTGCTGAGCCCCAGGCAGCAGTACCCAGCCTTGCACTCCCGCAGATCTTCCATCTGTTTGGAAAGCCTATGCTCATAGTCCTCAGTAAGTTGCTTCTGCTGAGCTGCCTTCTTGGCCAGATCCAATTTGAACTAAGACAGCTGTTTTGCCAACTCTTTCTCATGGTGGCTACTTAGCTTCAACAACTGCTTCCTGTTGGGGCCCTAAGGAGCCTGGATGGGCAAGCAAGGAGCGGCTGTAAGGGGAGGGGTGAGTAGAGGCTGGTGAGGTGCCCCTCGATGTGAGTGACATCGAGTTGGTCATGCCCACCCAGTCACATGCCCATCTAGCCATGCCCATCCATCTGGTCATCAGGCAGATCATATTAGTGATCCAGGGGATTTAAAAGTATGAATTTAGTGATCCTGAGGTCCAAAAGGTTGGTGGCCCCTGATCTAGAGTAGCAAAAAGCCTCCTTCCTAATAATAATATATGATCTTTAGTTAAAGCTTTCCTGAGGTTCAAAAACATTTTATTGCCTTTATCCCATAGGACGTTGTCACAAAACAATCAGATAATTTATTGCAAATTATGTGTTGGGATACAATAGATGCATATTCATTATAGTTCTAGGCTCTGATCATAATCATGTTGTTCCATTTGCTACCGTATGTCAAAAATAGGCTATATTATAAACTACCATAATGAAAATGTCTGATATTCTTACCAATAAGTATATGGAACGTATCTCCTGTTAATGTGGAATTTACTAAAACACCACCAAGTTTCATAAGGTCACTATAGTATATATCATTTGGCCATTTCAACCGAAGATCTATTTCCTACAAAAGAAATTTGCATATTGGTAAATATCTTTGAAGTTACAAGATGGCTTATCCATTATTCACAGCTTACACCTCTTAAAAAAAAGGAAATCATATGCAACTTAATTGCTTTGTAAAAGTTTTTGAAGAAAGCAAGAGTAATTAATACAGAGAACACACATAGCATTTTACCTGATATACAGTACTTCCAAATATGCTTGACTACGATTTCATGCATTTTTTATTTTGCTATTTTATGGGGTCAGACCAGTGGTGGGTTGCTACTGATATGCCCTGGAGCTTCGTTTCGATAGCAGTGGGCAATTTGCATGCGACCGCTCCGGTGCTGTCTTTGCCAGCCTGGTGGGTGGCACCATCTTTTTTAAAATTTTGGGGCCTTTTTTGCTTCATGCACATGCAGAAGCAAAATCTCACGAGGGGACCCTCGTGCATGTGAGATTTTGGTGATTCTTTGCTTTCACGCATGTGCAGAAGTAAAAAATTGCTGAGTGTCCCCTTGTGAGATTTTGGTGCATTTTTGCTTCCTGTGCATGCACGGAAGCAAAATCATGCAAGGGTATGCGTGCATGTGCACGCATGGGCACTGGCACATCACCACTCAAATGAGCATAATGCACATACAGCACACCGGTATGCAGAAAAGTGAAACCCGCTGTCTTAGATAGAATATACCACTCTTCATTTAGTGACTACCTTGGTTAGCGACTATTCACAAATACTATGGTAATTAAAAAAATCATTTTCTCACCAATGTACTATTTATGAACAAATTTTCAAGTGCATGGCAAAAAAACCTTTAGTGTGAAACTGATCAAGGTTTAATCAGTTTCAGGCAGCATAACAGCCAGGTCACAACACTAACTTGTGGTTTAGAGAAACATTAAGTTGTGGAGAAAAACAGCTCAGGAAAAGATACTTTGTTTAAGCAATCTCTCTATCCTTCAAGTATTCACAGTCTCTGTCACATGTTCACTGAATGTCTGTGTTGCTGCAAGGGATTGTGGTTACAAAATAAGGAGGGATATATAATAGTCTAAAATTAAGAGACTACAAAGATATATTTTTCTGTGTATCACATTTAACTGCAGTTCCGGAGACCTCACCTACAAAAAGATATTGACAAAATTGAACGGGTCCAAAGAGGGGCTACAAGAATGGTGGAAGGTCTTAAGTATAAAACGTATCAGGAAAGACTTAATGAACTCAATCTGTATAGTCTGGAGGACAGAAGGAAAAGGGGGGACATGATCGAAACATTTAAATATGTTAAAGGGTTAAATAGGGTTCAGGAGGGAAGTGTTTTTAACAGGAAAGTGAACACAAGAACAAGGGGACACAATCTGAAGTTAGTTGGGGGAAAGATCAAAGGCAACATGAGAAAATATTATTTTACTGAAAGAGTAGTAGATCCTTGGAACAAACTTCCAGCAGACGTGGTTGGTAAATCCACAGTAGCCGAATTTAAACATGCCTGGGATAAACATATATCCATTGTAAGATAAAATAGAGGAAATAGTATAAGGGCAGACTAGATGGACCATGAGGTCTTTTTCTGCCGTCAGTCTTCTATGTTTCTATGTTCTATGTTTCTATTGCAAATTTAGAAATACTGTATGTAGTACAGCCTAGCAAGACAGACATTTGAGATAATCCTGTAAATAAATGTCCTCAAATAGTACTCAATATACTTTCAAAGATTATTTTCTCCCCCAATTTACCCTTTTACATTGTTTACAGAAAGACAGAAAGCAGAAAGAGAGGCTGGCAAAGGCTTAGGAAATATATACTTCATTTCAAAGAACCATAATGAAAAAGAAACATAAAAAATATAATACCTGATATCCAGGTATGGATCTAACAGCTTCCACAATTGCTAGAGACACCAAATGTTGAATAAATGGAATCCTTTGGCCCAATTTTGAAGTCAAAGGAATTATAACATGCAAAGTTGATAGAGCAGCTCCCACAGGACTCAACCAGGTA
The DNA here is from genome assembly GCF_031021105.1 of Erythrolamprus reginae. Classification (NCBI taxonomy): domain Eukaryota; kingdom Metazoa; phylum Chordata; class Lepidosauria; order Squamata; family Dipsadidae; genus Erythrolamprus; species Erythrolamprus reginae. Next base: position 61,199,666 of record NC_091953.1, read on the forward strand.
TTTCCACCTCGTCCTTAAAAAAAAGGAAACTTACATTAAATATTGTTTGCACACAAGTAACATCTACAAAATGGAAAATATTTAATCAGAAGATCAAGAAAATCTGGTGAAATAAGGAAGCAAAAACCAAAACCAAAAGTTTAAAAAGTAATTGCAAAGATTACAAAGAAACTTGTCTAAGATTTATTTAAAAATCCAAATGAGTTCCAAAACTATTTTGATCTTTGAAAGATTTACTGGTGAATTTGTTTATATTGGTGGAATATTTTCAGTGTAGTAGGGAAATGGGTGGAGGAAATTTAGGATACACAAATACTGGTAGAAAGATTAATAATGCAAGCTCTGTAGAGAGAAATTAATATTTGTTGAAAGAAGTCAAAATGGGAGATTGAGTATGGAATTATGAAACAAACATATAGTGGTGCTTAAAAGTTTGTTAACCCCATTGCATTTTCAAAACTTCTGCATATGTAAGATCTAAAGCTTATATGTTTCTTACACAATCCCTAAAATTAAATAGAAACAACTCAATTAAACAAATGTATCAAAACTATTATGCATCTATTGATTGTATTGATGAAGAAACTGTATCCAAAGATATATATATCTGTGAATTGAAAGGATTTCATCCTCCCATCTCCCAATTAAATACCTGGGCTATCTGGGTGCAAAGATGAAACCATTCTACCTCATAGGACTAAAAAAAATATTTTAGGTGTATTTAAAGAGGATTAAAAAAGCTTGCAGATTATAGAATAAAAATTGATGATGATGATGATGATGATAATGATGATAATGATGATGATGATGATGATAATAATAATAATAATAATAATAATAATAATAATAATAATAATGACAAACATTCCTACAAACATTCAAAATGATAATTTTCTCTCTACATTCAACCAAAGTTCTTAATCACAGTGCGGTATCAGCAACTCTGGGAAAGGGAAATAGAGAAACAGAGTGTGGGATAAGCATTGGCTCAGTTGAATAGGCAACCCTTTCTCTGCAAAATGGTCAATGGAACATTGATGTCCACTTAACTTTAATTATTTGTCATCAAGTCAGAATGGACTCTTAGCAATTAGATGAAATAAATTTTCTGCATGACAAGAAAGGAAAAATGCTTCAGAAGTGAGTGGACAATTAACATAGGATGATGACATTTTTTAGATAACTCTCTAGAAATTGTTGCTGGACTATTCTAATGATATGGCAACCAAATAGTAAGAATCTGTTTATTCTATTAATGCCTGCTTTTCAGTGTTCAAGTCTATTTCTGGGTCAATTTACATACTAAATGGTTAGAGCTTTGACTATATGGTAGCTACTATTTGGACTTTTTGATGAGTGGATGCACTTTGTGTAATTATTTTAGTACACACACACACACTTATATTTATAGATGTATAAATGTATACATCTGAAAAAATATACAGAATAAAATGCTGAACTATATTCTTAACACACGGACTAAAAGGAGATCTATATGTCCTAGAAAATGTCTGCTGATATAATGAACAGTGTTAATTGAAAACAGAGGTTGTATATATCATCGATTGGATTCCAATTGCAATATAGGATTCCAAATCATGGCTTGAAAACATCCATTAGTGACTGTTGTTCTGATACTTTAGGGTTAGCTAGAGAAAAGTTAAATGTTTCATACGTTACCACTTCTGTACATAGTGGTTCTTTTTATCACGGTAAAGGGTGATTTTAACATTCTTGTATTTTGCATATAAGGATGATTATGGGAAAAAAAACTTAATTAAACTTAATTAAAGGTTGTATGAAAACTATAGGCCTAAAGATTTTCTCTATTAATTCATGATGGCTTTATTCAGATCTGATTATTTTAAAGATAATCTCCCATGAGTAGAAATTCAATTCCTACTGGCAATGTGAGCATATCTTAATTACTCAATATTACAATGATCATTTTGTTATTATTACAAAAGGTGAGGATAAATTTCCATATAGCCAGAATAATTATAATAATAATTATGTATGGGCATAATTAGCACGAGTATGATTAATATTACAAAATAACTTTATGAATAGTATTGCATAATACTTTTTCTTCCCCTTACATTGTATTTGTATCAACATACCCTTTCCCTGAATTTGTTGAACTGCAATTGCTATAAGACCCATTTCTGCTGGCATCTTGTACATCAATCTGAAAAATACAATGTTAAAAAGTGAATTATGCAAGGTGTAGGTATTTTTTTTATAAAACAGAAGTTTTTATAGTGCTTGAACTTTAGGTCGAAAGTATCACATAAAACATTCAAATGAAAGTATGACAGACAAAATATAATTAAGATACAGTATATTTAAATACATATAGCATACTTCATTTAATTCCCTAGTATGCATCTCTGCTTTCTATGAGTGACAACTGGCAATTTCAAACAAACAATTCAAACTTAAACAAATCTCATTGCTATACTATTGAACAGTAGCAATTTCAGAAAATCAGGAGGCTGGCAAAAGCAGATGAGAAGAAGCAGTCCCTTGAGAACTAATTATGGTTTAATTGCAGTGAATAAATCTACACCTTCTGAGAATGCTAGACAATACTGCCTTATTTTGGCCTTCTGCTCTGTATTTAGAAATAGTCCTTCAGCTTTCCTTTGACAGATAGGTAGAAGCTAATGTCAATTCAGACCACCAAGTGAATCAATATTAATTTAAGGAAATGTGTTTATGAAAAATGTTCTTTTAAGTAATATTGATGGTATCTGGATAATACTAAGCTTTCATATTATACTTTAATCTTTAAATTGGAGAGAGAAAAAAAACTGTTGCTAGATATTCATTCAGATCTAGGATGTGTTATTTGAGCATTCCTTTTATTTTTTTGAGCAGTATATGTTTGATGCATTGTTTTGTTTCATGTATTTATGTGAATTATGTAGTTGCTCAGTGAATTTGGAGCCATTTGGGAGCATTTGTGGATATTTAATAACAGAAATAGGACTTATTTGTCTTCCAGAGGCTTCCTGTTTCTGACTCCCGTCATTAATTGCCCCACTACATATCATGGGCTGGAAAATATAAATTCTGTATGAAGTCATCACCTTTCCAATGACTTAACCTGTGACCTGTAAAAGATGCACACTTCTGCAGTAATATTTAATACTTAAACACATTAGAAAATAAGCATCAGTAGCAATGAACTTATAATACAACATTTCTTAGTAAACATAAAAAAAGGAAGGGGAGAATACAAGAACAGTATGCCTTTGTTTCTAGTATATTAGGTAGCATGACTGCTATACTATAATGTCATTACAGTATTGACAATATTAAAAACAAAACTAGATACAAGTGAATGCAGTTTTCAACAGAGACATTGAAAATAGACTTCCTCATACTGCAACCATGAAAACAGACTTTGAATGTATTTTTATCCACTGTAGTAAAAGTACATAAGAGTAGTAACATCAGGTATCGAAGATGGAAATAAACAATATATACATTAGATGTAGCATATTTATTTCCAGGCAGTTCAACAAATTGTTAGTGAACTAAAGTACTGTATATAAACACTGCAAATCTAACTCCCTCTTCCTTACAATAAAAACAATCTATTATGTAAAATCATAACTGGCAGTAATAAAAACAATGAGAGGAAAGTTAAAAATTCTATGTGTTCAGTTCTGTAAGAATGTTCAAGCTTGTTGAACATTAAATTATTCTAGCCTTGTGTAAAGCTATCAGAACAATATAGTTGTCATGATAAGCATGCATATATATAAGAGGATTAACATGCCATCTATCCACTTCCACAAGAGAGCATTCCAATGTGTTATCACTCAAGAAAAGATGTGGCACTCTTTCATAATGCATATTTTTGTAAACAGGACTGTCTACCAATTCTCATATTTATAGCTACATAATCTTACAATGTGCTCAAGAGTGTGTGTGCCTTTTATTTATTTATTTATTAGATTTGTATGCCGCCCCTCTCCGTAGACTCGGGGCGGTTCACAGCAATAATAAAACAATGTACAACAAATCTAATATTAAAAGTAACTAAAAACCCCTTATTTAAAAAGCAAAACATACACACAAACATACCATGCATAAACTATATAGGTCTGGGGGAGATGACTCAATTCCCCCATGCCTGATGGCAGAGGTGGGTTTTCAGTAGTTTACGAAAGGCAAGGAGGGTGGGGGCAATCCTAATCTCTGGGGGGAGCTGGTTCCAGAGGGTCGGAGCCACCACAGAGAAGGTTCTTCCCCTGGGCCCCGCCAGATGACATTGTTTAGTCGATGGGACCCGGAGAAGGCCAACTCTGTAGGACCTAACTGGTCTCTGGGATTCGCTTATTCAGACAAAAATGGTTAAAAATCAAATCTACCATTTGTTTATGGCGATACTTAAGAGTGCAATAAATATGTAGTAGACTGGTAGCTCTCCAAATTATTTATCAATTAAATTAATGAAGCACATCAATGAGACTTCAGGCATATATTCATTTCTGGGTGGCAAGCCCTGGCCAATATATGGTAAAATTGCAATGCAAATGCAAAAGTTCCAATGTAAACAAAATTTTCCAAGACACAAATTTACATTGGATGTGTTCAATCTATTTTAATTAATGTGCAAAGTAACAAGTTCTATTCTTATTTTCCCATTTTTATATATTCAAAGGAAAGTAAGCCATAAACAATATGTACCCAAAATATTGCTACTCTATGAATTTAAAAATAATATATATGTTCTTGGTTCAGTCCTTTCTTCATTTTATCAGAAAAAACCATCCCCTCCTACATACACATTAACATTTTCTCCTTAGTTGCTGGTTAAAGCTGAAACTCCTTAAAATTAAATTTATTAAATCTCTATTGAAAGGAGTTTTTTACCGTAAAATTTAGTTTTCCTGTACAAATACCTATAAATAAACTGTAATTTTAGGAAAGTGGAAAGGAGAATTTTTGCCCTCAAAGTAAATAATACTAATGTGCCACAGTTATAAATTCATTATGGGAAAAGCTTATTCCCATGAGATTATTAATTTCTTCAACCCAAGCCCCCCACCCCATTCATATGATACGATAATAAAATACATTAATTTGTGAAATGTACAAAGAATTTCTCAGAAATAAATTTACTGTTTTAATTCTATAATTGTCTACAAAGAGCAAAATAAGCCTCAGCAACTATTGTACATTTGTTCACTTAAATACTCAAAATTAAAATCAGAAATAGCTGAGAATTAGAATTTTTTTTTACACTGATAAAGAAGTATAAAAAGCATTCCACTGTAAAATTTACAGTGGAAATTTGTTTTCCAAAACAGATATACTATTCTTTGCGCATCATCCTCAAAAAAAAGTGTCATGTTACTTTAGCAGCTTATTCTTAAAGTAAAAGAAACACTTGGGGGCTGTTCTTGGGTATTTTCTGTTGGCAGTGCTAAAGGAAGGAACATGACCTTCTCAGCTCTGTGGCAGGTTAAGCAGCCTGATTGAACATTGGCACTAATTAAGAGCTCTTGTTGTTTGGCAGGACCACCAGAGTACCTTCAGCACTTGTTCATGACAGCAATACCTCTTTCAGAAATTAACACTTGATGAGCGCAGACAGGGAGCCCAGCTGGTTCTCCTGAGTCCTTCAACTATATAAATGAAGTGTAATAGGAATACTGGTGGCTACCAAGGGAAGACAGACTATTCGTGACCTCTCTGTAAAAAAACAGAGTATAGTTTTACATTGACTTAATTTTCTTCATTGGGATTAGATAATGCAGCTGGGGACTATAGAGATAGAACCAAAACAAAAGAGGTAGGACTGAGTTATTCCATGTCATTTTTTTTTGCTAATAATATCCACTATAAATGAATTACAAAGTTATAAAATTAGATAAAAATCAAGTTTCTACTGAAACATTTTATTACAATGTTTTGATGAAGAATCAATTGTGAACATCATATAAACTCATGGTAAGTGGGCTGATTTTATTTAGCCTCTAAATCATAAATACTGTAGTTTTAAAGCAGTGACCTGAGCAATACAAGCAGTAAAATGAAATGATTGCATAATGAGTTACAGTAGACTAACAGGAGCAGATAATAAATCATATTTTTGATGTTTGCCATGTTAGTCCCCTCCAACCGTAATTTATAAACATAAACAAGGCAATGATGAATACCTTCCACTTGATCTTTTTAATGCAAAGTTTAAAGCTGCTTTCACTTCTTTTTAAAAGTTTGTGCCACATAATTATCTCATTTATTGTTTATTTACTCCCAGCAATAAAAAGAAAAGGAACTTGAAAACATGAAGACAAATTATTCAAGGAAGAGATGCAGAGAAAAGACAAGCCTTCTTCATCATACAGGGTTATTCAAAAAGAATGAACCAATTTCATGATACAATGTTTTATTAAGGAAAAGTAATACAAAACTCCAGCCAAGTCACAAGTATTCTTTTCACAATCAACTTTTATTTCCTGTCTTACAAGTGTTCAATGTGGCCACCACTTGCAGCACAGGCAACATCAATGTGATAAGAGAATTCCTCCCAGACATATCACAATTCACTGAGTTGATCGCTGTTGTTATTCAATGTTTAAGGTCATCGAGGTTAGTGGGTAGCGGTGGAACATAAACATGATTTTTTATTTATCCCCACAAGAAAAAAAATCACACACAGTTAGGTCTGGGGTTCTTGTAGGCCAAGCACCAAGAACAAGGTCTTGTCCCCCCCCCCAAAACACAGAACGCCTTTTCCCGCCATTCTAAGGGTAAATAAACAACTAATGTTGCTGGAATTATTATGTCAATACAACTCAGCAAACGAGATCACTATGCTGGATTTCGTATTTCATCACCAGTCGGGCGCTTCCCAAGCACCTAGGACTGCGTGATGTAGCGGCAAATTATATTTGCCGATCCCAGTAAAGCGGCCTTTTGCAATTGACAGATGGAGATTTATTATTATTATTATTATTATTATTATTATTATTATTATTATTATTATTATCATCATCATCATCATCATCGTCATCATCATCATTATTTAGATTTCTATGCCGCCCTTCTCGTGGCAACTCAGAATGATGCAACATCACTTCTGTGGCAACCATTCAAAACTTAGACAACTCCTCTTTCAAATCAACTCTTTCACTGACTGATTACATGATGATGCTCGAGAACTGAAGCAATGTGTCATGAAATCAGTTCATTCTTTTTGAATAAGTCTACACTATCTGTAGACCCAGGAGAAGCTAAGTTTCTTATCTCAGGGGAGCCAAGTTCTTAGCCCTCTGACCAAAGACAAAGCAAAGATGTATAGAAGTCAAAATCACCTTTGATTTGGAAATATGACATTGTGTAAGCAGAGGAACTGAAGGCTACATACTTCTAAGACTGAATTTGAATTAGTAATTGCTACATTGTCATGTATAAAAACAAAATTCCATGACTTTTTCTCAATGTTTATCAATCAGTGCTAAAAGAAAACCCTCTGATTTTAATTAAATATTAATATTTAAATCTTTTCTTTTAGCATATACAATTGAGTCCAATATTTTCGGAGTTTTCTGCATTTCTACCAAACATAATAAATTTCCTCTCTTATACGACATTTCCAATATAAATTTGTAACTATACAATTTTAGATACTTTCTCTCATGACATATACAAACAATGCATCATTCTATAGACCAGTGGTTCTCAACCTTTCCAATGCCACAACCCCTTAATATAGTTCATGTTGTGGTGACCTCCAACCATAAGTCTAGCACCGATTTTCCCAACAGAGCTTTAAGCTGATTGGCAGGAAGGGCAGAGGGACACCCCCACTGTAAACGCCTGATTGGTCGGATTGTAAAAATATGTTCCAAGGCGCCAGAATAGAAGCTTTAGTTTCTAAAACCATGGGAAATTTGTCTTTTCCCATGGTCTTACGCAACCCCTGAAACGGTCATTCGACCTCCAAAGGCGTCCTGACACCAAAGTTGAGTGTAGATTTATAATGTTAAATTTCAATCATTCATTCACATATTCTCTGTATTCCATTTGTATACAGTTACCAATTTTAGCCCACTTTATCATACATTCTTTCACTTGTTCTTTGGAGTCAAATTTCAATAGAAATTTATATATTTTTGCAATAACATCTCATCATTTATTCACAGTTCTATTTTAAACTCAGTCTTACACTGCTCAAAACCATAGGCCCTTTCTGTGAATCTTTCCTAGCTGTTCGTAAGTGAACCATTCGTAAATGTATTCCTCTGCTATCATCTTTTGATTTTATTTTACATTTCTCTCTTTTTATAGCCATGTAAACTCTTCATTCGGGGTAGAGTCAGGGGGACTTGATTTTATTTTACATTATCCTTAATAAAATTCTAATATATCACACTAAGTTATACATTTGTATTTACTTATCATTTCTCTTCTATAACATGCTTCTTCAACTGAGAGCCATAAGAATATTTTTGCACACAACCTGATATCTATTCAGTATGGCAAGTCTAATAAAATGGTTTTGAAAAACTACATTTTACCTTAATTTTGTCACACCATAAATATTCATACTATCCAAATCTTAAGTAATGTACTTCGATCGCCAAAAGCCTTCTGTTAGCAGCACCCATTTTTGTCCAACTAAACAAGAAGCTGCAAAGTTAATTTCAAATCAGGTAAACCTAATCATCCTCTTTCTTTTATTGCTTGTAACACCTTATATTTAATCGGTGTTTTGTTTTGTTTTTTTGCTTTTGCCTAAAACAAAAATAACATTCTGGGCAAATATTCATCTTAATCACAGAAATTCTCCCCAACAATGAGAGTTTTATATTCTCCCTTCTTAACATAGATATCTTAACTTTATTCCATGTCTTAATATAGTTATTTTGAAATAACATAAAATTCATACTTACCAACTTTACCAACTACTTTACCTTTTTGATTTTAGAACCCATTTTATTCATCAGTTCTGTTTGATCTTGTATCTTCAATTTTTTGTTGTTGATGTTGTCTTCTGATAATCTTGGAACCTGCTAAGGCCCCAAATTCTTGAACTTTATCTATTAATATCTCAACTCCCTTTAAAGGATTTTCCAAAACCATCATTGAATCTTCTGCAAAATTTCTTAACTTGTAAGTTTCTTTAATTTTTACTCTCACAATATTCTCATCCTATCTTTGTTCCTATTCACAACTGCAAGAATAAAAGAATGGAAGAGAGTGGGTAGCCCTATCACGTTCCTTTTAAAATCTCATGTTTTGTTACATTTCCAATAACAGTAGAGTGCACCTTATGTGAAAAATAAATTAACTTAATCTAATTTATAAAATGCTCTCCAAAATTCATACGGTAGGACAGAAATGTAACAAATAATCCTTTCAACCCATTGGAAGTTCTGAATAAGGAAGGATTAGGGTTTATCACAATCTTTGTGTTCTGTAAAAAAGCACACCCTAGTGTTCTGTTCCCGGGTCTATTTGATCTGGACCGCAAATTGTTCATTTTAGGTACTGGTCTTTTTGAAAGCTTTTTTCACTTGGAAACAAGTTTGAACATTTCTGCACACAATCAAATGAAAATTTAAATTAAAAAAATTAATGCTTATTGGTTTATTTTGCTCATAATATGTGCCCCCCCCCATTTTTGTGAATTTTTTTCAATTTATATATAGTTTTGCCTGCAAAATGCGTTCTATTTTACTAAAGTTGGTGTGGGATTGGTAGCTTGAACATTTCTGAACATAATGATATGAAAATTGAACTGGAAAAAGTGATGCTTATTTGTTTATTTTGCTCATAAATTCCCCCTCCCCAGCTGTGTTCAATTATTTCAATTTATATAAAAATTATGCTGTTAATTTCAAAATTACATACTTATTTTTAGTAAAATGGATTTCTTTCATAAAATTAGTTGTCTGGCTATCATGTGCTTGCTTTTCAAAACGATATTCCAAATATTTCTAGCCAAATCTATATAAGAAGTGAAAATAATGGCACACAGCAAGGCCGAGGGGGTGGCCCATTTGTGAGCAAAATAAACAAATAAGCATCATTTTTTCCCCATCGTTTATATTTTTCCTATGATCAGGAATGTTCAATTTAGTATATCAAAACTTTTGGGAGGAAATTCCTTGGAGATTTGTAGCCTAAAGAAACCTGACCCAAAATGCTTAAAAAATAGAGAGGGTTTTTAAAAATCAAAATACTCCAATAAGCATCAATTTTTTCAGTTCAATTTTCATATCATTAGGAATGTTCAAACTACTAAATCAATGCAAAAAGTTTTCAAAAAAGTTGCAACTGGCAGGCTAAAAAAATGTAAATTGAAAATGATTGCACACAGCCTGGGGGGGGGGGAGGCCTTATTTCTGATTTTAAAAAACCAATTAGCATAATTTTTTTTCAGTTCATTTACATTTTTCTTATGTTCAAATATGTGCAAACTACCAATTCCACACCAACTTTAGTAAAATTGAACGCACTGTGCAGGCTAAACTATCTATAAATTGAAAAAAAGTTCACAAAAAGGGGGGGCTGCCTTTTATGAGCAAAATAAACCAATAAGCATTAATTCTTTCAGTTCAATTTTCATATCATTGTGTGCAGAAATGTTCAGACTACTTTCCAAGTGAAAAAAGTTTTCAAATTGACCAAACATAAGCACTTAAAATGAAGAATTTTCGGTCTGGGTCAAGGTGACCCGGGAACAGAACTTTAGGGACTTTTTTTCAGCAAGAAAGAAGCCCCCCACCCCCCAAAAAAATTCTCATAGGGAGAACCCATGAAATGATGCAAAGTCATGAAATTTCAAGTTTCAGATATGCAGGGAAAACTTTTTACAGGGTGTCAAACTTTGATTTCGGGTCTCACAGACCCGAACAGAACAGCAAGGAAAACCTTTCAAAAAAGAAAGTGGAGAAAGCTAATTGGTTCCACCTATTAGGACTTCGTGACTTCTTGTCTCCAAATACAGTAGCCCTGCATGTAAAGAATGCGAAAAACAAGAAACATTGTTTTTACTGTTTGTAGGAAGACGAAAAAAATAAGTAAGCTTTAAGCCTGAAGCTTCAAAAATATGTTGATTTATGGATTTATTAATGGGTGATGAAGACAAGACAAAACTACTTGATTCCTATTTGACTATGATCTTCTCTTACAAGAGAATCTTGAAAACATACAAGAAACAATATATGGACATATTTAAAGCACGGCATTTTTAGGGCATAGATCCAGATATATTATATTCAAGGATGGTGAAGGAACTCCTTGGAAATTATTGGAGAATGGATTTAAATGGGAGGAAAAGCATACAACGCAACTAACAATTATTTTCTTTCCTATACAAATGGATAAGAATGGTATTTTCTTCAGCTTTAGGAAGTCAAATACTAGTTTTTTAAATAGTTTCCACTTTTAAAGAATCACCTTCATTTGATATCTTCTAAATTTCATGCCAATCATTCCAAACTTTTTTATAAGTAACAATATTATATTCTATTAATACTTATTTGCAATAATTAATTAAAAAGTGAGGCATAATCAATATACTTTATAAAATATTAGACATATGTGATCAAAGGAAAGGTACTGTTAATTCAGCAATTTGTTTTTAATAGTCTATCCAGGGTGTCCAGGGAGAAAGCATTTTGAAATTCCCTGATATTTCCCTGACATTTCCCTGTAATTTGTGATTTAGTTAAGGCGCGGTTGTAGATGACATCATGCCAAACAGCTAACATGTGGAGAAATATTGGTAGCCAAGGAAGCAAGTTGTTGCCACAGTTATGCTCATTTTTGCTTGACTCTGCCAGGCACCATGATCTATTTTTTAAGCATGATTTCCCCCCGACTTTTAAACATTTTAATACAGGTGGGTTTCCCCCCCTGATTTATTCCGGTTTTTTCATGAATCTCCTGGTATTTCCCGAACCACCAATTTCCCTGATAATTCCCTGCTGGACACCCTGTCTATCAGATAAATACCTCCAGATACTTTATATACAATAAACATTTTCATTATATGATAGTTGGAAATTGATATGTGACTTGTGTGAAAATCCATGCTCAAGGGTATTCTAGGTTATTGTTTTGTAAAAATAACTGAATGTATACACACAAGAAAGAATGTATATTCACTAGCGATGTACATAAATAGCTATCCATGTAAGCTCCTTGGATATGATTAATTTGTAAATTAAGCATTTAAAAACATTTATATATTTGGATCCCACCTTTATTATTTTTACAAATAACTCAAGATGACAAACATTTCCAACCTATTTTCCCCCTCTATTTGGTCAGTTTCCCTGAATAAGCATTGCGTTTTAAGCATACTTACAACTGTACAATGGATTGGTTCTATTGTTTTATTTCATTAAATTGCTACACATTTGTAGCAATATTGTTATTAGTTACCTCCTCCCCATCATTGTTAACATGCTATACCTGAAAAGAATATTTAATGAATCAATATCCACTTGGACCATATTGTGTATTTCTGTAAGTAACCATTTTCCCTATTAGCAACAATGCATCTAAATAATAGTAAAACCACAAAATTGAATTTTTATGAAGCAGAGAAAGAAGCAGAAGAATCATTTGGCTATTAAGACTTATTGTCTATAAGAGACAGTCTATTATCTTGCAGGGTTTCCTAATATAGCAATTTGTAAACTGCAATTGATTAATGAAGCTAAATTTAATTAGTTCAACTTTCTGTGGCTGACATCAAACAATGCTGTTTGATATATTCTGCAGGAGGAACAAGTCTTCTACAGCTGGTTAAGTGCCACGATGAAAAAGAAGCTATATGTTGTTCTGGGAACTGAAATGAGATGTTTTAAGTGGAGTTTTTCTTTCATTTTCTGAGCCTGCTCTGACCTTCCTAAAATCAATCCATTGTGGATTAACATGTAAAGCAGTGTTGAATTAATTTTAGAAAGTGAATACGAGATCAGCCCAGGTTTTTGCAAACCATCTAACTCTTAAACACACGAATGCTTCTAGACGTTCAATGAAAAGCTGTCAATAAAAAAGGGAGGGGTTGTTAGGAGGATTTGAATCATAGCACAATCTATTAGGCAAGTTAGAGCTTTGCCTATTTCTATGGCATTGCTAATGCATTCTCTAGAAGTTAATCCTATTTTTAAAGACCTTCCCTGAGGAGTACATAGGCCGTGCTAAATTAGTGCTAAAATGCATTAAAATTCTGAATGTTACAAAAGGCACACTATTGGATTCTGAAGTGAAAAGCTTTAGAGTATCGGTTTACTTATGTTTGATAGAAAAATATTGATGCAGAAACCCTAACAAAAAGAGTACAGACAAGAAGAAATAAAAGTATATACACTAATGAATTGTATAATTCACTGCAGTGAATAAAAGTTATTTTGGAGTATAGTAATATGATTTAATTGGAATTGTTTCCTAGTTTACTGGACATATACTTGAAACTTTGAGTCAGTTTGCAAATGAAGCTGCAATATAAGCCTGATCACTGAATAAACAAACACATTTTGCTTGTGTGTGTAAGTTATTTTCAAAGTTAATTAAGAAATTAAACCATAATAAAATGTGTACATTATGAACATTGCACTGCTACCGCATTTTCAATCCCAAACATACACATTTGCATAAAACAAGGAATAATAATAATAATAATAATAATAATAATAATAATACGGTGGGGCTCAACTAGTAATCAATGCTAAATCCAGTGAAATAACTGACCACTGTGATACAATTGGGATAATAATACAATGTTATATTACATATGATTTACTGGCTCACTGTTATATTACACAAAAAGGGCAAGAATATAAAAATGGAGAAATTATAATGTGAACTAAAATGAGCTACATGAGGACCCTGATTGTTGTAATATGCTGACTTTGTAATCTGCTTAGACAGTGGTGTAAAACGCTATGGAGTTGTATATAGGTCTAAGTGTTATGGTATTAATAGCTACAAAAATAGTTATTAAAAAGTAATATAGACAGCATAAAATGATAATTAAAATATTAGAGGTTGACTCTTAGATTCCTCTATTGTGGAGTTCTCCAGGGATCAGTCCTCTCCTCCCTGCTATTTAATATCTACATTAAAGCGCTGGGTGAGGTCATCATCAAAATTGAATGAATGAATGAATGAATAAATAAATAAATAAATAAATAATCCGAGGGCAGGGGGTGAGTTGTCATCAGTATGCTGATGATACTCAGCTATACATCTCCACCCCGTGTCCACTCAGTGAAGCAGTGGAAATGATGTGTCGGTGTGTGGAGGCTGTTAGGGTCTGGATGGGTACTAACAGGCTCAAACTCAATTCCTGCCTCCCAAGGACACCCCTATCTCTCAGTTCATTACCCTGGGGGGGAGCTCCTGACTGCCTCAGAGAGGGTCTGCAACTTGTGCGTCCTCCTCGATCCACAACTGACATTGGGTTATCATCTTTCGGCTATGGCAAGGGGGGCGTTTGCCCTGGTTCACCTGGTGCATCAGTTGCGGACCTATCTGGACAGGAAGACTCTATTCACAGTCACTCGTGCCCTTATGACATTGAGGTTCAACTACTGCAATGCTCTCTACATGGGGCTACCTTTGAAGAGTGTTTGGAAACTTCAAATAGTCCAGAATGCAGCCGCGCGAGCAGTTATGGGCCTTCCAAGGCATAGCCATATTTCTCCAGCACTCCGTGGACTGCATTGACTGCTGATTGATTTCCAGATGCAATTCAAAGTGTTGGTTATGACCTATAAAGCCCTACATGGCATCAGACCAGATTACCTCTGGGACCGCCTTCTGCCGCATGAGTCCCAGTGACCGGTTAGGTCCCACAGAGTTGGCCTTCTCTAGGTCCCGTCAACTAGACCATGTCATTTGGCGGGACCTAGGGGAACAGCCTCCTTTGTGGGGGCCCTGGCCCTCTGGAATCAACTCCCCCCCCCGAGATTCACACTGCCCCCACCCTCTTCACCTTTTAAAGACCTATCTGTGCCGCCAGGCTTGGAGCCATTAAACCCTAGGCCCCTGGCCGACGAGTGTAGTATGTCTTGCTGTGTGAATGGGAATGAATGATTTTAAATGTTATTAGAGTTTTAAAAGATTTTTAGCTATATTAATTGCATTTTTTAGATATATATATTGTATATTGTTCTGATATATTGTGAGCTGCCCCGAGTCCTCAGAGAAGGGTGTCATACAAATCCAATAAATAAATAAACAAATAAATATAATGGAGTAAGAATCAGTAAAGATTTTAACCCTTACTAGCAAATTGAGGGAATGTTATTATTAAACAATTAAAACAAGTCAATCTACATATCAATTAAAACCAAAGTGTGATTTGCCTGAGATTTTAATTATCTGGTTAAAACCAACTTTATATTTTCATAAACTGATTGTTGTAGAAAAAGAATTACCATATGAAATAAAAATGAAAGTAACATAAAAAAGCTAATGAAATCAAATTAAAAGAAGACTTCATTATTGCTGAAGTAAAAGAACCATATGACAGTGTAGTAAGTAGTTGTTTCTAAAGTGCATGCCAAAGGATGGGGAGAGCTTTCCACCAAAACCTCCTCTCCAAATATTTCAGATGAGTGAACAGATGTATTAGACTTATGACTCATTGTATGACTGTTATAAAATTATTATAAAATCAAGACCAGTCATGTAGTGTCAACTTATGACCATAACAACCTATGAGGTACATTCTGGGCTCTATTGTGGTTGTAGTCAAGGATTACCTGTACAATAATTAAATATGTTCCAAGATATTTAATTATTGTACAGGTAATCCTTGACTTACAACCACAATAGAGACTGGAATGTAAGGGGTTTACAAATATGTATTTGGTTTAAGAAATTGCCCACAGATAATATAGCCTGCATAAGGACTCTGTAATATGTCGTTTTTGACATATTAGTTTTTTGATCTGGACTACCTTTTATGGCTGACAGATGTATGCCCAGGCTTGCTCTGAGCCCCTGGTTTTCTTTTGTGTAAGTAGAAATGCTATACAGTCATATTACATTTGCAAAAATTCTTGAATGGAGCAGAGTTTGCACTTAATTTTCAATAACAGAATATCAATAATTCAAAGCCAAAGTAAGCCAATTAGAGAATGATGCTACATTCAGAGTGGCTAAGAAAAGGGTCATCATAACCTATAACTTAATTGTTCTTGAACTGCCTTTCAAGATCAGACAAGATATGTAAAACTATGTGCTGATAAAGCTTTTTATGAAACTTTTAATGAACAGTTTCAGTATTTATGCAAAATTGCATCCTAAGCAGATTCTTATAAAGTGAATTATTTTAGTGCACATTTTCCAACTTTACATAACCACCACCACCCATTTCCCTGCAAAACATCACTCTAATTGATATAACTTGATTTGATTTTGATGAAGTAAGCTGAACTGCGTTTGAAGAATCAGGTGTGCAGATATATGTATATATATATATTTGCTTTACCCACAGCCCTCCCTGCCCCTCTCCAAACAAAAAGCTAGTCCTGGCTGTCTAGATGTAAAGAATACTAGGGAATAATGTTTAATGGAGATGGATGAGCAAGTCAACCTTTAATTCTGAATTACTGTAGGTTTGTGATGATTTTGGACACACACCATGGAAGAATAACTGAACTAAATTTAGGAAGCCATACAAATTCTACAAATAGAGATCCTTTTCTCCCACAAAAAAATGAAATGCAAATTGCCAAATTTCACTTAAAACATAATGTTTTTTTCTTGAAATAAAACCCAGAGGGATACATGCTTTTTATCCATATTTCATGGTCTTACTCTTATAATAATTTGTATTACTCCTTGATTAATAAAAACTAATTAAAATTTGTAATTGTTATTAGAGCAAGCCATGGTTTGAACTAATATGTTGAATGAATTTCTGCTGGATTTAATCTATTTTCTCTATTTTCTGAAAATGAAGGTCAATAGAAATATTCTCTTCCCCTCTCTCTCTCTCTCTCCCTGTGTGTGTGTGTGTGTGTGTGTGCAGTGGGTTCTAAAACCCTTTGCTACCAGCTCACATGTTCACTTACGCAGAAGCATGCCACCGGTGCTACCAATTCCCAGAAACAGCCGAGCCTGGAACAATACACCGCTTTTATATACAGTGGTACCTCTACTTAAGAACTTAATTCGTTTTGTGGCCAGGCTCTTAAGTAGAAATGTTCTTAAGTAGAAGCAACTTTTTCCATAGGAATAAAGGTAAAAGCAAATAATGCGTGCAAACCCATTAGGAAAGAAATAAAACCTTGGAATTTGGGAGGAGGAGGAAAAAGAAAAGGAGGAGAGTCGCTGCCGAAGGAAGAGGGTGAGGTGAAGGAAATCAAAAAAATCCAAAACTTTTAAGGCTTAAAAAAGAAAAAGAGGGACTTTGAGGCGGCGAGGAGGAGCATGTGCCTCCAATACACCCGGCGTGAGGCTACCTCTCTTACACTGCCTCCCATAGACTGGCTGCTGCTGCTGTCTGCTGCCTCTTCCTTTCCATACTGAAGGGGTCCCCTCTCCTCTCGCTTGCTCACTTTGTAGCCGGCGCCTTTCCTTTGCTGTGGTGACTCCTCGGCTGCCCAGAGCGAAGGGAGCGTTTCTTTTCCCTGGGCTCTGGCAGACGTTTATTCCCTCTCCAAGCGCCCAGAGAAAGGTAAATGCTTCGTTAGCTCTGGACTGCAAAAGCCTCCTTAAGCGCCACCAAAAGGCTCCTCTGGCAGCCCAGAAAAGCCCGAAATGGCCGGGATTAAAGGGGGAATGGCAGGAAACTGGCCGGGCCTTTGTGCTGCTCTCAAATTTCCTGGGAATTTTTTCTGGACTCAGGTTCTTAAGTAGAAAATGGTTCTTAAGTAGAGGCAAAAAAATCTTGAACACCCGGTTCATACCTAGAAAAGTTCTTAAATTGAGGTGTTCTTAAGTAGAGGTACCACTGTATATACTCTATGTGTGTGTGTGTGTGTGTATGTTCTCTCTCTCTCTCTCTCTCTGTCTCTCTCTCTGTGTTAATGTGTTATATATACAGTATGTGTGTGTGCAGGATATAAATATCCTGCATTTATTTATAAATGAAAAACTCTTATATTATTTTTTTAGTAATACAACTATTTGCTACTATTCTTATTGTAGATTCAATTGTCTACCTTTATTTCTATAAATGTATTTAGTAGTTAGATCATAAATTAATTCTCACACATACACACACATCAATTTAAATTCCATATTAGCAAGGATTAAACCAATCAATGCTATATTTTTAAAAGGATTAAAAAATAAAGTTTAAAGTACATTACTGCTGACCTTCATCATAAAACAGAAGTGATCAATATAGAGCTAATCTGTAAATCTGATAAGAGTAAATCTTGTTTGCAGCAGTAAGAATAAGCATAATTTACAAAAATAATATCTTATATCTTAAACTATTAAACAAGCTTAAGAAACAACCAACTTTTCTTTGAATATGTATGCTCATTGCTAAAAGCTTATAAACATTTTTTACATTTGTGCAGTTTCTATAAATTTCACCTTTATATTAAAAAAGCATATTTTCTGAGATCTCTTTTATAATTAGAAAACCATGTAAGCACAAAATCTTATTCTACCCAATAATTTGAAATATCAGATATATCCAATTATGATATATTGTTATGCTAGTAACGTGGCCATACAAGCTTGAAAACTTTAACATTCTCTGATTTATATACACTAACTATATATATTTTATATGTGGCCTCTTCACTTAGGTTCATGCGAACCTTATTGGACAACCATGGCATAGATTATGCTAAACTTAAAGCTAAATAAAAGAAACTAGTTTGTATGAATTAGGATACAAACAGTGTCATATTCCTCTCAATACTTATTGTAGGCCACTTTTAGAATTTGGAGAACTTTGTTTAGAGGAAAATGTCATCTAATTGTTTTTTTCAAAATTAGCTGCAGCTTTCTGATTTTGTAAGATCTATTATAAAATTATTTCCCATACACTTGTATCCATGCCCAGTCTACATCTCTTAAAATTGTTTCTTAGGCTCTTCTGACGCTGTAAACAGCTTAGAGAGGGCTGTAAAAGCACTGTGAAACTGTGTATATCGTATTTTTCGGTGTATAAAATGCACCTAGATTTTAGAGGAGGAAAACAAGGAAAAAATATTCTGAACCAAATGGTGTCATATTATATTGTTTAATAAAATACCAGTGTAGGAGAATACTTTTTAAAACCATGCATACTTTTTATAAACTTCAAACTTGATAGCTTCAAGACTTGTGGACTTGTGTGCTTTTTAATATTAGATTTGTTTTCGCTGGAATATTGTTTTTATTATTGTTGTGAGCCACCCCGAGTCTTCGGAGAGGGGCGGCATACAAATCTAATAAATTGAATTGAATTGAATTCAACTCCCAGAATTCACCAGTCATGCTACCTTAGGAATGGGAGTTGAAGTCCACATGTTTTAAGCTTGCCAGGTTAAAGACCCTTGCACTCCTAACTCTAACTCAGGGGTCTTCAACTTGTCAGCTTCAAGACTTGTGGATTCCTCCACCAGTCATGCTACCTTAGGAATGGGAATTGCAGTCCACAAGATTAAACTTGCCAGGTTTGAAGACCCTTCTTCTTTCCTTCCTGTTGCCTCCTCTGCTACCTGAAAAAAGAGCCTCCCCCCCATACCCACCCACCCCATGGTTCAGATTCACACCCCCTTGTGCTCTAGCCTGGCTTAGAGCTGGCATCACTCTGCAACTGCATGACAGCTCCAGGCTCCAAAGACTAGCAGCCGGGAGAGGGAAGCCAAGCCCAGCTGAGAAAGATCTGAGTATTGCCAATACCTATGCACCTGGGATTGGCTGGGGAGTGAGTGAGTTTGGATGGGGGTGGCTAGCTTTCCACCAGGTTCTTTTCTTTTAAAGAGAGAGAGAGAGAAAAGGGGGCGGGTGAATAACCAGCTTCTCTAGAAAAAGAAATGTGTATCTCCCATCAATTGCAGTGTAAAGGATGCAGAGGTATTTCTCCTTGACCCAGTGCTATTCTTTCTCTCTCTCTCTCTCTCTCCCCCCCCCCCCCTCTGGTTCTGTCTTTCTGCTCAGTCTTGGACGGCCAGAGAATAAGGTCAGGGGTTATTAACAGGAGCGCCAAGGCAATTGGAACTGAGGAGGAGGAAGAGGAGGAGGGGGAAGAGGAGGAGGCAGTGCCCTGGGAATCAGACAGGGCAAGAGGTGCCTTCTGGGCTCCCCAGCCAATCCTAGGCACGTAGCCTTTCTCAGATCTTCCTCAGCTGGGCTTGGCTTCCCATGTAGCAGCTGGGAATGGGAAGCCAAGCCCAGCTGAGGAAAATCTGAGGAAGGCTACATGCCTGGGATCAGCTGGGGTGAGCCCAGAAGGCACCTCGCCCGCTCTGATTCCCAGGGCACTGCCTCCTCATCCTCTTCCTCCTCCTCAGAAAAAATGCCAAAACCTGCTTATAAAATTGAGGCCAACCAGAACTTGGTGGATATGCAGCAAGTCTTGCCACAGGACACTCCCTAATAGATGGGACATGGGGCTTACTTCTCTGTTGAGCAGTTGGAAAAAGACAGTCCTACAAACTACCTGGCCTTGTGTCATAAAGGTGACAATTAGCAATTAACTAATAATGACAATTCACATCTTGAATTGCATCTGAAAACATGGTGGGAGCCAGCACAGTTCATCAAACAGATGAGTAACATGAATTTACCAAGATGTACCCACAACTGTCGATGGTCCCTATACCAGGTAAAGCTTCTGGATATTCTTCAACCAAGCTCCTTCTAGAGTGCACATGAGGAGAAAGTGATATATGTGCATATAAAGAATAGAAGGGATGGAGAGGGAGGTGGAATATTGATAAGTGAATAAGCAATTATTAAATTTTGAGTTCTGGGAGAAATGTTGGGGAAACAACTTAAGCTATGCCACAAATATGTTATCTTGTTGAGAAAATTGTTTTTCATATCCTTCCAAGCCATTTATATAGAACAAACTTAAGCATAAAGAACAATTCTCTTCTGAGCTGAGCCATATATGCACTTTTATTGGCAACAGTATGGATATTCAAGTACTAACCAAGCCTATCTCTGCTTAGTTTTCAAGATCAAAGTTGATAAAGTGTTGCTTCCTAACTGGGCAGTCTTAAGTCCAAAACTATACTGGAGCCATGATGTAAAACAGTATCTCACTGATTTACCCTAGTTTCCTGACCTCATGTGGCCTCATTAGTAGAAACTGAATTGTATCCAGTCAGTTTTTCTTCTGCTGATGGAAGCAGGATCTTTAATTTTGAGGATGGGAAGAAAGGCATTTTGGCCACAGTTCTTTTTTTCAGAAATATTGAAACATGTCTAAATTTCAGTTAGAAATCTGGGAGATGATGATAAGATAAAAATGGATACTTCTCATAATATACAATCTTTTTAGATGGGCTACTGGATAGACTACACTGTGCAAGAATCAAATTCCTTTCTGCAGAATGAAATCCATTGGGAATAAAATCTACTTTTAAAAAATATGTTCCATCAAGTCATTCTTAATTCTAAGTGACTACATACAAATCTTCTCCATGACAATTTATCCCTAACATGTTCTTTCAAGTGATGTTTCCATCACCACCATAACTGAGTCCAGCCATTGGTCACTGTCTTCTTCTTTCTTTCTTTCCACCCTTCTCAGCTTTAAAGTCATTTCCAAAGAGCTAGGCCTTTACATAATAAGAAATAGAATAATTTAAGCCTGATCATTTCTGTGAGTGTGTGGGTTTATTTCTTTAATGATCCATTATCAATTGTATAAATATAAATACAGTATATAAATATAAAACCATCTACTATAGATACAGGTTCAAGCATCATGCAATTTCAGCCCATATATATACCGTACTTTATATAAATTCATATGAATTACTACAGAAATTAATTTACTAAACATGGAAATTAAATCTAATTAACCAACTCTCCCCCTATCAACACTGACAGAGCAAGGAACTAGAATATAATAGTCTTTGGAGAGGGGCGGCATATAAGTCTAATTAATTAATTAATTAATCAATCAATCAATCAATAAAAACTGACAGCAATTCACACTACTTACTAGCAATGATGATATAACCTAGTTTGGGTAATGAAATGTCTGCAAGAAAATGAGTAAGCTCAGAGAGCACCAAGGTCTCCTCATACACACAAATGTACAGGGTAGCACAAAAAGTCTGCAATGGACAATGTAAGATTGTTTAGGTTTTTTTTATTTGTGTGTTCTAAAATATGTACATTGGCAATATGAGATTACTGCTGACCTAATAAATTATGATTACTTTAATTTTGTTACATACAAAAATGAATGTGATGCAAAACAGCCGAAAGTTCATTAGCTGCACTAAGAGTAATGATGCATATTATGTAAAAAAAAGCAAGCAAGATTCTTTTGAAAATTCTGAAAATATCCAAGGCCGATTAAAAAAATGAAATGTCTATATAATTACAGCTGCTTTGGTGGGCAATATTGCGGGTGAAACAGATGTTTGTAACTTATTAATGAAAGTTTTTCAAACATCTGCTTACAATTTGAAAGCAAATGTAAATACAGCACAGAAGGTCAATTGGGCCAATTAAGGTCTATGTGCAAATCTACTGCTGCAGGTTTCTTTTCAGCTTATGCTGACTCTTTTTAGCACAGGAAATGGTATTTAATAGCAGCTTTGTCAATTTTGATTGTGATTTTATATAACAACAAACAATGATTACATGCCCTGTACTTTAGCAAGTAACCCATTTTCCTTCCTTCATTTCCTTCATACCTACAGCACACTGCCAAGTGCACTAAGATGTAGTAAAAGTGTCATAAGTTGATTTTCATACATAAAGGCTTAATTTCCATATTTATTTATTTATTTATTGGATTTGTATGCCGCCCCTCTCCAGAGACTCAGTTGAGAAATATTCCAGAAACTCTTTAAATACTACAACTAGAATATTAGACTTTCATAATCTACAGCACTCCAAAACAAATGTAACCAATACAAATTGCAGATGAATGATCAAAAGAAATTGCTCAATGGTTGAGATTTTTCTTTTAATCCTGATTTTTCAGAATCCATGAAATATTATTATCTTGTTTTCTCCTACAGTCCTCTTCCTCTGGATAGAAGCCAATAAATGAATATGCAGAAATAAAAGTGCTCTTTTTTCCAATCACATGCATGGTACCACTAGGTTATACTTATTCAGAGGACAATATATTAGCTATTCCAACTCAAAAGGAAATTGAAAATTAAATGTGGTTTGAAAGCTAGCACATTATGGCTATTGGTAAGAAATTTGGAAGAGATGTACCATCTTCCCTTAAAATGGCAGAAATTCTTAGATGGCAAAATGTATAAATAAGGGGTAGAAAGTGAATCATGGCTTCCTTTTAGAAAAAAAAGCTGGTTTATTTTTAAAAAAATGTTTATTGTACTTCACCTGTCGGTATCACCACACTATAAGGCCAGGTATTTGATAGACTTACCCTAATTTGTGCTCCTATCAGTTTTTTGAGTCCTGCAAACTATTTTCTCTAATTATACATCAGTTAACAGCAGACACACAGACACCTTTCACACACCCAGTTGACTATACATGTCAGAGATAAGCCAAAATTAAGGTTAAGATGTTTTGCTCTTTGAGAATGTACCAATCATGGTACATGGTAGAATTCCAGCACTAAGTTGAATGCAACAGGAATAGATTCATAATCAGAGTTTATCTATTGATAACAGGAAAAAACATCATCACAGGAAGAAACACCATCACAGACATACATTGGTTTGACTTCACAAAAAAGGCAATTTTCCAGTCTCCTATAAAAGTGGGAAGAAATGAACAAGACTTTTGTTGCCCTACTTACTTATAGGTTTCTCACTTGAAAGCAGAATACTCTCTGAAATTCTGGTTGTTGACTTCATTAGCTTCAGTTTAACAAATGCTATTAAACAAATTATTGAATTTTTATTTATTGGATTAACTGTTTTCAGTCCAAACAGTGAACGAAATATGATAGATTGCATTCAATATATAATTTTGCATACCCCTATGTTCTTGACATGATTTAAAATACAGTGATCCCTCGAGTATCGCGAGGGTTACGTTCCAAGACCCCTCGCGATACTCGATTTTTCGCGATATAGTGGTGCGGAAGTAAAAACACCATCTGCGCATGCGCGCCCTTTTTCCATGGCCGCGCATGCGCAGATGGTGGAGTTTGCGTGGGCGGCGGGGAAGACCCAGGGAAGGTTTCTTCGGCCACCCAGCAGCTGATCTGCTCGGCAGCGCCGCAGCAGCGAGGAGCCGAAGATCGGGGTTTCCCCGCCGCCCACGCAAAGGGGAAACCCCGATCTTCGGCTCCTCGCTGCTGCGGCGCTGCCGAGCAGATCAGCTGCTGGGCGGCCGAAGAAACCTTCCCTGGGTCTTCCCTGCCGCCCACGCAAAGGGGAAACCCCGATCTTTGGCTCCTCGCTGCTGCCCGCCCGCCGCTCGCCCGCCCGCCGCCCGCCGCTCGAGAGCAAGAGGGGGAGAGATAGAGAAAGAGAGAAAAGGAAAGAAAGAGATGAGAGAGGGAGGAAGAGTGTGAGAGAGGAAGAAGCAAGATAAAGAGAGAGAGAAAGAAAGATGAGAAAGGGAGAGAGTGACGTCATCGGGTGGGAAAAATCGCGATATAGCGTTTCGCGAAGATCGAGATCGCGAAAATCGAGGGATCACTGTATTGCTATTCTAAGAATTGTAAATTTTATGCAGCAACAATAGAATCATAGAAACATATGCACCTGCTTTAATTAATTACAGACATGTGTACCAGTAGTGGATTTTGAAACCCTTTACACATAACACGTCTGCATATGCACAAAAACATCCCGGGTGGGTGGGTGGAGCCTCCTGTTGCCGCTACTGGTTCTTAGAACTGGGCCAAGCTGGGAGCAACCTATCGCTGATGTGTACATTTGCACTCCGACACATTCATAAATACATCGTCTAAACCAAAGCAATACACTTTTATATAAATCAGAAGCATATAAAAATGATATTCCCTAAATTTGAAGGCCTATTTAATATCTGAAACAAATACTGACAATCATCTTATAATATTCTTACTTCTAGCATTTTGTAACCTTGAAACTATATTCAATGACTTCTAAATGAGAAATGTAAGGTTTCTTGACCAGTTAAATCTGAAAGCAAACATCAGAAGTCTCAGAATGCATTCCCATCAATTAGGCGGTGTCTTTACTCAGCTTACCCCAATGTCACTTTGAACACTTAATGCATCATCTTGCCTGTAACTTATTAGCAAAGATACCTTTAAAGTCAGTGTACTTTCCAGCCATCTTTTGTGTAAAAACACAAATTTATACTGTTTGTTATAAAAAGAACTGATAGTAATCTGTTCCAAATTTAAAGATTCTTTTTTATATTTCTATATTTTCAATAAAAAACTGTACCTATCAAACTCAGGAGATACCCATCTTTATTCTGTAAATTACATTCTATTAAAGGGTTTGATTACAAGATATTTCATCTGTATGCATTTCTTCCCTCCCATTATATATCTGTTTTATTCACTAGCTCTCAAAATTCTTGAATTTTGCTATCCTAGAATTAAGAGTCTGTAGCAATTGGGACCAACATTTCCATCACTAACCAATGGAGTTGTAAAACATGAGATCCCGTGATTACATTGCAATCTTGGCAGTCCCCATTGCTATCATTAAGTGAGAGCCACCTGGGTCATTACACGAGGACTCACATGACCACAACATATGCATTGACCCGATTTCTCCAGAGTTGTACAAGGATATCTTTCTACTAAATGTAAATCATAAGCCTGTCATAGTTAAACGCTCACAGAGGCTGAATGGCTTTTTAACTAATTTGATACATCCTAATGAATACAGTACATCCAAATGAAATCCAAATGAAATCTATCAGAGATAATAATGGATAGATTCTGAATGCTGTTTATATGAAAATGACGATGATTTTCCTTCATATGGAGAAAACCTTTGACAATTTTGAACAGTCATTTGTGAAGAAGATAAAAGTTATTACATGGATACAGATTATCTGCAATGGGCAAGATAATGGCAAATGGATTGATATCTCAAATTGTATCATAATACCTTCAAATTGTAGAAGGATTCATATTACCAAATGTCTTATAATGAAAGGGATATGATATATTGCCCCATTTAGAAACTTGACAATATAATATCCAAAATTTTAGGATCAAATTGTGAAATAAAAAGCATAAATTTAAATTATATGCTGATGACATTATAGTTACAATATTCAACAGAAGTACTAGAATCAATAATGAAACATATATAGTGGTATGGTTTGGTACTAGGCCATTCTAACATTGCCCCTTCTGATCTGAGGTGACAACAACAGTGGAATAAAATAAAAAGGCCTAGAGATCTACTGATACCTAAAACATTAGTCTCATATCACGATTAAGTCTTGGAAACCAATTTGGAATAGCACACCAGTTTTATGATTTAGATGAAGAATGGCAATTAAAATGGGCATCTTTTAATTACCATAAAACAGATCACACAGCTCCAACAAAACTACTTCCAGGAATACAGTTGTCCTGAAAAACATGGAGCCCGAATAGAATCAAGACAGGCCATGGCAGAACTAAGGCAAAGTTCTTTAAGTGAGGAATGGCCAAAAGCCACATAGAGTTCAAGAATGTTCTCTCGGGAAATTTCAAGGCACCTGGGATGATTTCATCACAGCCACCCCAAAAGCAGTTAATGGTGAGCTTCCCTAGGTGTAAAATTACATTTAGCCTAGGGGTGTCAAACTTGTGGCCTGCAAACCGGATGCTCACGTGCTGGCTCCACCCCCTCCTGGTTTATTGAAGGGGAAAAAAGTACCAATAAGTCATGTGACGCCGCAAGTTTGACATCCCTGATCTTGCCTATTGCGATTCTATGGTGCCATACTATGGGAATTTTATCATAGTTTTACTTCAGTATTTTAACATATAGCATATTGTATACACACAGATACACACAGAGAAATCTGAAAATTTACCTAACTTAATTTAATAAAGGAATGAAATAGGTCATTTGCTATTTATTTTTATCTTCTTCATTTTAAAGGATTTAATTTCTACATTCTCTAAATGAATTCTGATTATTGACCATACTAAAGAACTAACGCATTGATCAAATAGATTTAAGAATAATTATGTATTTTTGGGTGTTTTTTTGTTAATTTATTTATATCACTCATTTATTATTTTAATAAATAACTAAAAAAATAACTAATATTTCTTCCTCTTTCTATTTCCCTCCACAACAATTTTTTGAAGTGGGTTGGACTGAATTTGAGTGACTGGTTGAAAGTTACCCAGCTAATTTATTTATTTATTTATTTATTTATTTATTACTTGGATTTGTATGCCGCCCCTCTCCGAAGCTAAACTTTTATGCCTAAGATAAGACTAGAACTCACAGTCCTGTGGTGTTAATTACTCATTCTGGATGTTACTGGAAAAACATAATGAGAGTTATTGTGAGCCCTTGAAGCCATCTTTATTGTTGCAGCTTCAGGGCTGTCACATTTACTGCCTGGGAAAACAGGAAAGGGGATTGCACGAAGTGGTGGAGGATTAGCTATAACAACATTTCTTTCTCTGAGAGTCTTTTGGCCTGCACCTGGATGGGAGTGACTGGGGGTTGGGGCGTTGAATTGATTGGACCATGGGATGGACTTGTGGGTGCAGAGGATGGATCTTTGACTTTCTTTCCAGTAGGGAAAACCCGGAACTCTCAGATTCGGGTTTTCCCAGATGTGCCAATATGGCATCTCTAATAAAATGGAACTTTGAGGAACTCCAAGCCTTGGAGTCTTCTTTAACTGGGGGTGTTACTTGGGACTCCGACAGTTATTTTAAAATGGAATAAATTAAAATTGTTCTGGTTGGAGAAATAAGTGCAGTAAAATAAATACCTTACAAAGAGTTTTGCATGATGTAAAAGTATGTGTGAGGGTGGCAGAAACAAACTTTAAAGTAGATCATCAAACTAATCCTCGGAGAGGGGCGGCATAAAAATCCAATAAATAAACAAATAAATAAATGTTTTATTGGATTACAGTGTGTATACCTTCAAATCAGTCTTGAATCTCACGCTGTTTGTTTGGCAACATTTTTTTGAACTGGTTTACCATTGCCTTCTCCCTAGGGCTGTGAGACAGAGCAATTGATCTAAGACTTTATAAACTGAGTAAATCAATAAAGCCACTCAGCTGGCTTTGTAACCAAGGTGGGACTAGAACTTTATCATCAAGCATAAATTTATTGAAGGGATATACCAACTATTCTGAAATCTATCATATTTGTTGTTCTAGAGCAGGGGTGCCAAACTTGATTTCATTGATGGCTGCATCAGGTTGTGTTTGATCTTGGAGGGGGTGTAGGGGGGGCTGGGGTGAGCATGGCCAGCTCAATGCCATTCATATCAGGGGCGCCTGTGGGGGGCTGAGTACTCTGCCAGAGAAAATGGTCCCAAACACCATTTTTGGCTGCAATTGCCTCCTGCAACTTTCTGCCAGTGAAAACTGAGCTGTTTTCATTGGCAGAAGCACTTGGGACAGTCCTTTGCTGTTTCCAGGGTGGCCCATGGACCAGATCTAAGCACTCTGTGAGCTGGATCTGGCCCCTGGGCCTTGACTTTGAAACCCCTGTTCTAGAGGGTTAATTTAATAGCTCTAGAAGTCTTACAAAGATAACAATAAAATAATTTATATGATTAAAAACAAGTGATGAATAATAAATATTAAAAAAATATATTTATAAATTAAATAATGCAATAAGAGGGTAAACTATAATAAGAGAGTTCCAAATAGTAAGAATTTGTTTCTACCCCTGCCGAATAAAATACATAATTATACTTTGCACAATCTAAACATTCTTAAAATCTCTTCTCATCCTTTTCTCTATTTGAATAAATTCTTCAGTCTCCTATTAATCTTTCAAAATGAAAACATAAAAGAGAGAATATGGCTATTAATTATTGGGCAATGATTACATTAAGCTGCCTTCAGTCTTAAAAATAATGTTTTTAAGACGATGGAAATAATTCCACACTATTTGAACAAAGAAGAGGATAAAATTAAGACTGACATTCCTCCTTCATATTAAGAAGTTTCTGTAATGTACACATGATGGGGTCCACATATGTTCTATCCCATCATTTTGCCAACTAAGCTATTTATCACAAAATAAACACTTTTTCAGATCTTTCCTAATACAGCTTACTTCTGAAATAATGTACAAATTGATATATTTTCTAGAAAAGAATATATTAATATGAAATGGCAGTGATGTTTTGTATTACTTTTTTAATGAACATTTTAAGTTAATCAATATTTTCCTATTATTTTTGGTAAGATACTTTCCCTTATAACAATTATTTATTTAGATTAAAAATTTGATGTTAATTTAAGCAAAGGGCTTATCACTGGAGCAAACACTGCCAGCCTATTGAAATTACTACTTCCTTCTAAATATTTTGACTGTATATTGAAATATTTATTCTCCCATACCCTCCACTTTGCATTATTGTCCCACACAATGAAATGTATTGCTCCTTCTTCTCAAATATTAATTAGTTCTTCAACCACCCAAAAATTCGACATTTCTATTCTAAGTGTAAATAATTTCATCTGTGAGTTGACTATGTTTGTTTCTTTGTTTATTTATTTGTTTATTTATTTGTTTATTTATTTATTTATTAGATTTGTATGCCGCCCCTCTCTGTAGACTCATATAAACATGATCATCTATATAATTTACTTTCTTAAAAATGGGCAAATAATCATTTATTTTAATTCTTTTTAAAAAGCAAAACAATTATTATCACTCCAAGAATAATAAACCAAGAATAGTTATAGTCTAATTAATTTAGACTTATAGTATTCATATCAAAATGCATTCCTGGAGCACAGAAAATGTAACAAACGGGTGGTCATTAATCATCAACCATTTTTCTTGTGTCCTAACCTCTGATTAAATAATTTGCTTAATGTCTTTAGGATTTTTAGTGACATTCTTTTTAAAAAAAATACAGGATAGAAAAAAAAGTATTCAACAACTGATATTAAAGAGAGAAGGGGGGGGGGAGAAGAGAAAGATTATATTTAAAATAAATATTTTAAAATCAAATCAAATCTGATATATACATTATAATGAAACACAATTACCCTTCCCAAATTTTAACAAACCAACCAACCCTAGGCTATAGTCAAAAGTAACCAAAGTACATACACGAAATTAAAATACAGCTCTGTAACACTACGGTATTAATAAATAGTAGACTGTAATGTAAATCTCTTATTCAAATCAAACTACAGTATAGAGTATAATCTATGTACTCTCCCAAATATCCTGAAGTGACCCTCGCACACATGAACTTCAAAACACATTTATGTATTACAATAAGAACAATCTAGGCTACAACATTGCCAGAATGCTAGTAGACAATGCACTTTTTCCAGACAGAAAACAATCCTAAACTTTCTTTCAAATCTTGAGAAATCCTCTGCAACTAACTTCATTCAAGGCAAGATTTTCACAAGGTTTTTTCCAACTTGATTTATTAAAAGATAAATAGGTTTGGCTATATAAATTTGAACACAATTATTTCCATTTTATAATCCAAGCTATCATTCAGTTTGTGAGGGCATATTTCACTTTATTTCTAATACCTCCTCTCATAAATATTGGGCTAGTTGCCTATTCCGAGACGAGTAAGGAATACTGGTGCCAGTATTTCCCAACTGCTGCCTGAATCCCTATCAGACTATGAATGCAGCATTATATTTAATCATTTTAACTGCATATTTGATCTTTATCTTTAGAGAACTGGCAACAAAAACTCTTCACTCATCGATTTCTAATATTTTCTTTTTAACTCTGAACATTTAAAGCTTGCAGAAATGTTTTTCATGCCCACTTTTCATTTCTATTTCTAATATACTTATTAGTGACTGGAAATCCTTTAAGGAGATTTTGTTGAAAAATTAGAAACATTAGCAAGGAAACAACCAAGCCTTGAGAGTACCAAGTGAGAGGACAAACATAAAATGTTAGGAAGATCGGAAGTCACTTCTTTGTATCTTTTTTCTTATTCTTTCATTTCTTTTCTATTTATTATCAGTTTTCCTTTCCTTTACTATCTCTTTTCTTTAAATTTATATTGTTTTTAACCTCGTAAAATGTTTAAATTAAAGTGAGTTTAAAAAGTGAGTTAAAAAAAGGCAATACATGTGATAATAGCAACCAGGATGGAGAAAGGCAGCCAGAGTTTAGCCTAATATTTGAGAAATGTTATATTAAACCTTAGTATGGTTTATTTATCTGGTTAAGAATCATAATTTCTATCTTAATCTATACTCCAAATGCAGTTAGCGAACAGTTCTTATCATGGAACATTTAGCTAATTATATTAACTGGATATTGTTGCATTTTAAGAGTAACAATATAAACAAAGAAACTAATCTTTTCCTGATTTGCCTAACTGGTCAAACAGATTGTTTATGGAACATATTAAATTGACTAAGCCAGAAACTTTTATGGTTTGTTAGCTTCTGCTACTTGAAGGCTGGGTATCAGGCATACTTATTGATATTATGGCTAAATGTAATATACTCATGTGTTGAATGTTTGTCTCTTTTCCAAAGAAAAGTTGTCATGCAAAGGATGATTAACTACAAGCTGTACGGTAAAATTCCAGGCTGAGGCCCATTTCAAATCTAATGATTTAGCCCCATTTAGTCCAATTTTGGACTTCATTCAATAAGCCAAACTTGGCTTATTGAATAAAATCCAAAATGTATGTCCATGCATTTTTTCATAGCACCTCCCCTTATTTGCTAGCTTCTATCAAAGCTTTCTCATGTTCTTAAACAGTATATTTTTAAATGATGTTTAAACCAACACAGTTTTAAAAGGTGGTTTTTGGACCAATTACCATTCAAAATATCTAGAGAATATTAGATGTCTATGGAGATTCTGTCCTCCAGGTCATGGTTGTCCCAAAGGAGGTTTTTCAAAAGGCAGCTGGACTTCATTTTTCCTTTTGAAAAAGCACCTTTGGAATAGAGAATAGGAAAAAGTTTAAAAAGTGCATGTACCTTCTGATTCGATCTACTTGAACTACATTAGTACATCTATTATTTAAAAATAAAAGTAAAGATGCTGTAAATTTATAAACTGATTTATCAAGCCAAGTTTTAGGTGGTTTTGGGAAGACCAAGACCAGAGACTGTTCAGTTCCTCTAAAACATTTATATTAACAATTTTTCTGATGTCCTTTGTACTATATATAACAATAGCAATAGCATTTAGACATATATCATTTCACAGTGTTCTACAGCCCTTTCTAAGTGGTTTATCATCAGCATTTTGCCCCCAACAGTCTGTGTCCTCATTTTATCAACTTCGGAAGGATGGAAAGCTGAGTCAACCATGAGCCATGAGAATTGAACTGTCAAACTGCTGGTAGCCAGCATTCAGCAAAAGCAGCCTGAAGTATTACATTTTAACCACTGCCCACCACACCTCTATGTAAACCTATGCAGAAGGCTGCTAAAACAACTTATTCTTTTAATACCACCATCTTCTCCTAAATGTTTTAAGACATCAAGAATGAGATGAAAGGGGATGCAATAAAAAGAAACTTCAGGAAAAAAGAAACTGATAGTTTTGATTCTTATCTGTCTCTCATGAGTTCAAATTGCATCTCTACTGCCACATCACTACAAAGCTCATAGGAAGGATCTTTCTGAAAGGCATTTTAAAGTTTTGGAGGGGTAAGAATATCTATTGCATAAGCCTGTTTCCTATTGCACAACTTTAGATCCATTCAAAGTTCTGTTTATATCAGACTTGGGCAAGGGGCAGTCCATGGGCCGCATCCGGCCCACCCGCTATCTGTGACCAGCCTGCCCGCTATCTGTGACCGGTCTACGGAAGTCGGGGTCCGCTCCAGTGCAAGGATGAAAGAGCTCACCACGTCTACCTGGACTCCTCTGGTTCCTGCTTTCCTGGTGGCATGGCGTGATCTATACTGCTACGAGCAGACCAGTGACTGTGGTGCACCGTGTTGCCGTAAAGCAAACAATTAAGGGTCTGTAGACTGGGTCTGGGTGTTTAGGTCAGGCCAGGGTCTGGGTCTTTAGAGTGGTCAGCACCAAAAAAATCCCTTAACTGTGAGCAGTACAGGAGTGGTATACAGATACTGTGCTTACTAAGTTAATAACTTTAAAAAACGAACATGATATCTTGACCTAAAATAGCAAGTTTTTCCAAACACTGTTAAAGTTAACAATTTTCTAAACTGAACAATCATAAGCTGGTTGCAGTTCATCACCTCATCATTAAATAATGATGTAATTAGGTCCTCCATATTTTCATTGTATTGCAAATCTTTGCATTGTTTAACATACTGTTTCTTTATGAAAAGATAGCATATGTATACTATATACAGTATTGGGTAGAACTGAGTTAATTATATTAGTCCGGGCCTGTAAAACCATCCCAATTTCTCATGTGCCTCAATGGCAAAATTAATTGCCCACCCCTCGTTTATACAGAGGTCAAAACCACATTTTTTTCAGGCAAAGAAATATCAGGAAGTAAATAATCAAGAATCAATTCTTGATAATTTATGAAAATTTAAATGTAGTCTTCTTCAACACATCTACTACTCAATAATAATAAATTGTTAACTATTTTGTTCCAGTGGTCGGTTCCTATCGGTGCGCTAGGAGACTCTGTCCTGGTAGCGCCCGCCAGATTGTGCAATTTGCACACAACCACTCCAGTGCTGTCTTCACTGGTCTATCGGGCGGCACCATCTTTTTTTCTGAGTTTTGGGGCCTTTTTTGCTTCCTGCACATGTGCATAAGCAAAATCTTGCAAGGGGACTCTCGCTCGTGTAAGATTTCAGCAATTTTTTACTTCTGCACATGTGCGGAAGCAAAAAATCGCACAAGTGAGAGCATCCTCTCACAAGATTTTAGAGTCTTTTTACTTCATGTGCATGCATGGAAGCAAAATTGCATGAAGGGCACATGCGTGAGCGCACCTGAACCAGAAGGATGTGCATGCAGCGCACTGTTTTGTTCATACACTTTAAAAACAGTTTTGATATGAAATGTCCTTTTTAATTGAGCTGTCAGGAACAAGTTTCTTTGCACAGGCAGATCTCTTGGCCATCCACAAATTCATATCATGCTATAAGTCATATAACCAAATGTTTTAAAAATTACTCCCAGTCGGTGTTAATGTCTTGTTTTTAATACAAACGAACAAACAAGTGCATTTACATATTGTGGGCAGCTACTCTATGAAACCACAACTTTTTATTTAGTAAATTGAAATTGTGTTTTATTTTTATTTTAATAGCAATTAATTTCACTGAGTTGAACAGATTTTCTTGCAAGCCATTCATCATAGCACTTGATTTATTCCTTAAATTATTCCTAAACTTCCATGTGTTGTATTATTCTAATTATATGCTTAGAGACTATGAAGAGAACCATAGAAGTTATGGAAGCTATCAAACAAATCTTATTCCTTGTAATTTATAGAAATTGTGCGTTAAATATCCTCAACAGCCATGACTATGACAACTTTGAAGGTATTTTTCCACAATGATAACATCAATGAATTTAAAGTACAGTATTCCAAAGTAAAAGTCATACAGCATTACAGATAAAGCTAAATTATTTAATATTTAAACAAATCTCTATTCTATAATTTAATTAATTCTGTACCCCTTAATTTACAAAGTCTAATAGAGGTGCTACTTAGTTTACTTGTTAGTTGTATATGTAAATATATGCCAACAATAATAGAGCTTGTATAATAATAAGTGATACATCAAAACAAGCCATCTGGAGAACTAATGAATAATCAAGGGACTCCAAATTAAACTATAGAATTTTTCTTAGAATCTTTAGGACAACACTGTCAAGTTCAATCTAATCATTTAGACTCCAGAATCAATTTTTCAAACTTTATGACAGGTCTAATAGCTCCCACCTGTTTCTCTTGTTTGACTTTTGACTGGCAAGTTACCAGCTAGGGTGGAAATATAGACAAAGAACCCTATTACACTCTGGCTGTTTCTCTACTGTGAGATCACTCAGCCATTAAATTAGTTCCAGCCCACTTTTGCTAAATCTTAATTTTGAAATATATATAGTGTTAAAAGGACTAGGATTGAAGGTTTTATATTCAAACTGCAAAAGGATTTGGAGGTATATCATGCATAGCTATAATATAGGTAATTTAATATTAAATATCTATCTCAATCTCAAGTAAAACATCTTATTACAATTTTATTAATTTACATATGTTGATTAGTTATTAAATGAGAAACTTAATGAGAAACTTTTAAAATTATGTTTTTGACATAATTGATTACAATTATGAAACAATCATATTTAAAAGCTTGCATTTTTAGAGATTTATAAATCATTTAAAGTATAGAAGGCAGTGTACTTTAATTTTGTAAACCATATTGAAATAAAACGATTGTGATATAAAATGGTTTTTAAAGAAATATGCTTATTTTTAACAACTCAGCTTTATTAATGTATATTGGCTATAATCTATATTTCCACCCTAGCTGGTAATTCACTGAAACAAGATACTGTAAGTATGCTTGTGTGTTTCAAAAATCTCATTTCTTATGATTATCAATTATAAGAATAGTTTATATTTTATACTAATAGTACTGCAAGCCTTGGATTCATATACTTTCTGGCTCTTTTAATTTTGACTTAGAAACTTTTCTTTCTGTTTTAGATTAATTATAGCCTGCTAGAAGATATTACATTTAATTTTAAACAAGTTTAAAACAAACATTTTTTCACAAGTTTAAAAACTGACCTTGTTTTATTCTATAGTACTTAAAGTTAACCATACTTTAGTGTTTGGGTGTAATGCTTAGCGGCTTAAGGTTAAAAGTGAAAAGGCAAAGTGTAATCCCCTTGACAGAATAAATAAACTATGTTTAAAAGTTGATAGTGGTTTCAAAGATACAGGTGTCCCGAAGTTCAAAGAAAACAAACATAGAAAATCCAACAGTCAAATTTAAGGGCACAAAGCAGCAAGACATTTTAATAGCAATATTGAAATCACTTCAACAACAACAAAATAAAGCTAATAATCTATAAATAAAATGCCAATATGTGAAAACAATCATGATAATTCAAATGAAAATACCATTCAAGAATGTTTCATATAACCAGTGATTAGACTAGTTGACAAGGATATATTTAATTAAATGATTATAAATTACTGGTAATCAGAACTAGGACGTAACTAAAATATATTTTACTTTTGAACTAGTTTAAACAAATTGAAAAGTATATTCTTTTCTTTTAGTTCTAGAGCCCCTGACAATAAAGCAAAAACATATTTTAAAAATCTGAAAATGTTGTTTTTCTTAGAGAATCAATTCCTTAGGAACAAAATAGTATAAATATAAAACAATGAGTCTCTGAAATCTACAAACTAATTCATGTTTATCCTTACATATCTTAACCAAATACATTTTGAATACAAAAAGTTTTTTTTAGAAATGGGTAATAGGGTAGCCATACATATCCTCTTTAAAATTATTTCACAATTTCCTATATTTTTATCAATATTAACATTGTTGCCTGCATCCATAAAGTTACTATTTTAAAGAATGATAGCTTTATGTAAATATATAAAATTAACCCATTTAGCAATAAAAGTTAAACTAAACAGACTTGTTCCCCCTACTTTTTGTCCAGGAGGAAAGCATTTTAAAATTTCCTGACATTTCCCTCTAATTTGTGATCTAGTTAAGGTGCAGTCGTAGATGACATCATACCAAATGGCTAAGCCATGAAGAAATATCGGTAGCTGAGGAAGCAAGTTGTTGCCACAGTTATGCTCATTTTTGCTTGACGCTGCCAGGCAGCACGATACTTTTTTAAAAAAAATATGATTTTTCCCTGACTTTTAAATATTTTAATACAGTTTGTTTCCCCCCCCCCCCTGATAATTTCGATATTTCCTGAACTGTCAATTTCACTGATAATTCCCTGATTTCCCTGCTTTCCAGGTTTGCTGGACACCCTGTATTAATAATAAATAATTCTATTGAATGTCAGCATTACAAAAAATCTGTATATCAATGGAACAGAATATTTGTATTTATTTCTATGTTGTAAGCCGCCCTGAGTCTTTGGGAGAAGGGCGGCCTAGAAATCAAAATAATAAATAAATATTTGTAATTTATGATTGAACTGTGGGGTCCTTGGTGTTTGGTTGTCTTCTTGAATCCCCATTTTACCAAACTCAGAAGGATGAAAGACTGAGTCAACCTTGAGCCAGTCAGAATCAAACTCTGGCATTGAAATTCAAAAGTAGCTTGCAATACTGCATTCTAACCACTGCACCACCACATCTTTTTTCAGCAACGTTGGGGAGGGGGGGCTAAATAAGATAAAATGGGGGTCTCAGCACCTAGATTGAAGTGCTGTTATCATATGACATATTGTGTGTGCGCGCGCATACACACGTCTTTGATCATTCTGCTGCAATCATCATCTGATTTCCTGAATCTCCTATGGATCCTGCTGCCCTGGTCTTCAGGTATTTAAGAGACAGAGCCATTAATTCTTTTCCAGGACTTTCCCCCATATTTTAAAAACTTTACAGATGCTAATCTTGAAATTATGGATAATATGAGCACTTTTTAAAATCTTAATCATTATAGCTCAGTAACTGGCGTTTTTATTTAAGGAAATGATGCATTTGTTATATAACTTGGTCACTTAGAGAATCTGTATAAAAAAATCTTTACTATTACATCAAATATCATAAGAAATAATAAATGGATTATTTCTATGAACATAGAGGAAATGAAGAGAATTCAACTATGAATTTAGCATTCAACTATGCTCTCATCCATACACAAAATGCAAGATGATATTGTGCCATAAACTATGATGGCATTGTTAGTAAATCTCATCTCCATTTCCAGGCAATCAAATAAATATGTTTTCTAATTATCTTATGAACCTCAGGACAGCTTTAAGCATAACAAATAATTAAATACCATATTTTTCGGAGTCTTATATGTAGCCCACCCACCGAAAATGAGGCATGTGCAGGCGGCAATTGGCTATGGTAATCCTTGCAGCCTGAAACAGCTGATCATCGGGAGGCAAATCCAATTGACAATTAGCTGCTTGTGCTAATCAGGCTGTGCTGAAGCTGAAATGGGCTGTTTGCTATTTGCTGTAAGGAGGTAAATTGCTGGGAGGCAGATTTTTTTTCTTTCCTCCCCAAAAAAAGGTTGGTGTGTCTTATATTCCGGAGCATCTTATACTCTGAAAAATACGGTATATGTTTTAATATGATTGAATCACAAAACGTTCAGTATGAGAAAACTGAAATTTGGTATTAAAACAGCAATATTCACAATGTCCACTTTGCCCATCAATTCAGTTGGACTGCATTGTAAAAGGATCTATCCTGAAAATTGTATAATGCACATTCATAATTATAGCACTTTAATTGTATTTGATCAATCAGAAATATAACCAATCATACTAACAAACGTCAAAGAAACCTAGTAGAGTACAAGAAGTAAAGATTAGAAAAACATGGCTGATATGTTCCATCTTCTAAAAACATTATAAGAAGATACAGTATCAATTCAGTCAAAATTACTATGATCACAATTGGAATAAAGTTCCTACGAAATTATGAGATTGCAATAAAAATAAAGGGTAAAATAGGAAGAGGTTATCTTCTAATTATCTTCTTGTCTGAAAGATTATCTGATCATTCATATTCATTTGGACAATATCAACCCCCATTCTTGTTATTTGAAAAAGTGCATTTTTATGGATTGTCACTTGATATTGTTTTATGAATTGAAATAAATTTAAAGCCCAGAATCAATATCAGAAATAGATAAATAGCATAACATACTAAAAATGGTAACGATACATGAGAGTTCATATCCTTTAAACTTTCTAGCAAACTTTTGCACTTTATTATCACTTATTTTCAATAAACTAAGAGAATGGAAGTCCCAAAGAAAATACTGCCTTCCACCCCACCCTTTTGTTAAGTCTCTCTATCTCTTTCATAGTAAAATTAATGTTACTGGAATCTCTTACCCATCCAGAAGATTCATTGTAGTTGATGTAACTTCAGAAAATAAGACTATTTTTCCCAAGATTCTGGTATCAAGGTTTTGCTTGTATCTCTCAAAACTAAAATTTTCAGATGAGACTGCTTCCATATCAGTAACTACTGGTATGAGCAAAGATGTTATTTCCATATTTTCAGTGCAAGATGATACAAACTTAAGAGACAGCTTGCTTGATATGATTAATCCTTCTGTGATTGTATTTCTTCTGAGCCATTCTAAAAAAGTATTGTGGAGAATCTGTTTGATATAAAATAAAATTACAAGACAATATAAAACACACATATAAAAACTAAGACTTCATTTCTATTCTGCAAAAGGATGTGAATTCACATTAACTTCTTAATAAGTATTTGATGTCTCCGCTTAATTTTATATGAATGCATTTTGGAAAGCATTTGGTTGACATGATTAATTGGGATAAGTTCCATCTACTTCTTTTGGGTTTAAATATATAATCCAATTATTAAAATGGGTTTTGTAATTTCTACTGATATTAATTTCTTAGAATTCTATATTCTTAAAAATATTTGTAAATGTATGGAAATAAATGTTAAATATTTGAGAAAATATTGATTTGCATGTTTTTAGGTAGATCAACGGATGATTAATTTGTGCAGTTAAAATTAATGTTATTAAAATGAATATTGTCCTTCATCTGACTTACGTTTTGAAAGGCATTCCAATGTTAGTTCCAAATAAAATCTTACTGTTATGCTAATTTAAATTTAAAAAATCTGAAGTATAACTGTCTTTGAGCACCTCAAAGATAGATGGTTCTAAAATGTGATAAATAAATTAAAATACAGGCACCTACAGTTATTGAAAGTGAGTGGGCAGCCAATAAATTCTATGTAAATAAATTCTATATAATTAAATAAATAAAAATGGATGTCAAGATGGCACTGATAAAAGCTTATGAGATTTTATATTGCAAAATTTGGAGGATGGAATGGATGCTTTGACCATTGTTTGTGATTAAGTTACAGTATGGTAACTGTAAATGTCATTTATCAGTATACTACTTATTACATATAACGAACTCTGCATATTATTTTATTGACACTGCCACTTATGATATACTATTATTAAAGGCCCAATTAAAATAAAAAATAATGCAACCTGAAGACAACAGTGCCAAAGATTTTATTAAATAGCTATATTGCAAAAATAATACCTCAACTTGTTACCATTTTGTCTTCTTAGCAGGAATGAGGAGCTGTGTCCTTCCAAATTTTACTACTATTACAAATCTCAATATTCATATTATTATATATTTATTGTGGGAAGCTGAGCCTACATTTCAGCAACTAAGAAATTTGAAATCTTTTCTAAAATACTTAAGATTTAAGACAAAAAATCATTCAACATTTATCAGATAGTCAAACTGCAACTGCTTCTAGGTCTTATTTCAGCTTTATGCTCTCATTAAAGGCATGTTTCCAATCATTAAAGATATAGCATGTGCTTTAACAGAAATATAATGCAACTATGTTACAGGTGAATTTGCAATCCTCAGCTTTTCTAAGAGACAATTTTTACTTTCTATCAGTTAGTACTATGAGAGCAGTCTGGAAGCAATCTCTTCAGCAGCTGCTCTCACCAACAAATAGTTTATTTTAAGAAAGTGGTTAGGTCAAAGGCTAAACATTGTCATAAAATGAAAACACACAATCTGAAATAGAAATACTGTATTGTGATAGTATTTCAATGTTGCATTTTCACACAAATGCTTAAAACCTACTGAACTATGTTCCATTCTATTTTCTGGAACAAACTGTAACTGCTATTAACTTCTTTTCAGTATTTTATATTATCCTTAGGTAATCAGAATAAAATAGCACCCTGCCTATATGCGTTAAAAGAAACTTTGATTTTTGGATTTTAGCAGTTAACAGTTTCTGCTGTCTTTTAGTTACAAAGATTGCAGAATTCCACTCTACAATTTATAATAATTTCAGCCAAAACTAAATAGCATTGCACAATAGAGAGAAACACTGATGCAACAGATCTCCCATTTAGGAGACCTTAAATACAATATGTGAAAGTTTTACCAGGACATCTTAGCAAAACAACAGATAATTTAGTTGATTTCAAAATATTCCGGACAAGACACTTAAATTTATGTCTTGAAATTATTTATTTCAGTTTACAGGCAGTCCTTGTGTAATGTCCATTTGTTCAGCAACTATTTAAAGTTATAACACTGCTGAATAAAGGAACACACAACTCCTCAAAGTTGCAGTGCTCTTGCATTGCTCCCACAGTTATGTGAACAAAATTCAAGCCCACCTGAATTTAGGCAGCCTGGCTATTTGCTGCTGCCAGCTGACCCTATTACCCAGCCCTGCCTATCACTGCCATTACCACAAACTGAGGCATTCTTCCAAACTGCTTGCTTTTATACTAGGGCAGTGTGTTCTCTTATGTGCGAGTTTGGGCCTTTTCAAAAGAATTCAGCCAGCATGTTCAGGCAGTTCTGGTTGGTATGGTAATGGCTTGTGGCGCAAAGAGCAAGGTAGTGGCATGAAAGGCTGGACAACAGGAGGAACTGAAAGCAATGGGTGAATGGATAGCAAAAAGAGCAAACATGGGGCAGAGGTGCATAAAGAGGGGTTGAGGTGGGGGCACTCCCTTAGCTTTTTCCATAGCTTGGTTTGAGTAGCTCCTGAATGGAATTTATTCTCTAACAGCAAGTAGGATTGCTGGAACTGCTGTCATTAAGCAGAGCAGTCACATGGTATTTTATTTTATTGCTAAGCAATGTGGCTTAATAACCACATTGCTTAGCAATAAAGTTGCTGATCCCAATTAGAATTGTTAAGCGAGGGCTGTCCATATATCATTTATGTAATAGCTCAGGGCAGAAATGGTATAAATCAGTATAAATATGGTAGCAATAGAACTTGTATACCACTTCAAAAGTACTTTATGGCCGTCTCTAAGAAGTTTAAAGAGGCAGCAGGTTGCTCCCAACAATCTGGGACTTATTTTATCGACCTTGGAAAGATGGAAAGCTGAATCAACCTTGAGCCAGGGAGACTCTAACTGCTGGCAGCCATCAAAATTAACATGCAATATTGCATTCTAACCCCTGTACCATTACTGCTCTTAAATGATGTATTTTTGTGTTTATTAGGATTCAAAGATAACAGATAGTTCTTCCCTCCATTGTCCATTAAATCAACTTAGTACCAAAACAATCACAAATCTGAAAACCAATCTTCAATCTATTATTCCTACTTTCTATTTCACATTTAGATTATTATTATTATTATTTTGCCTTGAAAACCTGTATTATGGTTAAAAACACTTGATCTGCTCCAACAACTTAATTTTTTTTCTTATTGGCAAGTTTAATTTGATGTTATATTTTCAAAACATATGGCAAAAAGTAGCTTTATTCTTCCTATATCAGTTTGGGAGACTTTAAAGCAATCTATCATCATATCTGTAATAATAATTAATATAATAACATTAAAACTAAATCTAATTGCAGAAGTTATTTTAAACATACATATACAACATAGAATTATATTGCAAGGCAGCTCAGAAGTGCCATCTTGTGGTAACTGTTTTCAACAAACACAGTAACTTTTTGAATGTGTATGAACTGTTTAAATTCCAGTCTATATTTTATAAATTTCTAACAATACTATAAAATATGTAAATATAATAAAATAGTTTTTTTAAAAATGGACAATCAAGTAATGTGCATCTTTAAAAAATATTAAGCCATATGTTTTTAGAAATTAAAATCTGTTTCATGTGATGTATCAATTTAATGATATAGTTCAGGAATTTGTGTCATAAAATTGCTTAGTTATTCATAATTTCCCAAAATAACTTCTGCTTATTAATAATGGCTTCTATGGCTCAATATACACTGCTCAAAAAAATAAAGGGAACACTTAAAAAATACAATATAACTCCAAGTAAATCAACCTTCGTCCACTTAGGAAGCAACACTGATTGACAGTCAATTTCACATGCTGTTGTGCACTTTCAGCTTTGTACAGAACAAAGTATTCAATGAGAATATTTCATTCATTCAGATCTAGGATATGTTCTTTGAGTGTTCCCTTTATTTTTTTGAGCAGTATAGTTCTTTCAAACATTTTTTTATTAAATTTACAAAAGATGGGAAAATGAATGGAGTAGTTCTTAAGACACACAGATGCAGATTGGAAAGTGGTGAATTGTATAAATAGTAGGTAGTTTGCTACAACTCAAAATGATGACTTCGGCCTGATGGAATGATTATTAAAAGAAGCAAAACA
Source organism: Erythrolamprus reginae (assembly GCF_031021105.1). Taxonomy (NCBI): domain Eukaryota; kingdom Metazoa; phylum Chordata; class Lepidosauria; order Squamata; family Dipsadidae; genus Erythrolamprus; species Erythrolamprus reginae. Next base: position 61,243,224 of record NC_091953.1, read on the forward strand.
GATATGCATACAACTATGTTTTTGTTCATTTTGTTATATGGAATTGAGAATTAGGATATCAGGAGTCACATAACTATTTAAAGTTAATCCACATTTTGTCTAATAGTTTAAATATAATTTGGAGATCAATTCTGGTTTTTTTTTCTTTTTAGGATGCGTGCCATTAAACATGTGGGTTCCCATTTTAATTTCAAATTTTCCTCTTGCTCAGGAGCTGATTGCACATGCTGGCTGCTAGGGAACAGGTGGCCTAGTAGGTAGCTTGTCAGAAAAATTAAAAAAAACTCACACAGACTAAACATTGGTGCCAAAAATCTAGAAGCTAAACTAGCAATGAAGAAACAGTTCAATGAAAATGTTGCAACAGTGTATGTCCATTGCTAAAAAAGAAAAGCCAACATGTCAACAGTAGTACTTTAATAGTGGTATTAAAAATAATAATGCCAATATTATAATGCCCTTATATAAATCAATGGTGTAGCTGTATCTGGAATATTGCACACACTTCTAGATACTATATTGCAAAAGGGATACAGTGAAGCTAGGAGAAAGTTCAGAAGATAGCAACTAAGATGATTATGGGGTGGAGCAGTTTCCCTACAATGAAAGTTTGTGACATTTAGGGCTTTTTAGTTTAGAAAAGAGGCAAATGACAAAGAACATGATTGAGGTTCACAAAATTGTGAATTGTGTGGTTAAAGTAGATAAGGAGAAGTTATTTTCATGATAATAGAATCAGAGGTCATTTAAATTGAACCCTGGAAGAATCAGAAAAGATAAAATGGCTTCCCCTCACATGCAAATTAAATTTTGGAATTTGCTGTCACAAGATGTGAAGCTGGCTAGACAAGGGTTGGACCAAATCATGGAAATGACAGGGATCAATGACTGTTAGCTTTAATGATGACCTTGAAGACTATCTGCTGAGACACTAATGACCTTGAAGACTATCTGCTGAGACACTAATTTGCAGTAGGTGGTCCAGTGGTCCAGTCTAGCAGGACATTGCCTATATTCTTATTTATTTAAACCAAATCCTACCTTATCAGATGAGAGTAGATAAAGAGGTGTTAAAGAAGGGATAGTACTTAATTCACAGCTCAACCCCAATAACTTCAGGATCTCAACAAGTACATCATATCTTCGGGAGTTGCTTATTTTGAGCAGATTGAAGTCATCCTTAGATCGACATGAACTTTTGATATTCACTTCCAAATGTGCCTATAAAGGCAAGACAGAAAAATAAATCTTATTGAAAACACTTTTATAAAACTATGATCAATAATTATCTATTGGGTCAAATAACTTGATCATTTTAAAATCAACTTCTTGTTTTGTGTCACTTTAGTTATAATAATAATAATAATAATAATAATAATAATAATAATAATTTATTAGATTTGTATGCCGCCCCTCTCCGAAGACTCGGGGCGGCTCACAACAAGCGATAAAACAATATTGTACAGGCAACCAAGTATTAAATGTATTGTCTCAACACATATTGCCCCATTTGTAGATAAGCTAGCCCTTATTTTTCATGGTATTTTTATTAAAAATTTCAGAGTTGTGTTATCTATGGATCGACATGAACTTTTGATATTCACTTCCAAATGTGCCTATAAAGGCAAGACAGAAAAATAAATCTTATTGAAAACACTTTTATAAAACTATGATCAATAATTATCTATTGGGTCAAATAACTTGATCATTTTAAAATCAACTTCTTGTTTTGTGTCACTTTAGTTATTAAATAACCAAGTATTAAATGTATTGTCTCAACACATATTGCCCCATTTGTAGATAAGCTAGCCCTTATTTTTCATGGTATTTTTATTAAAAATTTCAGAGTTGTGTTATCTATGGATGAGCTTGTATAGGAATATATACAGAATATAAAGGTACTTTAAAAAGTATTAACTTATATATTCGTAGATAAATCTAACCCACCATTTTGGGTATATTTTTGGCACCTAAAATTGTCAGTTTATCTACAAATATATAAGGTAACTAAATAAACTAAATAAACATTAATAAAACATTGAATTTCATCTAAATATTGAGGGAATATAATAAGCAACAGTGATAACCTGTTGAGAAGTAATAGTATCACTGTTTCTTGTTTAAAAAAATTAAGTGACCTCAATTTAATCCTGAATCCACTTTAAACCTTACAGTTGTCCTAATTATTCATGAGGTTCCATTCAAAATTACAAATAGTCTGAGTCTGTAAGAATTACGGAGTTCAGTTCCAGAACCTGTGGTACTTTCTTCCTCCAAGAGTAGTCCTCTCTACTTGTTCCTTTTTGTCCTCTCAGATGAGGATCTTGCCTAATGATTTCTTTTGTACTCGTTAAAGATTGGAATTTAGAGGTCAGTAAGGGGTGTGCATAAGTGCACCAGTGTGCCTTCTGTGCCCTGTCCAATTGTCTCTCCTTATCTCATTTATCTTTTCTTCCTTTCAAATTTGTTCACCTATACTTTTATATCTTTTCTTCTATTCGTTTCTTTAGTTATATTAATACATATCTATTCTCTTCAATGTGTATTATGTATTGGACTAAATAAATAAAATAAATATATTTAACTAGTTAGGTATTCCAAGTTGTAAGGCTCTAAATGGAGTTGTCCTTATTTAAAGCAAGTTGTTCAACATGTGCCTCACACTGGTTTCTTCGCTGCATTATATAACTTAAACCCAACCTTAAACAAAATTCTTTACAAAAGTACCAAAGTCTACCCACAATTCTGGGCTAGGATAAAGGAACAAAAAATAAGGCTCAAGTTATAGATTGATGGAAACCTTTTAACATATATTGAAGTTTGGTCTCTATTATGTCACATGAAAATGGGGATAATGTAGGCCATCTGTACATAAAATTCACTACCTAAATCATGCTACTGAATTACAGTGCTGAAATCTTTTTATCAGATGAAAATTTGACATACAATCCTACCATGAAAGAACTATCTATCTATCTATCTATCTATCTATCTATCTATCTATCTATCTATCTATCTATCTATCTATCTTCTACCTGCCTGCCTGCCTGCCTACCTGATAAGGCTTTTCAATCTCTCCTTTCTCATTATAATCTATTTCAACTTCCAAATTATGAGTTAAGGGACTTTTCAGAATAACAACCCAAGGACCTGAATTGTGGGGGCAGTATGCTGGCTCTGTTAAAAAGTGCTAACATGTTCTAAGCCACCCTGAGTCTAAGGAGAAGGGCGGCATAAAAATCAAATAAATAAATAAATATACAAAAACCCACAGCCAAACAGGTCAATGACATGTTTCTCATTTATTTTGAAACATTGAAGTGCTTTTGGTTTATGAAAAGGTACTTTGAATCCAAACCATCATTCACCAATTTTCTAAAACACTAGCTTGTTACCCAATATTGGGCCTACCATTTACCACCATTCTACAAACAGCACTATTTAAGAAATATCTTCAAAATAACAAACAAAATAGAACTTGTTTATACTGTACCTGAGAAAGAATTGCTTCTCCTCCATTATTTCCATATGATAAATGCACAATCATCATATCTTTATCCGGACTGAAATAACCAAGTGGCTTTATGGGATTATGTTTTTCGGAATTCTCCACCTCAAATTTTTTCCCACTAGCTAGAGCATTTAATTTAATTTCATTGCTTTTGTCTTTTGAAAAAACTAATGTTTGTATCGTGTCCATTATTTCATCCTTACTCTTTAGTTTTATGCCACCAAATGTGAAAGAGGCAGAAAGTCCCAAAATCTTCCCACCTTTTGACATGAAAGCTAGAAATTGCTTAGACACAGCATCCGAAATAGGTTCTGATTCAGCAATGATCAGAAGCAATGCATTGTCAACCCAAGGAACAGTCAGAACTTGTTTTTCTAACAACTGATAGATGGTATAAGCATTAATATCAATACAATCCATTATGACAGATTTTATTTCTTCAAATTTCACTTTTTTAGAATCAGAACCAAGATAAATTAAAATATTTGGAGGCTTTCCAGTCAAGTTTATACTTTGCATTTTTCCTGTTATATAGTCACCACTAACTTCTTCTACACTGCCATTATAATCATCCAGAAGATCTGGGATGTTTTCTGCTGAGGCAAATTTAACTGACTCAATTGTACTGTTCTCCAATTCCAAACATTCATGGCAGCTTGAAAGATGTAGGTGATGATGTTCTGAAGCATCACCTTCCTTTTCAGATAATTGCTCAAGTTCCTCATAATATCCATTTGTTTTTTGCAGTCTGCATTGGTGTATTTCTTGATCATCACAATTAGCAGTTTCCACCTGAGATTTATCAATATTTTCCAAAAGTGAGTCTTGTGACAGTTCATTAGTCTGTATCTGATCAGCCTTCTCCTCCTCTTTGGTATTTGGAGCCAGTTTTAATTCTTTCAAGGTTGATTTCTTCAGGTTCACAGCTAATACAAGTTAAATAAGTTATTGAACAAAACACACAAACATAACTGCACTAAATAGTTCTGCCTTCAATATAAACTTCAACTGATAATTCAGTCTTAAAATACATTGTGTAGAGCTGAGTGCATTTTACTTCTTGCATGTTTATAATGCAACTTAACATTATATATTTAATTTAGTTAATTTTTCTTCTTCTTTGAATTATGCAGAGATATAAATGTACCATATTCATCAATTTATGAATGGGACTCGCTAAAACTCTGAACCATACTATTCAGGGGAGATGTTCCTAAATTTCTCTGAAATTTAAGTTTTTCAGGGCAGGGTAGACCAGGAGTCATTTAGGGTAGATGGTTTATTTCTGGAAACCACTTAAGTGCTCCCAGAAAAAGATGATTCAGAGAGAGATTTGACTGATTTATATCTTGTCTTTCGTCTGGGCACTCACTTCTTCATTTTCCCCCCATAACAACCTTATAAGATAGGATGGCTGAGAGAGAGAGAGCAACTAGCCTAAAACACTATGACTATGGACAGATTTGAATCAGAGTCTTCCCAGGCTCAAATCCAAAAATTGAACCATACCATCACATTAGCTGATTTGTTTGGTTTTGATTTAATGTATTTTGTGAAGTCAACAAATTGAGTACAAACCATTTCAAGTTTGACAATAGTAAATATTACACCCTTTAAAAAAACAGAGTAGATGAAACAAATAAGTAACCAGCAAATAAGTAGATGAAGCAAATAAGTAACCAGGATGGGGACAGAAAAAGGGGCTTCTATGCCAGATTTTATTATTTAAGAGTTAAACAGCTGGATGAAAACTGCGTTTCATCCATATGCCTGCTCTTCATCAAGCAGTATTATCAACTGGCACTGTAGCAAATATGGTCCTGCATCAGGTATGGAATGACCCATTTGGGGGCCGAGTTTCTTTCCTAGCTCAATGAAGAGACTGTGGCACTAGTTCTTCACTTAATCAACATACTCCCCTCCATTAACAATTTATAAATTGAAAGAGCAGATACAATTATCCCCAGTCGTCTATTCAGAGGTGATAACTCAGGAGAGATGAACAATACCCACCTATACTAAAGTGAACAAACTACAGCTCAAGAAAGAGATAATAAAGAAGAATTTCAACCTATGTTATGCTACCTTCAATCATTGTATATAGGTCAAAAGGAGCATGGAAACTAAGCATATCTGATCTTGGAATCAGGCATAATTTAAGTGTGCTTCATAAATTTGGCAGGGGGAGACCTCCTGGCCTAGCAAATGGCAAAGACACTTTTTTATTAAGCAGTGCTTTTTGTTTAGGCACTCCAAAACCTAATATATATTATGATATATTTAAAAAAATTAAAATTCCAAATCAAACGCTAATCCCATTATTTGGAATGATGAGGGATGATGTCATAGACAAATTCTGCTGAAACTGGTGACATGTTCCAGAGCAATAGTGGTAGAGACTAAGTCTTAAATGCATAACCACATAATCTGATAAATATTAGCCATAATGATTTATAATTCATTGCTACACAAATGGTCTTTTTTCTATCTTTTCCATGCCTATTGCAAATTTCTTGCGTGGGTGGAGAGGGTGAGAAGAGGATACCAGATGGACTTCTAATTGACAGGCATCAAAGCAAGATGAATTTGTAAAGAGTGATGAAGCTCTGAATCTGAGAATAGTTTATATGTCATTTAAATATATATTTTTATTGGGGATAGGCAAATGGGTGTACTTACAGACAATTTTTTGAGGCACCATCCCATTATCCATTTGGAGTCTGTCTTCCAAGAATGCTATCCCAAGGCTACTAAAATTATCTATGCTGGCTTCAGCAAATAATATGTAAGGCTTTCCAGTTTTAAAGGCCAAAGGACAACAAAAATCTGACCATTTCACAATCTGAAGAAAGATACACAGAACAGTTTTCACATTAATGTATGTAAAATTAGAATATTGAATGAATTGTAAAATTAAGTTAATATTCCTATCATTAACTTAGTTTCTAAATTAAATTAAAATATATTAAATACATCTACCAAATCAAGTTCACATACCCATGATGAATGAAAAACCAATGGGAAAACAATAAATTTAAATTAATAAATTCAAATTAAACGAGTACATAGAGAACAAAAGAGGAAATACAGAATTAGAAATTAACAGATCTATAATTTTTTTATGCAAGCTCAACTCATCTTATATAAAAGCTATGCAAAAAGCTGTCAACAAGCTTTTATGGAGTTTCCTAGATTTTTTTTGAACTGGAGAATAGTTATAACCTAGATACATTACCTTCCCATTTAAGAACTGGCTATTAAAAATAAAAGTCACTACTTCAAATTACCATATTTTTTGCACTGTAAGAGGCACTCACCCACCCACCCCAAATTGAAGGAGGGGATTGATGCGGCAGTGACAGGCAGTGTCCACCACCTGGAACAGGCGATCAGTGGTATTCTGGGAGGTCAATCCAACTGCCAATAGGCGGTGGCGAGAAGTGGTTCTTAGCAGGATTGGCAGCAATACAATAGATCTAGGTCTCACAAGAAAAAATCCATTGTGGGGATAGTCTCACCTACAGGAAATTTCTTCCATAGCTTCAAGAGCTTTTGGCTGAAATGATATAGGATTTCCTGCCTGGACTAGATCTCCAAAGTCCCTTTGAGCTCTGTTATTCTGTATAATAGCGTGCTACAAGAGGCAACCGAAGATAAATCTTAAAAGATTTAAACAAAGCAGTGCAAGATTTTTGTGGCTGAAACAAAACTATTTTTTGTTTTCTTGTTGTCCTCCATAAAAGCGAGGTGCGTGTTATGGTCTGGAGTGTCATATGGAGTAAAAAATATGTTTAAAGACTTATTAGCAAAAGTATTTTAAAGAAAACTTACCTTTTTTGCTGAACAAGTTACAGCTTCTGAACTACTTGTTTGAATGAAAATACCTTCAGTTACAAATGTAATATGTTCGTCTTCAACTACTTCTTCCAAATAACTAAAATGTGATACAATAAATAATGTCCATTTGTTTAAATCATCAAGGGACTGAAAAGAAAAAAAAGGTGGCTTAAATCAACTATATCATTTTAGAAAAATGCAACGTGTTATACAGTACTTTACAAAATCTGGATCTTGTCCTATTCCTGAAGTATTTATTCAGGAAGACATCTTTTATAGCAGTTTAAATGCTGACCTTAGAAAGGTAAATAAAGTTTAATCATGAATAGATTTCATATTCAAGGAAAATGTTAGAATCAAACCCATTCTGAATGGTCAGCATTTAAGTATACCTGGTAGAAGTTTTCAGTTTTGCCAAATAACAATGTGAAATAGTTCAATATTAATACTACTAAAAATATAATTTGGGTAAATTATCCATCTCTGTAGCAACTCTTTCATTTCCTCTACTACTATTTCTCTAAAACAGGGGTCTCCAACCTTGGGAACTTTAAGACTTTGGAGTTGCCAGGGAGTTGAAGTCTATTCAACAACTCAATTGCCAAGATTGGAGACCCTCCTCTAAAATACTTCTAAATTCAAATAATTCCTGTTTACTTAGAAATAAAGATTTGGTTGTAAATAAAAATGTATCTATTAGGAGTAAATCTAATGAATTACAGTATGATTTACTTCTGAATATTACCTAACTTCATCACAGATGTTTATTAAACTTATCTTTAAAAACATATATGTCTCCCATTTCTTATTCTTCTATTTTTATCAAATGACAATTTAAAGTTAAAACAGAAATTCTGAGCAACAGTTCAAGAAAAGCTATCTGGTGATTCTTCGTTCTATAATAAAGCAAAGAATTAATTATCCTAAAAGTAGATAAAGTGAACAGCAAAAATCTGGATAACTTAAAAAAAAATTACAAATCTGAAATATTAAGACTTAAGATTTTTGATGTTTGTGAAATAATTAAAATAAAATAGTACCTTTGTGGGGACATAAATTATTTAGTCTTTGGGGGAAGAGATGACAGATGACTGGACTAAATATGGGAAGGTCCAATTTCTAGGTCTCCATTAACATGAATGCCATCAGAGAGACCCTTTCAGCCCTAATCAATTTTAAGGTTAGAGATAAAGTGGTGACAAACAAACAAAACTTGGTTATACCATGCATCAATAGCTTTGCTTTAAGAATTAAGTGTGTGCAGTAATCTTGCAACCATGTGATACAAACATTAAGCTAATGATATAACCTAAGACAGAAAATAAATTACATGAGAAGGAAAAAAAATGGAGAGGGGAAAATAATTGGATAGAAAACAGGCACATTTAAAGTAGGAGCAGGAATTTCTGATCCTCTAGATTTTGATATAATCCTTTTCTTAATCTACAGGTATTAAATATGGTATAACCTTAATATATCCCTGAACTCTTCAAATTTACACAATTTATCAGAATTTAATACATTGATAACTCTATAATTTAATTATTGGCTTTTAGCTACATTATTATTAATACATTGAATTGTAACATTTTATTGCTTTATTGAGCTATTTTTACAATATTACTGCCATCATGTTTATTGCAAGTCTTGTATATTGCTATGTAATATGAATAATCTCTCTCTCCATCCATCCATCCGTGTGTGTGTGTATACACACACACACACACACACACACATATATTATAGTTGATCAAAAATGGAAGTGAACTGTAACCTTTGAAAACCTTACATCTTATCTTCAATTTACATCTCATCCTCAACTTGTTAAAGAAGTTGCAGTTTCCATCAAACAAACGAGATTTCTGGATTTAAATTTTGGGGGAAAGTGGTAAACAAAAAATCAAGTTGTAAATCAGTGCATGGATCTTCAGGAATGACCAATATGCCTATAATTGTGCTTAATAACATTCCAATTTATGTTTTTTAAATGTATATCTTACATACATTTATATAATGTTGATCTTGGGAAATCAACATAATTATTGCAAATTCCCAGGATACGCCAAACCAGACTTATTGCATCTTATGGAAAGAGTAGGGACATGATAAAATTGTAACTTATACTTGGAATATTAAATCACTGTTCTGTACAATACGTACTGTACTCTTCCCAGATGCATTGCACTTCTTTCCACATTCCCCTAGCAATAAAACGTGGGCTGTTAACTATGGAAATTAGAGAGCAACATTTCTGGTTGATCAGGTTAGAAGGCTAACTTTTCACTTATCTTGGTAAGTTCACACATATAACACATAGACACTCTACACTAACAAATAAAACACACATGTACACAAGCGTATTTATGACTACATACATTTATTATGTTCATTTTTATTAATAGTGATTGTTTCTTCATTGTTTATTTGACCCCCATGACAATCATTAAGTGTTATACTTCATGATTCTTTAAAAATCTATATTTTCTTAAAAAACCCATATTGGCACTTGTTACATTTGTTGAAACCTATTTTTCTTGAGATTTCAATCGATAAAAAGTTTTGAAATTCTGCTACCTCGTCACCTGTTTAATAGAAAGCGCTCCTAAATTATGATACCGGTATCATAAATTTCCATGTGCAACTTGCCCTGGGAAAATTTTAAAGCAGGAAAAGAGGGAAAATGAAATCATCTATTGCAGAGTTAATAAAAGTATCAGCGGCTTGCGCCACACAGTCAACCTCACCTGGCGTCTCCTGCTTACCTCGGAGCTGTCCAAGGAACAGCTATTCCCACGAGGGAAAAGTTTTCAGCCTCTCTAATAAAGGCGGGCCTGAGAGAGCAATAACGCTCCCCCAACCCTCGCATATCCACCACCCACAACTTCCCTTTCCATGCAACGTACGGCAGGCCCAGCTCTCCCTGGCCGACTCTCTCCGCCCCTGCATATCACACCTGAGTCTCGCCAGTGAAGAACACCTTGTCGCCCACCCTGAGGCAAATGATCTCGTCGGAGAGCCCGGGCGCCTCCGGTTTGCAAAGAGGCAGGTCTCGGGGGGCCTGCAACGTGAAGCGAGTGCACCCGAAGCTGGGGGAGCAGCCGGAGGAAGAGCAGAAGGTAAACGAACACCTGGTGCGGTACAGCCGGCGCACCGTGCGCCGGATGAGCCCCGCGGAACAACGCCCACAGCGCGCCCACAGGTATAAGTAGCAGAGCGTGATGAGCATGACGGGCGGGAAGAGGAGGGGGCTGCGAAAGGCCGGTCACGGCCGGCTCCCCATCCCCACATCAGCAACTTTCTCGGCAAGATGAAGAGCGGCGGTGGAGCCGTGCCGCTGCTTCCCCATTGGTTCTCTCGCTTTTCCTCACGCGAAGACGAAAACGGCGCTGATTGGGCAGAAATCGCACCCCTCCCACTCTGCTTGGGTCAGGCAAGAGGTTTTCCCCGCCCCTGCCCTCCGGCTCGATTTCTTTGCTGCGCTTGGCGCGCTTTTCCCTCAGGGGGGAAGTTTCCCGTTTCGACTGGGGTGGTGGTGGAAATACTTAGGAATGGCGATTTCCGTAGTAGCACTTTACCGGTGTTACTGTCTCTCTCCTTTAACCTTACTGTTACGCATTAAGAGTCCTTTCGCCTTTGACGACGAACAAGTGAGCCTTGTATTGTCGTGTATATCAGTGTTCCCCAGAATGCTGGCTGGGGAATTATGGGAGTTGAAGTCCAGATATTTTCAAGTTGACAAGGTTGAGAAACACTGGTGTATATGTAACTGACTAGTAGATTTCATCCTACTAGGTTTCATCCTAATAATTGACACAGGTCAACCACAGAATCGCCAACACAAGCTCTGCATTTGGCAGACTAATGACAAATGTGTGGAACCCAGGTGGAATAGCTAACTACCTTGTTTATTTATTTATTATTTATTTATTTTGTCCAATACAAAGAAAGTTATAGAGGATATATTCGTAGTAAAATATATCAGAGGAAGAAGAGAAGATGCAGGAATAAAATATATCAATGAAAGAATAGAATAAAAGATATAGGAGGTATAGGAGAGCAATAGGATGGGATGGAAGGCACGCTAGTGCATTTATACACGCCCCTTACTGACCCCTTAGGAATCTTTGTATAGATTGTATGCCAGTGTACTTGGACTGTATACAGGAGACATGCTAGGCCAGTGAGGGTGAATCTATGGCATGGGTACCACAAGTGGCATGTGGAGCCATATCTGATTGCACGTGAGCCGTTGCCCTAGCTCAGCTCCAACAGCTCCAACATACATGCGTGTGCCAGCCAGCTGATTTTTGGCTCACACAGAGGCTCTGGGAGGGAGTTTTTGGCTCCCAGAGACCTCCAGAAAGGAGGGAGGGCGTTTTTACCCTCCCTTGGCTCTAGAAAACCGTTGGAGCTTGGGAAGGGCAAAACATGAGCCTACTGGGCCCACCGGAAGTTGGGAAACAGGCTGTTTCCAGCCACCAGAGGGCCTCTGGGGCCTGGGGGAAGCTGTTTTCACCCTCCGCAGGCTTGCACGCTCTTTCAACATCTGAAGGAAAAAAGGTTCGCCATCAATGTGCTAGGCAATTGAACCATTTCCACATGACCTGACTCCATAGCATTCTGAGAATCTGGTGGTAGGATAAGGTGCCTGACACACAGGTCCTCTCCTGAGCAGGCCTGCCATCAATTTCCACCCTGCTGATGAATGCCCAGACACGTCCATGTTGCTGACAGGCCATGTTGCGAGTCTGCTGATCCACCAAGGTTGCCAGACATCTGAGGACAGAAGAACAACCATAGCAGAGGAGAAGCGAGTACTCCGCAAAGCTGGAGCTGCAAATGCTGTGACAATGGTGTCCACATGTCTGCCCAACATGTGGCAGAACATTTTGTGCTCATATAGACCTTACCAGCCACCTGCAGACACATTGTGTACAGCCCACAACCCATTAGATGTCAAGGTCCCCTTCAAACATGATGGACAAACATCATTATCATATAACTGACTACCTTGATTTAGGAGGTGCAAACCTGAGGGACTGAGAATTAATGCCATCCAGAGTCATCTTGTAGAGGAGATGGATAGCATAGAAATGTGAAATAAAATAAAATACAGCCAAACATTCTTCCAGGGGGAGCATCTTTATGGATTATAAAGAATACAATGTGAGAAGGTACCAAAATAATGAATGTTACAAGTCCCTAAACAGACATAAACATTTTTATATTTATTTATTCAATTTATAAAGCTAAATAAAGTTGGGAGAAGTTCTAAAGGAAAATTGGCAGGTGAAAAGCATAATCTACGCAAATGCCAAAGAACCAAATCATGTCAATGGGAATGTCACGTATTATTGTGCGCATACCAGAAGTGCATTTCCTGTTTCTTTCAGAGCAGATTTCTCATTTATCCACAGAATAGCAAAAATCAACAGAGCTGAGTACCATTGTTAACTTTTTAAAAATAAATGTTATAAAGAGTTTTTTCACTCATGCCCTATTGCATAAACAAAATATTGAATTAATGCTGTTTTCATCTGGAAGGCGTTTTCATGTTTGTTTTAAGATTGTCCTAAAGATATAGCATTACCTTTACCTTTATGCCAATAAATGGCTTACCACAATCAACTTAAGTTAAAGTTCTGAATATTGGTAAGAAAGACTTTGCTTTTGGCCTCACCTTTGCAACCATCTATATAACTAGTCAACACTGTGACCCACTGGGTCATCCTTTAAAGATAGTGTGATCCGATGTGACCACAATGAGTATTAACGTTTAGGCTGACCATATTTTTCTTATACTATGCTAAATGGTTCCATGATCAACTGAGTATATTTCATAAATAGAAAAATAATTGTTGCAAATGAACTTCAATAAAAAGTTCATATTTACTTATCTAAACAGAATGATCACAGACGTGCAAAAACAATAGAATGGGAGGAATTTCCAACTTCCAGTTAGCTTTCCCACTGACTTTGTTTCTGGGAAGGTGGCAGGGAGCATTAGAAATCATGATCAGATGACCATGGGGATGCTGCAACAATCACAATTTTATGAGTAAAACTGATGTGAACATCGTGAAAATTTTAATTCCATAGAAGTAGTGGACTCTGGATGTTTTATGCATTAAGTTAGCAGATTTTCGGTAATTCATAATTTATCCTAATTTATAAATTAGAATACAAACAGAAAAAATACAATGGAAGTTTTAATAGTATATAGATAAAGATTAAAAAAGTGAAAGTTCCCTACTGAAGCTGGTTTTTCAGCACAGATGGAAGGCTGCAAAAAGTGGCTTCAGAGGCAAGTTTTTGACAGAATGTAAGTTATCAAAATGTGCATTTGTTAAGGAATAGCTTCACAACAAATGGTACATAAAGTTACCAAGGGTAAAGTCTTTTTTAAGAAGAAAGTGCATTGAAATAAGCCACATCTTTTAACATGAATTCAAAATCAAGATATAATCAAAATATATTTCATTCCTGCTAATTTATAACTTTCCAGAAGAAGTCATTGTGATTACATTTACATTGTGGCAAAATACGGCTATTTTCTCATTTAAAACAACAAATCCGAGTCTTATATAGGCCCCAAAGGGAGTCTTTTCATAAAATCGAAACAAAACCATTTAGGGATGCAAAGTCTAATTGATTTATATTTTTTTGTATTTTAGATTGCATCTATTCTGGGTGAATATCAAGATTTAGATAAATGTTTCATCTTTCCTCCCAGAAACTAATTTCAACCTTAGAAACACTGTTACTGTTGAAGTAGAATGACAGTACCAAATAAATCTATAGTTGAATCTATAGGTAGTCCTTGTTCAGCAACTGCTTTGTACAGTAATCATTCACAGTTACTATGATGATGAAAAAGAAACTTTCAACTAATCCTAATGTTTACAACATTTGTAGGTCTGTAAATCATGGGAAAGATGAAGTAATATCATAAGCACTGACAATCTCACTTAGTTTTACATTATGTACTGACCAAATTGCCAGTCCCAATTGGAATAGCTAACTTGTACCTGAATTATGTCTTTTTAACCCTACCTCAAATTTGTCTCCCTTTTCTACCTTGTTCAGAACCCATTTGGTGTGCTGTGACGGGATTTAGGCATTAGAATGGACACCATGACTTAGGGAAAAAATATAGGTACATTACTCAACACATTCTTAAAACAACAAGAATAGTAATGGCACAATACTGGAAACAGAATGAAATACCGAGCGATAGGACTATTATTAAAAAAATATTAGAGTGTGCAGAACTGGACAAATTAACATATACATTGAACAACAAAGACACAAAATTTTATGAAAGCTGGAATATGTTCTATAGCTGGATAGAGAAAAGAAAGGAAACAAGGAGAGTAGAGGAAATAGGAGAAATCTGTAGAGTGTAAAAATAGTGATAGAGATAATTAGGGAATAGATAATAATAACATCTTAATGTTTGCATGTTGATTGTATTATATTAAATGTAGATACTGAAATATTGATATTAATAAGGAAATATTGTAGATTGAAAGTAAAAACTGTAAAAGAAATACAGTTTAACCGTATGAAACATGACAACAATATAGTTTACTGCAAAAATAAGATATTTAGAAGTTAAATTTTTTTCTTTTCTTTTTTTTCTATTTTTTTTGTCATTCTTTTTTTTCTCTTTTTTCGCTTTGTTTGTATGTCTGCATATACAGTATGTATTTATGTTATGTTATGTGTGTACAAGTCTAATCAATGTTTTAAATGTATTTTTAATATTTATATCCAATAAAAATATTTTTTTAAAAATAGAATGGATAGTACCAAATTGGAAAAAAATGAGAAGATGATTACCAAGATAGTGAAGAATCTAGAAACAAAGTCCTGTGAGGAATGATTGAAAGATCTGGGAATACAATATTAGCTTAGAGAAAATACAAAGGGAAAAATGGTAGCACTCTTCAAATAGTATATATTATAAATAGAAAAATAATTTTAAAGAGTTATCATACAGAATATCTCCCAGTGGGAAAGATTTATTTCTATTGCTCTAGTAAAAATGAGTTCAAAGTACAATAAAGGAGGTTCAGGAAAAACATCAGAAGGTTTGTGATTTAATTCAATCAGCGGCACAGTCTGCCACATGAAAAGGTGAGTTTCTAGATTCTAGATGACATATTTAGGATCGAAAAACTAGTTTAAATATTACATGTTAAATACTTTTGCTTCTTAGTAGCTAAATGATGTATTGTTGCAGTCAACTTTGAGTAGGGTATCATAACCAGTTTTTTCTCTCATCTCTTCTATGTTTCCTTAGGTGTTATGCTTGTAATTCTATAACTATTTACCTAGGAATAGAATTCATAGGTGTAGACCCACACAAAATTGAAAAAAGAATTAAGCTATCTAGTCTTTATATACCAATATACAAATCAAACTGAAATAAGTATCAGTGTTCCAAGCTTTTTTGCTGAAAGTATCTACAGTGATCCCCCGATTATCGCGAGGGTTCCGTTCCAAGACCCCTCGCGATAATCGATATTTCGGGATGTAGTTTTGCGGAAGTAAAAACACCATCTGCGCATGCGCGCCCCTTTTTCCATGGCCGCACATGCGCAGATGGTGGAGTTTGCGTGTGGGCGGCGGGGAAGACCCGGGGAAGACCCAGGGAAGGTTCCTTCGGCCGCCCAACAGCTGATCTGCTCCGCAGCGCGGCAGCAGCGAGGAGCCGAAGATGGGGTTTCCCCGTTGCCCAGGCAATGGGGAAACCCCATCTTCGGCTCCTTGCTGCTGCCGCGCTGCGGAGCAGATCAGCTGTTGGGCGGCCGAAGGAACCTTCCCTGTGTCTTCCCGCCGCCCAGGCAAAGGGGAAACCCCAAGATCGCTTGCCGCTTGCCCGTCACCCGCTCGCCCGGCCGCTCGCTTGCCGCTTGCCGCTTGCCCGTTCGCCCGGCTGCTCGCTTGCCGCTCGAGAGCAAGAGGGGGAGAGATAGAGAAAGAGAGAGAAGGAAAGAAAGAGATGAGAGAGGGAGGAAGAGAGTGCGAGAGAGGAAGAAGCAAGATAGAGAAAGAGAGAGAGAAAGAAAGATGAGAAAGGAAGGGAGTGACGTCATCGGATGGAAAAATCGCGATATAGCGTTTCGCAATGATTGGGATCGCGAAACTCGGGGAATCACTGTATATCAATTCACTGCAATATACAATATTACAATTTATTGTGACATTGCCAGAATTTATTTTAACCATGACTGAAAAATAAAACTTGAAATAAACATATACAGCAAGTAAGGAACATGTTTTTAATTGTTAACCAGCATGCATATAAATATTATGACTAATTATGAAGCAATTACATTCAAGATTCAGGTCTGCATTTCAATTGGAATTATTTATAGTATTATTTTCACATTGGAATACATTCAGTACCTATAACTTTAAAAATCTGAACTTTGTTTACTTTAGTGCTAATTTTTCTATACACATGGAAGAAAAATCACATCTAAATATATAATGGTAATGATTCCGAGCCTGATCCAGCATAACTTTTCTATTATTCACTTATCTAAGCTGTTCTATAATAAACATGATAATTTTACATGGTGTATCTTGTTAAAAGAAACAGCCACCACATTTGATAGTTTTACAGTTGGACTGTATCCTTAAATAATACATAATCTAGCTCACGGATCTCCAACCTTGGCAACTTTAAGACTTGGGGACTTCAACTCCCAGAATTCCTCAGCCAACTCTGGGAGTTAAAATCTACAAGTCTTAAAGTTGTCTAGGTTGGAGACCCCTGGTCTAGCTAATATACAAAACAGAACACTACTGAGGAGTGGCTAAATTCACTGTCAGGTAAATATACTACATTAATATAGATAAATACATAGCAGGATTTGTCAACAGAACTTCACAGAGGAAAATGCTTTCCTCAAATAATTTAGAATAGTCAATCTGCTATAGGAGAGAACAAATGAAATACTTTATCTGCATTGCATAAGAAAAAAGCAACTTGGACTAAGGATGAATGAATCAAAGTTGTGGAAATACAATGCCCCAAGAGGCTCTACCTAATCCTTAAAATTCTGTTCAACTATTAGAGTTTTATTTTAGGGCTAATTTATGTAAGCTGTCTGAAGTAAAATGTTTTGGCACCCTATTGTCAGTATTTCTATATTGTGTTTCATGAGAGCAAATTTTAAATACTTTCTGATATGAGCCTCTGGATTAATTCTCTTTGCTATTAAGAAAAAACATTTTATTTACTTCATGAATAGGAATATCTCTTAATGCAGGAATTGCTTCTTCTTGTGGTATTTTCTGTTTTTGATTTTTTGCATAGTGATCTGTAAAAGATTTTTAAAAATCAGAAATACATTTTTTGTTTGATGAGTTGAAATGTAGTGAGAATGCAAGAAATTATTTATTGCAGAAATATGTTAGACACGGTCTCTGACACCAAACATTTAGTTACAGTGGTTATGAAAAAGTAAATTTGTGACGATCAATGCCTGCATTTATAACCTTCACAGTGTCTGTATTTGCCATTACAGACAGTACACTATCACCATGAAAACTTTATTTTGAAAAGCCATTTATTAATTTTGTCTCTCACATTTATTATTTTTACAAATACACCAAGACAGTAAGACAGTATCTTCATCCTCCTATTTTCCCACAACAAGAACCCTGTGAAATGAGTTTGGCAGAGAGAGTGTAACTGGCCCAAAGTCACCCAGCTGGATTTCATAGCCAGGGTGGGACTTAAATTCATGGTCTTTTTCTTTCTAACCTGGGGATTAGACACTAGATCAAACTGGCTCTGTGATCTGAAACATAATGATGTAAACAATGCAACAGAAAACAGAAAACCTACATACTTGAGATACTAGCTTGCTCATTTCACAATAAAGCGTTAAGAGTACATTGCAAACAGTTCTAGGTATGTTTTTGTCCTTCTCATGCTTACCTGTTATAGTGTCTGTAGAGTTCAGTGGAGCTGTACTGATCATGTTAATACCAAAGAGGAGTACATAGCCTATTCCCACAGCAACTAAAAGATACACAGGCAATGCAGTAGCCCAGAATCTAGGAAGCAGAAACAACACTTGAAATAGTGCTTCGTAAATATGAGAAAATGCAAAAAACCAACTATTATTATTATTTATTATTATTATTTATTAGATTTGTATGTCGCCCCTCTCCGAGGACATATTGAAGCATAGTAGAAAAAGAAAAGAATTAGCAACATGATAAGGAAACGGAATGATTTGTTTTGGACGAAAGTCTAAAATCCCAGGGCTCTTTAATTCAAAATTCTAAGAATGTAGAAAGTTTAGTTAGAACTGTATAAGTAGTACACTTTGGACAGAGATTATTTTTTCCATCAAAGGACTAAAAAAGAGCCCCTAAACACAAAGTTACAGATGACTGTATATATCTTTGGATTGTTACATATAAATATATAAAAAACCAATGTAAATCATATTATGATCTCTAGAACTTGTATATTTCAGCTAAAACTTAAGGGATGATCTTACTATGATCTACCTTTACAATCAGGGATGCCAGTCCCAATAAAAGAAAATATATGTAGCTCAGGGTTGAACAGTGAAGTCCCTGGTTCTCCATGTGTATGGTTATTACCTAGTCTTGTAATAAAACATCTGCAAGTAAATAACCAAGCTCAGAGAACTGAAGGTTCTACACCAATCTTGTTTCAAAGACCAATGCTCTGGCATTTATTTGTGACCATATGCTTCTATTTTTAATATCATAGACAAGACAACAGTGTGTGTTTTGTCATCTGTTCTCCTTTTCAGGCTCACAATCCCTACCTGTTTGGTTTTTAGTTTCATAATTTTACTCATATTTAAAAGCCACATTCAACATCATATATGTTTTTAAATCTCACATAAGTCCTGAATCAGGAGTGGGGCAAGTATCTTTACATTCAGCTGGAAATATTATAGTAAATTATATGGAAGATTCTTCTGAAACAGCAGAGATTATTTTTATTCAAGGTTATACTGCTATCCTTAACTTATGACCACATTTGAGAGCAATATTTCAGTTGCTAAATAAGACAGTTGTTAAGTGAGTTTTACTCCATTTTACAACCTTTCTTGTTAAAATTGTTAAGTGAATCATTGCAGTTGTTAAGTTATTAACATGGTTGTTAAATAAATCTGGCTTTCCCATTGACTAAAAGGTCACAAAGGGTGATCAAATCACCCCAGGATACTGCAACTGTCTTAAATATGAATATGTTGCCAAGTGTCTGAATTTTGATCACGTGACCAGATGGTGCAATGTCATAAGTGTAAAAAATGTCATGTCACTTTTTTCAGTGACATTGCAACTTCAAACGGTCACTAGATGAACTGTTATAAGTTGAGGATTACCTGCATTGTTAATATATATATCGTATTTGTAAAATCATTCAGTAAATTCAATAGGAAAATATTTAATGAATGTGTTATTAGGAACTTACTTTTGAGGCCAGTATGTTAAGCCCAATGAGAACAGCCAGGATTCAGGTATGTAGGCCCACACAATGTACAGAACTGCATATATCCATATATAGAGATATAGAATGCAGACAAAAAGTAAAAAAAATTACATATAGTAGTGAATTATATACACAAAGAAGACAAGCATATAATGTAAGAATCATTTTAATAATCATACTCATAATTGGTTTGAGGGAGGTAAGTTAGCAACTTTTCAGTAGAATTTTTAACAGCCATGAATAAGAGTTAAGATTAAAGATTTAATTGGATTTGTATGCCGCCCCTCTCCAAGGACTCGGGGCGGCTCACAGCATGTACAAAAAACAGAGAAACAGTAATAACAATCCGATTAATAGAGTTAATTTAGTTTAAACTATGATATGATATAGGGAGTCAGCATTTCTAGTCATTGGTGGATATTTTGCATTGATATTCATTAGAAAATAGCTATTCGTGTTCATAGCTACAATTACATGAAAATAAATAATATGCATGTATGTGTGCATCCAACTTCGGAGAAAGAATTCAGTCTTTTTACCATATAAAAGCTAAGTCAATTTGGGAATCAGCTTCTATTCATTTAAGTATACATCAATTTGACCAAGTAAGCCTAAATTTTAGCCCAGAACTGTATATGAGGAAACTGCATAATTTTATCACTTCAGGGTTTTCTTATTTTAAAATATTATTGCTACTCTGTAACTTTTTTCTGTGAAGGCGCAGGACACCCTAACAAGTTTTATATTAAAAATCTATAATACTTTTTATAAACTAACCCAGAATGTATTCAGAATGACTTAGGATAATTCCCCTTGAAACACATCCAAGGCCACTGGAATACCCTTGGTCAGGCTAAAATGCAGTAAGATAAGAAAGACATCCATGTATATATATATATGGCGAAAATACTGGAGGACAAGATAAGATAGTTATTACTATGGAGAGGATGATCATGCTGACACTTTAGAATAAAATAATGTAGAAAATGAATAACAGAATAAAGAGGGAGTGAGGCAGGATTATTAGGCGTGGTATGTATTGAGTAGAAAGTATACTGCTCTCAAAAATAAAGGGAACACTCTAAGAACACATCCTAGATCTGAATGAATGAAATATTCTAATTGAATATTCTAATTGACTAGAAGTTTGATTTATTTGGAGTTATATTGTGTTGTTTAAGTGTTCCCTTTATTTTTTTGAGCAGTGTATAAAATGTATGGATTGTAAAATGTGCTGTTGCTCTCTTTGTGCTCAATCCACCTTGAGAGGAGACTTGAAGGCTGCCTTTGTAAATGTGTTTTCTTTTCAATAAATCTTTGAATTGTGAACCAGACCTGTCCCTGTATTGTGAGTATTACATAATTGGCAAATTTATTTCATATATATATGTCAGTATTATTGTTATATAGTTATTTTCTATAAATATTGTGGATATTGTGGCGCAGCAGGTAGAGTGCTATATTGCAGGCCACTGAAGCTGACTGTAGATCTGTAGGTCAGCGGTTCAAATCTCATCACCGGCTCAAGGTTGACTCAGCCTTCCATCCTTCCGAGGTGGGTAAACTGAGGACCCAGATTGTGGGGGCAATATGCTGGCTCTGTTAAAAAGTGCTATTGCTAACATGTTGTAAGCCGCCCTGAGTCTAAGGAGAAGGGCGGCGTAAAAATGGAATAAATAAATAAATAAATAAATAAATACTTGATCCCTCCCAGCCCCAAGCCTCAGCTAGGTTAAGAACTGCTTCCTCTACATCCACTTGAACTCCTTCACCTGCCTATCTCTTCCCCAAATCTCTGCCAGCCTACCTACTGCACCACTACTACGTTGCTAGGACCTTCTTTCATGCAAGCCCAAGAAACAATCCATACATTTTAAACAGTGCAGCCAATACTTCAGCCAGGATTTCTCTTATCGCCCAGGGCCTCCATTTATGACCCACCCAGAGCCTTTCATGAAACATGCCTAGCATGTGAAAAAAGACCCTGTATGTGGCAAAAGAGAAGCCTCAGCTGTATCAGTGCAAAACAAGGCCTCAACTGGTACAGTGGTGAACTGGGTGCAGCTGCAAGTAGGCAGATGGCCAAAAGATCATCATCAAGGCAGGTGTGCAAAGCGGGCCCAAATGTTGTCTATGTGACCACAGCAGAGTTACGGTGTCCTGAACTTCAAGGACTGGGTGTAAATCCCTTCATTCAGTGCTGTAGTAACTGAACAGTTGCTGAATGAATAGACGTTAAAGCATGAACTATCTGAAATCAAGGTCTTTTAATTAAACAAAAATACATATAAGATTTTCTGTCTGCCATCTAACATGCCATTTGACCATTGGGATCTTCTCCATCTTTAATTAGAAGCAATTAATTCAATATCATTTATTCTCATGTGCAGCAACTTCAGAACTATGACTCTTGGTTTCGGTTTGGGTATCACATGCAACATTGCACTTTAACTCTCTGAAACTTTACAAACGTTCAAATGCAGCATAGGCAATATTGAAAAGACAACAATGAAATGCAACAGCCAACATACATATATTATCTTGCTTGTGATGTAATTTGAGATATATTGTATCACAAGATTCAAACTATTGGGTTTAAATGGTTTACTTACTAAAGGCAAATTGGGAGCCCAAGTAAAGAACAAAGCCATATATAGCTCTTTCAGGCAATGGGGCCGGTGAATTTTCAACCATGCTGATACCTTTATTTTATTTAAAAGAAAAGGGAAAATAATTAGTTTATGTTAACCTAACTATGGTTATCAACAATTTTATTTCTATGTGGCCAAATAAATGAAATTATGGTATTCACACAAAACAACATGGATACTAATCTCCTTTTAATATTCTAGTTAGGATATGCATATTTCAAATTTCAAAGCACACTCCATCAGATATTTGGAAATTAGCTTTATGTGTAGCAACATGTAAGACAACTGGCTGCAAATTCAAGTAATTTATAATGGATAATCATAAGTAATT
The DNA here is from genome assembly GCF_031021105.1 of Erythrolamprus reginae. NCBI lineage: Eukaryota > Metazoa > Chordata > Lepidosauria > Squamata > Dipsadidae > Erythrolamprus > Erythrolamprus reginae. The sequence continues at coordinate 61,266,053 of NC_091953.1, forward strand.
TACTATTTTCAATATCCAATAGATCAGCTATTTTTAATGTTTGTTTTCTGGCAACTACAGTTTCAATTTATCAGTGGCTCAACATTATTTTTTTAATTTTAAATAATGGTCTGAATTCTAAGAGGTTTTTTTTAAACATCAAATAAGAGGTCACACATAACACAATGCAATAAACTGTTCTTACTGAGATGAATGGCCAGCAAATAATGAATACAAAGTCCTTTCTATCTTTTTATTCAAAGCTTACCTTTACTCTTAAATCCTATCCAATAGCAAGAGAACTGTGACTGAGTGAAGAAAATTGTTCTTATGTTTAAGATGCCAACCTTGTGCTTATTCTAAGTCCTAAAAATCTTTAAAAACAAAACAAAAACAAATCTGCTATAAATGTCATGATAGTTAAACAATGAAGTTTAGAATAAAGATTTCCAAAACAAACATCAAAGCGCTCATAGACAATCTTACAAAAGATTCATTAGAATCTTTTTTATTGGCCAAGTATGATTGGACATACAAGGAATTTGTCTTTTGTGCATATGCTCTCAGTGTACATAAAGGAAAATGTACATGAGGTACAACAGTTAATGATTGTTCCAAAAGTTCTCCCCTCCTCTTACATTTAACTGAATCTTTAAAACTATGGATGACTTCTTCACAGAAGTACAAAGAGGAAGACCTTTTCTGCTATAATAGCAATACCATTTAAACTTATATACCATTCCACATTGCTTTACAGCACTCTCTGAGCGGTTTACAAATGTCACTATATTGTCTCCAATAATCTGGTTCCTCATTTCGACTTCAGAAGAATGGAAGGCTGAGTCATATCTCCAAAACATCTGTAAGGCATCAAGTTGGAGAGAGATACCTTATGAAACTATGGTCAAATGATATTTATTTGCATTCATTTAGAAGAAATAAAACCTGTGAAGGAAAGTCTCACAATGCTATGAAATTTTAATTTTCTGGAAAGCTTAAAATTATTTATATGGCTTTCCAAAAATATTAAGGTAGATAAAGACACTTCCTTATATGTAACATAAGAGAATTTAAAATTCAAACCCCAGTTCAAAAGCATTATTTAACCATATTTATCAAGCTTACATGCTTCTAAAAGCCATTTTGCAACTGTCCTCCACCCTGCCAATGTTTCATGCCCAAAATGACAGCAATTGCAATGACAACTCAGGTAGTGTTTTTCCTTTGAACTGCCTTCCATTGAGGACCTGTATACTGCACGAATCAAAAAGAGGGTGGTGAAAGTATTTACTGCCCCCTCACACCTTGGACACAAATTGACAACTAGACACAAGAACAGTTTTTTCCCTAACGCCATCACTCTACTAAACAGTTCCCTCAACACTGTCAAACATTTTACTAAGTCTGCACTACTATTACTACTAGTTTTTTCTCATCATTCCTATCACCCATTTCTTCCACTTATGACTGTAACTTGTTGCTTGTATCCTAAGATTTTTTATTAATATTGTTTCTTCATTGCTTATTTGACTCCCATGACAATCATTAAGTGTTGTACCACATGATTCTTGACAAATCTATATTTTCTTTTATGTACACTGAGAGCTTATGCACCAAGACAAATCCCTTGTGTGTCTAAGCACACTTTACCAATAAAAAATTCTATTCTATTCTATTCTTCTCCAGTATGTTGCTTGCTAACCTCAGCTTTTTGCCTTTTTCTCCTGTTATCTCCACTATCAATGCTACTATCGGCAGTAATCATAACACAAGACAATGATAATTTATAATGGAATATGTCCAAAATGTACTGTATTTAGTTATTTCTTTATTAAAACCTTTCCGTATCGCCGCTATGTTTAACATTTATACAACAGCAAAAGTAAAATTATTACTGCATCACCTTTAATATAGGAATTACAAACGCAACGTAGGGGTCCACTGTCCATACCAAAACTATCCAAAGAAGATATATGGAAAGGTTTGAACTGGGAAAAATCCGATTTAGAAAACTTTTCGCAGGTCATCCGATTAAGTGAAAAAAAATAACTTCCCCACCTCCTGTACGCGGACCACAAGATGACAGGACCAGTGGTCCACATACAGCTTTCTATTAAAAAACGCCGCTTTTCTCTATGGCGGAAGTTGCGAAGTTCCGGAATGACGTCGGCAGTCCGAAAAGCGCAAGGTTCTGCCTCCTCTTTTGAAAGCCTATTTGCAGCGAGGGACCAATGAGGAGGCAAAGTAAATCGGAAGCGTGTTTAGAGGGTGGTGACGTGGTGAGGCGGTGGTTGTTCCATTCGGGGAAAGAACAAGGCGGCACGAAGGGAAGAGCGACTAGGAGTCGCGCGAAGCTTTGCCCATCAGCCCGGTGAGAGGAAATGTCCGTGCATTGGGCTTTGATTAAACTTGGTGGCCGTTCAGCCTTCTCCGTGGCTCAGTTCCGGGTTCCCTCCGCCCGCGACCCGCCTTCAGCCAGTACATGAATAATGATACAGTACTGTATTTATTTACGGGCTTTATTTGGTGTACAAATTCTGGCTGGGAATCGCTGTAGGCAGCCTGGCATTTTCCTAAGGCGTTGATTATTGCCAGATAACCCAGCCTGCAAAACTCCTGTGCTGATGAATCAGGGTGTCCAGCAAACCTGGAAAACAGGGAAATCTGGGAAATATCAGGGAATTTTATTTATTTTTATTTGTTTTGTCTAGTACATAATGTAGTTATGTGAAGATGTAATAATATTAATATACATGAATAAAAGATTAGAACAACATTAGAAATAATAGTATTCTTATGCATGATGCTAGTAAAACATAAAGAGACAATAGGACAGGGGACGGAAGGCACACTGGTGCACTTATGCATGCCCCTTACTGACCTCTTAGGAATCTGGAGAGGTCAACAGTGGACAGTCTAAGGGTAAAATTTTGGGGTTATCAGGGAATTATTATTGGAATTATCAGGGACTTTGTGAAAAAAATGGAATAAATCAGGGAAAGCGTGTTTGGAGGGTGGTGAGGCAGTGACTGTATTGTGTTAAACTGTATTAAAATGTTTAAAAGTCAGGGGAAAATCATGTTTAAAAAATCCGGATTGCGCTGCCTGGCAGTCAAGCAAAAATGAGCGTAACTGGCAACAACTTGCTTCCTCAGCTACCAATATTTCTTCATGGCTTAGGTGTTTGGTATGATGTCATCTACGACCATGACTAAACTAGATCGCAAGTTACAGGGAAATATCAGGGAATTTCAAAATGCTTTCCCCCTGGACACCCTGTGAATGCTCTAGTGCAGGCAGCTCATCTAAGATGTGGGAAGGCTCCCTATTATTTTTTTTAAGGGCAGCCACTTCTGTTCTTCCCTCTTCACATTATTCTCTGCTGATATTATCTCTAGCAACCGCAGAAGACTTCCTGCTGGATCAGCTTCCAAGTGAGCTGCCTTTTTTGGGGGCTCCCAGGTTCCCTTCGATGACCTGACAGCGTTCTGAGGGGCCCCAGTTATGATTCGAGGAATAAGAGGAATAAGGTAAACCCAAAGATTATGTGTAAGAACTAGTGCTTTTGAGCTTGCTCATAGAGGAAATCAATTTATGGATAAGAGCAATGAATTGGCCAAGTGTAAAAATGGTGCCTGTTTTTTCAGGATATTTTGTTTTTGAATTTTAAAAAACATGAGATAACTTTCAGAGCTAGCTAATCAGTTGGTCAAATGGCAAATAAAATTGAAAGTAAAAGCATTGACCTTACAGGGTTATTTTACAAATATATAGTATATATATTTGGAATACTGTGTTGACACTACAGTTAAAAAAGGGCCCCAAACTGTTTCCATTGGAGAATGTGTGTAAGTCTACAAGTTGGAAAAGTGTAAGTGAAAGAGAATATAATTGAGCTGTAATATTATACAAAGCAAGGAGAAAATCTAAATGAAAAAAAAACCTCCTTTAGGGCTTTAGGACTAGAAGTCATTCAACAATACTGATTGGAAAAAGATTTGGTACAATTCTTTGTATAGATCACATTTAATTTGTCACTGTTTTAGGTTGAAGGAAGCAAGTTTCCAAATATCATTTGCAGGGAGCAGTGGTGGGAAAAGAGAATGTAATTGTTTCTTGCACCCAAATACTACATGGCATCTGGCCACTGTGAAGCAAAATACTGGAATAAAATTGTCCTTATCCTGATCCAATTTGTATTGTAACAAATTGTTCTGTATTTGTTTTGTAACAAATTGTTTTTCTTTTGACTAAAATCATTAAAACATTTGTAGGTAATTAACATTTTTGTTAAATCAATTTAAAAATGATTTTTACATTTTAAAGGTCATGGAGTGTGGACAATCCTACTTTGGAAGAGCTCAAGTACCTGTCACTTTTGAGGGTAAACGTAAGGCCATGTTGTCATTTGGTAAGTACTTAAAATTAAAAATTACATCTGTGTGCATGTACTATTGGTTGAAATTTCTATTAAGTGATAGTAGCACAGTGGTTAGATTGCAATATTGCAGGCTAATTCTTCTGACAGCTGACTGCCAGCAGCTTGGTAGTTTGAGTCTCACCAGATCAAGGTTGATTCAGTCTTCCATTCTTCTGAGGTCAGTAAAATGAGGACCTACCTTGTTAGGGGCAATATGCTAACTCTGTAAATTGCTTAGAGACAACTGTAAAACACTGTGCAGCATGTTGGAAGAAATGTCCATCTGGGTTCAGTTCCAAGTGGGAAAAAAGACACTGGAAACATTCAGGCTGCAGATGTTTTAATGTCTTGGAACTCCTGGGTGAAAACCCCTTTTTCACCCGGGGGGGGGGGGGTGTCACATGATTCAAGGTGAAGGGGAAAAAGGCAGAGATGCTGAGAGTCCCTTGGTTTTTTGTCCTATCTTGGGCCCTGCGCCCCAGCCTCCCGCTCCTGTGCAAGAAATGCACTCTGATTGGCTGTCAAACTGCAAGGGCAACTCTGCAGGGGAATTCTGTAGGCTATCCTGAGTCCATGTTTGCTTGCTCTTTGCTGGCTGATGCATTCTTCCCAGGTGCCATGTGGTGAGATGGATAGAGGGCTAATCATACCGTGTCCTAAGGGTGAAGCTCTCAATCCCATAACTCTGGAGCTTGAGTACGAGGCAGGGAGCTGAAGGAAGCTGCTTTGTTCTTATGAACATGTTTCTCCTTTTTTCATCCAGGAAAAATATAATATTTGGCCTTTTTAATATTTCCCAGAATACTTCATTCTTCTCAGAGAGGGCGGGGTGCTAGCTTCCTTCAGAGACAGGGCGGCATACAAATCTAATAAATTATTATTATTATTATTATTATTATTATTATTATATTTTGTTATTATTATTATTATTATTTCAGTTATGGCTTTTATTTGAATCTCTGCACAGACATTCTACTAAAAGTTTGTCATCACTGTACAACTAGGAATTTAATTTATTATTATTATTATTATTATTAATAATAATAATAATAATAATAATATATTTATAATAAAATATATTATTAGCTTACTTCAGAAAGTTTTTTATATATTAGCATTTTCTTATTAGTGTTTACCAAAAATTGTTTTAGAGGAGAGTTTATTCGTTTTACTGTTTCTAGGAAGGTCATTTAAAAAAAAAAACTTTCTCCAGAAAAGAATCAAAGGATCTGCTGGCGTATGCAATGTTAAATCAGCTTTTCAAGATCCTTTGTAAGTCTTCCTTGATACCCAAGTTTGTAGGGGGATCATTTACAAAGAGAGAACAGTTTTATATTACTTTGGTATTGGTTGAAGAGCATTCAACATCCACTATTGCCTAACTCAGGGCTGTTTTTCATTTTGCTTCACACTTTTAGAGTGGGACTTATAATGTCTTTGTTTCTAGGTGCATGAAAAATTTGAAGAATATTCTCCAAGCAAATATGGACTAGGTATTTAAACTGATAATGCTTTTTTGTTCTGTAGTTGTCTTATCTGGGTTTTATTTAATAGTCATTGTTATCTTGCTGTACCAAAACAAGATAGCAAAATACCTGACACCCACTAGTAAGATTCCTGGGCTTGGAGGATTACTAGACCTTTGGGTTTTTTTTATTTTATCTTTCTCTGCCCTCGTCCCATTTTTCTCAACTTTGTGCCATAGGTGATGTCTGCAAAATGTGGTGCAGCAAACCTGTTTTTCAGCTGCAGAAATACTGTGACATAATTAAAATATGCACGTTTAGACCGCTTTTATTTGTACCTGGTGGTGTTCCCAGTAAGAAATGCCATGATCCCAGGTAAACAAATATTTATTTGTATTCTGTCTGTCCATTGTATTTTTAAAAGTTTAAACACAGAAAACCTATATATGTTTTACAAAATGTTATGCAAAATAGTTAACAAGTAACAAGAAATATATTGGAGCAAGTTATTCAGAATGACATTGACAAGAGTAATTGTATAAGAAACCATATTGTGCATTAAATCCCAGAATACAATTCTTTCATAGTAGGTATGCTGAGGATTGCCTCCACTGATTGATTGTAGGTATTTGACTTATTGAATAAATGAGAAATATCTTTGGCTTCAGACATAAATATAAACATAGAGCAAATCAGATATGTTGTAATGTTTTTTAAAAAAAACAAGTTACATATTTTCAAGGGTATAGAGTTTCATAAACAATAATGGATAATGGAGTTTAAACATCTTTTTTTCTGCATTTAACAGTTGCCTATTTGCTGACCTAAATTTGGAGAAACTCTATCAAATTGAGATTTTAGAAGAAGTTACTGATATAGTAAAAAAATTTGCTGTGAGTAATTTAATTTTTTAAGGTGTCCAAAATGTTAGTACTACATTAATGTTTTATTTATTTATTTATTTATTTTGTCCAATACACAATGAGGGTTTTAGTGGGTATATAACTATACTGTATACACATAGTAAAATACATGGTGACGGTTATATAGGAGATACTCATAGTAAAATATATCTAAGAAATAATAGAAAAGAAGGTATAGTAATAGAACATATCAATGAAAGAGTAGAAGAAAAGATATAGGATTAGAAGAAAGGTATAGGAGATATAGGAGAGCAATAGGACAGGACGGAAGGCACTGTAGGTGCACTTGTACTCGCCCCTTACTGACCTCTTAGGAATCTGGATAGGTCAACCGTAGATAATCTAAGGGTAAAGTGTTGGGGGTTTGGGGATGACACTACGGAGTCCGGTAATGAGTTCCACGCTTCGACAACTCGGTTACTGAAATCATATTTTTTACAGTCAAGTTTGGAGCGGTTAATATTAAGTTCAAATCTGTTGTGTGCTCTTGTGTTGTTTTGGTTGAAGCTGAAGTAGTCGCCGACAGGCAGGATTTTGCAGCATATGATCTTGTGGGCAATATTTAGGTCTTGTTTAAGGCGTCTTAGTTCTAAACTTTCTAGGCCCAGGATTGAAAGTCTAGTCTCGTAGTAGGGTATTCTATTTTGAGTGGAGGAGTGAAAGGCTCTTCTGGTGAAGTATCTTTGGACATTTTCAAGGGTGTTAATGTCTGAGATGCGATATGGGTTCCAAACAGATGAGCTGTATTCGAGGATGGGTCTGGCAAAAGTTTTGTAAGCTCTGGTAAGCAGTGTGAGATTGCCAGAGCAGAAGCTACATAGGATTAGGTTTACAACTCTTGAAGCCTTCTTGGCTATATTGTTGCAGTGGGCTTTGGCACTTAAATCTTTTGTTATTAGTATATCAAGGTCTTTAACTGAGTGGGATTATCTGTGATAATTTGATTATTCAGTTCGTATTTGGAGTTCAGATTCTTCTTCCCAATGTGTAGGACAGAGCATTTGCTAGTTGAGATTTGGAGTTGCCATGTGTTAGGCCACTCAGAAACAGCGTCAAGGTCTTTTTGGAGAGTAGTTGTGTTATCGGTGGTGTTGAAGAGTTTTACATCATCGGCGAAGAGGACACAGTTGCTTGTGATGTAATTGCAAAGGTCATTGATGTAGAGAATGAAGAGCGTTGGTCCCAGTACACTACCTTGGGGAATACCACTTTTAACTGGGACAGGGGTGGATATGGTGCTTCCTATTTTGACCACTTGTTGTCTGTTTGACAGGAATGCTGTAATCCAGCTATGGAGGGATCCTGAGATGCCATAGGATTTGAGTTTTAGGAGTAGTTTGTCGTGGACCACTGCTTGATCTAGATGAGTTGTCCATATATTTTTGCAGTGGAGGAGCTGCAGGTTGCAGGATAGTTTTTTTCTGAAACCAAATTGTTTGTTAGAGAGCAAATTATTAGTTTCTAGATGGAGAGTACAGTGGAACCTCGACATACGAGCAGCTCTACTTACGAGCTACTCGAGATAAGAGCTGGGAGGGGAGCGACATTTTTGTTCGCCTCCCGAGCTCACATTCGGGATACGAGCGCCAAGGAGCTGTCTCGGCTTCAGGAGACAGCTCCTTGGCGCTCGTATCCCGCGTGTTTTAAAAGGTTGCAGCCGGCCTGGGGTGCTGGGGGGGGGTGCTGGCAAGCCCCCCAGGCCGGCTGCAACCTTTTAAAACACGCGCGCCACTTCGCAGCTGTCTCCTGAAGCCGGAACGCTAACTTCCGCGTTCGGTTTCAGAAGACAGCTGCAAAGCGGCGCGCGTGTTTTAAAACGTCAGAGCCGGCCTGGGGGGGTCGGGGGCTTCCCCCCGAGCCCCCCAGGCCGGCTCTGACGTTTTAAAACACGCGCGCCACTTCGCAGCTGTCTTCTGAAACCGAACGCGGAAGTTAGCGTTCCGGCTTCAGAAGACAGCTGCGAAGTGGCGCGCGTGTTTTAAAACGTCAGAGCCGGCCTGGGGGGGTCGGGGGCTTCCCCCCGAGCCCCCCAGGCCGGCTCTGACGTTTTAAAACACGCACGCCACTTCGCAGCTGTCTTCTGAAACCGAACGCGGAAGTTAGCGTTCCGGCTTCAGAAGACAGCTGCGAAGTGGCGCGCGTGTTTTAAAACGTCAGAGCCGGCCTGGGGGGGTCGGGGGCTTCCCCCCGAGCCCCCCAGGCCGGCTCTGACGTTTTAAAACGCGCGCGCCACTTCGCAGCTGTCTTCTGAAACCGAACGCGGAAGTTAGCGTTCCGGCTTCAGAAGACAGCTGCGAAGTGGCGCGCGTGTTTTAAAACGTCAGAGCCGGCCTGGGGGGGTCAGGGGCTTCCCCCCGAGCCCCCCAGGCCGGCTCTGACGTTTTAAAACACGCGCGCCACTTCGCAGCTGTCTTCTGAAACCGAACGCGGAAGTTAGCGTTCCGGCTTCAGAAGACAGCTGCGAAGTGGCGCGCGTGTTTTAAAACGTCAGAGCCGGCCTGGGGGGATCGGGGGGAAGCCCCCGACCCCCCCAGGCCGGCTCTGATGTTTTAAAACACGCGCGCCGCTTCGCAGCTGTCTCTGAACGCTAACTTCTGCGGTTTTTGTTGTTGTTGCACGGATTAATTGACTTTACATTGTTTCCTATGGGAAACAATGTTTCGTCATACGAGCGTTCTGACTTACGAGCCTCCTTCCGGAACCAATTAGTTTCGTAAGTCGGGGTTCTACTGTAATTGATTTATTTATAATTGATTCCATGACTTTGCATGGGACGCAGCATAGTGAAATTGGTCTGTAGTTATCGACAAGAGAGGGGTCTCCTTTTTTGAAGATGAGGATGACCATTGCTTTGGACCATAGCTTAGGAAGTGTGCTGGTTCTGAAGGATTTTTCAAAAATTATGCTTAGTGGTTCAGCTATGGCAGAAGAGAGCTTTTTTAGGAAGTAAGCACATAGACTATCTGGTCCGACTGATAGAGAAGGTTTGCACATAGACCATCTGGTCCGACTGATAGAGAAGGTTTAAGGTCACATAATGCTTTTTCAACTCGGTCTTCAGTGAAGTCTACTTGGGTTAAGTCTTTGAGGGAGTTTGAGGTGCGATTGATGAAATTGGGGGATGAGCCATTGCTGTTAACAAAGACAGAGCCAAAGAAAGAGTTGAGGAGGTTGGCTTTGGATGAATCATCATGGCATTCTTTGTTATTAGGTACTTTGAGAGGTGGGATAGGTCTAGAGTCTTTGAGTTTTACAGTAGTCGAACCTCGAGGTGATGAGGGCATGAGTGACTGTGAGCAATGAGTCCCGGTCCAGATAGGGCCGCAACTGGTGCACCAGGCGAACCTGGGCAAACGCCCCCCTCGCCACAGCTGAAAGATGGTTCTCTAATGTGAGCTGTGGATCGAGGAGGACGCCCAAGCTGCGGACCCTCTCCGAGGGGGTCAATGATTCCCCCCCCCAGGGTAATGGACGGACAGATGGGATTGTCCTTGGGAGGCAAAACCCACAGCCACTCCGTCTTATCCGGGTTGAGCTTGAGTCTGTTGACACCCATCCAGGCCCCAACAGCCTCCAGACACCGGCACATCACTTCCACTGCTTCGTTGACTGGACATGGGGTGGAGATGTAAAGCTGGGTATCATCAGCGTACTGATGATACCTCACCCCATGCCCTTGGATGATCTCACCCAGCGGTTTCATGTAGATATTAAATAGCAGGGGGGAGAGGACCGACCCCTGAGGCACCCCACAAGGGAGAGACCTCGGAGTCGACCTCTGACCCCCCACTAACACTGACTGCGACCGACCGGAGAGGTAGGAGCAGAACCACTGGAGAACAGTGCCTCCCACTCCCAACCCCTCCAGCCGGTGCAGAAGGATACCATGGTCGATAGTATTGAAAGCCGCTGAGAGGTCAAGAAGCACCAGGACAGAGGATAAACCCCTGTCCCGGGCCCGCCAGAGATCATCCATCAACGCGACCAAAGCAGTTTCCGTGCTGTAACCGGGCCTGAAACCCGACTGCTGGGGACCTAGATCATCGGCTTCTTCCAAGGACCGTTGGAGCTGGAGCGCCACCACCTTCTCAACAACCTTCCCCATAAAGGGAAGGTTGGAGACTGGGCGATAGTTATTAAGTACGGCTGGGTCCAGGGAAGGCCACTTGAGGAGGGGGCGCATGAGCGCCTCTTTATAGAGTGTTGGAAAGACTCCCCTCCCCGAGGAAGCGTTGGTAATCTCCTGGACCCAGCTCCGTGTCACCTCCCTGCTGGCCGAGACCAGCCAGGAGGGACACGGATCCAGTAAACAGGTGGCGGAACTCACAGCTCCAATGGCCTTGTCCACTTCATCAGGTATCACCAGATCATACTCTTCCCAGACAGGTGGATAAGTACGTGCCCCAGTCACCTCGACTGACTCGTTGTCAGTCGACTCTGTTTTCTAATTGGAGTCGAGGTTGGCCCGGATCTGAGCGATTTTATCAGCGAAAAACGTGTTAAAATCCTCGGCACTGCTCTGCAAGGGCTCCCCAACTCCCCCCTGGTTAAGAAGGGAGCGTGTCACCCTAAACAGAGCGGCCGGGCGGGATTCCGCTGATGCAATCAAGGCGGCATGGTACGCGCATCTTGGCGCCTTGAGCGCCACTTTGTAAGTCTTAATAAAAGCTCTTACAAGTGTTCGATCAGATTCAGACCTACTCTTCCTCCATCGCTTCTCTAGACGTCTCTTCTGCCGTTTCAACTCCCGGAGCTCCTTGTTGAACCATGGAGCTCTACGGGGTCTAGCGCCACGGAGAGGTCGCAAAGGCGCAATCCGGTCAAGAGCCTCCGCTGCGGCCTTGTTCCAGGCCTCCGCAAGAGACTCTGCCGAACTGTGGACGAGTGCCTCTGGAATAACCCCAAGCGCCGTCTGAAAGCCCTCTGGGTCCATCAGGCGTCTGGGGCGGAACATCTTAATTGGTTCCGTCTCCCTGCGGGGAAGGATTGGAGCCAGGAAGTCAAGCCGTAGTAGGAAATGGTCTGACCATGACAAAGGCAACGCTTCTAAGCCCCTTAGTCTCAGACCATTACTCAATTGCTCGGAAAGGAATACCATGTCAGGTGCGTGCCCTCCCTCGTGAGTCGGACCCTGTACTACTTGAGTCAGGTCCATGGCTGTCATGGTGGCCATGAACTCCTGTGCCAACCCAGAGGTTTCGCCGAGTGACGGCAGGTTGAAGTCTCCCAGGACAATAAGTCCGGGGAACTCCACCGCCAACCCGGCTACCTCCTCGAGTAGCACAGGCAAGGCTTGTGCCACGCAGCTGGGAGGCAGGTACGTGAGAAGCAAGCCCACCTGAACCCCTAAGTCCAACTTCACAAGGAGGGACTCGCAACCTGCAATCTCCGGAGCAACGAGCCTACGCAGGCAAAGGCTCTCCCTGGCTATGATAGCCACTCCTTCCCCCTTCCCTGGGGTCGAGGTTGATGCCATATCTGAAACCCGGCTGGGCAAATTTCCGAGAGAAGAACTCCTCCCTCCGGGCCCAGCCAGGTTTCAGTTACACATGCCAGGTCGGCCTCCTCATCCAGGATTAAATCCCGGATGAGGAGAGCTTTATTTACCACCGACCTGGCATTGAGCAGCAGCAACCTGAGCCCAGGGCCAGAGTTACACTCATCACCAGTGCCCTGGGTTGAGCTCACGGAGCCGGAACAAGGAATAGTTATTAGACAGTGATCCCTTGTTCCCCTGGAACGGCTAGCTCCGTGGCTCCATGCTGATGTCATTGCTGAAGATTTGCACAGTGTTGGTTAGTGACTGTATCTCAGTTTCTGATTTTTCCGTACAACTTCAGGTCATCCATATATAGCAGGTGTGAAATTTTTGGTGAATTCCTAGCAGTTTGGTAGCCTAGGTTTGTTTTCTGTAGGATGAGTGACAGCGGGCTTATAGCGATGATGAATAGCAATGGGGACAAAGAGTCCCCCTGGGAGATGCCCCTTCTGATGTTGATCAGTCCATAGCTTTCATTCCCAACAAAAAGCTCAGTCTTCCAATATTTCATCGCCTTTTCTATGAATTTCCTGATGTTTTCATTGACTCCAATGACTTCCAGGCATTTTATGATCCAGCTGTGTGGCTTTCTTGTAGTCAATCCAGGTCATGTATAGGTTTGTTTTCCTGTTCTTACAGTTCTCCGAAATCATTTTATCAATTAGGAGCTGGTCTTTTGTACCTCTGCTTCGTCTTTTATTGCCCTTTTGCTCCACTGGCATGATGTCATTTTCTTCTAGGTAGTCCTGAATTCTGTCAGCTATGATACCTGTCAGCAGTTTGAGCATGGTCGGCAAACATGTTATTGGCCTGTAGTTTCCTGGTATGGCTCCTTTCGCTGCGTCTTTCTGTATTAAATATGTTCTGCCAGTTGTAAGCCATTCACTGATATTTCCTGTCTACAGCATTTTGTTGCATACAGGCTGGTCAGGTATTTCAGCCAAAAACCATGCACCTGATCAGTGCCAGGGGATGTCCAGTTCTTTACCCTCTTCACTCTTTCTGCAATCATTTCAGGTGTTATCTCCAGCTGCTGCATATTGCTCCCTGAGAATTCCTTCTCAACCTTTATCCACCCAGCAGTCCTGTTATAGTCCTTTTCAACCTCCCAGAGATCTTTCCAGAATTTTGTTGTTATTTTCACCTCTGGCTTTTCATTTTTCTTATCTGTTTGCTGATGCAGGTTCTGGTAGAATTATTATTATTATTATTATTATTATTATTATTATCATCATCATCATCATCATCATCATCATCATCATTATTATCATCATCATCATCATTTATATGCAGCCCCTCTCTGGGGACTTGGGTCAGCTTACAGCATATAAGAGAACAATACAAAATATCCTAAATCCAATATTTAAACTAAAACTAACAATCTAAAACCCCAATTTGTTTAAAAACCAGTCACTCTCATTCTAACAAACCAAACTTACGTTCCATTCATCGGCAGAGACTGATGTTTAATGTCCCCAGGCCTGTTGGCACAATTGAGTCTTCAGACTCTTGCAGAAGGCAAGGAGGGTGGGGGCAGTATGAATCTTTGGGGGGAGCTGATTCCAGAGGGCTGGAGTCCCCACAGAGAAGGCTCTTTCCCTAGGCCCTGCCAGGCGACATTGTCTAGTTGACGGGACTTAGAGAAGGCCGCCTCTGTGGGACCTAACAGGTCGCTGGGGCTCATGCGGCAGAAGGCGGTCCCATAAGTAATGCTATATAGGGCTTTGTAGGTCATAACCAACACTTTGAATTGCATTCGGAAGCTGATTGGCAGCCAATGCAGCCTGCGGAGTGCTGGAGAGACATAGGCATACCTGGGAAGGCCCATGACCGCTCACATGGTTGCATTCTACACGATCTGTAGCTTTCAAACACTCTTCAAAGGTAGCCCCAAAGGTAGCTATTAATACAGGAATAGCATTAAAAGTGGCTGCATATTTATTAAAGAATAGTGTATTTCAAATAATTATTAATTATTGTCTTTCTTAGGACTTCCAAGTTCAGTTGAAGTTAAAAAAACTGCATGTGTTTAACTTTGCAGTAATAAATCATATGATTATTCTGGACTTTTTAATATTTGACACTCGTAAGCCTGTAAATATATATTCCATTGGCTTTGTTTTGAATAATTTATAGTTTGAAAAATTACTGAGCCAAAAAAATAAAAGTGAGTTACATTTTGGTATTTCTGAGTTTATGGTATGTAAAATAATCATGTATCACTGGAGCTATCTAAGTGCTCTGCAACCTTAACTATTGCACATTCCTGCTCTCTGTAACATAAAAGGCATTATAACAGAAAGAAAGTGTATGACTGCTCTTGCTGACAAGATTTTTCTTCTCTTACTTCCAGAATGATCAACTGTTCATCAGTGGAATATTGACAACTGAAAGTGATTTAGATAATGTAAGTTTGGTTTGAACTATTTATTCAGACAAACTCTTTGGTTTGGTAGCATTTTGAATATTTTTTGTTCCCTATAAGGGACTTTTACAACACTGACTTGCCAGTGATTTAAAATGCATATGTCAAATATAAAAGTCCAGAGTAATCATATGTGTTATCTGTCATAATGAATTTGATAGTAGTAAATCCAGTGTTTTGTACACTTGTTTACTTATATTGCATATGCATAATTGTACCAGGGAGAGTCTAACGCTTAATATTTCCTATAAATTTATAGACTACATTGTATCTCTGGCAAAGATGCTGTACTCATGTATGATCATTTACTGTACTGTTCATTTACTGGACAGACTTTTACTTTTGCTTTCAAAGAGTCAGTCTCTCAGGAACGTCATGCTCCTTATCAGTAAATGTCCAAGAACATTCTGTTCTTTCAGTAGGTTTTGATTAAAGCCACAGAGAAATTTTTGTTGAGAAACCAGGCTTATTGAGAGAATAGTATCTTATCAATTCCTTGCAATTTTCTTTTGATGTTCTTTGTTATCACTTGTTCATAATCATCAGAAGCACTTCCTCTGGTTGATATCCTTATCCAGCTGTTATTCATTAAACAAATCTCACTGTTATTTTGGGTGCTTCACTTCAGCTATTTTAACATTTTATACTCAGGCTAAAAGTTGCATACAATTAAATGTTTTTCTGTAGCTTATTTAGTTGTATATAGATTGGAGATTAGAATTGCCCCCACCCTCCTTGCCTTTCGTAAGCTCCTTAAAACCCACCTCTGTTGTCAGGCATGGGGGAATTGAGACATTCTTTCCCCCTAAGCCTTTATAATTTATGCATGGTATGTTTGTTTGTATGGATGTTTAGTTTTATAATAAGGGTATTTTAGTTGTTTTTAGTATTGGATTTGCATGATGTTTTCTATTACTGTTGTTAGCCGCCCCGAGTTTACGGAGAGGGGCAGCATACAAATCCAATAAATAATAATAATAATAATAATCAATATAAAAGATTAAATAAATAGTCATATAAATTAACTTACATGTATTGTTACATTTTGGCACAGATGCGAAAGAGAGAACCAGTTTGGTCTATTGTAGTGATGGCGAACCTTTTTTTGCTCAGGTGCCAAAAGGGTTTAGTGCCCACACTCATAATGCACAAGCACCACCACCACCGCGCTTTCCCCCTGTGCATGTATGCAAACCTCACTGAAGCCTCTGGACTTCCGGTAGGCCCATTTTTTTGCCTTCCTCAGGCTTCAAGAAAGCTTCCGGAGCCTTTGCATGACAAAAAATAGGCCCAACTTTTTGCCTGGGGAAGGCAAAAAATAATCCAATGGACCTATCTGAAGTTTGTTTCTGAACCTTTGATAGGCCCATTGGGTCTCTTTTTGGCCATCCACAGGCTCCGGGGCCTTTCCTGAAACCTGGGTAGGTTGAAAATGGTTTCCTACCGCCCTCCGAAAGGCCGAAAATCAGCTGGCGTGCTTGCACATGCACGTTGGAGCTGACATAGAGCAATGTCTCGTGTGCCCAAAGATATGGCTCTGTGTGCCACCTGTGGCACACGTGCCATAACTTCATCATGGGTCTAGTAGTTAAGGCACCATGCTAAAAAGCAAGAGAGCATGAAAAAAAATTTTTGGAATAGCATAAAATTCTTTGTTGGCCAAGTGTGATTGTCTTGGTGCATATGCTCTCAGTGTACATAAAAGAAAAATATACATTTGTCAAGAATCATGTGGTACAACTCTTAATGATTGTCATAGGGGTCAAATAAGCAATGAAGAAACAATATTAATAAATATCTTGGAATACAAGCAACAAATTACAGTTATACAGTGCTAGGTGGGAGGAAAAGGATGATAGGAATGATGAGAAAAAACGAGTAGAAATAGAAGTGCAGACTTAGTAAAAAGTTGACAGTGTTGAGGGAATTTTTTGTTTAGTAGAGTGGTGGCGTTCGAGAAAAAACTGTTCTTGTGTCTGGTTGTCTTGGTGTGCAGTGCTCTGAAGCGACGTTTTGAGGTTGGAAGTTGAAACAATTTGTGTCCAGGATGTGATGGGTCAGTAAATATTTTCACCGCCCTCTTTTTGACTCGTGCAGTATACAGGTCCTCAATGGAAGAGAGGTTGGCAGCAATTGTTTTCTCTGCAGTTCTGATTATCCTCTGAAGTCTGTGTTGGTCTTGTTGGGTTGTAGAACCAAACCAGACAGTTAGCGAGGTGCAGATGACAGACTCAATCATTCCTCTGTAGAACTTAAGTCCTGCCTTAGCCATGAAAGCCAGTTGGGTGACCTTGGGCCAGTCATTTGTCTCTCAGTCCAACCCACTTCACAGAATCGTTTTATAAGAATAATAGGAGGAGGAAGATATTTTGCATATATTTGCTGCCTTGAGTTAATTGTAAAAAAATAGTAAAGGTAGGATATAAATAAAATAAAGTAATTGAAAAATTAGATTTGGGGAATGCAGGTTGCCCAGCCTTACTTGGTGCAGGAAGTACTGTTTGAGATTTTGCTAAGTCTACTGCAGTGTATTAATGAAGAAATTCCTTTGATATTCTACTAAAAAGTATATTAGATAACATATTGCTATTAATGACTTGCAAAAGTGGTTGTACAGGACATGCTAATTTCTGTGGTGTGCTAGTATTATGTGTGGTAGCAACTATAATTTAGTTAGATTGTACTATTATATTGTCTTTAATATATTGCTTATATTGATACAATCAATAAACTAATATATTAATTATCTTCTGAAACAGTAGTTTAATATCTATTTTCTTAGATATAATATGTTAAATGTGAATTGTGTTTTCTGTAACAGACATGATTATTCAGGAAAACATTTGTGAAATGTACTCCAATTTAATTACACTGAATATAATTATGAAGATAATTAAAATAATACTGATATTTTTTTCTTAATTGAAATAGGGAAGACTTAGAACATCTGAAGTTTTAGAATGGATGAAATATGCGGATCAAATTGGCATTTTACAAAAATTAAGGGAATTTGCAGATTATTGTTGCTATTCTGCCCTCAAACTGTTCTTTTCTGGCTGTAAGTATACAAATGATTTAAACTTTCTATAATCAGTTTAGGAAGCATTTGTTCCTGTGAAGGAAAGAGGATTTTTGTAGTGTTAAACTGAAATAAATAGCTGGTCATTAGTGCAAATCTTGTCTTATAGTTTACATTCAGAGTTCCTTTACAGGAAAGACTCTTACTAACAGTTGTGTTTGATAGACATTCCAGATTTGACATTCCAAAAGTTTCTTCTGAGAGAGGAATAAGGAAATACAGTGATACCTTGTCTTACAAACTTAATTGGTTCTGGGACGAGGTTCTTAAGGTGAAAAGTTTGTAAGACGAAACAATGTTTCCCATAGGAATCAATGGAAAAGTGATTAATGCGGGCAAGCCCAAAATTCACCCCTTTTGCCAGCCGAAATGCCCATTTTTGCACTGCTGGAATTCCCATGAGGCTCCCCTCCATGGGAAACCCCACCTTTGGACTTCTGTGTTTTTGCAATGCTGCAGGGGAATCCCAGTAGGGGAATCCCAGCATCGCAAAAACGAGCGCTTCGCTGGCAATAGAAGTCCGGAGGTGGGGTTTCCCAGTGAAGGGAACATCAGTGAAATCGCAGCATCACAAAAACACGGAAGTCCTCGAAACCCCACCTCTGGACCTCTGTGTTTTTGCGATGCTGCGATTTCACTGAGGCTCCCCTTGCTGGGAAACCCCACCTCCGGACTTCCGTTGCCAGCGAAGCGCCCGTTTTTGCGCTACTGGAATTCCCTTGCTGGGATTCCCCTGCAGCATCACAAAAACACGGAAGTCCAGAGGTGGTGTTTCCCATGGAGGGGAGCCTCAGGGGAATCCCAGCAGCGCAAAAACAGGTGCTTCGCTGGCAACGGGAGTC
Organism: Erythrolamprus reginae; assembly: GCF_031021105.1. Taxonomy (NCBI): domain Eukaryota; kingdom Metazoa; phylum Chordata; class Lepidosauria; order Squamata; family Dipsadidae; genus Erythrolamprus; species Erythrolamprus reginae. Next base: position 61,284,726 of record NC_091953.1, read on the forward strand.
CAGAGGTGGTGCATCCCAGCAGCGGCGGTGGGTTTGTAAGGTGAAAATAGTTTGTAAGAAGAAGCAAAAAAATCTTAAACCCCCGGTTTGTATCTCGAAAAGTTTGTATGACGAGGCATTTGTAAGACGAGGTATTACTGTACCATGCTTAAGTTCTCCATGCTGCATCATATCTCATGCAGCTGCCTTTGAGGAGAAACCTTTGGAAATACTCAGAAAATGCCATTTCTGTCACCCACTTGTCAACAGAATTCTGGATATAACTCCATATCCGCTTCTCTTACTGATTCATTTAGTTTCTACCTCATTACCATCAAACAAACATAACATGCTACCGCATGTTACCCAATGTTCACAACAATCCAGTGCAACAGCAATTGCCCAATGGCAGAATTCCAGCTCAGTGTTTCAGGAACTGAGCTGGAATTCTGCCATTGAGCAATTGCTGTTGTACTGGATTGCTGTGAACATCCTGGACCCCAATAGATTTATTAGCTTTACATGAGCATATGTGTAACTGAGGACCTCCCATGTAACGTTCTCCCATGTGAAACTTGTAGATTTATGGCCTCTGGACATTACTACTCTATTCTACTCCACCCCATAGCTCTGAAAGCCTATTAGTGTCCCATTGTTGTTAATACAATAATATTTGTTGCCTTTAGAAATGCTGGGTTTAGCTTTCCCATTAACTCATTTTAAATAAAGAAGAACTTAGCCGCCCCAAGTCTGCGGAGAGGGGCGGCGTACAAATCTAATTATTATTATTATTATTATTATTATTATTATTATTATTATTATTATTAATAATAATTTGTCCTTAAAAGTAGGTTGCACATATTTCAGTACTATGCCTCAGAAAGAGTCCGCAACTTGGGCGTCCTCCTCGATCCACAGCTCACATTAGAGAAACACCTTTCAGCTGTGGCGAGGGTGTTTGCCCAGGTTCGCCTGGTGCACCAGTTGCGGCCCTATCTGGATCGTGAGTCATTGCTCACAGTCACTCATGCCCTCATCACCTCGAGGCTCGGCTACTGTAATGCTCTCTACATGGGGCTACCTTTGAAGAATGTTCGGAAACTTCAGATCGTGCAGAATGCAGCTGCGAGAGCAATCATGGGCTTCTCTAAGTATGCCCATGTTGCTCCAACACTCCGCAGTCTGCATTGGTTGCCGATCAGTTTCCGGTCACAATTCAAAGTGTTGGTTATGACCTATAAAGCCCTACATGGCATCGGACCAGAATATCTCCGGGACTGCCTTCTGCCGCACGAATCCCAGCGACTGGTTAGGTCCCACAGAGTGGGCCTTCTCTGGGTCCCGTTGACTAAACAATGTCGTCTGGCGGGACCCAGGGGAAGAGCCTTCTCTGTGGTGGCTCCGACCCTCTGGAACCAGCTCCCCGCAGAGATTAGGATTGTCCCCACCCTCCTTGCCTTTCGGAAACTCCTTAAAACCCACCTCTGCCGTCAGGCATGGGGGAATTGAAACATCTCCCCTTTGCCCATGTAGTTTCTGTGTATGATTCGACTGTGTGCTTGTTTTTTATATATTGGGGTTTCTTTTGGATTTTTGAACCTAAAACTGTAATTTAGATTGCTAAATATTAGATTTGCTACTATGTATTGTTTACCATTATTGTGAGCCGTCCCGAGTCTACGGAGAGGGGCAGCATATAAATCCAATAAATCTAATCTAAACCTCTTAGCAGCTAACAATCAAGGCAATTGTCTTAATTGAGCATTTTATTTCTTATTACAGATAAGTGTTATATAACTAGAGTTATTTTGGATGACTACAATTTAGTAGAAGCCTTTGAATCTTATTATTGTGACAACTGTATGATGGTGAGGTTTTTTTTTTAAAAAATTACATATCACAAAAATTTAAGGCTAATTTAATATTGAGATGCTCTTGTCTGTCTATCTGTCCCCCGCTCCCTCTCTCCCTCCCCCCCTTCTCTCGAAGTTGCCTATTTCCATAACAGAGGAGGTTCTGGGTGGTTTTTTCTGATCTTTGTGTTACCTATATATAAAATAGATGATTTCTGCATTATTAACTTGTTTCTATAAGAACATTTATGTGGCTGACCAACTCACTTTCACTGACTTATAATCCTTACAATGATTGGACATTTCAAAATAACCAAACTAGATACCCTTATGCATAAGCTGATATACTAATGTGAGATTTGGTTCTTTCATTAATTTCAGTAAAATGTACCACCTTTTTACATTGTATATCGTGATCATTGTTAGAATAACGGATGTCCATGTGCCGCCTCTATGTTGGTTGAGGCTGGCAGGATTCCCTTGAGTACCATTTGTTGGGGGTCAAGGGAAAGGGAGGGTTTTGCCTACGCAAGATCCCCATGTACAATTGGTGGGCCACTGTGTGACACAGAATGCTTGACTCGATGGGCTTTGGCCTGATTCAGCATGGCTCTTCTTATGTTCTTATGTTTAATAAATGACTTAATGCAAACTAAAGTTTAAATTAGAATGAGAATGCTCATAATTTTGAAATAATTTACTGGATGATTATTTGTTATTTTTGTTGTTATTTGGTTATTATGGCTATGTTTCTAATGATCTACATTGCGTAGCCCAAAAATCTTAATTTTAAAACAGCATCATTGGTCATAGAGATTTTACAGACCAAATCTTGTAATTTGAAAATAAGTTCCATTTCTTGTTAATTTTATTTTGTCATATTTTATTACAGAACAGTGAGAATATGAAAAAAAGGGGAAATGAAGCATTTGCTAAAGATAAATTTGAGAGTGCAGTTGCTTTCTATACAAGAGCTATAGAACTATGGTAAGGGATAAATTATGTTAATATCCAAAAGCCTAGAAATGTCCAGAAGTTAAGTTTTGCAGAATATAATTAGAGTAGTATAATAAAGGAGAGTGGGAGGAATATAATATTTTAAATTTGTAGAACTTTCTAATAAAATGACATTCACATGAAAATATAGTCTTGCTTTCAGATGGCTGATGCTTAACTCTTACGGTCAGTAGAATCTTTCCAACTAATTGCCCTGGCCATGTTAGTTGGGACCAGCATTTATTCTGACTATTAAGACCCACAGAGCATTTCTAAGCATTTTTAAGCATAGTGAATTACTGGTTTCTTGATTACATCTGAATTAAGAATTTACTTCTGCAGTAAAGAATTTACTTATGCACTCTCAGTTTTTTAAATTTGATAGTCACTTGATCGTGCACACACGTAGACAGCTACTTCAATTAACTGAGGTATATGTGTTTATGGTTCAGTGGGTGGATTCTGAGATTAGTACATCACACTGTAGATGGATAAAATATTCAGGTTTTGCACCAGACTATTGGCAAAGACACACAATGGGATCCCTAGAAGTCCCTTTGTACCTTACTTACATCCTCCCCAGTTGATTGATATTGGAACAATTTATAAATTTCAGTTTGAACTACTGAGAAAATCAACTGAGAAATTAATAAAAAGCCAGCATATCCCATACAATTTGTAGGCTGTATATTTAGAGCTTTCCAAAAAGCTTTTCTTCTCAGTAGGAATAGAGAACAATAGAAATAATCAGTTCTGAAACCTCTTAAGTAACAAAAAGTTTATGGAAAAAGATATAATAGGAAATTATTATGGTGTGTGTCTGTTTGTTTGTTTAATATCTATGCTGCCTCTCTCTGAGGACATGGGGCGCCTTATAGCATATAAAAAACAATAGGTTACAATAAGATTATATCCAATTAAATTAAAAATACATAACTATCTAAAATCCCTAATTGTGTTAAATAATTAAATTTATATTAAATTTAGACATAGCTTCCAGACTAGGATATATATAAAAAGTCAGTAATTACTGTAAATTAATCAGATGGACAAAGAATAGGCAAAATTAAGTTCCAAAAGTTAAGCCAAGATGGATAACAAGAATAGACTGAGAATAGCCTCTGAACACTCTATAGTCCCATGTAGAACACGTTGCAATAATCAAGATGGGAGGTGATGATGGCCTAAGCGACTGCATAGAGCCTCCTGGTCCAGGTAGGGCCGCAAGTGGTAAACCAGATGAACCTGGGCAAAGGTACCCCTGGTCACAGCCGAGAGGTGGTGATCAAGGCTCAGCTGTGGATCCAGGAGGACACCCAAGTTGCAGACCCTATCTTAGGGGCACCGTTCCTCGTAAGCTGCGTGCATGCGCGCGCGCTCCAAAGTACCCCCCCGCGCAGCCTTTTTGGGTGCGTGCTCCCCATCCCCCTGCCAGTCCACGGGGGGGGGCGAGCGGGGAGGCGTGGGCAATAGAAGGGAGCCGCGGCTGCCCCTGCCTCTCCATGGTGCCTCTGGCCCCCTTGCGCTCCTGGCCTCTCGGCCCTGCCCCCCGCCCGCCCGATCCGCCCCCTCTCCTCCTCCTCCACCTCCTGCCTTGGGCGAGACTTTTCTCGCAGCTGTGGCGGCAGCTTCGGCTTCTCGGGACGAAAGCGCTCCCAGCCAAGGGGCTGTGAGAGGGGCAGGGCGGGCTTTCCCGAAACGGACAGAGAAAGCCCTCTCTCGCAGCCCCCTGGCTGGGAGCGCTTTCGCTGCGAGAGAGGGCTTCCTCCGTCCGTTTCGGGAATGCCCGCTCCTCCCCTCTCGCAGCCCCTTCGCTGGGAGCGCTTTTGTCCTAGACTTCCAGCAAGGGGGCTGCAGTAGAGGCAGGGCAGGCGTTCCTGAAGCGCTCGGAGAAAGCGCTCTTGTAGCCCCCTCGCTGACAGAGAGAGGAGGAGAGAGAGAAAGTAAGTGAGAAAGAGAGAGAGAGAGAAAGGGGGAGGAGAGATAGCAAGAGAGAGAAGAGAAAGAAAGCAAGAGAGATAGAAAGAAAGAGAGAGAAAGAAAGAAAGCAATAGAAAAAGAGAAAGAAAACAAGAGAGGGAGAGAGAAAGTGAGAAAAAGAGAGAGAGAGCAAGAGGGGAAGAGAGAAAGAAAGAGAAATGACTCTTGATTTAAAGCATATGGTAAAAAGCACCCAAATAATAAGAGAAAAAAAACCCCAGCCGTTTGTGTGTGTGTGTGTGTGTGTGTGTGTGTGCGTGTGTGAACTCTTGAACAATTTCCAATAGCTCACCTGTTATTGGAAATGGTTCAAGAGTTCACACACACAAGGGGGGAGGAGACAGGGATGGAAAAAGAGAAGATAGTAATAATAGTAATAGATTTTGGTTTTGTTTTATTATTAATTTCTTTTAATAAAAAAGGGAATTTTTTTCTTATTTATTTGTTTGTTTGTTTGTTTGTTTATTTATTTATATATACTTCTATGCCGCCCAGTCCCAAAGGGACTGTCGCTCAGACACTATACTTTTCTGCCCACACCGAAAAAAAATTAGAGGGAACATTGCTTAGGGGGTCGATGTTTCTCCCCCCCAGAACAATGGATGGACAGATTGAATAGTCCTTAGGAGGAAATGCTCACAGCCACTCAGTCTTGTCTGGGTTGAGCTTCAGCTTGTTGGTCCCCGTCCAGATCCTTACAGCTTCCAGGCACCGGCACATCACATCCACCCAGGACAGGCTTGTTTCTACAAAAATAGATTGAGAACAGTACCATTAATAAAAAGATTGCTTCCAGTACGTTGCTAAAAAAGTGATTTAAAGCTTTAGAGCCTGCCTGCATAACATGCTTTGATAGAACTTTAGTGCTAAGTTAAGACATGCCCTTCAAAAATTGTGATCCTGATCTCATAAATGATTATGTTCTCTAGGCTTAGACTGTATAGTGTGTTCTGTAGAGCTCTCTGGTAGAATCCTCCCAAAAATGCACAGATACAATTTCAAACACACACACGTTTGAAAATTCAAAACAATGTTCTTTATACTGAAAATGCAAATAAACAGAGCACTCTTTTTTGTATAGCAAAGAGCACTTGTCTCCAAACAAATTAGTAATTTGTACAAGTCCCTTATCAGTTCTATGATACTTAGCTTGCATCTGTGAGGCAATTCACAGTCCTTCTTCTTTCACAAAGTGAAACACACTTTGCTCTGGGTTATTGTCAAAGCGGGGGGAAATCAGCACACAAAGATCAAAGTCAGCAAAGCAGTCACGAAACACAACGATCAGATAATCCTCCACAATGGCCAAACCCACAGGCTGCTATTTATAGCAGCCTCACTAATTACCACAGCCCCACCCAACCACAGGTGACCTCATTAACTCTTGTTCTGAATCCAAGGAGGAGCTAGATAATTGATCTCCTTCTGAGCTGTCTGCCACACTCTCCTCCTCCCTGTCACTCATGTCTTCTTGGTCAGAGGAGCCTTCATCAGCAGATTCCACCGGGGGCAAAACAGGCCTGCAGCATGTGGATTTCTCCCCTACATCCACAGTCCTTGGGGCAGGAGCTGGGCCAGAGCTAACCACAACATAGTGGAATTAGCTTGACCCTAGGCCCTCATCTCTGCTACTGAGGAAAGCAAAGTATACAATATTCATATTGGCTCACCTTCATTTTCATCTCAACTGTCTTCTCAGGAGAGAAAGCATAAAAGTAGATTGTCCATTAAGAATTAATTGTTTAGGAATAAGTAATACTGTATATGCACTGTTGTTAGCAAGATCAGTTTATACAAACTGTTGTAATTCTGATACACTAATACCTTGTCTTACGAACTTAATTGGTTCTGAAACGAGGTTCGTAAGGTGAAAAGTTCATAAGATGAAACATTGTTTCCCATAGAAATCAATGTAAAAGCAAATAATGCGTGCAAACCCACTTTAAGGCTTAAAAAAAGCGGCAAGCAGACAAAGTGAAGGCTAACGGAGTGGAGACAGACAGCGAGGAGAAGTGAGGAATGGACGTCCTAATGAAGGCTAACACCGCCCCAAATCGCTCCCCCCAAAACTTCGTATCTTGCCCCAAATCTTCCAAAAATCGCTCTCCCAAAAGCTTCATTTCTTGCCCCAAATCTCTCCAAAAATCGCTCTCCCAAAAGCTTGGAGAAATTTGGGGCAAGAAACAAGGCTTTTGGGGGAGCGATATTGGAGAGATTTGGGGCAAGATACCAAGCTTTTGGACTGGCGATTTTAGCAGCGAGATGGGGTGAAGTAAGCGGCAGGCTAGGGGGGATTTTGGCAGCAGGATGGGGTGGCTGCGGGGAGCAGAGGAAGCAGAGGGCTAGTGGGGAAAGTGGCAGGGAAATGGGGCAGCTCCGGCATTCCCCTCCTCACGTGCAAGCAAAAGGAGGCGGGTAATTCCGGCGGGGAATTCCCATGCAAGCAAATGGGAAATCTCGGTGGTGACAGTCACAAGGCAGGGGAATCCCTTCGGCAGTCAGATAGCTCATGCGCAGTAGGACAGCCCACGGAGCCGGGCTCAGGTTCGTAAGACGGAAAGGGTTTTTTAGATGAGGCAAAGAAATCTTCAACCCCGGGTTCGTATCTTGAAAAGTTTGTATGACGAGGGGTTCGTAAGACGAGGTATTACTGTATTTAGCTACATGTTGGCTAGGAGCATTCTCTGTCTTGAGTCAATTCTCATAAAATTTGTTCTGTAGATACTTAAAAAAAAAGCTGAGTATTTCTTCAATTTACAAATTTAAATTTTATACGTTAAAATTTCATTTGGAATAATTTATGGCTAATTGTTTATGTTTTTCTTTATGGTTTACAAGCTAAATATTATCTAACCTTTTTTAAGGCCAGAAAATTACTTTCTTTATGGCAACCGGGCTCTCTGTTTTCTCCGAATTGGACAGTATCAGTAAGTATGGTTTCCCACTTCTGACCAAGAGAATTGCTGATTTGAACATATTCTTATTCATGTTGTGACATAAGGTTATAAATGGCAAAGAAACATTCAGTTTGTTCATCAGCAAAATTACATTATTTTACAGAGTAATTCAACATTTCTGTGCTTGTGGTTTAAACCAGAGCATAGAGAAAAGTGCATTCAGACCATAGATTATTTAACAACTATTTTGAAGTTGGGGCAGAAAAGTCACTTTTATTTAAATGTAATAAGGATGTTTTGTAAATAATAAATTAACTTGTAATCTGTAATTTCCAAAGAAAGTTCCTTCTGACTCTGAAAATCCTTGGTGCTTTAGTTGTTTTCTCCAGACATCAGCATTACAGCAATGAGTAAAAACAATATCTCGAGAGAGAGAGTGCCAGAGGTGTTCAATTACCCAGACACAAGCAGCGTCTGCTCCAGTTTAAAAGCCTCCTGCATGACCGTTTCTCTGTCTTGGAGCCCCGTCTCCCTCCCCCCCTTGACCCCAGTGCTATTCTCTCGGTGTTGGGAGAGCGGAGCCACAAGTGCTACGTTCAAGCTCCATGCAGGGCGGCCACAGGCGGCTCCAGCATTCTTCGCCCAGGCAAAAGATGAGAAGGGGAGGTTCCCAGGGGTCCTCCTATGCCACTTCTTTTGCCTAGGCAAAGAATGTCGGAGGTGCCTGTGGCTGCCCTGCACGGAGCTTGAAAGCAGCACTTGTGGCTCTGTTCTCCCTGAAGCTGAGCGGCTTTTAAGTGAAGGACAGAGGGAATTCTGCCATCCCCTTTGCAACCGAGGCTGGTATGCGTGGGGAGCAGTGGGATGGCCTCGGATGGCAGCGGCGGTTAGCGAAGGGTACTCCGAACAAAGCTGGCTCAGCCAAGGAGAGGCGGCCCCTGCACGGCCCCTGCCACGGCTGCTCACGCAAGCTGCTTTTCAGCCTGCCGGGAGGGCTCCTTGGCCAACGCCTGCAGGTCTCCCACGGGAGGGCTGCCGCTGCTGACCACTACCCAATCCCCCTCCCCATGCAACATTCAATGTATAAGACGCACCCAGTTTTTGATGCACTTTTTTGAAGTAAAAGGGTGCGTCTTATACACCGAAAAATACAGTAGCTAGGATTCAAATCTACAGAGCCAGTTCAAAATTTTTGAAAAGAAGTGTTCAAACTATTTATAATAGAAATATAGAAATAGAAAGATATTTGGGATTGTTGGCCAATTTCAACTGCTCATAGCAGAATGTACATGTTTTTTTCTCAAGCTGCCTTTGCTAATACACTTGTTTAATCTTGCAGTGTCTGGTGAATGAGCATACTGAGGTCTGCAAAACATTTTAATTATCAAATTTCATGAAATATCACAGCTTGAGTTCAAAACTGTGATTTCAAAGAAGAAACAAAGTTTTCCCAGCATTTTAACTTTGAAACAATGTTTTATTTACAGCGATCAGCAAGAGTGTGAAAAGATATAATTAGCAAAAGCTCCCTTGGCCTTGCTATATCTGTTGGAAATACGTCTTTGATTTCTCTAGAAATAATTTAGTTGTTAGGCAAAACCAGTTTCATCCTGCCAAGAACTGGATTTTGACAAAGTCTGACACAATAAGAATAACATGCACTCATTGTTCTTGTATCGGTAGGTACTCTTTGTACCTAATTGTTGCTCTGAGTAATGCTAAGTACAGTGTTCCATGTTGTTTGTTCCGAGACAAATGTTATATGACAAAAACTTGCCATAACCCGTTTACTTTGCCTAAAAGTTTTTACTTTCACTAGATGAGGAAAGAACAAATAGGGAGAGTAACTTAAAGAACACTGTCACCTAGATCTTTTCTTTTCTCCAACTCTGCCAAGGCTCGGATAACCTGGCTTGGCTTTTATTCCCATTCACTGAAGTCTGAAGGTCATAACGTTCTGCTTTGCCTTTCTCATAAAAGAAAGAATTGATTCCCTCAGTTAGATTTTTTAAGGATCAAAGAAGTTTACAGCTTTTTAATCTACTTTCTTATCTTTCTCTCTGTCAATCCTATTTAAATCCCCCACTTTTCCAGAAATTTAAAGGTCACCTTCAGATAAACTCACCAGTAGGAAACTTACTGTTTTATTGATGCCATAGTGCAGTAATGATGAACCTATGGCACGTGTGCCACAAGTAGCATGACGAGCCATATCAGTGGACACGCCAGCTCATTTTCCGACCTTCTGGGCCCAGCGGGAGTAAGGAAACATGCTGTTTCCAGCCTCGGGGTGGGGTGGGGAAGACCCTTTTGTTACTCTCGCCAAGTTCCAAAGCCTTTCTTGGAGCCTGGGGCAGGAAAAAATGTCCTTCTACATACCCCCCGCCCCCCAGAAATTCTCAAGAAGCCAGAAACGGCCCATTTCAAGTTGGGAAATGAGCCGTTTCTGACCTCCAGAAGACCTCTGGCCATTTTTGCCTTCCTCAGCCTCCTAGAAAGATTCTGGAGCTTGGAGAGAGTAAGACAATGGGCCTTTCAATCCAACCAGAAGTTGGCAAATTGATATTTTCTGCCTGCGGAGGGACTCAATGGAGTGAAGCCCGTTTTTGCCCTCTTCAGGCTCTTAGAAAGGCCCGGAAATCTAGGGAGAGTGAAAAATGGGTGTGTGTGCTATCGTGTACCAGGAACGGGGTGATGGTAATGCACTTACATGGGGGTCCCCGCATGGAATTATGGGTGTGGGCATGCACCCCCTCCCTTTTGGCACACAAACCAAAAGAGATTCACCATCACTGTTATATTTTATTGGTGTCCTAGAGAATTGTGCTATTGTTCTATATTTTTCTGGTGAAGATTGCTTCTGTCTGTCTGGATGACTGTGGAAAACTTTGAAAAATAGAGAATGAATAGGAACATACAGTATAATCTTTCCAAAGGAAGATACAAGTAGTCCTCTACTTATAATCAGTCACTTAGTGGTGGTGAATGTTATGACATTCATCTTTACGAATGTAGAAATCTTCAGTGATTCTCCCAGCTATCTCACCATCCCATCCTATTGAGTCCCCACAATCCTTGGGCCAGCTTCCTCCCCATACTATGTCCCCTAAGGCCTTAAGTCTGTTTTCCAAGCAACTGGGTCCCTACGCTTATTTGTTTGTTTGTTTGTTTGTTTAATTTGACTTCTATGCCACCCAATCCTGGGGGACTCGGGGTGGCTTACAACAGTATAAAGCACAAAAACAGTAAAAAAGAAGTCAAATACAGAATCTGAGCTATAAAACTCTAATTAAAAGCCCTAGTAAACTAACCCAACATGCATACTTGACATTCATACAATTTGGCGGTGATTGTTGTTGGTTTATGGCCCCATGCTTGCTGGCACAGCCAAGTCTTCATGGCCTTACGGAAAGACAAAAGGGTGACAACAGAGAAGACCCTTCCCCGCGATCCCGCCAATCTGCATTGCTTAGTTCAGTGATTTTCAACCTTTTTTGAGCTGCGGCACATTTTTTACATTTACAAAATCCTGGGGCACACCACCAACCAAAATGACACCCTAAGACAGTACATATTATACATATTACCCCCCCCTTGTGTGTGTGTGTATACACACTCTTGAACCATTTCCAAAAACAGGTGTGGGCTGGGTTTTTTCTCTCTCTTATTCTTTGGGTGCTTTTAATCATATGCTTTAAATCAAGAGTCACTTCTCTCTTTTGTTTCTCTCTCTTTCCTCTCATTCCCTGCCTCAATCATTTTCTCGTTTCTCTTTTTTTCTCCCCTTTTTTCTCACATTTCTCTCTCTCCCTCTCCTTCTCTCTCTTTCTTTCTCTCTCTCCCTCTCTTTCTTTCTTTCTTTCTTTCTTTCTCTCTTTCTCTTTCCCCCGATCTCTCTTGCTTTCTCTCTCTCTCACTTGCTTTCTCTCTCTCTCTCTTGCTTTCTTTATCTCTCTCTCTCTCTTTCTTTCTTTCTCTTTTTTGTTTCTCTCTCTCACTCTTTCTCTCTCTCTTGCTTTCTTTCTCTTTTTCTCTCTCTTTCTCTCTCCCCTCTTGCGGCACACCTGACCATGTTCCATGGCACACTGGTTGAAAAACACTGGCTTAGTTGATGGGACCTGCAAGAGGCTGACTCTGTGTGCTCTTATAGGTCTCTGGGAGGTATGCTGCAAGAGACGATCCTGTAAATAGTCTGGCCCTGAGCCATATAGGGCTTTATAGGTAATAACCAACAGCTTGAATTATGCCTGGAGACTAATAGGAAGCCAGTGCAGCTCGTGGAGCATAGGTGTTATATAGGTATACTGATGTACACCCATGACAGCTCATTCGGCTGCATTGTGGACAATTTAGAGTCTCCGAACATTCTTCAAGGGTAGCCCCATGTAGAGCACGTTGCAATAATCAAGATGGGAGGTGATGAGGGCCTGAGCGACTGTGTGTAGAACCCCCTGGTCCAGGTAGGGCTGCAAGTGGCAAACCAGACGAACCTGGGCAAAGGTCCCCCTGGCCACAGCCGAGAGGTGGTGATCAAGGCTCAGCTGTGGATCCAGGAGGACACCCAAGTTGTGGACCCTATTTGAGGGGGTCAATGTTTTTCCCCCCAGAACAATGGACGGACAGATTGAATAGTTCTTAGGAGGAAATGCCCACAGCCACTCGGTCTTGTCTGGGTTGAGCTTGAGCTTGTTGGCCCCCATCCAGACCCTTTCAGCTTCCAGACACTGGCACATCATATCCACCCGGGACAGGCTTGTCTCTACCACTCATCATACATGTCACACTTACCTTTTGAAGATCTCTGGAATGCCAGACTGCATGTAGGGAAAGGAAGATAGACTCTTCTGCCCCATGCCCATTTGGCTGCATCTCAGAAGCTGCCAACATTTTCAGAGTAATCAATTCCTTGTGATTGTGCCAAAATGGCCACTTCTGGTATGTAGCCATGTATATCGGAGACAAAGTCATCTACTCTGCTTCCCTAATGCAGTCTGCGTAGCTTTGTCCCTGGGCTGTGTGGCTGCATCCCAGAAGCAGTTGCGTCCAGTCACAGCCATATGGTCCAGGAACACTGTGTGATGGAATGTCCTACCTTCATACAACACAAAGTCCAAAGCTCTTGAGATCTTTGAAAGGTAAGTGAACAATGGGTGGGTGGGGGAATGGAGGTGGAAAGTAGGCATTTTGAGGATCCCAAGGAGTGGGAGGCAGAGTACAGGAGGTCTCGGGATGGGAGAGGGCTTGAAAGACCCAGGACAGACAGGTCTTGGCCCATATAGACCTCCCAGGACTTTCCCCACCCCAAGGATCTTTTGCTCCACTGAATGACCTGTATGGTCATTTAATGACAGTCTTCAGGATTGTCTGGGATACTACACATCCTCTTCATGAGCTGTTTCCTTTGTTACTTTCTGGGAGGAGGCTTTGTGGTATCCTAAGCAGAACGTCCAGATTCAGCCACTTTTGTGCCATACAGTATCAACCTTGTGAACTCTCAAGCTTCCTCTTTCTGCTATGTATTCAAAATGGACAGTGATGAATATTTGTACTGTATATATTTATAGGTTAGGGTGTAGATATATACGTATGAATGTATACAGCATATCTATATGTGTCATGTATGTGTAAACATTTGAGAGCAGGCAACAGCATTTCATTTTTAATGTGTGCCAAAGTGCCTAGAAGAAAAAGAAAATGACAATAAGCTTATCAGGGTGAGCAGGGGTAGGGATTGTTAAATGAGGCAATCACGTGATCATTTCGATTAACAGGCATCATGCTTGCGACTGTAATGGGCAGGTTTCCATTATGGTCATAGGTCAGTGACTGACTGTATTAGTTTAGCTTTATGGTGGGAGACAGTATTAGATTTTAGAAGATCTTTAATTGTATGTTAAATAAAATATTCTTAAATTGTTCTTTATGCCCTAAATCTCTACCACATGACATAGAAAACTGCATTAAAAACAAAATTTTAATTGATATTAAGTTGGTTTTCCATTAATTTATTTGTGTTTCAATATGTTCTGAAAAATACTAGCAGAACTGAGATTCAAAATAAAAGAAAAAAGTGAAACTTAAGTTTAAGTTTAAGTTTAATCAGATTTGTATGCCGCCCTTCTCCGCAGACTCGGGGCGGCTCACAGCAACAGTGATACCTCGTCTTATGAACTTAATTGGTTCCGGGAAGAGATTTGTAAGGTGAAAAGTTTGTAAGACGAAATAATGTTTCCCATAGGAATCAGTGGAAAAGTGATTAATGCGTACAAGCCCAAAGCGCCCGTTTTTGCACTGCTGGGATTCCCCTGAGGCTCCCCTCCATAGGAAACCTCACCTCCGGACTTCCGTGTTTTTGTAATGCTGCAGGGGAATCCCAGCAGCGGAAAAACGGGTGCTTCACTGGCAATGGAAGTCCGGAGGTGGGGTTTCCCAGCGAGGGGAGCCTCAGCGAAATTGCAGCATCGTAAAAACATGGAAGTCCGGAGGTGGGGTTTCGAAGACTTCCGTGTTTTTGCGATGCTGTGATGCTTGGGTTTGTAAGGTGAAAATAGTTTGGAAGAAGAGGCAAAAAATTCTTAAACCCCGGGTTTGTATCTCGAAAAGTTTGTATGAACAGTGTTCTGGTTTCTGGCAGAAATTCAGCAAGTACAAATAACTTATCAAACACATTATTTCATAAACAAAGAAACTCCATTTTATTCTTTTCTCTTCTGGCTATACACACATTTCATACTGGCGTATCTCTCCTGGCTCTGTTATCTCTCTTAATTGCATTCCTTACATTCCTTCTCCTGCTCTGCTAGACAAGATTTATTTCGTAAAAGCATGATCACTAAAAAACAGCAGATGGACAGTTAATCACACAGAATACTTGGCTTACTTGGAGAGAGGCATAAAAAATCAACATCTTTTTGTTCGGCAACGTTGAAACTCCACCCTTCTTCACTAGTCCCATGACGTGCCAATTACCTCACTCAATTATTTAACCCATTCATCTCCTTAATATCTTCTTCCAGACCTTTGCTCTCTACGTTTCTGAATTTGTCTGAATTTAGGATTAATCCAGCGTGCCTCTAATTCTCCCTCATTAGATCCTGAACTCATAGCCCCATCATGTGGCTGGCCTCCCACCTGTTCTACTACCTGTAACCCCGGGCCCCTCACTACTTTATAAACACTATCTGAATCTATGAGTCCTCAATATCTTCATCATCCTCCAACTGATCAAGAGTATGTACAACAACGAGGGGTTTGTAAGACGAGGTATTACTGTATCTTTTCCCATAAAAAATGCTATGAGAGGAATGAAGCCGTTTTGGTTAATCAAAGGTTGGTTTGAGAAGGCAGAGCCATCTTCTCTCTTAGTGAAGTTAGACTATTCCAGAAGAACAGAAAATTATTACAGTCATGAAAATGGCTTTCCCTGTTCTCAAAATGGATTTCATAAATGATAATTTTTTTCTCAGGTTTATTACAATCTTGTTTGAAAACTTTTGAATTTGAATGAAAGCTTTTTACTGAATTGTTTGTGCCAAATATATATATTTGCTTTAGGAATGCCTTGTGTGATGGGAAGAGAGCCATTATTTTGCAGCCCTCTTGGCCTAAGGTTAGTTGCACTTATTTTATAAATTTATTTTGCAATTATTCAAGTATGAGATTATAAATGAAAATAATATAATCACGATGTTCCCATTGTATTTAATCCTGTCAATTCTGGAAGTTATGGGTTTTGAAAGCAATCCATTTCCAGCAGTATGAGGACAGGCAAAATATAATATTAAACTAAATTATTATGTCTCCTGATGGTTGGAAATGGCAAGGCAAATGTCGTTAATAATATCATTAAAACAGTTTGTAGTCTATCTGCAGATTTTTATAAAATAAAGGCCCTGAGAAACTAGCATAAAAAGCAATTATAATTTGAATATTAATATACTGTCTTTTTTGGAGTACAGTGATCCCTCGAGTTTCGCGATCTCGATCTTCGCGAAACGCTATATCGCGATTTTTCAACCCGGAAGTAAACAACACCATCTGCGCATGTGCGCCATTTTTTTTTCCTATGGCCACGCATGCGTAGATGGTGGAGTTTGCTTCCCCCTGGCCAGATCAGCTGCTGGGCGGCTTCCCTGGGTCTTCCCCCTCTTGCCGGGGTTTCCCCTTTGCGTGGGCGGCGGGGAAACCCCAGCGTTGCTTCCCAGCTGAGTGGCGCGAGCAACGGCGTGGGCGGGCGAAAGGCGGGCGCGCGGACATTGGGCACACGAGCGGCGTGGCGGCCGGACAAACGGCGGCCGCTCCTGGCGGCAGCACGAGCAACACGAACAGCATGGCGGCCGGACACTTGGGAAGACCCCCGCCCAGCAGCTGAGGACCCGCCTGCCCGCCGCTTGTCCGGCCGCCGCGCCGCTCGTGCCGCCGCTGCTGGCGCGAGCAACGCCGCTTCCCAGCTGAGTGGCGCGAGCAACGGCGTGGGTGGGCGAAGGGCGGGCGCACGGACAAGGGGCGCACGAGCGGCGTGGCGGCCGAACAAACGGCGGCCGCACGAGCAACGCAAGCGGCGTGGCGGCCGGACAAATGGCGGTCGCGCCTGGCGGCAGCACGAGCAACACAAACAGCGTGGCGGCCGAACAAACGGCGGCCGCACGAGCAACGCAAGCGGCGTGGCGGCCGGACAAATGGCGGCCGCGCCTGGCGGCAGCACGAGCAACACAAACAGCGTGGCGGCCGAACAAACGGCGGCCGCACGAGCAACGCAAGCGGCGTGGCGGCCGGACAAATGGCGGCCGCGCCTGGCGGCAGCACGAGCAACACAAACAGCGTGGCGGCCGAACAAACGGCGGCCGCACGAGCAACGCAAGCGGCGTGGCGGCCGGACAAATGGCGGCCGCGCCTGGCGGCAGCACGAGCAACACAAACGGCGTGGCGGCCGAACAAACGGCAGCCGCACGAGCAACGCAAGCGGCGTGGCGGCCGGACAAACGGATTCTCCTCCGACCTGCCCTCACCTTAGCTTCCAGCTGATGCTTCGATCCTTGGAAGAGGCCAGAGCGCCTTTCTGCACCACACTCTGCGCTCGGGTTCCTTTCCGGAAGATGGAAGTTTCTCTCTTTCCATCCTTTCTAGCAATACAATACTCGATGGTTAAAATGGTTTTAACCATCGAGTATTGTATTGCTAGAAAGGATGGAAGGAGAGAAACTTCCATCTTCCGGAAAGGAACCCGAGCGCAGAGTGTGGTGCAGAAAGGCGCTCTGGCCTCTTCCAAGGATCGAAGCATCAGCTGGAAGCTAAGGTGAGGGCAGGTCGGAGGAGAATCCGTTTGTCCGGCCGCCACGCTGCTTGCGTTGCTCGTGCGGCCGCCGTTTGTTTGGCCGCCACGCCGTTCGTGTTGCTCGTGCTGCCGCCAGGCGCGGCCACCATTTGTCCGGCCGCCACGCCGCTTGCGTTGCTCGTGCGGCCGCCGTTTGTTCGGCCGCCACGCTGTTTGTGTGTCGTGCTGCCGCCAGGCGCGGCCGCCATTAGTCCGGCCGCCACGCCGCTTGCGTTGCTCGTGCGGCCGCCGTTTGTTCGGCCGCCACGCCGTTTGTGTTGCTCGTGCTGCCGCCAGGCGCGGCCGCCATTTGTCCGGCCGCCACGCCGCTTGCGTTGCTCGTGCGGCCGCCGTTTGTTCGGCCGCCACGCCGCTCGTGCGCCCCTTGTCCGCGCGCCCGCCCTTCGCCCACCCACGCCGTTGCTCGCGCCACTCAGCTGGGAAGCGGCGTTGCTCGCGCCAGCAGCGGCGGCACGAGCGGTGCGGCGGCGGGCAGGCGGGTCCTCAGCTGTTGGGCGGGGGTCTTCCCAAGTGCGGAAGTAAAAAACACCATCTGCACATGCGCGAGGGCGCGCATGCGCAGATGGTGTTTTTACTTCCGCACCACTATATCGCGAAAAATCGAGTATCGCGAGGGGTCTTGGAACGTAACCCTCGCGATACTCGAGGGATCACTGTATAAGACACACCTTTTTCCTCCCTAAAAGAGGCTGAAAATTTGGGAGCGCCTTATACTCTGAATGTAACTTTTTTCCCCCCAAGATTTTTTTCCTGCCCTAACCAGGTGCTAACAATGTTCTCAGCTCTTACTAGCTTGCAAGCTCTTTCATTGTTACTCTCTGTGAAGAATGTTTTCCAAACTCTGTCTTTGCAGAGGTTTTTTAATTGTTCTACTTGCTCAGAATGTTTATTTCCAGGTGCTAACGATGTTCCCAGCTCTTACTAGCTTGCAAGCTCTTTCATTGTTATTCTCTGTGAAGAATGTTTTCCAAACTCTGTCTTTGCAGAGTTGTTTTCATTGTTCTACTTGCTCAGAATGTTTATTTCCAGGTGCTAACAATGTTCCCAGCTCTTACTAGCTTGCAAGCTCTTTCATTGTTACTCTCTGTGAAGAATGTTTTCCAAACTCTGTCTTTGCAGAGTTGTTTTCATTGTTCTACTTGCTCAGAATGTTTATTTCCAGGTGCTAACAATGTTCCCAGCTCTTACTAGCTTGCAAGCTCTTTCATTGTTACTCTCTGTGAAGAATGTTTTCCAAACTCTGTCTTTGCAGAGTTGTTTTCATTGTTATACTTGCTCAGAATGTTTATTTCCAGGTGCTAACAATGTTCCCAGCTCTTACTAGCTTGCAAGCTCTTTCATTGTTACTCTCTCCAAATAAGGTTTTCTTAAAGCCCTAACCAGGGGATAAAATAATGTGCTGATGGAGACCATACTAAGGACGCTATCCAGATGAAAATCTGGAAAACAGATCTCCCCCCCCCATTTTCCTCCCCCAAAACTAAGGTGCATCTTATACCTTGGTGTGTCTTATACTTTAAAAATACGGTAGATTCTTGAATGATCCAATTGCCCCAATACAAAGATGACAAAATGTCATAATAGATACGTATTATATAGCTTACTCTAAGATCAATACAACTATAAAAATACTTGGGTATTTTTATTAGAATAGCAACTCGGAGAGGGGCGGCATACAAATCTAATAAATTATTATTATTATTATTATTATTATTATTATTAAATGAAATAGTGTTAACATTTAGTCTGCAGTCTAGTTCAAGCTTATGCCTGTATAATATTGAGAGGGGTGGCATACAAATCTAATAAATAATAATAATAATAATAATTTATTTTGGTGCTTAGCGACATAGAATTAGGTTGCAATATGAAGTAGCTAGCAAATCAAGAAATGTAAATATATGACGAACCCTTCTATTTTAAAATGCTATTAAGCCTTTTCTACTTTTTGTAGGGACATTATCGATTTTGTGATGCTTTATCATTCTTGGGTGAACATAGAAAGGCATTGAAAGCCAATGAGAAAGGTCAGGACCTGTGCAGAGAGAATCCTGAAGGAATGAAGAGTCTTATTGAGCAACACGAGAAGCTTAAAAAGCAAATGGAAGAAGCTAGAAGTAATCATATCTTTGTTTAAAGTATTAATTTCATTGCAATTTATATATATATATGTGTGTGTGTGTGTATATATATATATAATATTTTGTTATTAATATATATATTATTATGTATGTATGTATGTATGTATGTATGTATGTATGTATGTAGATTGTTCTGAGTTCAGGTTTTGCCCCGTGTAATATTTTGAGTGTCTATGCGACGTTTCGGTGAAATCACATTCACCATCATCAGGCTGAAGTTGTAAGCTTCGTGCTGCTGTAGATATAGTTTGTTTGCAACTGCCATTTGTTTGTGAGGAAATTGTCCAATTTGGCCACATGGAAAAGAAAAACTGGACAATTTCCTCACACAGCTCAATAGACTACACCCCAAAATACAATTCACTATGGAAACAGAAGCCAATGATCAACTTCCCTTTCTGGATGTCCTAATCTATAAAAAACCCAATGGCACCCTAGGACACACTATCTACCAAAAGAAAACCCACACCAACCGTTATTTAAATGCACACTCCCACCACCACCCTGCACAGATCACCTCAGTAGCCAAAACTCTCATCACCAGAACCAAACGCCTAGCTGACCATGAGCACTTAAAAACTGAATTGAACAAACTCAAAGATGTATTAATTTCTAATGGATTCGAAAGAAAAACAATTACAAACCTAATAAAAAAAGAGACATCCCCCAAAAATCAAGACCAAGAACAGGATAATGGCATCACCCTCCTCCCTTACATCAAAGGCACCACAGACAAAATTTGTAAAATTCTCCACAAACATAATATCAAAACTTCATTTGTCACTAACCAGAAAATATCAAACATCCTAAGAAACCGAAAAGACAAAATCCATCTCGAAAACCAAGGAATCTATGAAATACCATGCAAAACATGTGCAGCCACATACATTGGACAAACTAATCAAAGAATAAACGCACGCATTGCAGAACATAAAAATGCAGTCAAAAAAGAAGAAAAAACTTCCTCCCTTGTCCAGCACATTAAAAAAGCAGGACATGAAATTGACTTCGAAAAAACTAAATTACTTTCCAAAACAGAACACGTATATAAAAGAATAATCATGGAAGCCATAGAGATAGAAAAACACCCCCTCAGCATGAATAAACGTGATGACACATCCCGCCTACCAGAAATTTGGAAACCAGCCCTAAACAAAAAAACATATCATAATCATCACCATGTCAATCCTTCAACTAAATGTGATTCCACCAGCCAATCAAATCATTAAAACACAGCCACCCAACCTACTTGCTACATTCAAACCAAATCTCCACCCCCACCACTATTTATAAGGAACAAATGGCAGTTGCAAACGAACTACAGTAATACCTCATGATACAAACTTAATTGGTGCAAGGAGGAGGTTCGTAAGACGAAAGGTTCATAAGACGAAACATTGTTTCCCATAGGAAACAATGTAAAGTCAATCCGTGCAACCCAAAAACCCCCCGCAAAAAAACGGCTTTCGGCGACTGCTGGGAAGCCGCGCGGCTGTTTTAAAAGGTGACAGCCGGCCTGGGGGGCTTCCCAGCACCCCCCCGAACCCGGGTTCGGGGTTCGGGGGGGTGCTGGGAAGCCCCTCACGCCGGCTGCGACCTTTTAAAACAGCCGCACGGCTTCCCAGCTGTCTCCCGAAGCCGAACGCGGAAGTTCAGCTTTGGCGTTCGGCTTCGAGACAACTGGGAAGCCGCACGGCTGTTTTAAAAGGTGACAGCCGGACTGGGGGGCTTCCCAGCACCCCCCTGAACCCCGAACCCGGGTTCAGGGGGGTGCTGTGAAGCCCCCCAGGCCGGCTGCGACCTTTTAAAACAGCCGCCCGGCTTCCCAGCTGTCTCACGAAGCCGAACACCAAAGCCGAACACCAAAGCCGAACTTCCGCGTTCGGCTTTGGGAGACAGCTGGGAAGCCGCGCGGCTGTTTTAAAAGGTCGCAGCCGGGCTGGGGGGCTTCCCAGCAACTTCCCGAACCGAACCCGGGGTTCAGAAAAATTTTGCCTCTTCTTACGAACTTTGTTCGAGTTACGAACCGGCGTTCGGGAGGCTTATGGGAAGCCCCGCCGCCCAGCTGTCACCTTTTAAAACAGCCGCGCGGCTTCCCAGCAGTCTCCGAACGCCGGTTCGTAACTCGAAAAAAGTTCGTAAGAAGAGGCAAAATTTTTCTGAACCCCGGGTTCGTATCACGAGTTGTTCGTAAGACGAGGGGTTCGTATCTTGAGGTACCACTGTATATCTACAGCAGCACGAAGCTTACTTCAGCCTGATGATGGTGAATGGGATTTCACCGAAACGTCGCATAGACACTCAAAATATTACACGGGGCAAAACCCGAACTCAGAACAATCTACATACATATACCCGTGAAAATCTACGAAAACAAATATATATATTATAAAATTATAATTATGTGTTCTGTATGCTATGAGTTACTCAGTTTTTTTAAATGCATCTAGGTATAAAGCAAAATAAATACAGACTCAAGAAACAACTGTTGCAGAAAAAGTAAGTTTAATTCAACATTTCTAATTGAGAACCTAATAATAACAGTTTGAAATAAGTAGTTTGAAATGAGATTGGTGGCAAATTTAATAAATAACATTATTAATTTTACTCAGTAAATCTCAACTGTTACATATTTTGTTCAAAGCCACCTTTTGTGTTAAAAACACATACATCAATGGCCCTATTTAACCTATATGTGTACTTATATATTCTTTGTATATTTTACCCACTTTGGGCAAGCAATATTTACCAATAGTCAAAAAGCAATAACTAGTGGACAAAAGTAATTAAAAGGAAGAGATAAAAGAAAGAGAATCTAAATCTAATATTACACCCACACCATTTACTATATCCATACTTTTCTGTTCTTGAGAAGTATCCTTGCTTTCACTAGGTCCATAAACCAATTGATAAATTACTTTTGTTCTTTAACCTTATACAGTCCTCTGTTTTTGGTAGATGTCATGAACACCAGTCTGCCATGATTTTTCCTGTCTATCTTTTCCTCTTGATCCATTCATCTATTCTTCACATATTTCTTCTTTAATTTAACCCTAAAACATTCTCTCTATATAGATGAGCTAGTTTGACCTAATGGTTTGTAAATTCTAATCCCACTTTAACTACGGTATGAAAACTAGTTGGGTAATCTAGGACCAATCACTCAGCTTGGCCCATTTCCCATGGTTTTTGTGGGATAAATAAGACGAGGAAGGAGTATTGTGTGTGCTCACCATCCTATTTGTGAAAAATAATATAGACAGGATATAAATAATAAATAAGCAGTAATTCCTCATAGTGGTATTTATTTCATAATGTCGCTCAGTATGCAGTCATTCTTCACATAGATACTTCTTAAGTAATCTCTTACCATTGCATTTAATTAATTTATTATTTTTCTCCTGATTTATCCAATTCTCATTTCTGTATAACAAAGTGCTTGAGGAGTTGTGTGGCATATAAATTAGATTAATAAATAAATAATGAATAAATAAAGTCAGTGGAATCAATACATGTTTTCATTTTTTCTTTAGTTGCATAATCCATAAACATACAATACATCCCTTTTATGTTTCTATGAATATTTACATGGTTTAAAATTTCTTAGCACACCCCATTTTAATAAATATTATCCAATATTTTATTTACATGTAACTCAGTTAACCCAAAAAAATCACTTACTTCTTTGTTAGAATATTATTTATTTTATTAATGAAGATTAGTTATGTTGTACTTCTGGGTGGTAACATACTTAAGGATACTCTTGTATATTTATAGATGGTAATTGTCTTAACAATATTTGAAATTTATTTTCATTTTATGTATTTGTGCTTGATTAATTCCATTAGTTCTTCAGAGTATGTGTCAGTTGGTAACCAGGAATCAAAAAAATGTCACAACCAAAACAAAAAACTATGTGATTCTCATCACCATCCTAGCCAGCAGAAGCAAACAAATGTAAGTTATAAATCAATGTATTAATGAAATAATATAAAGCTGATATTGTGAATAGAGAAGGAGTGACTCAGCTCTAAAGTGAGAGCTCTACAAAAAGATTACTTGGTCATGAGAAATATGAATGCAGATCAATGGATCATTTTAACTCTGAGAGATGTCTTCCAAAAATAAATAAAAATACAGGTAGTCCTTGACTTACGACCACAATTGAGCCCAAAATTTCAGTTGGTAAATGAAATATTTGTTGTGAATTTTGCCCTGATTTTACGACCTTTCTTGCCATAGTTCTTAAGCTCACCAGTGCAGTTGTTAAGCTAGTAACATGGTTGTTAAGTGAATCTGGCTTCCCCACTCATTGACTTTACTTGTAAGAAAGTTGCAAAAGATGATCACATGACCCTGTGATGTTGCAATTTTCATAAATATGAGTCATTTGCCATGCACCTCAATTTTGTTCCTATGACCATGGGGATGCTAGAATGGTCATGTAAAAAACAGTTATAAATCACTTTTTTCAGTGCCATTGAAACTTTGAATGGTCACTAAATGAACTCTTGTAAATTGAGAGCTACCTACATTAAAATGTTTCATGCTTAGATTAAATTCCTTTTGGTCTGGATGTGCTTGGTACATAATATATAAAACCCCTTTTTTTTCAATTATCAGATGGTCGGAAATATAAAAACTAAAGAAAACATAGATAATTTATCAACTTTTACAGCAGGTAAGTTAATACATTTTTTGAAATCATATATACAGTATTTAGATTGAGAGACTCCTAGTAATAAAATAACTAGTGAAATTGAAAGATTTTAAACAGTTGATGTAAATGCATATGATCAGTATTAAATACTGTGTTTTAAACCAATTATATTCATGTGAAACATTAAGATTTCTACTTGTCCATGTGATTAGATGATTCTATGTACAGTAGTACCTCTAGATACGAGCTACTCCACATGCGAGTATTCCAAGTTACGAGCCATGACGCGAGTGAAATTTCTGTTCGACACCCGAGCTCAAATTCGGGATACGAGCTGAGCTTCCACTAGGTGGCGCAAGAATCCTTGCTTCTGGTTATCTCGGCGCGAAAAACAAAGTCTAAAGGCATTCGTTCAAGATTCGTTGATTGACATACAAGCTCGGGTCTGGAACAATTTAAACTCGTATGTCGAAGTGCCACTGTACTTAGTTTTGATTTTTAAATATCACAATATTTTAACACAGATCAATATATTGTTATAATTTGATAATATATATTATTTCATTTATTTACAAAATCTTATATCTTCGTCATTCGTTTCACATTGTTTCACAGTCTTTCCTTTTTTTCTTAGTCCAGTTGTACCATTTAGTCCATATTTCATAATATTCTGAGTTATTTTGTCCTTTGAGTTCAATGGTCAGCCTATCCATTTCAGCACACCTATATATTTTATCCATTAATATGTTTTCCGGTGGGATTTGATGATTCTTCCAATATTGTGCATATGCTATTCTCGCCATGGTTATAATATGTAATATTAAATATTGCAGGATAAATTCCATTATGTGATTTCTTGCAGCCATTTGTGTACTTTTTCCCAATAGCCCCTCAATTGTGGACATGTCCACCACATATGAAACAAGGTGCCTACATTTAAATTTAGTTTATGCCTGGCTTCCTTTAATAATTTATTAAAGACTGGTACCTCTACCTAAGAACTGAATTTGTTCCGTGACCAGGTTCTTAAGTAGAAACGTTCTTAAGAAGAAGCAATTTTTACCATAATGTGTGCAAAAAATAAAAGCTTGGAATTTGGGTGGGAGGAGGAGGAGGAAGAAGAGGAGGAGGGGAGTCGCTGCCGAAGGAAGAAAGTGAGGTGAGGGGAATCAAAAAATCCAAAACTTTAAGGCTTAAAAAAAAAAAAGAGGGACTCTGAGGCGGCAAGAAGGAGCACGCACCTCCCATACATTGCCTCCCCTTCACTGGCTGCTGCTGCTGCTACCTGCTGCCTCTTCCTTCCCATGCTGAAGGGCTCCTCTCGCTTGCTCGCTTTGTAGCCAGCGCCTTTCCTTCGCGGTGGTGACTCCTTGGCTGCCCAGAGCGAACAGAGCATTTCTTTTCTCTGGGCGCTGGCAGAAGTTTATTCCCTGTCCAAGCACCCAGAGAAAGGGAAATGATTTGAACGCTCTGGACTGCCAAAGCCTCCTTAAGCGCCACTGAAAGGCTTCTCTGGCAGCCCAGAAAAGCCCGATTAAAGGGGGAATGGCAGGAAACTGGTCGGGCCTTCGTGCCGCTCTCAGATTTCCTGGGAATTTTTTCCGGGCTTGGGTTCTTAAGTAGAAAATGGTTCTTAAGAAGAGGCAAAAAAATATCGAACACCCGGTTCTTATCTAGAAAAGTTCTTAAGTAGAGGCGTTCTTAAGTAGAGGTACCACTGTATTGTCATTCTTTGGTTCTTTTTGGAACTTATATTCTAACTGCTTGATATCCCTTAATTTTTTATTGTAGTCTTGCCATTTATCTTTATTTTTCTTTGCTGTGTAGGCAATCGTTATTCCCCTTATATATGCTTTTAGTATGTCCCATAAATTTTGTATGGTGGTTGGTTGCTTCTTATTCTCTTTCATAAATAAATTTATTTCTTTGGTTATTGTTCGTATATATTCTTCTCCTTGCAGTAATTTTGTATTTAGAGTCGATCTCCTTGTTCTCCTCTTCTTTCTTCTCCATACTACTATTAGAGGATTGTGGTCTGCCCATGTATTTGGGGCTATTTTGACCGATTGTATATTCTTTGCTTATTCAGATCATATCTATTCTGGACAAGGATTGATGTGGAATGTATATTGTTTACTTTTAGGGTGTAGTAGTCGCCATACCTCTGTCAAATTTAACTCTTCTATCATATCATTGAATGTATTTGGTAATGTAGGGGTTTTTTGCTTTCCCTTTTTCCCCAGCTGTGTAATCTTTCTTGGGGTTAATTATACCATTGTAATCTCCTATTAGACATATATTTTTATAATTAATTGTTAGTAACTTCTTATGTATCTGTTGATAAAACTTTTTTGTTTTTTATTGGATGCATATAACAATATTTTTTTCTCCTCCAATTTCTATCTCTACTATTATGTATCCTCCTTTAGGGTCAGCCTTTATTTCTTTAGACTTTATTATTTCTGCTTTTTGACTAATTTCTAAAATATTTTCCTTCTTTTTTGTGCATTATTTAATCCCTTGATGTTTAATGATATGAGTTTAGTTTCTTTTTGTATTTCCCGCTACTTTTTATATACCGGTAATCCTTTTCTAGTTATTTACTTATTTGCTTCTGCTGCTGTTTGCATCCTTGTTTTAACTCTTTTTACTTTTAGGTTTGGGTCTTCAGTCTCTTTAGTATCTATGTGCTTAGTTTCTTTAGACACATATTTCTATATTGGTCCTTATATTCTTGGGAATAATAGTTGAAAATGTGATCTTAAATATGCAGATCTTTTTAAAATAATAACAATATGCATTTCTTTCCTCTATTATTAATAGAAGAAAGTGAAAATCCAGAAAAGAAAAGAAACCAAATGGATGATTCTGAAAAGCTGAAGTAAATGTTCTTTTTCTATTATCTAGTCAGAGGAGATGTAGCAATACTGCTGTAATGGCACATAGAACTTACTTATTATTTTAATTTGTTTATTAAAGTTGCTTATCCTTTTTTTAAAAAATGAAGCCAAGCTATGAGTATGTAAATGTTATTCAGATAAGGAGAATGAAATTTTGTAGAAGTGTCTACAATTAACATTAAATCAGTATTATCTTTTAATGTTAATCTTTTAATGTTAGCTGCTTTAGAAATTTACAGATACATTTATATTTTTGAAGTGCATTTTCAAACTTCCATACAATATGCAATTGTCTCAAGTAAAAGCGTATTTCTTGCATTTTTAATAAAAACACAAATATTGTACGCTTTTCAGAGATGAGAATGAAAATCAAATTCTTAACCAAGACTATAATTCTTAAATTGTTTTAATTGCAGAGAACAACTGAATTTGAAAACTGATTCTAAAAAAGTTGTAGAGAAATATAACTTACAATGTGGAAATGACCAACAGGTAATAGAATAAATAATACATTATTTTTTAAATATGGAAATATGCTGCCCAGAGTCCATAAGGAGTTGGGCAGCATACAAATCTAAATGTAATAAATAAATAAATATATATAATGGCAAGGATATGAATTTACTGATTATTAAAAACATGCTGGATAGAATATATGATTATTAAATTGATGAAATATTTGTACAGAGGTGTACAATAATCTTGAGAATCATTAAACTGCTAATGTTTAGATTTCCTGCATTGTAGGGTGGGGTGGAAATTTTCTTCAGTTTGCAGAAACAAAGCATGTTCTTTTAATATAAAGGTTATTAGAATATAAAATAGATGTAGGTAAATACAGTCAGTCCTCAACTTAAAGACATAAGACCAACATCTTAGTCATTGAGTGAAGTCATTAAACTAGAGGCCTACCTGACCATTTTGCTCAACGACTGCAACTGGAAGAGCTGGAATAATTGTGATCATTGAGCAAAGTGGTCATGTGGGCTTAATGGCAACTTCACTTACATCTATTTTATATTTGAAGAGTCTTTATACTAGCCTGCAATAAATTTGAGTAGAACAGTCTTGTAGACCTGTAAGATATAGCTGCATTCTGCACGATCTGAAGTTTCCGAACACTTTTCAAAGGTAGCCCCATGTAGAGAGCGTTACAGTAGTCGAGCCTCGAGGTGATGAAGGCATGAGTGACTGTGAGCAATGACTCCCGGTCCAAATAGGGCCGCAACTGGTGCACCAGGCTAACCTGGGCAAACGCCCCCCTCGACACAGCTGAAAAATGTTTCTCTAATGTGAGCTGTGGATCGAGGAGGACGCCCAAGTTGCGAACTCTCTCTGAGGGGGTCAATGATTCCCCCCTAGGGTGATGGATGGACAGATGGGATTGTCCCTGGGAGGCAAAACCCACAGCCACTCTGTCTTATCAGGGTTGAGTTTGAGTCTGTTGACACCCATCCAGACCCCAACAGCCTCCAGGCACCGGCACATCACATCCACTGCTTGGTTGACTGGACATGGGGTGGAGATGTACCACTGAGTATCATCTATGTACTGGTGATACTTCACCCCATGCCCTTGGATGATGTCGCCCAGCGGTTTCATGTAGATATTAAATAGGAGGGGGGAGAGGACTGACCCCTGAGGCACTCAACAAGGGAGAGACCTCGGAGTCGACCTCTGACCCCCCACTAAGACCGACTGCGACCGACCGGAGAGGTAGGAGGAGAACCACTGAAGAACAGTGCCTCCCACTCCCAACCCCTCCAGCCGGTGCAGAAGGATACCATGGTTGATGGTATCGAAAGCCGCTGAGAGGTCGAGAACACCAGAACAGAGGATAAACCCCTGCCCCGGGCCCGCCAGAGATCATCCATCAACGCGACCAGAGCAGTTTCCGTGCTGTAGCTGGGCCTGAATCCTGACTGCTGAGGGCCTAGATAATCGGCTTCTTCCAAGGACCACTGGAGCTGGAGCGCCACCAACTAGGGGTTAGGACCATTTTATCTTGTGAATATATGTCATTAAAGCAACAAAACCCCTAAATTGAAATTAAATAAGTAAATAATTTTCCTGGGATGATCCATAAATGTAGAAACTTTATTAGTTTGTGTATTTTTGTGACACACCTCCCCCCCTTCCAATTTGGGACAGTCAGTGAAGCCATGGATAGGTGGTGTATGTACTATGGCACTAGTGGCATCACATTTGACTAGAAGTGATCAATGCCCAAACCTGTTTATATTATTAGGCTATAATTTCTATTCTTTCTTATGCAGTATAACTCTAATGCAGTTGAAATTCTTCTGAAGGGTTATTGCTTGTCTAGGACATATTGTAAGTTTCCTAGAGGATTTTTCTTAATCAGACTACAAAGAATTGTTGATACAATAAAAACAGCTATCCTTGTTTTGGATTTTGTAGGAGGATGTACCATTTTCATTAGAAATGTTAAAGACATATATGAAAAATGGATCCACATCTTTAATGGATCAATGCTTTCACAGTGCTGAACAATCATTTTCATTATCTTTAAATATGGTAGATCCGTCTCAACTACAGGTAACAGTAATGATTCTATAATATGCTTACAGTACAGTAATGTTTACTTCTTAATGAAATACATTACATATACTTTCCCCAAAATTCTATTAAAAGAGTATATTTATAAAGAAGCTTATGACTTTCTATATTATATTCTATGTTGATGCCATAAAATACCATTACATATTAGTAAAATAATTGTGCCTATGAACAAATTATCTATAGGAAGAATATGTAAAACCGACATATTTTTCAAAATGTGCTGGATGGAGAAAGACTTGGAACAAATTATATTTGCTCTAGAACTTTGTAAACAGTTTGGTTCAAAGCAGGTAATTTTATTCAAAAATGGTTTGAGTGTGTTCCACTCACGTGTGGTGCCTTTAGGAACAATTAATATCTGTATGTGATATTTCTCAACTGTTTGAATTTGTTCCTTCCTGGTAGCTACTTTCAATGAATGTATTAGATATATTTAACAGAGTGCCTGGATTTACTTGTTTTGACACCCCCCCCCCAAAAAAAAATGCATTTAAATTTCTTTGGCAAATTTAACATTTATGAATATATACTGTCTGCAAAATGATACTGCATAACAGCTGGTTCCTATAGTTCTCAAAGAGTTTTAATTTTTTTCTGTAAGTTAGGTAGTCAATCCATAGACTAAAACTTTTAGGAACAATTAACTAATTTTTCATTGAACGTAAGAGTGCATACTATCATTTGGCTTTAAATCTCCAGACTCTTACCTCTGAATTTATTTCTTGGGTAGATTTAATACAGGGTGTCCAGCAAACCTGGAAAACAGGGAATTATCAGGGAAATTGGCGGTTTGGGAAATATCAGGGAATTATCAGGCAATTTGCAAAAACCCCGGAATAAATCAGGGAAAAAACCTGATATTAAAAAACTATTAAAATATTTAAAAGTCAGAGAAAAATCATGTAAAAAAAAAGATCGCACTTTCTGGCAGAATCAAGCAAAAATGAGCATAACTGTGGCAACAACTTGCTTCCTCAGCTACCGATGTTAACCTACTCAGGTAATGAGACATCCATAAGAAAACAATTATGCTTAAAGAACACCAAGGACTCCAGACTTTCACACTTTTTAGGAGTATAAACCATGATATTTTTCAAGGCATCCCTTTGACACCCATTAGCTCATATCAGATGTGTTATTTGCTACTTCAAAGTTCTCCAGGTCCCATCAGCTAGACAATGTTGCCTGGTGGAGCATAGGGGAAGAACCTTCTCTGTGGCAGCCCCAGCCCTATGGAATCAAATGTTTGTTCATAATGGCTGAGTTTGTATCTCATTCTAAGCTATAGGAGAAAGGAAGGGATGGAAGAGTAGCAGAAGGCAGAGTTTTATCATGCTTCAGTATTGTGTATGATCAAACCTGTATTTCTGCCAGAATATGTTAACAACAAATATTTATGTACTGTATTTTTAAATCATTTTAGTGTCTGAACCTTGCTCTCATTGATTATGTTGTGATCATATATGGATATGCCAGTGCTCTCCTTGGAATAGGACAACCTGAGGTAAGGCTTCAAACTCTGATGTATTTTTTATAACCTATCTAGCTAACATAGGAAAGTATGAATGTAAGATTTATTTGTTTGTTTGTTTGTTTGTTTGATTGATTGATTGATTTCTACGCTGCCCTTCTCTTCAGACTCAGGGCAGCTCACATCAAGAAAAAAGTGCAACATCCAGAAATCTAAATCTAAAAACATCCTAAAACCCCAATTTCTTAAAACCAGTCACTCACATTCACCCAATCACACATATAAATTCATTTGTTGCCTGGGGCTAGAAGTTAAATTTAGTGGCCCTAAGCCTGTCAGCAGAGGAGGGTATTTAAGGCCTTATGGAAGGCAGGGAAGGTGGGGGCGGTATGAACCTCTGGAGGGAGTTGATTCCATAGGGCTGGGGCTGCCACAGAGAAGGTTCTTCCCCTATGCTCCACCAGGCAACATTGTCTAGCTGATGGGACCTGGAGAAGGTCAACTCTGTGGGACCTGAGCAGCCGCTGGGATACATGAGGCATTTAAGATACTTTAAATGGATATGAAATTAGTTTGAGTAATGCTTTTTCAAGTCAGTTCTTTTCTTACATAACAGAAATCCAAGTAATAAATAAATAAATCAGATTTGCTACTATTTTTAAATCAAGAGAATAAAGGAAGACAATAATTCTTAGCATGAAATTTGTCAATATTTATATTTCTTATGATATATCATCATTTAAAGTAGTTGAATATTTAAACATTTGTGGGGAAACTGCTGCGTTATTTTATTAATAGTTGTTTGTACAATATGATAAGAGGGAGAGGAGAGTTACTGCTGAAGGAAGAAGGTGAGGTGAGGTGAATCAAAAAAATTCAAAACTTTTTTAAGGCTTAAAAAAAAAGAGGGACTCTGAGGCGGCAAGGAGGAGCACGTGCCTCCAATACACCTGGCGCGAGGCTGCCTCCCATACACTGCCTCCCATGCACTGGCTGCTGCTGCGACCTGCTGCCTCTTCCTTCCCATGCTGAAGGGCTCCCCTCTCCTCTCGCTCATTCGCTTTGTAGCTGGAGCCTTTCTTTGGCTTCCCAGAGCGAACGGAGCGTTTATTTTCTCTGGGCGCTGGCAGAGGTTTATTCCCTGTCCAAGCACCCAGAGAAAGGAAAATGCTTCGTTTGCCAGGATTAAAGGGGGAATGGCAGAAAACTGGCCAGGCCTTCATGCCGCTCTCAAATTTCCTGGGAGATTTTTCCAGGCTCGGGTTCTTAAGTAGAAAATTGAGGCAAAAACATCTTGAATACCCAGTTCTTATTTAGAAAAGTTCTTAAGTAGAGGCGTTCTTAAAAGTAGAGGTACCACTATATTGTTATTGTTACTATTCATCATAGCATTTCTTCTGCTAAGATAAGCTGCTTTCAAAAGCAGAATTTATGAATTGGTACTAATTAGAATGAAAACAAAAAACCGTATGCCTTGTCCATTCTGCATTTATTCATTGTAAAGTAAATAGCATTTGAATGTATAGATAGATAGATTTTTATTGGCCAAGTGTGATTGGACACACAAGGAATTTGTCTTGGTGCATATGCTCTCAGCGTACATAAAATAAAATATACATTTGTCAAGAATCATGTGGCACGACACTTAATGATTGTCATAGGGGTCAAATAAGCAATGAAGAAGCAATATTAATAAAAATCTTAGGATATAAGGAACAAGTTACAGTCATACAGTCAACATGGGAGGAAATGGGTGATAGGAATGATGAGGAAAAAAAAGTAGAATAGAAGTGCAGATTTAGTAGAAAGTCTGACAGTGTTGAGGGAATTATTTGTTTAGTAGAGTGATGGCGTTCGGGAAAAAACTGTTCTTGTGTCTAGTTGTCTTGCTGTGCAGTGCTCTGTAGCGACGTTTTGAGCGACGTATCTGAATGTTTGCACAGGGCTTTTGATTTCTTTCATTTCTTCCACAGGAACTAAGCAAAGCCAAATACCATTTTGAAAAAATAATTGAGCAATATCAGAAAGTAAGATTCAACTGCTTGGCACATTATGGAATTGGAAAAGTATATTTGAGACAAAATCGGTGAGTAGTACCATAATAATGGTAGAATGGGTTGGAACTTATTCATATATTGAAATTGATTAATAATGCATTTGTGGTTTTTTTTAATTTGATTTGACAAATTCATAGCCCACTCAAGGCACTCCTTCCTCCTCCCATTGTTTTCTGTCTCTTGGCCTCTAGAAAGAGTCAAGTTCACTGTATACACTAAAAGGGAATGGGGAGTACTGGGAATTTCCTGGCAAAAAGCAGCTCTGAATCAGGTTTTGCTATTGATTTGACCTGATATGTTTCATTCCTCCTTGCTTTGCTGCTTTTCTATAAGGAAAGGATGTGTTATCTCCTTGACACCTAATAAAAACCTGGGAACAGGAGAATTACCCCATTGTCTCGTCACTGCAAAAAGGATTAGCCAAAGCGCTGGCAGCTTATTACTACAATGGATATAGAAAGACAAATAATTTCAATGTTTTTCTTCCTTTAATACAGTACATAAGCAGTACAATTCGACTGAAAAACAAATGAAAATCTCTTGCATGGGGGAAACCTATAATAATGTGATTGCATAAATGGCATTTTAATGGGTGTACAGATTTTCTATATGCACTGTTAACAGTTGTAACAGTCGAGAAGCCTGTCCTATAAAAGGACTGGAAAAGTATGTTTAGATGGTGGAATCTATTTGCCTTAATTTTCCTCCTTTTATTTACTTCAGCCTGATGATGGTGAATGTGATTTCACCGAAACGTCGCATAGACACTCAAAATATTACACGGGTAAAACCCGAACTCAGTACAATCTACATACATATACTCGTAAAAATCTATGAAAACATATATATCTATATATCTATATCTGTATCTATATCTATATATCTATATCTATATATCACATGTTTTTGCTGAATTTTTAAAATTAACGGAGACTAGGATGCGCTATTTCGGCCTCTATATCTATCTATCTATCTATCTATCTATCTATCTATCTATCTATCTATCTATCTATCTATCTATCTATCTATCTATCTAACTATCTATCTAACTATCTATCTAACTATCTAACTATCTAACTAACTATCTATCTCTATCTATCTCTATCTATCTATCTATCTATCTATCTATCTATCTATCTATCTATCTATCTATCTATCTATCTATCTATTAAGAGGAAAGGGAGGGGAAAGGGACATGTAATTTTTAAATACTGTAATTGTATAAACTATGACTCTTTTCATGTAGATTTTCTGAAGCTCTAGACCAATTCATGAAATCAAAAACTATGGTTAATTTTAAGATTGTACCTGGAGTGCTGACGTGGCCCACAACTTCAGTAGTTATCAAAGAGACAAGATCAGAAATATTACAAGTGAGTCACAATATCTTTATTTCTATAAGCCATCTCACACGGTGCCTTTCTAGAATATATTTCACACTATGACAGTTGCAAACAAACAGAATAGCTTTTGTTCATTGGAGGCATTGATGATTTTATCCCTCCATTTCAGGAGGCAGGACCTTTAGAAATTGCTTTTACCTTTCAAAATGATTTGCATTACCTTTGCTGGGTAGGCAGGTTTCTTCAGTTGTTGTTAGCAAAATTAAAAATTCTTAAAAATTCCTTTTTGCTCTCTTGCTTGCTGTTAAAATAAACCTGCAAAAATTGTGCTGGAGTATAGGCAATGCACTGCTGAATTATATAGTATGTATTGTTGGTAGACTGATGATGTCTAGGTAAGCTCAGTCCAGGGTCAGCAACCGCGACTCTGGAACCGCATGTGGCTCTTTCATCCTTCTGCTATGGCTCCTTGCCGCTCAAAATATGTGTCACAACTGCCGATGTGTGACACCCACTGAAGAGCAATTTATTAAGCTTTTCAACCCCCCGTAGTCCAACCCTGGATAAATCCAAAAAAAGAAAAGTTTTAGAAGAAGACAGACCTTTAATTCAACTATATATGCTAGTATTGTGGCCACTCAGGAAGTAGGCACGGGAAGAGTTTTGTGGCTCCTGGTGTTTTCTTTTCTGTGAGAAATGGGTCCAAATGGTTCTTTCAGTGTTTAATGTTGCCAAGCCTTGGATTGGTCCAGTATTTCTGAAATAGTGGGGCGGTCCCCCCTGGGGAGGCGCGGAGCGATACCAGGGTGGCGTGTGATCCCAGGGAATGTGCTTTTTTTGCTGCAGGGAGTAGGGTTTATTTGCACAGCACAGAGTAGGAGATATGAAGTGTATATAACAAACACTTAAGAGACACCATGGAAAATATTTAACAGGGATGTAAAGAAAGGAGGAGAGAGATGGAGACAATGAGACAAACGTAAGTCTCCTGAAAGCTAAGGTGAGGAAATATGACAAAGCATATATAGCATTTGGCTTCACTGTGATTATGGTGGGAGACAAGGAAAGACCGGTATGTTTACTGTGCCTAAAAAATGTTGGCAGCGAACAGCATGAAGTCAAATAAACTAAGGTGTCACTTAAACACATTACACCCCAATCACGCTGATAAGCCATGAGGTTTTCAATGAAAATGTGCCAAATACAGTGATACCTTGTCTTACAAACTTAATTGGTTCCGGGGCGAGGTTCTTAAGGTGAAAAGTTTGTAAGATGAAACAATGTTTCCCATAGGAATCAATGGAAAAGCGATTAATGTGTGCAAGCCCAAAATTCAACCCTTTTGCCAGCCAAAGCGCCCGTTTTTGCGCTGCTGGGATTCCCCTGAGGCTCCCCTCCATGGGAAACCCCACTTCCGGACTTCTGTGTTTTTGCGATGCTGCAGGGGAATCCCAGCAGGGAAATCCCAGCATCACAAAAATGAGCACTTTGCTGGCAACGGAAGTCCGGAGGTGGGGTTTCCCAGCGAAGGGAGCATCAGTGAAATCGCAGCATGGCAAAAATACCAAAGTTCTCGAAACTCCACCTCCGGACCTCTGTGTTTTTGCGATGCTGCAATTTCACTGAGGCTCCCCTCGCTGGGAAACCCCACCTCTGGACTTCTGTTGCCAGCGAAGCGCCCGTTTTTGCGCTGCTGGGATTCCCCTGCAGCATCACAAAAACACGGAAGTCTGGAGGTGGGGTTTCCCATGGAGGGGAGCCTCAAGGGAATCCCAGCAGTGCAAAAATGGGCGCTTCGCTGGCAACGGAAGTCCGGAGGCACGGCATCCCAGTGGCGGCGGTGGGTTTGTAAGGTGAAAATAGTTTGTAAGAAGAGGCAAAAAAATCTTAGGGCATAACAGAAAATAATTGAGAAACACTGGGTTAGTCAAACAACAGTAACAAGGATACCATGATGTTGATGCAGATGAGGAATTGTCACTATAGAGGGAGAAGAAGGAAGTAGAGTGGAGATCTCAACTAATAAAGAATAGTTTACTGAATAGTTACTGAAGCTGCACCTCTCATGATCCTGTCTCTGCACAAGCAGATGGTTTCCACAACACAAACTTTTGGATAAAACTCACTTTCCTGTGCTATTTCTTCTTTCATTTCCCCAGTGACTTGTCCCACATTTCTCCCCTGAATTTTATAATATTCTGAAGGGAGAAATGGCATGATTTTGCTCACATTATAGCAACTTAATGAAAATTTAACATCAAGATTTTCAGAAGGAGAAAAAGTTGACTTGTTTAATGAGGATTAAAAGCGGGATATTTCTATAAAATTATGGAAACATTATGGACTTTTAAACTGATATTTGGTTATAAATTATGATTTTTGGATTTGCAAATTGATGGTGAAATTATGGGAAGGAGCGAATTATGTGGAGAGGCTGGGGAAATATTACATGTGCTTGTAGTTATTGCAAGGAAGATCAGGAGTCACTTTAAATATTCTTTTATCTTCCTCTTTTTCTTTTTGTTCTTTGATTTTTGTGATTTATGTATTTATGTATATCCCACCTTTATTATTTTCATAAACAATTCAACACAGTGAACTTATCAAAATACTCCTTCTTTCTCCTATTTTCCCCATAATAACAATCCTATGAAGTGAGTTGGGCTGAGAGAAAATGACTGACCCAAGATCACCCAGCTGACTTTCAGGGGGACTAGAACTCACATTCTCTCATTTTCTAGCCTGGTGCCTTAATCATTAAACCAAACTGGCTGGGGTTTTTTTCTTTCTATTTTCTTTTTTTCTTTCTGATTTCAGAGTGTATTATCTTTTAGTATTGTTAAAGTCCTCAGTGATTTTTTTTTTTAATATAAAAAGTACTATATAAGGAAGTGCCTCAGTCCCTGAAGATTTAAGACTTTTTGAGGGCAATAGATGCTCCCTGACCATGGTTCTATCAATCTTATCCTTTAATCATACATAATGTTCTTCATAGGCTGGCAGAGTCTATCTTTTTTGTTGAAGAAACCTGTGTCAAATGAGTGCCTTGTATTTGTTATCTATTAGCATTCTGATAATCTTCTTTGAGCATATTTGTCCTTCAAATAAACCCAAATGATTTAGCGTTTAATAGTTTTTTAAAAAAATCAGCATTTTAAATTGGGGTCAGAAGGAATTCGGACATATTGTAAAAGATTTCTTGTGCATAATAAATCAGCATTTATTAGCTGAAGAAGAGGATGATTATGTTGACAATTTTTTTTAAAAATGATGCTTTAAAATGTCTTTAACCTGATTGAATTGATAACTTCACTGAGAAAATGCTTCTTAAAATATCCATGCTACTGTTGTAGTACAGAAGGCATATTGAATTGTTTTAATAAAGCCTTGAAAGCCTTGAGTCAATTTTAACTGATTGTACAGGGTAGACAAATTCAGACATATTGATTTTCTAATTGGTTGAAGAGAGGTCTCCATATTGAAAATTGAAAATAAAATATTCAGTCTCTCACTTAATGTGGTATTTTATAGTACTGTATATCTAACAATTATATACTTGTGGACTTTTATATATCTAACAATTTTATATATCTAACAATTTTATATATCTAACAATTATATACTGTGATGTACACAGATGTTGTTCTTTTGCCTTAAATGTCATATTTCAAAGTTGTGCTTAAGCTTAGCAGTGTTTAACAATACATAACCTCCAGGGAACAAGTGACAGTATCTAACTTTGATTTTTTTTTGGGGGGGGGGGGGTCATAGGTTATATTGGAAGATTGTATTACAGAATGCAAGTTTCCCCCAAAACCAGATGCAGTATGTCGTTATCAACAGTGCCAAGCACATAAAGTCAAAATATATTTTAATGACCCGGATTTCAAGGTAAGTATTATATTTTAATTATGGTGTAGACATTTTTGGAAAACATATTACTTTTCTAGTACTATTTATTCGTGCTTCATCATATTTTTGCAGGGTTAATATTTTTCTCCAAATTTCAGGGTTTTATACGTATCGTCTGCTGTAAACAGTGTATAGTAGAATTTCATTTAAACTGCTGGAAAAAAGTAAAAGCTACAAGCTATAGTGATAAAAACGATAAGGTAACTTCTTGAAATTCTCTCCTTTGTGAATGTTGTTTAGTCTTTTATTGAATCAAATGGAATTTCATAAGTTAGGCTTGCTTGATATGCATTTGTATGAGTATGACCATTATTTGTATCATCAAGATGCTTTCATCCTTAATAAGGGAAATTTATGGGTTCAGATTTATATAAGCTTCAGATCATTCAAAGAATGTAAGGGAATCCCCCCCCCCCTTTAGCTATGTCTGATTCTTGGAAACTCCCTGACCAAGTCCCTGCAGATTTCTTGGCAGAGTTTTTTTTGGAAATGGTTGCCATTGCCTCTTTCCTTGGGCTGAGAAAGAGTGACTGGCTCAAAGTCACCCAGCTTGCTTCCCAGTCTCCCACCTTCTAGACTGAATCACTACAATATACTGTAGCATTATAGGAAAAGGAGTTACAGTGGTACCTCTACATAAGAACGCCTCTACTTAAGAACTTTTCTAGATAAGAACCAGGTGTTCAAGATTTTTTTGCCTCTTCTTAAGAGCCATTTTCTACTTAAGAACCTGAGCCCGGTAAAATTTCCCAGGAAATTTGAGAGTGGCACGAAGGCCCGGCCAGTTTCCTGCCATTCCCCCTTTAATCATGGCCATCTCGGGCTGCCAGAGAAGCCTTTCATTGATGCTTAAGGAGGCTTTGGCAGTCCAGAGTGAACAAAGCATTTTCCTTTCTCTGGCCGCTTGGAGAGGGAATAAACCTCTGCCAGCGCCCAGAGAAAAGAAATGCTCCCTTTGCTCTGGGCATCCCAGAGCGAACAGAGCATTTTCCTTTCTCTGGGAATAAACCACTTCGCTGTGGTGACTCCCTCGCCCTGCCTCCAGGAGTGTCTGGGCGCGGAAAGGCAAAAGGAAGCGCTTCAGCCCAGCCGGATCAACTTGACTTCAGGCAAACCGAGGAGTTACCACAGTGAAGGAAAGGCGCTGGCTACAAAGCGATCAAGCAAGAGGAGAGGGGAGCCCTTCAGCATGGGAAGGAAGAGGAAGCAGGTAGCAGCCGCAGCAGAAGCAGCTGCCCCCTTTCGTTCAAATGAGCAGAGGTCCCCCCCTCTCGCCTGCCTGGATTTCTCTCTGGCATAGTGTATGCGAGGCAGCCTTGCGCCGGATGAATGGGAGGTGTGTGCTCCTCGACGCCTCAGAGTCCCCCGCCCTATTTTTTAAGCCTTAAAGTTTTGGATTTTTTTGATGCCCCTCGCCTCACCTTCTTCCTTTGGCAGCAACTGTCCTCCTCCTCCTCCGACTCAAATTCCAAGCTTTTATTTCTTTCCTATTGGGTTTAAATTTGCATAAATTTGCATAAATTTGCTTTTATATTGATTCCTATGGGAAAAATTGCTTCTACTTACAAACCTTTTCTACTTAAGAACCTGGTCACAGAACAAATTAAGTTCTTAAGTAGAGGTACCACTGTATTTCTTGTATATTCTTCCCTTACTATATTTTGTTTGCATTTTGCAAAATAACCTAATATATTTTAGCTACCCTAAATAAACTCAGTCAGTTATGGAGTCTTTGAAGTCAAGTTGCTAAGGTTGATAATAACAACATGGAAACCATTCATGATACATAAATATTCAGCAGTAATAAGGTATAAATTAATATTTGAAAGGAAGTAGAAACAAAGTAATAAAATAATGCCATAGCTTTGTCATTTATACAGCACTTATATTCAGTGTAAGTTCAAAAATAATACGTTAATTCTTCAAATCTTGCAATGAAATCCTGTTCAAAGATACATTTTCTGCTAACATCCACAGGATATTCTTCAAGATAAGTGTTTCACTCCAGATTGTAGTGGCCTTATTTGTAAAATCACTGTCTTCAATTCTTCTGGTATTGTCAAATGTGAAGTAAGTATTGATAAAACATGATTTTTTTAAAAAGAAGTCTTTCTTTCACTGGAATCAAAATTCTGACATATTATTTTGCTGCAGACAAGAATTTTGGATTTAGTCAAACACGCTGCTTGCATCAGTTATGAATAAAACAATCCAAGAATGTAGATTTCAGAGTTCTGCTTTTTCCAAAGCAGAAAGTTTCTTCCTTCCTGTTAACATAGACAAACAATAAAGAAGAAGAAATATATACGCATGTAGTTTGCCCCATATCTAGTGGTGGGATTCAAATAATTTAACAACTGATTCTCTGTCCTAATGATCGACTGGTGGGTGTGGGCATGGTGGGCATGGCTAGGGTGTGTGACAGGCATGACTCAGCCTCTTGCACCTCCCTGGAAGAAAAAAATACAAGACACGGGGATGTCCCATTTTGTGCCTAGTAGGCCTCCCTGAAGCCTCCTGGGAGCAAATATGGGCTGCGGCAGGCTACATACCCCGGATGCCCCGTTTTGGGCCTAATAGGCTTCCCTCCAGTCTCCTGGGAGTGAAAATGGGTCCTGTGCCCCGTTTTGGCCATAGGAGGCTTCTCTGAAGCCTGAAAGTGAAAATGGGCCACGGGAGGTGCCACACACCCCACACACCTGTGCCCTGTTTTGGACCTAGGAGGCTTCTCTGCACTTACCTGGGAACCAAAATAGGGCATGTAGGGGACTCTTGTAAGAGGTTAGGAGGGGAGGGGCCCATTAGCAATTTAACTACTAGTTTGCCTGAGCCAGCTTGAACCTGCTAAATCCCACCACTGCAAAATGTAGTCCAAAAGAGTAGCAGTCTGAGTTATTAAACCTCAGGCTAGCTGGGAAAAATAGTTTAAAAAATTATACAGGTGGGTTTTTTATCCTGCTATTCCTGTTGATGAATTCCTGAAAAGGGTAGAACATGCAGATGCCTATTCACTTTTGTGTGCACATTTAAAATACAAGCATATATAAAACCCCACTTCAAATGTCGTCCTCTAAAGAAAACCACTTATCAAAACTGTTGATATGCAAAATCCCTTACTATGGATAACAAGCTTGGTTTTTTTTTTCCAATTGCAGAGATGGAGAAAAAACTCTGATGTAAAACTATTGCTAATAAAACCATTATTAATAAAGGCTACTTGTATAACAATATTTTCAGATAATTTTGATGTCAAGAAAGATAATGGATGAGATGCAGAACACTGATAACATTGAAATGAAAAGAATCTGCTGAACAGCTATATTGTAACATTGAATAAAATAATCTATACTGTATTTTTCGAGTATAAGACACCCGTTTTTCCCCCCAAAGAGGGTGAAAGCTTGGGTGCATCTTATACACCAAATGTAGCTCCACCCAGCCACCCCCCCACCCTTTGGCCTCTGTCTCCCAGCAATTTACCTCTTTGCAGCAAACAGAATAGAACCTGATTAGCACAAGCAACTTATTATCAGCCTCCCGATCAGCAGCTGATTGAAACTGCAGGCAGGGCCACATGCTAAAATGAAAGTGAAACTAAAAGTGCAAGGAGGCAAATTGCTGGGAGGGAGAGGCTGAGGCAGAATTTTATTTTCTTGTGCTAATCAGTTCCTGAAACTGGATGCAATGAGGTAAGTTAATAACTATAAATGTCTATAGAATGGTCTATAGACTTATTTTTTAAAGGCTGTTTTATTATCGTTGTAGACAATTTAACAAAATGAAGAAGCTTTTTAAAATAAGTGCTGAAGAGGCCCAGTGCTATTGTATCTTCTTTTAAATAGCAGAGAATAATATATACAGTGGTACCTCATCTTACGAACACCTCTTCTAACGAACTTTTCAAGATACGAACCCGGTGTTTAAGATTTTTTTGCCTCTTCTTCCGAACTATTTTCACCTTACGAACCCAAGCAGCTGCTGCTGGGATGAAGGGGTTTCTTTTTATTTCCATTTTTGAAGAAAGAAAAAGGAGGGGCGGCTTGGAGGAGGAAAGATTTTGCAGAGAACAATGTGCTTGCAAAGGCACTGAAACGTGTCTTTTGAAGAAAGAAAAGGGAGGGGTGGCTTGGAGGAGGAAAGATTTTGCAGAGAACAACATGCTTGCAAAGGCACTGAAACGTGTCTTTTGAAGAAAGAAAAGGGAGGGGCGCCCCCCCTTGCCTTTCTTCCTTCCCACTCACCCTTTAGCCTAGCCTTGCTTCTTCCACCCGCCCCCTTTAGCTGCTCCTTCCTGCCCTCTGTTCGCCTCCCTTCTAAAGTTTGGGATTTCCCTGAAGGATTTGCACGCATTATTTGCTTTTACATTGATTCCTATGGGAAACATTGTTTCATCTTACGAACTTTTCACCTTACGAACCTCCTCCTGGAACCAATTAAGTTCGTATGATGAGGTACCACTGTTCTGGGAGACAAATTCCTGGGAGGCAGAGGCAGATTTTTTTCTCCTTGTTTCCCTCCCTCAAAACTAAGGTGTGTCTTATCCTCCGGTGCATCTTATACTCCAAAAACTATGGTAATTTATTTTATTGAATAATACTTGTGATGCTAGTGAAACATATTAATATGAATTAATCTAATAGCATAGCAGCATCTCCTTCATTTTAAAAACTACAATGACATAATATTAAAGAAAAGAAATATTTGAAATTGGCATTTTTTTCTTCCTTAGTTTGAACATAAAATAATAACCAAGAATCCTCCAAGACCTGTTCAAAAGCAGAAATGCTCAAGGTAAGTTTCCAAACTCACCGCAGTTTTTTAAAATAACTTATTCCCAGTAAGAAGAGATGAACTAGCAGTGTTATTAAAAATGCTGTTTCTTAGAATGGGATAAACAGAGATATTGCTGATACTTTTACTGTAATAACTGCAGATACTTTGATTTCTTATTCTCCAGCCTTGAATTACCTATCAAGGTTAATACGACTTCTCCAAATCATTTTGAGCTAATGAGTAATAATGTTGAAAATTTTCTAAGCCTTGTATAAATCAGCATTTATCAACTTAATAATTTTTAGTTGGATTTACATTTTGAAAAAAATATTGATTGTGAATGAGACATATTACTGTAAATGCAATCAGTAGTCGTACAAATTTGTGACTACTATTAATGGTTATTTACATAGAATGTAGAATTACTTAATCATGTTTAATTAGGTTGAATGTAATAGAGCTTTGTCGGAATGATGCCATTATAAATCTTTCCTTTGGCATCTTATGTGTCATTTCATGAAGCATATATTAGGCTACAGACAATTATCCAGGTTACTAAAGTTCATGTATATTTTAATTAATAAATAATGACACATTTTAATATTTAAAGATTATGTTACTATTTGTCAAAGTACTTCTAAATTTCATCTTCACTGAGAGCTGTCCATATGCCTCTTGCACTCACATAGCTCTTTGGCTAATTCCTCTTTGCTTTCTCAAACAGGAGTTGGGCAAGAGAAGTTATATATTTCAAGCATTTATGATTCTGACTTTTCAGTGATGACTTATATGACTATATTGTTAAATATCTTGTAAGGCTCAGCCTTAATTGTTTACATCAGTTTTAGGAAGTTACAAGTAAAACAGGACAAAGAGGAATTTCTAAGAAAAGAAGCAGACTCCTTCAGAAATATTGAAGTATTTCACAGAAGTAACATGCCAAAAGACGATAGCTTTAAAGGTATATGAATATAGATCTTTCTTTTGAGAATATCTGCATATATCTATATATTGATGCTTTGTTTATATCAGCAATGTTTGTCATCACATTATTTGCTTTTCTTAGGAAATATTCCAAACAATTTTTTTGTTGAGGATGCAATCCTACAACTTATTGGACAGAATACAAAGACTATACAAGATGGTGTACGTGATGCCTTCAAACTTCTGGTTGAATTGCTTTCATGGTGGGTACTTAGTGAAGAGGATTATGCACGCTTTTCAACAAGTTGTCTGACATCGGCTGAAATAATGGACCAGCTCATAAGCTTTTTAATTGCTAAAAATGATAGAGTGAAGACAAGAGTTTTTGTACATGTGGCCAGTGAATTTGAAGAAGTGAATCATAAGCTACGTGTTTGGATGAAACGTCTTGATAATAATGGTATGGTTATGTTTTCTATAGTCTATGTAATAAATCCTTTATTGTTTCATTCTAGGACTAAATATTGTAACTCATGGGGTTTATGAATGAGGTTTGTTTATTTTAAAAAAGAGACTTTTCTTAGCTGTTGTACACTTGGAACTATTCTTACTAATTCTGATTTACAAATTCCCTTATGATTTGTTCTTAAATGAAAGTTAAGATTATTACAGGTAGTTCCCGACTTACAGCCATTTGATTAGTGACATTCAAAGAAACTGTCAAACTGACTTTTGACTGTTTTTCACAGTTATGACCGTTATACTATTCCCATGTCACAAGATCAAAATTTGGATGCTTGGCGACTGGTTCATATTTATGATGGTTACAGCGTTCTTGGGCCGTGTGATCTGACAAGCAAAGTCAATGGGGAAGCCAGATTCACTTAACAATCATGTTACTAATAGCTACAGTAAATTATCTTAACAACTGTAGCAAGTTCATAAAATGGGGCAAAGTTGACTTCACAATTGTCTTGCTCAGCAACAGAAATTTTGGGCTCAGTTTTGGTTGTAAGTCGAAGACAACCTATATATAATTTGATGAAAATAAAGTATATCCTAAGTTAGGTATAATTACTCCTGTC
This sequence comes from Erythrolamprus reginae, assembly GCF_031021105.1. Taxonomy (NCBI): domain Eukaryota; kingdom Metazoa; phylum Chordata; class Lepidosauria; order Squamata; family Dipsadidae; genus Erythrolamprus; species Erythrolamprus reginae. Next base: position 61,329,614 of record NC_091953.1, read on the forward strand.
ATAACTACAGTCTTATCAAAAGGAAACAGTAAAATCAGTCATAATAAATCTTTTGAGGGACTAGAATATATCTTGGCTGCCAATTTTTTCTTTTAAGTTTCTTGTCAGAAATTCTTTCTAATTTGTTCATTACAATACACTATTTAGAGTGGCATGATTTTAACAGATTTAAAAATAGTCTTCTGTATAGATTTTTAATTTGTTATGGCAATGCAAAATCAGGAGCTAGAGTTAGATGAAAATTGTCACATTTGCTTTATTCTGCTGGTTTTCTTTCTCCCTTAAAATCAATGTCATTTTTATTATGACAATCAAACCAGAATGTTTCCAGAAACTATATGTAAATTAAAGTTATTTTATTTACTTTGTAGAATACTGCATGTACAGTATCTCCATCATAATTAACTTCTATTTCAAAAGGGTAAATCAGATTTTTTAAATTGAAGGTTTTTATTATTTTTGTAACTCTTTAGGAAAGAGTGGTACAAAAATGAAATACAATAGTAATATGAAAATATTCTCTAGTATAGCATTCTCAAATCTGTTCTCCAAAAAGTATTCAAAAATATTCAAAACTTCCCAAAATAATAAGCAAGTTATCACTCAAACACACACAAACCTAACTCTACACACACACAGAAAGAGAGAGCTAAATGTAAACCAGATGATAAAATGATAATCTTCACATGAAACTTATTAGTACTACTGTGCTATTATTGTTACTATTTCTGTTTTTCAGGTTTAAAAGCTACTGAATTTTTTATCTCAGAATATTTCACTTATATTGAGCAGATTGATTTTAATTCAGTAGCAGTCTTCTGGAATGAGAAATATGGTATTAAACTCTGCAGAACATTCACCTGCTTATCTGAAGATATAGATGAAAAAATAAATTATATAACAGAGTTGTCACTTACGGAACTTCGCTGCTTAGTGTGGTTATTAGAAGAAAATAGAGAGTGTTATCCATTTCTTCATCAATGTTTAGATGACTATTTTGATAATCTGGGTAAGTGTGCATAAAAGGCACTCTTATGAAATATTTGTCACCAACTTCAGATCGTGCAGAATGTGGCCGCGAGAGCCATCGTGGGGCTTCCTAGATTCGCCCACGTTTCTGCAACGCTCCGCGGCCTGCACTGGCTGCCGATTGGTTTCCGGTCACAATTCAAAGTGTTGGTAATGACCTTTAACGCCCTACATGGCATTGGGCCAGAATATATCCGGAACCGCCTTCTACCGCATGAATCCCAGCGGCCGATAAGGTCCCACAGAGTTGGCCTTCTCTGGGTCCCGTCGACCAAACAATGTTGTTTGGCGGGCCCCAGGTGAAGAGCCTTCTCTGTGGCAGCCCCGGCCCTCTGGAACCAACTCCCCCAGAGATTAGAACGGCCTCCACCCTCCTTGTCTTTTGCAAATTACTTAAGACCCACCTTTGTCGCCAGGCATGGGGGAGTTAAGTTATCCTTTCCCCCTAGGCTATTACAAGTTATGCATGGTATGTTTGTGTGTATGTTTGGTTTTTTATAATAAGGGTTTTTTAGTTGTTTTTATTAATTGGATTGTTCATGTTGTTTTACCACTGTTGTTAGCCCCCCCGAGTCTGCGGAGAGGGGCGGCATACAAATCCAATAAATAATAATAATAATTTGAAATAAATCCCTGGAAATAACTTGGCAGAAAGGAATGTCAGGCTAGATAGGAAGCACCCATAGGAATGCTAGCTCTGCCTATACTGTAAAGATGAGTTTAACAAAACCTTGCAAGTCTAAAAGTACCCCCCTCCTCTCACTCATTTTTACTCTCCCAAACACAAAGGAAAGTCTCTTCTGGAAAAGGTTCATGGACTCTCTTCTTTTAGCCTCACATTTATCAGACCATTGGTTAGGTTTTTCCTCCCAAGATTTCCCACATAACATTGCAAATAGTAATGTTTTGGGTATGGGGTAAATTATGATGCAGATATAGGGATTAGGCAAACTGTAGCAATGTATAGATAATGTTGGGTATATAAACAGTCAGCATGTCTTTGATGAGGATGGAAGTTTATTTGATTATACCCTTGACTGTGATTTAGTTGTATGTTTGTTGTGTATAGAATTATAGGTTTGCAGGTTTATTGATTTCTGTAGTCATAGGCATGAAGAATCCCATCTTTAAGCCTATTTTGCATATTGTATTGGAAATTATTGTTTGTCTTTAATGCACATTTTAATAACTGTTGAATTCTAACAATAAGAACCTAAGTGCTAGCTAAGTGGCCTGACTCCTGGGATTTAGTATTTTTTAAAGAATACTTTATAATGTTTTGTGTTTTTTGTGTATTTTCTTACAATAAATAAAATTTATGTTTTTCAATAGATAATCCTTTTATTGTGTTAAAGAAGGAAAATGCTGAAAGTACTTCAGTAAGTTTGTTTTTTCTGTTTATCTCAGTTGCAATTAAAATGTGAATGAATTAATAATTCTAAGAAGTTTAGAAGAAACAGACAACCATAATTTTCCTATTAATTTTAGATTTGGTGTCACATTGCATGTATTATTTTACAGTTAATCCCAAATACGTTTTGTCAGTTTTGTCTTAGATGTAATAAATTAGAAAGGAGGGAGGGTACTAATGTACTTGTGTTTACCTTATGAGAGTTGAAGAGCATTTGATGCGCCACACTGGGAACAGAACACTGGAAGCTGGGTCTTTGGCCTGATTCAGCATAGTTCATCTATATATTCAAGGTTTCTGTTTTCTTGTTCACACGATTAATAAACAGCGAATATACTGAATCTGTTTATTTTTCATATAGGTTTTTTCATTATTGTTCAATACTGAAGTCCATAAGGTTCCCAATACAATGTTCCCTTGACTTTCGCGGGGGATGCGTTCCGAGACCGCCTGCGAAAGTCGAATTTCCGCAAAGTAGAGATGCGGAAGTAAATACACTATTTTTGGCTATTAACAGTATCACAAGCCTTCCCTTAACAGTTTAAACCCTTAAATTACAATTTCCCATTTCCTTAGCAACCATTTAGATTATTACTCACCATGTTTATTTATTAAAGTTTATTTAAAAAAAATATTTATTAAAGGCGGACGAAGATTTGGCGATGGCATATGATGTCATTGGGTGGGAAAAACCGTGGTATAGGGGGGGAAACCCCGAAGTATTTTTTAATTAATATTTTTGAAGAACCGTGGTATAGACTTTTCGCGAAGTTCAAACCCGCGAAAATCGAGGGTACACTGTAGTTCCATTTTTTAAAAAAATACCCATTAGTGTAAAATAAGAGCAGTCTCGCCCCCTCCAATAATATATTTGTGTGACATGGTAAAATGCTAAACATTTAATTTCTTTTTTTCTTCTAGAATAATGCTATCAAAGTTAAAAACAAAAACCGGAAAAAATCAAAAGAATCCAAGGTAAATAGTTTAAATATATATCCACAATATTAAACTTAACAAGTATTATTTGCTTTGCTTTCTGCTTAGTGGTTGGAGACCATTTTTCTATGTTTTATTTTATTTTTGTTTCAAAAACAATGTATAATGGTACCTTGGTACTTGACTGCTTCAACATTTGTTGAATTGGGTACTCAGTGCATTTTGAAGGAAAAATCTTGTCCTAGTAGTCATTTCTCCTGGTATTTGATGCACAAGAAAAAACTTGCTAGGGTCAGCTGCCTCGTGACTTACTACTTCTAGCTGAAATAAATGGTCAAGTGGTAAATTATGTGGTTTGCTCAGTATCTGGTTTTTTTGGTACTCATTGAACCCTCCAGAATGAATCCTGGATGAGTATCAAGGTACCACCATATCCTTATTTCAATTCCTCCAAAAATATTTAGCTCTGATCTTACAACAATACTCAATTTTTTGGCTGTTTAGGGTTTTAAGAATACAGTATAAGGGAAAAATCCAGCTAATTAAAAATTGATATTAATATATTCTCTTAAAAATATGTGTAACAGAATACTTTCAGAGGGGAAAAAAATACTTTGAAGATGTTTCCAAAATGTTGGTAGAAGATGTCATGTTAAATGGGCATTTTTATCTGATGCGAAAAAAGCTTTAGCTTTAAAAACTTTTTAGATTCTAATTGAAATGGAACTTAACTTTACAAGTTCAACACTGTTGAATTATTGTGACTTTTGAAAGTGCTCAAAAATATCCATTGTAAAAAAATAATCTAATTCACAAGGGTAAATGTGTTAATTTATTGATGAGCCTTAATTTAATGTTGCATTGATGTATTAGATTATATAATTTTGCAATAATAAGACATCAAAGCTTAAATCATAATTCATTTGATAAACAAAACCTTGGCTGGATCAAAGCAAACAAAGCAGTTCTAATTGAATTTTATTAATCAATAATCATCAGGATAATACATGAATCGTTAGCTAAAAGTAGTCCCAACAGCAATATTAATACTTTATAGTCCTTTTGGCTTTCAAGTTCAACTGAAGCTGGCTGCAGTTGTAAATAATGCCAAAATGCAATGCAAAAGGAAGAACAATTGGCATATTTCTTAAAATGTATACAGTATCTACTTTTGAGAAATAAATATTTTTGATCAATTCTGCGGATATAAAATACTATTTCTTACTCATGTATTCAAAGGTGTTTGCAGTATGCAAGCAAGCCTAGTCAATTTTAATTAGAGCTTGCCTGGTTTTTACTTTTAAACAAGTTCTTCTATTTTTAATTTAGGCTATTTTAGTTGTCTCTGGTGCGGTTGGTACAGTAACTCAAGAAGAAGGCAATATATTTTCTGAAGAAAATAACTCGTAAGTTGTGGTGCATTGAAAAAAAATCTAATCTTAATTAGATTCAGATAAATGTTTTGTGTGGGATAGATACACACACACACACACACACACACAGAGCTTTTAGGGCAGCTTGTTCACCTTTGGCCCCCACCTGTCACTCAGCTCTCACCTTTGGCTCCTAGTACATGTAACATGCACAGAGGTCACACCCTGGGCAACAACTTCAACAGGCTGGCCAAACCAGGTTGCGAGTAGCCAATGGGTCATTGACTTTGGTGAGATAGGGACTTGTTTATCCCGAGCATGTGAAGACAGATTCTGCCGGACCGATCGGATGAAATCTACTAGAATAGGACAATGACCATGCAGGTGGTCTCTGCAAGCGATGTGGTATGCTAAGAGCATGGCAAGACACGAAAGACAACCACTGCGCCCAGCCCAGCTCCAACTTTCTTGACTCTTGTCCTGCTATTGGAGCAAGACGGAATCTGGGAAGAAAGAGTGAGGCTGACTATGTGCACCTCTCCCTCACTTTAACCCAGTTCACGCACAAATCTTGACATCCCCCCCAAGTCCACTTGCAGACACATCATGGACAGCCCAAAACTTCTAAGATGTCAAGATCCTCTATGAACACGATGCACAAACATCATCATTTGTGTATGTGTGTGTATGTATATATATGTGTGTGTGTCCTGATAATATGTAAGGCATGTCCCAATAATAAGCTCAAAGGCTTTTCAGGACATGCCTTGAAATAAGCCCCCCCCCCCAAATACTGGGGAAAGAGGGGGCATGCCAGGAGCTTCTCTTTCTCCGGTGGGCACTGTTTTGGCTGGGAGAGCACACATACATACCCTGCAGGATTAGCTCAGCTCATCTAGGCTCTGCCTACATCAGTTTGAAACACAATCCTGCATGTAAAGAACAGGAGGAGAGCATCGATTCCTTCGTTGTAGGCATGAGCACGTTTCAAAATGCTGCCAAAGGCAGCCCAGAGCAGCCAAGCCACTCCTGCGCAAGGTGAACATAGGGACGTCTTGATTACTTTCTCTCCTGGCCAAAAGAATGCCCGCCACAGAAAGACTGGCTACCGGCCGGAGAGCGAGAGCAAGCCCTTTTGGCTCTGCCTCCTGCCACTGCCGCCTCCTTCGCTCACCTCCCACCTCCCCTTCAGCTCTTTCGCTGCTGCCTCCTTTGGTCACCTCTCACCGCCTCTTCAGCTCTGCTGCCACTTCCTTCGGCTGTGCCTGTCACTGCCGCCTCCCTCCATCACTCGCTCTCTTGCTGCAGAAACAGCGGCTTACAGTTGCGAGAGTGATAGCAATCAAGAGGCCTGTGCGCACACACCCTGCGGGACTAACTCAGCTCCTCTGGGCTCTGCCTATGGCAATTTAAATGCGCTTCTTCTCACGTGGAAGAGGTGGCGAGCATCAATCCCTGGCTCCGTGCAGGCAGGAGTGTGTTTTAAAATGCTGCCACAGCCAGCCCAGAGTGGGGTGTGCACATAGCCGCCTCGATTGCTCACAGCATCTCCAAATCAACATTTTTGCATCTCATTTGGAAACCAAGAACCCAGAGTATGGAGGAAGAAAGGAGAGGCACAGCAAGATGTTTGAAGTCCAATGTGAAGTTTCCACAGTTTGTGTTGATTTGGGGAGCCTTGTGATCTGCTGGTGTTGGTACACTATGCTTCATTAAGTCCACAGTTAACGCAGGAGATTTTTGGAGCACTTCATGCTTCCTTCTGCAGACGGGATTTATGGGGATGCTGATTTCATTTTCAAGCAGGACTTGGTACCTGCCCACACTGCCAAAAGCACCAAAACCTGGTTCAATGACCATGTCATTACTGTGCTTGATTGGCCAGAAAACTCCCCTGACCTGAACCCCGTAGAAAATCTATGGGGCATTTCCAAGAAACAGCTGAGAGACATGAGACCGAACACTGCAGAAGAGCTGATGGCCGCTATTGAAGCATCCTGGTCTTCCAGAACACCTTAGGAGTGCCACAAACTGATAGCTTCCATGCCACACATCGAGGCAGTAATTGCTGCAAAAGGGGCCCAAACCAAGTACTGAGTACATATGCATGCTTATACTTTTCAGAGGTCCAATATTGTTCTATGTACAATCCTTGTTGTATTGATCGCATGTAATATTCTAATTTGCTGAGGTGGTGGATTTGAGGTTTTCATGAGCTGTACCCCTTAATCATATTATAGGAACTGGGGGGGTGTAGTTGCATGAGAGGAAAAGTTACTAGCCACAACAAATTCCTTTCTTAGAGTCCAAGGTCATCTTTTGTTCGGCATCAATGGATGTAAGGAGGAAGTCGGTGGAATCCCTGCACTCGGACTGGTCCTCGTGGTGAACTTGTGGGTGTGGGGATGGGGGATGAAACGTAACCTGGGTGGGATACCGGAAGGAAATTAGTATTGGGAGGGCAACGGCGTGACCAACATGGCTCTGTTAATAAATCGAACCTTGAATGAGAGAATTGGATTGGAATCTGATTTATTTCCCAGATGCTATTTGGGGCGCGGACAGGATATGTATATATTCATAACCTGTCTTTAAAGCATGTAAAACATACAGTGCCCTACCCAATGTAAGACATACAGTTTTGGCTCAAAATGGCCCCATTTCAGGTGTAGTTGTTTCCCTTTGACAGTGAAAAGCTATTTCACTTGCAAAAGTTTCCCTCAAATGAAAAAGATATAAGGCAGTTTTTCCTGATATTCTGCTTCCATTTGGAAACTGTTTAAAAATAGAATAGAAAATAATGAATGAGGGAGGGGGGTCAACAAAACATTGCTTCCTTTTTCTATTTTGCTAAGGGAAATTCGACTGGATCAAACAGTTCTTCACTGAGGGATCTTGAAGTCTTGGTAGACAGCCAACTAAATATGAGACAGCAGTGTTCGGCAGTAGCAGCCAAAAATGCCAACGCAGTCCTGAGCTGCATAAATAGAGGGATGCAATCAAGGACTAGAGAGGTACTAGAACCGCTCTATAAAGCCTTGGTCAGATCATACCTAGATGCATCCAGTTTTTGTCACCACACTATGAAAAAGTCATTGAAACCCTAGAGAAAGTTCAGAAGAGAGCAACCCGGATGATAAAAGGTCTGGAAAATAAAACATACAAAGAGTGGTTGCAGGAACTGAGTTTGGCCAGTCTGGCGAAGAGAAAGACCAGGGGTGACATGATCATAGCAGCGTTCCAATACTTGAGGGAATGCCACAGAGAGGAAGTGGTCAGACTGTTTTCCAAGGCACCAGAAAGCCAAACAAGGAATAATGGATGGAAGCAGACCAAGGAGAGATTCAACCTGGAAGTGAGGAAAAGGTTTCTGACGGTGACTGTGATCAACCAGTGGAACAGCTTGCCAATGGAGGTTGTGAGAGCTCCAACACTCGCACCCTTTAAAGGGATTGCCATCTGTTTCAAAAGGTGTAGGAAATCCTGCTTGAACAGGGTGGTGGTGGTGGTGGAATAGATGGCCTGCAAGGTCCCTTCCAACTGAACAAACAAATAAAACAAACAAACTTGGAGAGGCAACAGAAAATGCAATAAAATCCTTATTTCTTAATTGTCCTCGAACCTTGAGGAAAGTCTTTAGATTTAGAATATACAGTGTTCCCTTGATTTTCGCGGGTTCAAACTTCGCGAATAGCCTATACCACGGCTTTTCAAAAAACATTAATGAAAAAATACTTCGCGGGTTTTTTTCTATACCACGTTTTCCCCCGCCCGATGACGTCATACGTCATCGCCAAACTTTCATCTGCCATTGCTGATTGGCCGAAATCTCGGGCAATCAGCGTTGTTATCGCAAAAAAAATAATTATTGTTAATAAATAATTATGTTTATAAATATCAGGATCACTAAGTGTCTTATTCAATGGTGAGTACCAGTAATAATGGTGAGTAAATGGTTGTTAAGGGAATGGGAAATGGTAATTTAAGGGTTTAAAGTGTTAACGAATGGCTTGTGATACTGTCCATAGCCAAAAATGGTGTATTTACTTCCGCATCTCTACTTTGCGGAAATTCAACTTTTGCGGGCGGTCTCGAAACACATCCCTGGCAAAAATCGAGGGAACACTGTATAAGACTCAATTCCATCGACATCTCACACAAATATCCTGATTAATCTCTGCTCTAATAACCTTGTAAAAGAAGCTGCAAAAAGGGTTTCATTGCATCATTGAAATGAAAGGATACATGCATCTTTTCTAGTTAGTGTTCATAATGTAATTGTACATTGGAATTAAGATTACCGTAGTTTGCAACTAGTATAATAAACCATTGGACTATTTTCATTTTGACATATGAGAATTCTCATTCTAGTGGTCTGATCAAACAATTTAACTATAAACTATTTAGACACAACATAGTTTACACTGCATTATTTTTACATGGTTTTTTTCCCCCTCAACAGACGTTATATGAATCCACATGAGCCTTTTAGAATCCCAGATGATCTTCAGGAACCGGTTATGATATTTGAAGCATTGTATAATACTCCTTCGTCTTATAACAGTTTTGAACAGAGAGTTTTGGAAGATATCCCAGAAATAACTTGTGAAAGCTTATATGAGTATGTTCTGATTTTCGTTTTTTAGTTGAGTGCTACTAATTAAACAAAAAGATTGGAGAAAGAGTGATTGAATTGCAATTGTTAATTGTTTCAAGTTAACTTATTTGTATTTTTGCTAAATTAATGAAGAATTTATGAAGAGATGTTCCTTTCTAAATCTTCTATTGCAGCCTCCTAGGAATCTGTTTCAAATGTGTCCTATTTTCTTTTTTTAAAAAGCAAAGCAATAGCTGATCAAAGTTAGCTTCTAAGGTCATTCATTATTGGGAATCCTTTGGAGTGTTTTATTTCTAGTATGCTGCCTTTGTGAGATGGTTCTTTATCCATTTTCCTTTATGTTAATCCAGTAACTGTTTATATTAACTTATTTTTGCTGGATTTTTTAAAAACTGCCAGTAAAGTATTTATCCCAACTATGTTCACCTGTTGTAGCTTGATACCTATACAGTGATCCCCTGCTCGTTGCGAGGGTTCCGTTCCAGGACCCCCCGCAATGAGCGGGTTTTCGCGAAGTAGCGCTGCGGAAGTAAAAACACCATCTGCGCATGTGCAGATGGTGTTTTAAACTTCCGCAGCGCTAGCGAGGAGCCGAAGATTGGGGGGCGGCGCGGCTGTTTTAAAACATCGCCGCTGACATGGGGGGCTCGCTAGCACCCCCCCGAACCCCCAACCCGGGTTTGGGGGGGTGCTAACAAGCCCCCCATGTCGGCGGCGATGTTTTAAAAGAGCCGCGCCGCCCCCCAATCTTCGGCTCCTCAGCGGCGAGCGAGCGAAGCCAAGCCGGCAGCAATGTCGCCGCCGCTGCAGCCAACGCGCGCTACGATCTTCCGGGCCAGTCAGGCTCAGTCTCGGAAGGCAGCCGCTTGGCCCGGGATGCTGGGCCGAGAGGAGCCGGGCTTGATCCGCTGAGCCTGGCTGGCCCGGAAGATCGTAGCGCGCGTTGGCTGCAGCGGCGAGCGAAGCCAAGCCGGCAGCAATGTCGCCGCCGCTGCAGCCAACGCGCGCTACGATCTTCCGGGCCAGCCAGGCTCAGTCACGGAAGGCAGCCGCTTGGCCCGGGATGCTGGGCCGAAAGGAGCCGGGCTTGAAGATCGCAGCGCGCGTTGGCTGCGGTGGCGAGGGCTTGCGATGGAGGGTGGAGGAAGCGGCCATGGGAGGGCGAGCTGCCTCAGGGAGGAGGATCGGGCGGGACCAGGTGGGGGCTGGAATTTCTCCGCTGGGAAGAAGCAGCCAGGGCGAAGGGCGGACGAGCGGCGAAGGGCGGGCGAGCGGCGAAGGGCGGGCGAGCGGGTGCTGGGGAGGGCTTCTCGCCCTCCCGCCAGCAAGAGGGGGAGCGAACGGCGTGGGCAGGCGAAGGGCGGGCGAGCGGCAGCAAGGAGTTTGCGTGGGCGGTGGGGAAACTCCTTGCTGATGCCAGCAAGAGGGGGAAGACCCAGGGAAGCCGCCCAGCAGCTGATCTCCCGGTTGCCATCTACGCATGCGTGCCCATAGAAAAAAAGGGCACGCATGCGTAGATGGTATTTTGACTTCCGGGTTGAAAAATCGCGAATTACCCTGTTCGCAATGGTCGGGGACGCAATAACCGGGGGATCACTGTATACAGAAGGTATCTGATGCTCCCCATACCAGGATTTAATACAAAGTTTGTTAATTGCCCCAAGGTGCAAATTTTTTTTATAGAACAAGTTGTATTGTATTGGCTTCAAACATTGAACTTTGTTTACAGTTCTCTTTTTACCAAATTTATCCTAGCAAGATGGAAAAGGAAGCTGGGCAGTCCCAGAAGACAACCTTGAAATCTCTACATGTTTGTTTAATACTTGAATTGAGCCATTTATTTGTAACACTTACTTTTTAAAATGTGTGTATTTCAGGATGCATTCAGACAATGCTACAACATCAAGAAAAATTTTTCAACTTCTCCCACAACATGTGATATTTGGAAAGCCCTGTAGTGTTTAATACAAGATGACATAAAGTCTATTTTCTAATTTGTAGATATTTTTATATTTCAAATTGGAATTCTTAAGATTTCCACACTTGTAACAATGAGCATTTAAAAATAAACCAGTAACAAACAGCTGACTTTATGGCTACATCATTCCTATAACAAATACTTTTTTGGGGGGCCTCCATCTATTTGCATAATATGCAATATTTCTATATGCAGCTACTTTGGAATGTAAGCATGAGAGAATTTCCCCATTTCTCACCTAAATGTCAATTGTTCTAGACACTTTTGAGCAATCTAATTGCATATATACAGATTATGAACACTTATTTTGGTATTAAAATTATATTTTGATTACTTTCGCAGCTATTTTTCTGAAATCTTGGAAAAACATGGTCCCATGGAAATCGATAATCCATTATTAGTTGGGGAATATGAAGATTGCCCAGAGAGTCGTATGATAGTGGAGGATGCTGGTGGCCTAAAATCTTTTCTTCTGGGATCTCTACATTTTGCTATGGTGGATGATCTTATTGGATTGTTGAAACACAAAGTTATGCTGCAGGAAAATACAGAACTCGCTGAAATTGATGAAAACAATTATTCAGAGAACCTGCACTGCCAAGAAAACAATTTCCATAGCATTTCCCGTTTAAATCCAACTGCTAAGGAATTTAAGCCAGTCTCTTCTATTAATAAACCTTATAATTCAACATCTACAAATAATGTAGAATATGGGACTATTAGCCAGTCCGTAGTTAGTCCTTTTGCTTGCTCAAATTCCTCTTCTAGTGAGACAACTGACACTGCACCAGTAGCAAGTGTAGCTTTGCCTCCAACTGTATCTGATGATCATACAATATTGCTGAATGAAATTCATTCAGGATATGTAAATGAAAGGCTATCTCCAGTTTTTACTGAAGTGCCATTGATGCCAGATATTCCTAAGCAAACCAATTATACATATGCAGATTGTAATAACCTTGATACTGATTCAGGAGCAACAGATAGCAAGTGTAATGTTGATAAATTTACCACCGTTGATCAAGTACATACATTTCAGAACAGTCCTTGCACAGCAGTGAAATCAGACATTTACACTCGCAAAGATAATCCTGACCAGGTTGAGGACCATCATTGTAATGATGCTGAATGCAGTTCTGTTACCAAAATAAAAACAGAGAATAAACCAGTAGCAAGAAATAATCCCCCTTCAAGGATGATTGCTATACAGGTGAGAAAAATACATTCTGTTCTTCATTAACTGACACTCTTCCTTTTTTAGGTCACTTAATGTATAAGTAAAATATATTTAGTAAAATATATTTAGTAGTGAAATACATAGTTCCCTCTAAGCTGAGCAGTGAGCAATTGCTCACTTAAAAATCATCATCAACTCAGAGTTTTCCAAACTTGCCCAGAAGCCGAGAGGGAAAGAGTGAGAGGGAAGGAGAGAGAGAGGAAGAGAGGAAGAGAGAGAAACAGATAGAAAAAAGAGAGGAAGGAAAAGAGAAAGAAAAAGAATGGGAGTAAGGAAGAGAGAAAGAAAATCAAAATCTAGTTTGAAACTAGCTCAACTATTTAAGTGGCATTTTGATATTGATAGAGTTGCCCTATTATGAGCTCACTGTTATAGACACACAGTACAGTATTTTATTTTGAAATTCTCTGAGGCAAAACAGGGTGGATTTTTTATTTGTTTGTTTGTTTATTTGTTTATTTATTTATTTATTTATTTATTTATTATTTCTGTGCCACCCAGTCCCGAAGGGACTGCCGCTCAGACACTATACTTTTCCGCCCCCCCCCCCCCCCAAAAAAATTAGAGGGAACACTGGTGAAATATATTTAGTTTCATCTTGGAAGCATTCCATATGTTCTAGAATGGTTATAATGCGACAGAAACAACACATGGAACGTTTTGTTTGTTCTGGGTTGCAGACCAAACAGAATCTGTAAGGATCAGTTTGCATGTTATATTGGTATATTTGATTTTGATGCATCTCAAATGTACGGGCTAATTGCATATCCCTAATTACTGAAAAACCAAGTAATGGATTTTTTTTTTGTATTTTAGTATACACAAACTATGTGATTCTGCTTCAAATGCTCTTTAGAAGCGATGAATCAGATCTCAGTAGTGTTAGGCCAGAATATAAGGAGATTTTTTAAAAAAAAGATGATCTACCTCACCTATATTTGGGTTGCTCCCTTGCTGATATGAATTTTCCCATAGAGAACATAGACTTCAACTGAAATGAAAGTTTCCATTCTCATCACATATGCTAAAATACTGCCCACCATATCTCCCACTTCAACATTCTTCTAGGAAGAACCTTTATGCTTAGCCCAGCAGGAAGCATTAAAAAAAAATCCCTAGCTACAGCCCTGTACCTTCATAGTCCAAAGATCTGGTATTTCTGGCCATTGTCAAAGTTGAATAAAAATATAAGCTGCTTTGATGCTTTAGGGTTCTTGTTTGTTTGTTTGTTTGTTTATTTATTTATTAATTTATTGATTTGATTTGATTTGATTTGATTTGATTTGATTTGTATGCCGCCCCTCTCCACAGACTCGGGGTGGCTAACAACAGTAATAAAACAGCATATAATAATAATCCAATACTAAAACAGTTAAAAACCCTTATTATAAAACCAAACATACATGCAGGCATACCATGCATAAAATTGTAAAGGCCTAGGGGGAAAGAGTATCTCAGTTCCCCCATGCCTGGTGGCAGAGGTGGGTTTTAAGCAGCTTACGAAAGGCAAGGAGGGTGGGGGCAATTCTAATCTCTGGGGGTAGTTGGTTCCAGAGGGCCGGGGCCACCACAGAGAAGGCTCTTCCCCTGGGTCCCGCCAAGTGACATTGTTTAGTTGACGGGACCCGGAGAAGACCCACTCTGTGGTACCTAACTGGTCGCTGGGATTCGTGCAGCAGAAGGCGGTCCCTGAGATAGTCTGGTCCGGTGCCATGAAGGGCTTGTTGATACCTCCTCTTCTCAGTATAATCAAAATGCACCAAAAGCAATAGACATTTTGTGCTTAGAACAACAGCTGCATGTTGAGAGTTCAATCTGACAGTTCTCAGGGGCTTGGAATTTCTTAAGTTTGACTCAGGAAAAATCAGGGGTTATTCTAGGATGAATAGGAAAAGCTTATACTGTATTGCCTTTCCTCTTCTTCCTCCCTCTTTACCAAATGGACTCTTTGCTTCCAAAACCAGTCCTGCATTTGACTTTCCTTAAGTACTTTTATTAATTAATTAATTTATTAATCAGATTTGTATGCCACCCTTCTCCTGGGACTCCTGGGACCTTACCCATGGTGGGAACATTTGAATTCAGCTAGGGCTTATCAATTCAGCCCATCTCTCTCAGTATCTTTCTAATATCCCCAATATCTGGTGAAGGTGCATTTCCCCATTGTTTCTACTTTTGAGAATGAGGACTACAGTAGTACCTCTAGATACGAGCTGCTCCACATGCGAGTATTCCAAGATACGAGGCACGAGGGGAGAGAAATTTATTTTCGAGACCAGAGCTCAAATTCAGGATACGAGCCGAGCGTCCACTAGGTGGCGCAAGAATCCTTGCTTCTGGTTATCTCGGAGGGGAAAAACAAAGTCTAAAGCCATTTGTTCCAGATACGAGTTGTTCGACATACGAGCTCCCTTCTGGAACGAATTAAACTCGTATCTAGAGGTACTACTGTATTTGTTAAACCAAGTGACATCTTTCTGGATTACTATCTTTCAGTAATTTGTCAACTCCTTAACAGCTTCTTTTTCTCTGTAAAATAAAATATTTTCTTTGTCACATAGTTGCTTATTTTTATGTTGTCTGTCATACTTTAGAGTTCTGAATATGTTCCATAGTGAAGTTTATAATAAATATATATATACTCTGTTGAAAGTATTTTTGGGACTTTACATTGTAGGTGGAGCAAGAACTAACAGATGCTGGAGTTAATACTCTACCTCTTCATCCTTATGAAAGCCAACAAGTAAGTAAACTATCGGATATATAGTGTCTAGCAAGGTTGGGGTTATTGGTAATCCTTGTGTTATGACCAGCTGTTAACAACCATTTGAAGTTATTATGACCTCAGAAATCATTACTGGCTGTTATAAAACATTGAGCCGTGGTGGTGCATTGGCTAAAATGCAGTACTGCAGGCTATTTCGGCTGACTGCCAGCTGACTGCAATTTGGCAGTTCGAATCCCACCAGACTCAAGGTTGACTCAGCCTTCCATCCTTCTGAGGTTAGTAAAATTAGGATCCAGGTTGTTGGGGAAAATACGTTGACTAGGTAAACCTCTTAGGGCTACATAGAGCGGTATATAAGTTTAAGTGCTATTGCTGTTGCTATACTCCCCCACCCATGGAGTCTGGGTGCTTGGCAACCTGTTGGCACAGCTAGGTTGCCCAGTGCCCTGCACTGTGCCAGGGGTACCTTTGCCCAGCTGGTGTACCAGCTGTGGTCCTATTTGAACGCACAGTCGCTCAGGCCGTCATCGCCTCCCGTCTTGATTATTGCAATGCGCTCTACATGGAGCTACCCTTGAAGAGTGTTCGGAGACTTCAAATTGTCCAGAATGTAGCCGCGCGAGTTGTCAAGGGTGCACCTCGGCTATAATATGTAAACAGATATATTGCTCTTGGGTTAAGTGGACTATACAAGAAATACCCCCAATTTGGTGGTGGGGAATGTGTGTATGTCGGGGTGGTGGGCACAATTCACTATGCACTATTTTATGTTGTGCGATGTTAAATTGTTAAAAATCAATAAAAAATATTTTTAAAAAAAGAAAAAAAAAAGGGTGCACCTCGGTACACCCATATAACACCTATACTTCACGAGCTGCACTGGCTTCCTATTAGTCTCCGGGCATAATTCAAGGTGTTGGTTATTACCTATAAAGGCGTATATGGTTTAGGGTCAGATTATCTACAACCGTGTGGTTGACATTTGTAATTTTCTCTTCTGGCTTCCCTAGAAAGCTAATGGAGCCAGTAGAGAGGACTGCCTATTGTATATGAAGGGTGTCTAAAAGACCTACTTGCCAAGAAATTCCTTTGGAAGGGGGAAGAAATGGAGCTCAGATCATGATGCTGTAATTCAACCTCGATTTCAGGAGTTCTCTTCTGCATGCAGAAAACTAACATCCTCCTGTCGAGTTCAGAAACTAGAGTGCCAGGATTGCAGTAATTGAGCCAAGCAGTCATATGGATAATCAAGTCCCTCTTAATGACTGTTTCACTCAACAATCATGATTCTGAGCTCAATTGTGGTTATAAGCCAAGGATTATTAATAAAGAAAATGTTGCTTTTTAAAGCTTCCTAATTGAAATTGTCAACTTAGTACATTTATTTGATTGACTTTCAGATTTAGAGAAATATGTGTCAAATGTAACATCACATTAATTGCTGGCCTGCTATTTTAATTCCTGTTTTATCTTAGGAGAGAGAATCAGATGCTTGTATCAAAAATTATATTTCTTCAACATATTCTTAAATTATCAAATTATTTTTAAATGGAAAACTGTAGGTAAAAGAATGTTTACTTTTTATCTATGGCAGCAACAATAATTTTAAATTAATTTTTGTTCTTTTTTATGGTTATGCAAACTTATTAAAGCATTGTAGGAATATAGGATGTAACATATTTTGCAGGGAGATATGTTACGTATGGAGAAAGAACATCATGTACTACAAAAACAACTTAAAGAAGCAATTGAAAAGTATGAACAACTTAAATGTCGAAGTTCCAAAGAGACCAATATTTTAGATGAAGAGTTAACATCACTTATCGAAGTAAATAAGGTACTTGTTTTTCAACATTAGTAATTGCACATATAAAGGGAAGGAAATCTTGCTATCATCATGGTTGTTACTATTGTTTGTATAGTTACATGGCCCAGCTGTATTTTGTGGTTTTTAAAATCTTTTGCTGAAAAAAATTTGCCATTATAATTCAAGTTGTTTTTTAAATGATATTGTATATCATTTGTATAAAATGTATCTCTTGCTGCGTGAATAGAAGTGGATGGTTTTAAATGTTTAATAACATTTTAAAGTTTTTTAGCTATATTAATTGGATTTTTTTTAGATTACGTATATTGTTTATTGTTTCGATATGTTGTGAGCCGCCCCGAGTCCTCGGAGAGGGGAGGCATACAAATCAAAACAAAACAAAGAAACAAAATATTATTTTAAAGCCTTTTTCACTGCAACATGGAAGATTATTACATGAAATTATTAATGTACATCTTAAAAGATTAACAAATGTTGCTTAAGTGATATAGTTTAATGAGCTGTGGTGGTGCAGTAGTTAGAATGCATTACTGCAAGCTACCTCTGCTGATTGCTGGCTACCAACAGTCTAGTAGTTAGATTCTCACCGGCTCAAGGTTGACCCATCCTTCCGAGGTCAGTTAAATGAGGATCTAGATTATGGGGAGTAATATGCTGACTCTAAACAGTTTAGAAAGGGCTGTAAAGCATTGTGAAGCAGTATACAAATCTAAGTGCTATTGCTGTTACTACTGTAGTTAAAGTTTCTATTGTCCTGAAAATCTGATACTTTATTATAGAGCTTTTATTTCTTTTGTTATGCAGCAAAGTGACTAAAACATATTATATACATTAATAATTGTGTACATTAATGTATAATATACATTAATAATTTTACATATCACTGCTTTTTTTAAAAATCCAAATAATTCTCAAACACTGTTTTTGTATTCAAATTTGGATATTTTGTTTTAAGAAAGGATTCTTTTATTGTGTGTGCAGGGGGTTAAATATTTTTATTTTACAGCTCAGCAAGAGAGAATTGGATTGGTTTCATCAAGATGCAGAAGTGAACTTTAAAAAATGGCAACAAGAAAAAAAAGAAAAGCAAGAAGGATTAAAAGCAGGAAAAAATAAAGTCAGAAAGCTAATAGATACTAATGACACGTAAGTTTATTCTGAAAATGAAAATATGTTTAGGTGATGTTCTGTCGGGCTCTCTGGTAGACTCCTCCCAAAAATTCACAGGTACAAATTTCAGACACACACACGTTTGAAAATTCAAAACAATGTTCTTTATAAGGAAAATTCACTTAACCTAAGCCCACTTTTGGTATAGCAAAGAGCACTCGTCTCCAAACAAACTGGTAATTTGTACAAGTCCCTTATCAGTTCTGTGATACTTAGCTTGCAGCTGTGAGGCAATTCACAGTCCTTCTTCTTTCACAAAGTGAAACACACTTTGCTCTGGTTTAGTTTCAAAGCGGGGAAAAATCAGCACACAAAAGGTCCAAGTCAGTAAAGCAGGCACGAAACACAACGATCAGATAATCCTCCACAATGGCCAAACCCACAGGCTGCTATTTATAGCAGCCTCACTAATTACCACATCCCTGCCCAACCACAGGTGGCCTCATTTTCTTTGATAATAATCTCTCAGTTGTTGTTGCCTATGCATCGCTCTCTGCATGCGTGATTGTATCATTAACTCTTGTTCTGAATCCAAGGAGGAGCTAGATAATTGATCTCCTTCTGAGCTGTCTGCCACACTCTCCTCCTCCCTGTCACTCATGTCTTCTTGGTCAGAGGAGCCTTCATCAGCAGATTCCACCGGGAGAGGGGGGGGGCAAAACAGGCCTGCAGCATGTGGGTGTCTTCCCCACATCCACAGTCCTTGGGACAGGATCTGGGCCAGAGCTAACCACAACAGGTGATGAGAGGTTAGGGTTTATTTCTGCAGATTTTAAGTTTGTTTCTGAATATATGTGGTCCTTGGGTTATAATGGCAATTGGGACTGGAATTGCCATTGCTAAGGTATGTGTTCATAAAGCACAACATCACATGACTTCATGACCTAGTGATGGCAATTCTACCAATTACTATTGTTGAAGGGTGCGGGGACCACTTGGATCATTAAATGAAGTCTTCTCTGGACTGAAACTTCCTGCCAGCTTCTCCATTGACTTTGCTTGTGGGAAGGTGGCAGGGAATGTCAGAAATCATGATCACGTAACTTCAGCTCCCTATGATGGCTGAGGAAATACTGTAAGTTCCTGTTCAGCATTGTCATAAATTTAAATACTCGCTGAACGGGAGGTCATAACTCTATGAACTACCTGTGTTGCAAGAGGTTATACAAAAATTAAAATGGTGTATATTCAATCTCGGAGAAGAATGATCCCATTCACCATCTGCCTTCAGATTATATCATCATCATTATTATGATTAGATTTTTATCTCTTACATGTACAAACACATGTAACACATACTTTTTGGCTCAACTCAAGGCAGAAATGTACCTAATACTTCTAATGCCTCTTTTTCCCACAATAATAACCTTCAGAGGTGAGTGACTGGCCCAAAGTTCTCCAGCCAATTCTTATGCAAGAGGGAGATGTAGAACTCACAGTCTCCTGGTTTTTAGGCCACCACGTTAACCATTACAGTAAAATGGATTCTCAAATCATTTTAATGGTACAGTATAGCATTCCAGCTGAATAAATATTAAGACATTTTCAGTGTTCTGTCATACAAAATAATGAAAACTGGCAAAAAGATCTCGTTTCTTCATATCTTTATCCCAGAAATGTCATGTGTGCCAGTAATTCTATTTGCCATTCAAACTGTAGAACAATTGGATAAGTTGTTTTATTAGTTTTATTAATGTTAGTCTATACTGACATAGTTCATGATAATGGTAAAAATAGGCTGAATGATTTTCTTTTAGATACACTGATTTGTCACTGAAAATGCTAGCGTACATAATTCATATTGTTGAATATTACTATCTGTATGATTCAGTTCTGATCTGAGCATTTTCTCATATGGTTTAGGGCATAATCTGGTTATGTAATGTTGAATATTGGCAGAAAAGGAAAAATACTGAATATTGTAATACTGTATAGTTAAGAAATATTGTATTCAATAGCTATATCCTATGATATTGCTAGTTTATAAACATATCTATGTTATAAAACAGATATATGAAAAATACTGAAGAGAAAGATAAACAGTACAAAGTGTATTTGGATGAATTTCTGGAGGTCAGGTAGGCATAAATTTGCTTTAATCTTTAACTCGATATGTCACAAATCATTTCATGGGTTTGGTAAATGTGTATTGCCTATTAAATACTCAGAAATTAATTTCTGGAAAATGCAATTGTATAAAGAAACTAATCTTGTCAAAAATTAACAGTGAAAAGGGCATTTTACTTTATAAATCAAGTCAAACATACTGTATTTGCTGTGTTTAATTAAACTAAAATTATTTGTTGCTACTTATAAATAAATAGACAACCTGGGACCCATTGGGTCATTCTTTCTTCCACATATACAGAGGTGGGCTGCTAAGGTGGAACGGTGTCATGTGCTCACCACCTTGGCTTTAAGTACTAGCAGAGTTCAGTGCAATTCTGCTACTGCACCTGGGCAGGGAGTGAAATCACGTGCGGAGACGCAGGTGCGCCATGGACTCCGCTAGCACTCAGAGCCACGGGGGCGAGCACACGTCACCATTCCACCTTAGCAGCCCACCTCTGCACATATAATATCGCCTTATGCTGTTTCCTCCCCCCTGACAGTTCTTGGGAGGAGAGCCCTGTTAAACCTTCCTCTCCTCTGCATCTGCCTTGAAAGTAGTTGGTGTTGAACTGTACAGCAGTCAAACATTAGGAGTCGAGCCCAGATAACGTTTTGTTTTGTTTGTTTGTTAGGCTTCTGTGCCACCCTTCTCAAAGCAACTCATTTATGACATTTTGTATTATGCCATAAAATGGTTTTTGTAATTTTTATGTCATAAAATGTTTTATGAAATTTGCTAAATTTCAATTTCATAGGAGTCTAGTTGGCCCATTTGAAGTACAGTGTTCCCTCGATTTTCGCGGGGGATGCGTTCCGAGACCACCCGCGAAAGTCGAATTTCCGCAAAGTAGAGATGCGGAAGTAAATACACCATTTTTGGCTATGGACGGAACACTTTAAATCCCTAAATTACCATTTCCCATTCCCTTAACAACCATTTACTCACCATTATTACTGTACTCACCATTGAATAAGACACTTAGTGATCCTGATATTTGTAAACATAATTATTTATTAACAACAATTATTATTTTTTATTTATTTGCAAAAATTATTAGTTTGGCGATGACATATGACGTCATCGGGCGGGAAAAACCGTGGTATAGAAAAAAACCACAAAGTATTTTTTAATTAATATTTTTTTAAAAAATGTGGTATAGGCTATTCGCGAAGTTCGAACCCGCGAAAATTGAGGGAACACTGTACTTTGATTTTTTTTTAAAAAAATTACCCTGCGATTCAGTTTTGCCCAGTTATTCAGGCACATAAACATTCGAGCATATGTTAATAATCTTTAAATTTACTTTACAGCAATAGGTTTGAATGTGAAAAAATAAAAATGGAGGAACTTATTATGAAGAACCAAAATTATCAGCAAGAATGTGTTAAAAGAGCAATAGCAGCAGAGGTAAACTATATGGTGCTATTTGAACATAATTCCTGAATCTTCCAGACTGTTTATTATCTTAATATTTTATCATGTTTGTCTAAAATTTATATATTTTTGATGTACCGTATATAATCGGAGTATAAGCCGACCCGAGTATAAGCCGAGGCACCACTTTTTGCCGCAAAAACCTGGGAAAACTTATTGACCCGAGTATAAGCCGAGGTTAGAAAATGCAGTGGCTACTGGTAACTTATAAAAATGGAAACCAACAAAATTACATTAATTGAGACATCAGTAGATTAAATGTTTTAGAATATTTATTTTAAAGAAAACCAAAATTAGCTCTGTAAATTTAAAAGAGGGTAAACGAAAGCAATCTGGTAATAACAATAAAGTAAAAAGTAAAAAAAGTAGCTCAATCAGCAACCAAGCTAAAACCTATTTCTAAACCTAACCCAGGGGTCTTTAAACTTGACAGTTTTAAGACTAGTGGACTTCAACTCCCAGAATTCCTGCACCAGCCATGCTACCTCAGGAGTGGGAGTTGAAGTCCACCAGCCTTAATCTTTCCAGGTTTGAAGATTTGCATTTCTAACCCTAACCCAGGGCTCTTTAAACTTGACAGTTTTAAGACTAGTGGATTTCAACTCCCAGAATGCCTGCACCAGCCATGCTACTTCGGGAGTAGGAGTTGAAGTCCACAAGCCTTAATCTTTCCAGGTTTGAAGACTCTTGCATTTTTAACCCTAACCCAGGGGTCTTTAAACTTGACAGTTTTAAGACTAGTGGACTTCAACTCCCAGAATTCCTGCAGCAGCCATGCTACTTCAGGAGTAGGAGTTGAAGTCCACAAGCCCTAATTTTTCCAGGTTTGAAGACTCTTGCATTTCTAACCTTAACCCAGGGCTCTTTAAACTTGAGTTTTTAGAAGCCTGGAGAGAGTTCATGCTGTTTCCCCCCCCCCCCCTTCTTTAGCTTGCTGGCTGGCTCGTTGGCTTGATCTCCTACCCCTGATCCTCCCTCCTCCTGGTCTCCCTTTATTGCCCCATGTGTTGTGCAGGGAAGCAGATTTGCTAAAGAGATCCACTTGGGAGGGCAGCAGGGAAAGGAGGAGGTGGAGAGCCAGAATAGCCCACAGCCGTGGGGGAGGAGGAGGAAAGGAAAGAGCTGCCCTTCTCCTCCTTCCCCTGCTGCCGTACCAAGTGGATCTCTTTAACAAATCTGCTTCTCTCTCCGGCTGGAGGCTTCTAAAGCCTGGAGAGAGTTCATGCCGTCCTGGTCCCCCCCCCTTTAGTTTGCTGGCTCTCTCCTCCGTCTCCCTTTATTGCCCCATGTGTTGTGCAAGGAAGCAGATTTGCTAAAGAGATCCACTTGGGATGGCAACAGGGAAATGAGGCGGAGGAGAGCCAGAATAGCCCACAGCCGCGGGGGAGGAGGAGGAAAGGAAAAAGCTGTCCTCCTTCTCCTCCTTCCCCTGCTGCCGTACCAAGTGGATCTCTGTAACAAATCTGCTTCTCTCTCCGGCTGGAGGCTTCTAAAGCCTGGAGAGAGTTCATGCCGTCCCCGCCCTCCCTGTTTAGCTTGCTGGTGGGGCGCCCTCTTGTGGTGATTCGGTCCCCTCTTGTGGTGACTCGAGTATAAGCCGGTCGGGTTTTTCAGCCCATTTTTGGGGCTGAAAAACTCAGCTTATACTCGAATATATACGGTAATACTGGTTTTGGGCTCCACCCCCTAGGATTCATTAGCAAACCACATATCGTATGATTATGCCTGGCTTTATTTAATATCTTGTCCAAACTTGGCAGAAGCAGCTTCAGCCAGCTGAAAACGTTATTGTAGATAAAAAGGAAGTCATGTATAAGAGTTGGTTGTGCACTGCCAGTGAAAAAATATAAATGATTTTAGTCTTTTGGTTTAAACTTGTGGCTTCTTCCTCTTATCCTTCCAAATCAATGGATAGTTATCCCAGTGTTAGTTGGTCTTAAAGCCCAGCGGTTGTTATAGCTTTACATAATGGCATCTCTGGCCAGGAGTTACTGGTTCCCCGTATGAACCTCACAACTCTCCCTTTCATTTTCCATTCCCCTTACACCAGTGTTTCGCAACCTTGGCAACTTGAAGATATTTGGACTTCAACTCCCAGAATTCCCCAGCCAGCGAATGCTGGCTGGGGAATTCTGGGAGTTGAAGTCCAAATATATTCAAGTTGCCAAGGTTGCGAAACACTGCCTTACACCATAAATTTGGAAGGCTCTTGTATATCTTTACCTCCTTTCTGCTGAACTTCTGTTGTAAGAAGAGGTGTCCTCCATCTCAAGTTTTTCATCATCAGGTACTTTCTCCATTTTAGACTTTTTGTGAGTCCTGTACCTTTTCTTGTTTGTGGACAACCTCCCTCAGTTCAGAATTCTCCTCTCATTTTCAATTATTCTCATTACTCAAGTATTCTCCCCAGGAGGTTCTCTTCTTTTTCAGAGAAGGAGATAGCAGATACAAAAACTTTATTAAGTTTCTGTCATAAATGTGCAGTAATTCAAAATGTTGAGGTTTAAAGTTATGGCTTTTCTTCCTGCCTCTAAAGCAGGGTTTCCCAACCTTCGCCATTTGAAGATATTTGGACTTCAACTCCCAGAATTCCCCAGCCAGCAAATGCTGGCTGGGGAATTCTGGGAGTTGAAGTCCAGATATCCTCAAGTGGACAAGGTTGGGAAACACTGCTCTAAAGTACTGTAACATATTCATTCATTCATTCATTCATTCATTCATTCATTCATTCATTCATTCATTCATTCATTCGATTTTTATGCCGCCCTTCTCCTTAGACTCAGGGAGGCTTACAACATGTTAGCAATAGCACTTTTTTAACAGAGCAAGGCTATTGCCCCCACAATCCGGGTCCTCATTTTACCCACCTCAAAAGGATGGAAGGCTGAGTCAACCTTGAGCCGGTGATGAGATTTGAACCGCTGACCTTCAGATCTACAAGTCAGCTTCAGTGGCCTGCAGTACAGCACTCTACCTGCTGCGCCACCCCGGCTCATATTGCTTGATGCAGTATGTGGGAGTCGAACTGGCTTCCACTGCAACATTCAATACTGACTCAAATCAGCATCTACCGTTCTCACTGACAAATACTAATTAAACGTAATGAGTTGGCCTGTTTTCCAAGACCATGTTTAAAAAAAATAGTTTTGATACTTTAAGGGGAGAGGGAGTAAACAACTACCACTCCATTTTTTTTTAACAATAAATATAAAATGACGGTAATCATCCATCTAAAATATAGCTGTTTTTCTGCTGAAATTTGGTAGTCAGAATTCAAACATGCTCTGTCGAAAGTGACAAACTGTTCACCCCTCCTTCCTTTGGATCACAGTGTTACAATTTAGAGTAAGTTCAGAACACACATATAGCTTTAGGGTAAACTTCCAGTTTTTAGTTTGTTGCTACTGTATTTTTGTTTTCAAAATACAGTATATTTATACTGTTCTATTTTTAAGATTACAAATTGCAGTAATGAAAAAGAATGGTTTGAAAAAGTTGTTGTTTTCTACAAAGTTGTTTTCTACAAAGTTAATGTGATAGACTGTTTTCTCCTTTTTGATGCTTAGATTTACATTAATATTATTTCAGGTGTCAGTACTTGAAAACTGGAAAGAGAAAGAATTCTATAAACTGTGCAGAAAATCAACAAATGCCAAAGCCAATCTTAAATATCTAAAATGCATGACCAGGTATTGTTTACAATATACTGATATTCTGTTGCATGTCTGGTTATTGTGAAAGGATAATGAATGGCATTATAAATCACAATTTTTGAAATTGTGTCCATGGAATATTAGGAATCCGTGAGAACTTAATAGGACACTGTAAAAGACTAAGGAAGAAAAAGCACTTTAATGTGAATGCAACCGATTTTTTTTACCACTCAGAGTCTTGCTTCTTGATTAGGATCCTTGAAAATTCGATTTTTAGTAACAGAATCCATGGTCTCAAGGGATGAAACTCTGCCGTAAATGACTATGCTCACTATTAGATTTTGGCATTAAATTCTAATTCTTCTTCTAACGAATCATATGTCTTACTAAAATTTCATGTTGTTATAGTTGCCACATAGAAAAATGTGTTATGTGAACCATGTATACACATGCGTATTTGCTTCATTGAATTTATGGACAGCAAGTCATAATGCTAACCCAATTATTACTCTGAAATGAGTATGTCAATTGATAAAATATTTGTAGGCAAATTATAGTGGCTATTTTTTTCTGAAATCCAGCAGCTGTTACAACTCATTTTGATGCTTGTAAGGCCAAAAATATGATTTTATGGTTTTGTATTGCTTTTTCTTCTTTTAAGTAATTGAACTTTTTCTCTTCTGCTGCTTAGGTCATTATGTTATTTTGTTCTAAACTTAACAATATAAGGCCTTGATATTTTTTCTTTCCCAAAGTCTTGCTTTTCAAATCATTTGAGCATCTACTTTTTATGTTTCAACCCCATAAACACCATTTGGGAAAGGATGCTTGCAGAAAAAAATAAAAAAAATAAAACTTCAATATTTTAAGCAACTACATTATTTATATACCGGTAGCTTGAATTACTAAATTGCAATTCACGGTTAGAATAATTTTTAATTATGAAAAATCAGGATATAAGTTTTATAAATGAATTAATATCAAATTAATTACATAATTTTTTCACTTTCAATTTATTTGAAATTGAAAATTTAATTACATAATCAAATTACATAAATCCAATTATGTCATTTTCAGTCATTCTGCAACACTTCAGTCAAAATTACAGATTGATTCTTGGGAGTCATTTATTTCCAATATTGGAGAAGAAAAGAAAAAAATAGAGGCAAGTCACTTGTGATACTTTTTATTCATAATTATATTTTGGTAGTGCCATAATTGAGCAATCGTATCTGAAGTAAGAAAATGGAGATATAAACAATATATGTTTAGCTATATGTATAGCTCTGTCGTTTCTTCACTCCTTATTTGCACAAATGGGAAAATAAGCCAGGAATACAATTAATCATAGCATCCTCTTCAAAGACAGAAACAATGGCTTCAAGGAAGTAGCCTATTACACTTGCTTTGAACCATGATTTAATATCAAGTTTTCGGAAAGCCAATTTCAGATACTGTATAACTGGAAGCTATACAGTTTGGCTTCCGTATTTGTTGTCCTGCTTATAAAGAAAGTAGTAATGCAGATACCTGTTCAGAGATACCTGGTATATGTAAACTTACTCCCTGCAAAAATTACTTAATACTGCATTGCTTCTATTATCCATTTGCACAATATATTTTTATAATGCTGTGGTTTCTTCTACATGAGACAGTTGTATCTACGAGACCGCCTTCTGCCGCACGAATCCCAGCAGCCGATTAGGTCCCACAGAGTGGGCCTCCTCCGGGTCCCGTCAACAAAACAATGTCGTTTGGTGGGGCCCAGGGGAAAAGCCTTCTCTGTGGCGGCCCCGGCCCTCTGGAACCAACTCCCCCCCCGGAGATTAGAATTGCCCCCACCCTCCTTGCCTTTCGTAAGCTTCTTAAAACCCACCTCTGTCGTCAGGCATGGGGGAACTGAGATATTCTTTCCCCCTCGGCCTTTACAATTCATGTATGGTATGTTTGTATGTATGGATGTTTGGATTTACAATAAGGGTTTTTCAGTTGTTTTAGTATTGGATTTACATGCTGTTTTTTCTTACTGTTGTTAGCCGCCCCGAGTCTACAGAGAGGGCAGCATACAAATCCAATAAATAAAAAAAAATAAAAAATAAATGTGGTCTTTTGTTGTCAGGTGGTTCAAAATATTTATGCTGATTATATCATTGTGTATCTCCACCATGACCAGCCAAGTGATGCTAGGAACTGATTCAGTTCCTGAAGGGAATAAGCCTTTGAATGGGTAGAAATTGGCTGCAACTCAACCCATGCAAGATAGAGTAACACTGGATTTCCTTCCTCTTGGTTCAGATAGAATGTGAAGAAGGGCTGCAGATAGAGCTGGCACACAATTTTGAGGTCTTCCTGGACCCACAGCTTGAGAAGAGCAACCATGGCTGAAGCAAGGGAGTGTTGCACAGACCCTTCTTGTATGACATTTGTGTCCATTCCTGGATTAGGAGGCCTGACTCATAGTCATTCATGCTTGGTTTATTATATTGCACTCTACATGAGACTGCCATTGAAGACCATCCAGAATGTAGCAGTAATGCCAGTTTTGGGTCTTCCATATGTTCCCCCCATTACACCATTTATTTTTATTTATTTATTATTATTTGGATTTGTATGCCGCCCCTCTCCGAAGACTTGGGGCGGCTCACAACAAGTGAAACAAATCATAATAATCCAATTAATTAAAATATTTAAAGATTTAAAAACCCCATATACTAACAGACACACACACAAGCATACCATGTATAAATTAAACGTGCCCTGGGGGAGATGTTTAATTTCCCCATGCCTGACGGCAAAGGTGGGTCTTAAGGAGTTTACGGAAGGCAGGAAGAGTAGGGGCAGTTCTAATCTCCAGGGGGAGTTGGTTGCTGTACAACCTGCAGTGGCATCCACAATTTAAATTGCTCGTTATCACTTTTAAAGCCTTAGAGCAGTGATGGCGAACCTATGGCACGGGTGCCACAGGTGGCATGCGGAGCCATATCTGCTGGCCTGTGAGCCATTGTCCTAGGTCAGCTCCAACATGCATGTGTGTGCCAGCCAGCTGATTTTTGGCCTGCAGAAGGGCCTTGGGAGGGTGTTTTTGACTTCTAGAGAGCCTCCGGAGGGATGGGGAGGGCGTTTTTACTCTCCCTCAGCTCCAAGGAAGCCTTTGGAGCCCAGGGAGGGTGAAACACGAGCCTACTGGGCCCACCAGAAGTTGGGAAACAGGCCTTTTCCGGCCTCCTAAAGGCCTCCGGGAGGTGGGGGAAGCTGTTTTCGCCCTCCCCAGGCATTGAATTATGAGTGTGGGCACAATAGCACACTCTTTTGGCACATGAGAAAAAAAAGGTTTGCCATCACTGCCTTAGAGGTTATGGAGCCAGGCTACTTATAGGACTTCCTCTCCCTAAGGGTATCTGCCTGTCCCACCAGGTCAGATGGAGTGGGTTTGCTCCATGTTCCCTCTCTTAAATGTTGTCATCTGGTGGAACCTACGAAGCATGCACTGTAGCAGCCTCTGCTTGTGAAAGCCTTCTTCAGTGATCTAGCCGGCTCCTACTCCCCTTGGAAGTCTTGACGAGTTGGCTTTTTCAGCAAGCACCAGGTCAGATGGAGTGGGTTTGCTCCATGTTCCCTCTCTTAAATGTTGTCATCTGGTGGAACCTACGAAGCATGCACTGTAGCAGCCTCTGCTTGTGAAAGCCTTCTTCAGTGATTTAGCCGGCTCCTACTCCCCTTGGAAGTCTTGACGAGTTGGCTTTTTCAGCAAGCATTGAAATAAGATATCGCTAGAGTACAGTTTCATGGTGCATGGGATAGTGATGCCTTGGGAGGCAGTGGCGTTTTTATCAATTTTATTTTGGGTTTGGTTATCTTGGGAATATAGGCACCTTGGGTTAAATCCCAAAACAACTGGAGCATCTTGAACATCATTGGCATTGACAAAATTACCATTTTTTTGGCAGACAATTGCAAAAGGCAGCTTTAGTCAGAATAGCTTTCATCCTGGACAATAACTCTGACACCATGAAACATCAATATCTGCTGATCTCAGGTCCTTGGAAAGGACTTGATAGGTGGATAAAAATACCAAATTCAATCTAAACATCTTGCAGACTGTGCAACCAACCATAATAATAAATAACATTTGAGATTAGTGCTTTACTTTGTAGGCTATTAATTTCTCTTTTGTAACTAATAAAAAGAGCCTAGCATATGTCATGACATCATTTAGGAACCAGGTGCTGTGAAATTAGCCTAAAAATCAGAAGTTCATTTATATAGTTTTTTTCTGATAATTTTATTTTGGGCTTTCAGCCAAGTGAGTCTACTCTTGGTAGAGAATTCTGATCTAAGAATATTAAAGGTATCTCGTTTCTTTTACAGAGTCAGTTTGAAGAGAAGATTTATGTAGTAAAAAATGGTGCTCTTCTAAATACTATCACCCCAGTAGAAACTGCAGATCTTCAGCAACCTACTGGTTTGTCATTAGTAAGTTATTTTATGAGTGTTTTTACAGTACATCCAAAATGAACAGGTCACTGCGTTATCACAATTGCTCCTTTGAAGAATGGAAAAACTCAAAACAGTTCTGTAGTTTGCTCAGATTTTTTCAGAGATGTTTCCTCATATGCTGGGGCCTCTAGGGTTTGCTTTCCTGTGGGAATATATACAATACAATGGAATAGGTATCTAGCACTACCAGCTATGTTTTGAACAATGGAAAGCTGTGACATAAACCGATAATTCTTAAAAATCCAATCTGAGTCAGTCACCGGGACCAGAGTTTTAAAGCTTTCTTGCTGGAGCCTATCTTCAGGGAACTTCTCCCTCTCCAGAATGTGTGATATTTATGTGGGATCTGGTTGTCTGTGGCTTTTAGTTGTTAATTGGGGTGTTGATGGCTGGTTATTATTGTTGTTGTTGTACCAATTCAGATTGGATTCTGCATCATTACCCTGGGACATGTACAGTATATTGCCTTTATTTGTGAGAATCCTTCAACTTTTGGTCGAAATTGCTGCCACGAAACACCATTTGAGCACCCAGAGACTGAAATTAAAAGAAGGCTATGATAGTATAAAATTCATTGTTCAACAGAAATAAAGACTCTTATAGGTTACAATATTTTGATAGAAAATCTCAGACTCTGTTCTGCTAATATTCTTGTATATTATGTTGATTCATAAGAAGAATAGATAACTTTTAACTTTTACTGTTCAGCATTGTACTATTTGGGAATCATTGCTGTTTCTTAAATTGGCTTGTTGCTCTGTTTGTGTACCATCTAGAGTCTGAGGCAGTTTTTAAAATTATAAATAAATACAAATTTCAATCTATATCTGATTGGCAGAAACAGTTTTAGAATGCTTGGAATAGTTGTTCTCATCATATTTGATCTTTGTGCTATTTTTTCTCTTTAGGCAACTCCTGAGAAGTCTCCTATTAATGACCCAGCCATCATAATGTATTCAGCAGGTGCTCCACACTGGTCTGCTCCATTTTCAAAAGTTAATGACAATTACTCCTTATCTTCCAAAGCTAAAACTCACACTGGCAATAAAACTCCAGAGCCCCCTTTGGATAAAGACATTGGAGAACTGCCTTATGAATGCAGACAAAGTTTACTTTCTGATCAAGTATGCTTGCCTCGATCACCAGGAAAGTCAGGAAGACATCTTCAGAATATCCAGCCACAGCATAGCATTTTAGATGAACCAGCAGGAGCTGCAGAATTGGATTGTGCTACAATTCTAAACAAGCCAATTCTCGGAAAGCTATCTGAAAATATAATTGACCAACTTAGAATTATATTTCCATACCATACAAGGTATATCTACAGTAGAAAAAAAATGGGTAGCTCGCACTTTAGTTAAAAATCATGATGTGTGTATGTGTAAAATCTAGTTAGAATTGTACAATGTATAATTTAAATGTACTCTAGCAGTCATTTTAGAAATGATTAACTATTTTTGCTTTTCCTAATATGATCTAAAGTTAAGAGAAAATTTGAAACATTCTTATCATTATTTTAAGTAATTTTTTGAATTGTTTTTTGAATTATGGTTCAGTATGGGCACAAAATTAAAGATTTGGTAACTGATTTCTGTACCATGCTGTTTATTACCATGTTTCTATTTTTTTTCCTTAACTTGATTGGTAGGAATTGAGTTGACTCTCATTTCAGCATTCTATTATGTTTAATTCAGATTTTTCTACTCCATTACTCAATTTTTTTAAAAAAATATATTTTTAGAATACAGTGATACCTCGTCTTACGAACTTAATTTGTTCCGTGACCAGGTTCATAAGTAGAAAAGTTTGTAAGACGAAGCAATTTTCTCCATAGGAATCAATGTAAAAGCAAATAATGCGTACAACCCCATCCCAAAAGTCACCCCTTTTGCCTTGCGCTGCTGGGAATCCCCGCCTCCGGACTTCCATTGCCAGCCTAAGTGCTGGGATTCTTCTGAGCCTCCCCTCGCTGGGAAACCCCATCTCCGGACTTCCGTTGCCAGCCAAAGCACCCATTCTTGCATTGCTGGGATTTCCCTGAGCTTCCCCTCGCTGGGATTCAAAGCAGCGTCGGCAAAAATGAAGGGAATCCCAGCAAGGGGAGACTCAGGGAAATCTGAGCAATGCAAGAACGGGCGCTTTGGCTGGCAACGGAAGTCCGGAGGCGGGGATTCCCAGCGAGGGGAGGCTCAGAGGAATTCCCAGTGCTTCGGCTGGCAACGGAAGTCGGGAAGTGGGGCATCACAGCAGCGGCGACTCGGGTTTGTACGGTGAAAATAGTTCATATCACGAAAAGTTCGTATGAAAAGGGGTTCGTAAGACGAGGTATCTTTTTAAATAACAACAGTATAGTAAATCATTATTATATAGATTCAGTTATATGTGACCCTGTTGCACAAATTCTTTTAAAACAGAAGTGGAAACAAAGTATTTGTGGGATGAGTTGTAATATTACATAGTTATCTTAAATTCAGAGTGGAATCTTTGTTTTATCTAAAGACCTGTGAAAAATAAGGTGGATGCCTTAAGTTTTCATTGTTTCTAGGATCCTTTAAGGTGAAGTAAGAGTAAGTGGTTATTTAAAAAAATACTTGAGAATACTAGTGCGGACAGGGCACATAATGCAATTCAGCTTTAGATAGTCAAATACTTGTAGACAGTATTTATCTTCCTGAAAAATATTTGAATACCTGTGTTTCTTCTTTCTTGCAGTTCAGATTTAGAGAATTTTATAAAAGAAGTCAATGTCAAAAACAGAAACAAGTTGAGCACAGATGAGTATCTAAACAGGGTAACTGAATTTATCTTGGATCATCCAAATACAAAAAAGGTAATTTGCAGAAAATGTTTATGTAGCTATCAAGAAACCCCGTACAATACATATGATACACTAGGGCAGTGGTTCCCAATGTGAGGCCCATACCCCACGGGGGACAATTTGTTTTTAATGAGGGCAATTGGAACTTGTTTAAACCAGGTTAATGGCCTTTTAGGCTTCCTCTGTGTGAGTAGGAGTTCACTTTTTGAATAGTAAGAATTATATGTAGCAGGGCGAGGGGGGCGGGGAGAAAACAGGATTTTAGAGATGCTTAGGTGGGGCATGGCCAAAAACCGGTTGGGAACCACTGCATTATTGATAATTGCTATTGATAAATTCACAAAAGAAAATCTAAATGCTCATTCATGTTCTACCTAAGGTTAAGTTAGGTTATCATTCATTCCAAAATATGTATGAGAGTCTCTGTTGTAAATCTCATTTGTATCAAAAGAGAAGTGAACAATAAGCCTTTTTCTGTTGTAGCTCAAAAGACTCTGAATAGCTTCCCAAGGAAATTATACAAGTAGTCCTTGACTTACCAACCACAATTAAGCCCAACATCTCTGTTGTTAAGTGAAACATTTGTGAGTTTTGCCCCATTTTACAACTTTTCATGCCACAGTTAAGTCAAACACTTTGCTTGTCAAAAGGTCACAGGTAATCACGTGACCCAAAGACATGATCATGTGACCATGGGGATACTGCAATAGTAACTCTACTACTGTAACTTTGAATGGTCACTAAATGAACTGTTGTAGCCCGAGGACTACCTGTATCTGTTTTTTATGTTTCATTTTTATTTGGTATTCAATATGCTTTATCAAAGGGATTTTTCTTTTTGCTTAGAGTGTAAGATTTATCCTGGTGCTATTTTGGAATGCTTATTACTGATATATTCTCTTTTGTTTGCTTTTTATTCTTGCTTCAAATAATAATTTATTAATTCATATATTTGTCAGCTACTTAAACAGTGCAAAATAAAGTACAAATTAAAAAGATATTACTAATACTTTTCCATTATGGTTTTAAAGGTTCTTTCCTCTTCCAGAAAAAATGAAAAGTTATCCTCTTATACTTCAGGGAAAAATGGAAGTCATACTCAAAACGTATTAAACCCATTGGTACAAAGCAAACCAAAGTCTAAAGCTGCTAATGAAAAGAAAAATAAAACTAGACTTCAATCTCAATCAAATCAGATGCCATGGAAAAATATTGGTGAAACTTCAAAATCAAAGTGGAAAAAATCAAATGATGCCATTGTAGGTTTTCTATGAAATCACTTGCATAATTTGGTATTATTTTAGAAATGTCATACATATTCTTTCCAAAGCCCTTTAACATTTTTAAACATAAGCTTTTTAGTTTTCAAGGTCTTAGGATAGTTTTCAATATCAGTATCTAATATCATAGAAATCAAAGAATGAGCTAAATTAATCAATTTTCAAAATTCAGACTTTTTTTTTTCAGAGTTAAAAATGAACAATGTTCCAAAATCTTATTAAAGACTGTCAGGTGGAAATAACCAGGAAAGAGTTTAATTCAAAGAACTTCAATATGTTTACATGCTGTCCATAGACAAGAATGTGATCTACTACTTTGGTCAAGGCAAATTGGTGCTAGATAAGAGCCACTGGAATTCAAGAGGGCTGGACTTGGGTCTCTTGTGGGAGTGTAGCAGTTTCATACTAATGACACATTTGATCCCACCTTGGTCATCTCATATAAATTTTAATAACTGCTGAGCAATAATTTTAATAGCATTATTTTTTCCACAAATGAAAGAGTTATTTAAAAAAAGAGTATGTTGCAAGAAAGATAACTTTATATGAATTGGTATGGGAGAGCCGTATAATTGTAAAGGGTGGTCTTCATTGGTTCCCTGAACCTGTTTTTTCTATACTCTTCCATGAGTACAATTCATTCATGAAACTCTGGATGCAATATTTTTTCTAATCTATTGATACTGAATACACTGGCTTATAATGTTTATTCTAGAATTAATTAATACAATTTGCAAAGCCTCATGGATTAGAATGATTCATTTTAATTTTGATGCTGCTAAACTAAACTTATGTTTAAAAGGTAATTGAGTCAAACAGTCCATTTGGTTCAGTACTTTCCGAATCAGCTGCTTTTAGGATAACACACTTGATTTAAATCTGCCACTTTAACAGCAGACCACAGAGATTTTTCTACATGTAAACTATTAGATATGGCCATTACTTTTTGGGATGTTTTGTGAGCCTGTATTTATTTTATTTTAATGCATAGCGAATCAATAATTTTTAATGTAGTTTTGAAATGACATATGCATTTTTCTATAGGATAGTGATCCATGTGTAATATGTCACGAAGAGCTAACTTCAAGTCTGTTGCGTGTTCTGGATTGTGGACATAGATTTCACGAAATGGTAAATGAATTATTTGTTCCTTGTGACTTTGTAAATGACTAGAGAACTACTGCTGTGTTGCATCAATTTTTAATATAATTATAATCTTTGCAATATATATTTGGGGAATTTATTCTTAGGGAACAAAAACACAAATTTCATTGTGGAAGCTGTAATCATCTTGGTTTCCAGGGCCAGCCTTTCAGTGCTCAGGCTGATATCTATAGCATAATTTGTTATTTATTTATTTAATTAAATTTGTGTGCTGCCCACTCCCAAAGGACAGCTTTTCCTTGCAAATTCAAAGTATGTTTAATGTGATCTACATTACTTAGGAAATGAGTTTTCCAATCTCAAAAATTGATATGACCATAATTATATAGAAATGTAATGCTTCCATAGCAGTTTGTATTATCGGGATAAGTAGGCCAATATGTTGATTTTCACATAGCACAAAAAAATATGAATAGAAAGATGCTTAAATAGTGTGAATTTTCTGTACCATTTTTAAGCCCTCTAAAATACAATATCATCCACTTTGCTCGAGATCCCACAATTCCCAGTAGAGCAATTTTTTAAAAAAGCCTCATCTGCAGTAATGTACAGAACAATCCTCAACATTCCTCAAGGAAGTACAAGATTTTATTTTTTTCCAGATCCCTGCAGGGACATTCTTCATCTTCCCTAAAACTGGGATGTTGGAGACTGGATGATAGTAATTTAAAATGACCAGTTCAGGGATGGCACTTTAAGAAAGTTTTTTTTTTTCATATTAGCTAGGAGGAATAGCAGTCTGCCTGGAAGTGGCAGTTAAGGCAGCCCACAGGGTAAAAGAATTCAGATGTTTAAACCAAGAAATTGCAACAATGAAACAAAGCTGGTGCCAGAAACATTTATTGATTGATTGATTGATTGATTGGATTTGTATGCCGCCCCTCTCCGGAGACTCGGGGCGGCTGTATGTGATTGGGAGAATTTTGAATATAACCTCAAAAAATTATCACCAAGGTGATGTATGTTATTGGGAGAATGGTAGTACAGTCTTCTCGCATGATTTCGGGCCTCAGAAATCTTCTGAAGCGTTGTCAGAACAGTGCAGAGTATTTGCAGGGTGGCGCAAATTACGTCAGGAAGAAAGCCTGGCATGGTTAGCAGCTTCCTTGCAGTGGCCCAAGCCAGGCCCCCTTCATCAGCTGTGGGAGGAAGGCAGCAAAGCAGCCTGCAGGGCACAGCAGAGCCCGCAGGGTTCTGGGAACAGCTGAAGCGTGATACTGTGGCGCTGGCATCGCTGGCCAGGTCAGGGGGCATGAGGTGACAGTGGTGCTGGGCCTAAGTAAAGGCCAGGTGGTTGGCAACTAGCTGAGACTGCGGAAGGGCCTGGGGAGTCTATTTCAGTTCCAACACTGGCCAAGAAGTGCTGCTGTCCAGGGCAGCCAAAAGGGCAGATATTTTTTTTTGCGGGGGTGGGTGGGTAGATAAGGCACTCCCCGTGGGTTGCCAAGCACCCTATCTTTTTTAAAAATGTGATTGCAGGGGTACTGCAACACCCATTAATTTTGGCGGTTTAAAATACAGTGATACCTTGTCTTACAAACTTAATTGGTTCTGGGACGAGGTTCTTAAGGTGAAAAGTTTGTAAGACGAAACAATGTTTCCCATAGGAATCAATGGAAAAGCGATTAATGCGTGCAAGCCCAAAATTCACCCATTTTGCCAGCCGAAGTGCCCGTTTTTGCGCTGCTGGGATTCCCCTGAAGCTCCCCTCCATGGAAAACCCCACCTCTGTACTTCTGTGTTTTTGCGATGCTGCAAGGGAATCCCAGCAGGGGAATCCCAGCATCGCAAAAATGAGCACTTCGCTGGCAACGGAAGGAAGTAGGGTTTCCCAGAGAAGGGAGCATCCGTGAAATCGCAGCATCACAAAAACACCGAAGTCCTCGAAATCCCATCTCCGGACCTCTGTGTTTTTGCAATGCTGTGATTTCACTGAGGCTCCCCTCGCTGGGAAACCCCACCTCTGGACTTCCATTGCCAGCGAAGCACCCATTTTTGTGCTGCTGGGATTCCCCTGCAGCATCGCAAAAATACAGAAGTCCGGAGGTGGGGTTTCCCATGGAAGGGAGCCTCAGCAGAATCCTAGCAGCGCAAAAACGGGTGCTTTGCTGGCAACGGAAGTCCGGAGGCGGGGCATCCCAGCGGTGGTGGTGGGTTTGTAAGGTGAAAATAGTTTGTAAGAAGAGGCAAAAAAATCATAAACCCCGGGTTTGCATCTTGAAAAGTTTGTATGACGAGGTGTTTGTAAGACGAGGTATCACTGTATTTTGTTCCGCTTTACTTTATTTTTTAACAGTGGATTCGTCCCATATTTCATAGCCATATATTTTTCATGATATATTTCTGCAATCTTTTTATGTCTTATACAGTGTATTGGGCCATGGATTAAGGAGCACAGTACATGTCCAACATGTCGGCGTCATGTACTTTTGCGAGAAGATTATCCTGAGCTTCCCGGAAGAAACAAAAAAATTTAAAACAATGCATTATACAGATTAGCAAGAAAGATATTTAGATTATTTTAAATCATGATAATAAAATTATATATGTATTCTGTGCCAGTTATTTCCACTATATTGTATATTATATTATCCCTTTGTGTAGCTTGAGGAAAATATATACATGTTGCTAGATACCCCATTTCCAACAAGTCAAGATACATGGTACAACATTGTATATCATATGTTGTTAATCTGTGTCTGTACTTTTGGCAGAAATATGTAATTTGTATTAGCTGTGTTAGCTATTTTTACTATATCACAGTAAAACAAATCAAAAAGTTAACAAAATATATCTAATAGATATTGTCTCTTTAAATAAAGGTGTATTGATATTAATAAAGTTGTAGAGTACAGATTTATTCGGTTTTACTTGTTAGTTTATAAAACTTTTAGTCTTATACCTTGAATTACTTACTAGTGAGCAATGCTATTCAGTACATTTGGAGCCCGATTCTTTTTGATTTTCACTTACAACTTCCTCTTTAGAAAGTAATCTTAATTCACAAATTGTTTAGGATGCAATCAATACACCATGATTTGAAGTCATTATTTAATATAATGAGTTTACAAAAAGACCCCAAAATTTCCATTGGTAAGCAACATGCTTGTTAAATTAATTGCTGCATTTTATGTTCTTTCTTGTCACTCCAGTATAAAACTAGTAACACCGTTAAGTGAACCAGACTTCCCATTAGCTTTGCTTGCCGGAAGATCACAAAAGATGATCACATGACCTCAAGACACAAATTCATAGATGCTGAAAAAAAGTGTCTGAATTTGGATGATGGGATGCTCTAACAGTTGTGTGAAAAATGGCCACAAGTCACTTTTTTTCAGTGCTGTTGTAACTTCAAATAGTCACTAAAGGAAATAAGCCAACCCTGTAGTTCTTTTTTCTTCATTTTTTGTGAGACCTTTAATAAACTAATAATGCTTTTTAGTCTATTTTTGCTTGTTCATATGATCAGCTTAATTGATAATAGTTTGGTTACATATGCTTTCAGTGTCTGAAACCATAAGGCTTACTTTATACTATAGACCACATTAGCTGGGTTCGCAAAATCAAATAGCAAAGCACAATTGCATTCACACATACCAAGCCTGGGCACCAGCAGGAATAGCAAAATAGGCTCAGTTAAATTAAAATGACTTTAATTAAAATGTCCTCCTAGTGGGTATTTATGAAGAACAAAATACACTCAGGTATTTTATGCAAATCAATGAATCACAGCTAATTGTAATCATGTGCGTGAACACATTTAGAATATATGAATGGTTTATTCACATCAACAATCAGATACTGTAGATCAGTTGTAAGGTAAAGTTAACTTTCTATAGTATTGCAAGCTGATGCTACATCAAAAGTGAAATGTAGTCAATACAATATTCCAACATCTTCCAATGGTAGGCAAAGTGCAGTAATTTTACCTTCTCTACCTCTACTTCCTCTACCACACTTTCCTCTATGTTGCCTCAAATTATTTTTATGTATTGTAACATCAATCTGGTAACGATGACAGCACTGAATCATCTCCACTCCTTATGGCTAATCCTCCAATTGATTATTAAAGCCAGACCGTTTTTACTAATTAAGCTATTTCCCACAAAAAATTAATGCAAGTCTTTCGATGCTAGCAGAGAAAACAGGAATGTCTAAATTCATCTTTTTTTTTGAACAATTTTAATATGTCAGTCAAATATTTTGATAAATGCAATTCTAATCTCTCATGACTGAAGACATACAAAGCTTTCCAAAGTTAAAGTAGAATGCTCCTAAGTCTTAGTCTACCATACTAATATGGTAGACTAAGACATATATACAAAATTTTGATCAATACACATTGCTATAAGCAACTCTTCCTCTCAATGTTTACATTTCTTACTGAACTCTCATAAATGAATAAAAATAGAGACATGTAGGCCATGTAGGCCCCATTTCAAATTAGATTAACACTTGTATTGCAATGGCATTACAGACAAATGTGAATCAGTGCTTATTGAACACTGACTTATTAGGTCAGAATATTGTTATTGTAACTTAAAATTCAGGCCAATCATTTAAAGAGCTGTATTAATGCCTGAAATGCCAATAGTTTGATGTCCAACAAAGGGGAGGCATCTAGTCTGAGAATAATTGTAAAGCAAACCTAATCACAATCTGCAAAGTTTCAATGGAAAGTTCTCTGTGATTAAGTGATCATCATGTAAGAGGACAACGATGTTAACTTCAAATTCTGTGAAAAAAAGAAAAATATTCTGGTATTAGCGCAGATTATTAGATCTACTTTCTGGGGTACCTGTAGCACATATAAATGAAGTTACTAGTATAGCAATGCATGAAGCAGTATACATTAAATCAGTACTGTTCAAAAATATTCTAAAATATACTTAGCACTGTTTTTCTATAGCAGAATCTGCTTTTGAACAGTTTTCCTATAGAGATCAAAGTTCATCTTGATCTCATTTGAGAAGTCATTTCAAAGCTGAACTCTTAGGTAGAATATTTCTGACAGCAGAAGCAATTTATATTTGTGCATTGTTCATAATACCTTTTTGTTATGTACTGATATCTTGTAATTTAGTGTATTGTTTGTTTATATTGTTTTAAGCATAGATTTTTTGTTTTTCTTGCTGTGCATGTTTTATATTATGCATATGATACGGTTAACTGTTAGGAGATTAACCGAATTCAGTGTTATACAAAATGTATCAAACAAAACATAGGCCTTTACAAAAATCTGTAGAGGAACCACACTTGAAATACTTTTATATTATAATTATGATCACGATTCCAAAGAAAGGTTGTCAAGAAAAGAACGATGATACAATACAACCAAATGGTTAGACCAGCACTACTATATATAAAAAAAAATCACAGCTAGTTTTTATCTCAATGGAAAAGTCAAGTAAAGGAAAACATGATACAGGTTTGTACAGCTGATAGCCTAGTAATAGGTTTTATTCTATGTGCTGGGTGACCACAATAGAAATAAAACATTAGACAAAGTCCTGTTTGTATGGCTTAGCAAGTTGAATGCAGTTCTTACCAATTTTGAAGTTTGTAGTTTCCAATGTAGGACATGTAAACAACCTTGGAAACACCATGTAGATTGGAATAGGAAGATTTCTGCAGACGTCACCATCAGCAATCTGAATGTTCTGAATCTCAGTAGCATCTCTAGCATAGCCTTCAGCACAGCCTTTGCAAAAATGAGAGACAAGTGGCATTCAGAGCCCATAATTTACTAAATATTACATTCTGATGCAAGCAGATTTAATAATTAAACATTCATCATCAAGATGTCTGAGTCACTCATATAGGTGGGATGTCTTTGGAGAGCTGTTCCAAATCAATTCAGAGGTGCAGGAGGAACTTCAGATATGAAATGTATTAAAATTAATAAAGTTAATTTAGTA
The DNA here is from genome assembly GCF_031021105.1 of Erythrolamprus reginae. NCBI lineage: Eukaryota > Metazoa > Chordata > Lepidosauria > Squamata > Dipsadidae > Erythrolamprus > Erythrolamprus reginae. Next base: position 61,370,799 of record NC_091953.1, read on the forward strand.
TTACACAGATCAGGAACATACATTTCAAATTTCTGGAGATGATTTCACTTTGGAGTTAATAAAATTACATCATAATTTTAGTTATTTGTATATGAGATTGGTAACTGCCAAATAAATTCCACCAATGTTTGTTACTAAAATATACCATTATCACAACTGGAAACATTTGGATATGGATGAGGGCACAATTATCCCGTAATCTGTCAACATTCAGAATGACAGAAGCATTTGACAGTCACAGTTTAAGAATACACTTCCAATTCTGTTCTCTAACACCAATTTACACACTAGCAGGCATAAAGACATACCACAGGTTTCCACTCGTACAAGCTGGAGTTCAATGCTTTTAACAGCGGCATCGGAGTTCACCACGATCAGCTCTCCTGTTAGAGGCTGTGTTATGATGCAGTTTGTTGAATTAAGATGGCCTCTTATTAGAAATTTTGGAAGCAATGCTCTCTAAAAGCAGAGGGGGGGGTAGGAGAGAGAAGAGGGGAAGAGTAATTTATACAACAATTGAATGTACAAATTTTCTTGTTGTTTTCACATACTTTCATTACCTCTCTTTATCCCATTCAGTATCTTTTCTTCAAACTAGAAGTGAAATATATGTAAGAAACAGGTGCGTTTCTAAACATATGTTTAGTGTAACATGCAGTTAACGCCTCAGAAAATAAATCTGTAGACAGTTAACTGAACTATAATATAGAGAACACTACGCACTTCATAAAGAATGGTTGGATCTATACTCAGTCATCTTAACAGCATACCTGCGGAAATCGGTGAAACCTAAAATAATTATCATAAGATGCAGAACACTTGAGAATAATCACCTATATAAGCCTTAAATAAAGAAAGGGTGGCATTCCCACTGCAAATCAAGAGAAACCCAATATCTTCTCCAGGAGTCTCAATGACATATAAAGGATATGAGTATAAAGGCTTCCCTCCCAAAGCCAAGGTCCATTTCAAGCTGTCAGGAACCCTGTGAAAAATACTCCTTTGGGATTTTCTCCAAAGGAGTAATCTACACGCTTCATAAATAGTTTTATTATGGCTTTTATTAAGTGCTGGCTCTCTCAAACCTAGTTTTGCTTAACTGATTTCCTTCCCATACTGAGAAAGGCCTATCTCTCTCTCCCTCTTCCCTCCTCTCTCTCTCTCTCTCTCTCACACACACACACATTCATTTGCAAAACTAAATGGAAGAAATTTATTCCGATACATTCTTTAATAAAAATATTTTCTTTTCTCTCTCCATATGCTTCTATCTTTTTTCCAGCTATTTCTGTATTAATCCTGGTTTGCCCACCTCAGATACAATGGCAGGTTTGCCATTAAATCAAAAATAGAAGAAAATTGGAGCATGCAAATGAGGAAATACATGAACACAACATTCTTTCATATGGTTTCAATGTCCAGCTTGGCCCTGTTCCACTCTTCTGAGAGCTTAAATTTTAAAAAACCGTCCCCCCCCCTTTTTTTTTCTTTTTGTGCTTCAAGTTAGTATGGATTCTCTGTAGTTGTCTAGACAAATCCCTGCCATTTTCATGACAAGGTTTTTGGAAATGGTTTGCCATTGGCTCCTTCCTAGGGCTGAGAAAAATATGACTAGCTTAATACCACCCAGCTGCCATCATGCCTAGGGGGGAACTAGAGCTCATAATGTCCAGTCTGTTGCCTTTAAGCACTTCACAAAACTGCTTTTCTAAAATGGTTCTTACCTCTTTCACATTCTGTAGTGTTTCAGGAGTAATAGTAAAATCTACAGGGCTTGGAGTTGGCTTACCTTTCTGAGGCTATAAAAAGAATGAAAAGAAAATTCAGAATTAAATCTAGTAGTCATTTCTTAGTTTGACAAACTGCATATTTGAAGCCATGTTCTTTAAGTATTAAAAGAGCTAGAATAAATCACCACTAGAAGAGTCTTGGCAAGAAATTACTTTGGTAAGAACAATTAAGGTTAATCAAACTTCATATGGATATTATTTGAAGCATGCTCTAATTAAGCTAAAAAGTAATGTTTAAAAATTTTCTACTCCGTCTAATGATAATGAAAAGCAAACTCATATTATAGCCAAGGCCAGCCTAGTATTTTAGAGCACCGAGTATAGCATCAATTACATAAACATACAGTATGATATTGTACTGTGAGCTATTATGAAGCTCAAATTCCTATTCTTGTTTTATCAGATTTTATGTTCTGCTTTTCAATCAGGAGTTTCCAAGGGACATATATGCCATTCCTTCCTCCTATTTTCATCAGAACAAAAGTCCTGGTGGTGGAATAGGCTGATAATGTGTTTGGCCCAAAATTAGTCCATCATTCGGTATATTTCTATGGCTATCAATGGCTTAGAATATGGATTTCTCTGCTCTTAGTTCACTTCCCATTACAACATAGTGGCTACCTGCTGGACCTATGTCGAACATATTTACCTCCTTCTTCAAATGAATGTTTACATGAACATTTATATATAATTTTAAGTCATGCAAATACTGTAAATACTGGCAGAAAAGTAGTAACTATGTTGCCTGCTATAAGGAATAAATGTTTGTTGAACAAAATACCAGTAGGTATGTAAATTGGGTATTTCTGCTCTAAAAGTAAATTGATCAAAGATAGAATGGGATTTTTTTTTTTTTAAATTGAATGATGAAGCAAAAAGATAGTTAAAAATGAATGAATGTTGAATTATCATGGGTGACCCTTGGCTATCAAACATGACTGATATGAAAGAATTACACTGATGTGGCTTAATCATATGGGCAAATAATGTGCATCAAACTGTGAAACAAATGTATGAAAAAAAAGAGTGGATGGGAAGGCTAAGAACGTCATGATTGAATGAAGTTGACGCGATCCTGAAGAGAACTTCACTGTGAGGATTAGGAATGGGAGGCATGTGTTATAGTGGTTCTCTCCTTTTCTCTGCAGCCGATTTTCAGTTGGCGTTGACGGGGATGACAGCTCTTGAGCCTGAGGCATGACTTGTGGGGTGCCTTTCTATTTAACATCTACATGAAGCACCTAGGCAAAGTAATATGTCAAAATAGGTATTCTCAGCATGCATATAACATCCAGTTGTGTACTTCAACTCTGCCACTGCCGTTAAATTCTTGGCTTAGTGCCGGAAAGCTGCTGGGCTCTGGATATGGGTCAGATTGATTTACCATTGACAAAGCCATGTGTCCTGGTTCTTCTATTGCTATGGATTTTCACCTTTAATTCTGAATGGGAATGCATTCCTCCACCCCCCAGACTCGTATGCAGGATGCAGCTATGTCTGGAAACCTTTAACAGTTTCATCTGGTGTTCTGTGCTCCTTCTTATTCTTCTTATTTATTAGATTTGTATGCCGCCCTTCTCCGAAAACTCAGGGCGGTTCACAGAATATAGAAACAAAGCGTACAAGACAAGAATCCTTTTTTCACAATTAGCTATTCTTTAGTCACCTTGTATAAGAACTATTGCAATCTGCTGTATAGGAGACTGCATTTAAAGACAACACAGAAGCTGTAGGTTGTACAGAATATAACAGCATCGGCAGTTACGAATATGCTTTATAAACTGCTGAAATACCTCTCCTGTCCAAGTTTCATTACCGTATATACTCGAGTATAAGCCGAGTTTTTCAGTCCAAAAAATGGGCTGAAAAACACAGCCTCGGCTTATACTCGGGTCATTAACAAAGTCACCACACGAGGGCGCCATTGCTTGAGCCAGAGCGAGGAGGCACCAGCTTTTGTCTCCTCTGGCATGCGGTAGTTCCTCTCCCTGGCTCAAGCAAATGAGGCAGCCATTTGCTCCAACCGAGGGGAAAAAAGTAATGGTGAGTATTCCTCTCTGCATTGCCTTTAGTCAGATTAAAAAGGCCCCCTGCTGTCAGATTCTCCTCCCCCTCCTTTGAAAGGATTTAAACTGTTTAAAAAATGGTATTTTGTGGTAGTTGCTGTCCTTGCTTGGATAGGATCTAATAATGTATTATGAGGCAGAGCTAGACAGGAATTCTTTTTCTATCTGTCTATCTTTCTATCTATCTATTTTTCTATCTGTCTGTCTGTCTATCTATCTTTCTATCTATATCTATCTGTCTATCTATCTATCTATCTATCATCTATCTATCTGTATCTATTTCTATCTATCTATTTTTCTATCTTTCTATCTATCTATTTTTCTATCTATCTATTTTTCTTTCTTTCTATCTATCTATCTATATCTATCTATCTATCTATCTATCTATCTGTATCTATTTCTATCTATCTGTCTGTCTGTCTGTCTGTCTATCTATCTTTCTATCTATATCTATCTATCTATCTATCTATCTATCTATCTATCTATCTATCTATCTGTATCTATTTCTATCTATCTATCTATCTATCTATCTATCTATTTTTCTGTCTGTCTGTCTATCTATCTTTCTATCTATATCTATCTATCTATCTATCTATCTATCTATCTATCTATCTATCTATCTATCTATCTATCTATTTGGTTTTCTATGCTGATAACCTCACAGCAGCTAATGCTGAAGCTCTTCTTTGGATACACTTATTTATTTGTTTGTTTGTTTGTTTATTTATTTAATTGGATTTGTATGCAATCCTTCTCCAAGGACTCAGGGTGGCTCACAGCATATATAAAAACAGAACAATAATGTAAATCCAATTAATGATGAGAAGGAATCCAGTTTTGAAGGATTTTAACTCTTAGGTTTTAGCTTTGTTCCTGATCGAGCTACTTTTTTTACTTTTTAATTTATTGTTAATATTGTTAATTTGTTTACCCTCTTTTAAATTTACAGAGCTAGTTTACTGGTTTTCTTTAAAATAAATATTCTAAAACATGTCTCAATTAATGTAATTTTATTGTTTTCCATTTTTATAAGTTACCAGTAGCCACTGCATTTTCTAACCTCGGCTTATACTCGGGTCAATGCGTTTTCCCAGTTTTTGTGGCAAAAGCTGGTGCCTCGGCTTATACTCGGGTCGGCTTATACTCGAGTATATACGGTAATTACTTTCTTATTATTTGTGTCCAACCATTAAAATCTGAGAGAGTGGACCTGCTCTCATCTTCAAAGCAATGCCATTTAATGAATGGCCCAGGAGGCACACAGTACCTTTTAACAAAATTGTCAAAATTACCCATATGTTTAATTTATCTTTGGCAAAAAACATAAGCGTGAATAGTCTTAGAAAATTTAACATCACATAAATTTGGCAAAATGCAGGGAAACATGAACTATGTGGCATCTGTACCTGAACCAAGGAATTCAAGCTTTTGCATGCGTAAGAATTTCATTCTGCAGAGAAAAAGAATAGCTACAGATCTGTTTACTTGCATTAAGTACATATGTTCCTCTGGGACTTTTCTATACCGTCCAACAACAACTAAATGAATATATTCACAGGGTCTCTAATAATCAATTCCTAAAAGCAAACTTACTGGTGAGTGGACTATAAATTCACAAGATTTTGTCAAATCTTTGGCCAGGAGAGAGCGTCGCATATCACATCGAAGAGTATACTATACAAATATGCAAAACAGAAAGGTTATAATCCTGCTCAGGAAATAAAAAAATAAGTATTTATTACTAATGATTTCTAATTTTGTAAATTGGTATTTTATTTATGTGTACTATAGTAATAATAAAGCCATGATATTAAATATTAGAAATAAAAAGCATTGCAAAGAAGAATAATAAGCTTAGTGTTTTTCATAAGATTAGGTATATTAATATCTTGGATAGATTTGAATTATTTGCAAAAGGAAGGGAAGCAAATAGTTTTGAGACACAATTTTCTGTACTACAATCATTAGCTCAAAGGAAGCCTCCATCATAAATCCTAACTAACAAACTTTGTTAGTTAAAACTCCCATATTTAACCAATAAAGAGATTAGACACTGAGCCATACATATCAATTCTGAATTAAAACTATATGCCAGAGAACGTCTATTCTATACTGTAGCTTACAAGAAGAAACTTATTTATAGAGCTCTAAGATTATATTAGGTAAAATGAATCTCATTTTTTTAAAAAAATCCACAGTATAAGAAGTCTGTGCATTTCTATGAAGAATATCCTCTTCAGTATTTTTCCGATTTGCCAGGATCTGTAGTTTGCTTCATTTAAAATAATGAAAGTATGAAAAAAATATTTGAAGGTGCAGTTTCTCATAGCGCTTTATGGGATTCTTTAAATTTGAATCAAATATACCAAAGAAGAAATTCATGCCATTAGACAACTCATGAATTTTCCTGGCTTAATCTTAAAAAAATTAAAGCAATTGTGTACAATCACCATAAAGAGCAACGTTTTTGTAGACTGTCATCTGCTCTTACCTGGATATTGACAAAAACTCCATGGTAAGTTTCATAAAGAGTTTTGCTTCCTTTAACTTGCAGTGGGAATTCAAAAGGAATTTCGGTTTTACCACTAGGCAGTTTTCCAGATTTTACCATTTCTACTGTACTATTAATCAGTTGGATAGGCTGCAAAAACAAATAAAAAATTAGTAAGACTGTTAATTGTTCTTTATTTTTTGTTGCAAACAAAAAGCACATGAATGGTTGGCTAATAAAACAGAAGTTAGAAACATGGGAATGTAAGAAAAGGACTAATGTTATAACAGAGATTTGTTAAAATGGTTAAGCAAATATTACTGTCATTATAGAATCAATATTAATGTATATACTATTGCTGTAAACATTTTGATTATTTTTTAAAATTACTTGTACTCAGACAACACACTGTTCGACTGAAATTGGAATTTTATATGTTATTTTTTTTTACCAAATAAATAAATACATTTAAAAAACACAGGTATGCATTCATGTAATCTTTTTCACTTGTATATTAAAACTGCTTTCATAAATAGTAAAAATAATAAAAGCCTTGTTACATCTGAAATAATCTGCATAATCTAATTGAAAAATTAAGACAAGCCCACTGCTCAAAACTCTCAACATCGAATTAAAATTTAGCTACTGTCCACCCATCTACTTCAAGATTTATGACTAGTCAGATCAAGGCTATCATATAAAATGAAAAAGTTTTCCCCCTTGTCTGAATAGTTATCTCTTTAATTTAACTACTAAACACTTAAATCTTACCTGGTGGAAGTCTAATAAATGTTTAAAACACATTAAAAGAAAATAAAAAGACTTTAAATATCTACGGTACTTTACACAGTTACTAATGGAAGGCATAACACTATTTTTAGTAATTAAACATTATCTTTTGTGGTGAAAGTATAGTACAGAAACTCAAGAAATGGGCAATTGTTTAAAAGTAGGCGACATAAGGATAAATTTGTTTTATCATAGTCACCATCCAGTTCATTGTCTTTCCCTATATACTTTCTATCTAATTCATTAACTGAGATATCCTAAAATAACATGAAACAACATGAAACCAACTATTAAAAACAAATACTATTTTAAACCAATATTTAAAAGTAATTAAATAATTAATGTAAGTAAAAACATGATTGTGATAGGGTTAAGATGTCATATATGGTGCTGCCAGCAAATGCCCAGACCCGAGGGTTGTGTGTTGTTGTTGTTGTTTTTTAAAACACATTTTAAAGGCTTTCCAAAATGCCAAAAGGGTTGAGGTTAACCTCACTTCAAGGAGAATAATGTTCTAGAGCAGGGGTGTCAAACTCACATTGTCAGGGCAATGTCACATGATGTATCGGAACTTTTTCACCACTTTGTTAAACCGGGCGTGGGCATGGACACTGCATGATGCACCTGGCCCACAGGCCAGGAGTTTGACAGCCCTGTTCTAGAGAGTGGGTATATTTTGCACAAGCTGAAGCTTCCAGATACTGTTTAAAGGCAGCCCCTTATAAAGTGCTAGACAGACCACTTGGAGATTATCAGGGCGTAGCTGTGAGTAGATCTTCAAGATCCAGGAACTGCTACACAACACAAAGCTGCACAATGGCTCTCCTGGCTATGACTGCATCTCTTCCTTGAGCAAGAGTCAAGTGCAGAAGTCCCAGATTGAAGACCAGGTCAGTTTGGAGCAGTGCAATTTCATCTGGTGCCAGAAATGGTAAAGTCCCCCAAAACAGAAGGCTCTAAAACTCAAAGCCACTAATTCTTTCCTGCTAGGGTTCAGTTTAAGCCTGTTGCTCCCCAACCAGACTGTCAAAGCCTCCAGGCCTTAGGTCAGGGCATGCAAACATTACTCAATTTGTCAGAAGCAGAGAGGTACAGTTGAGTATCATCAGGGCGCTAGTCTTATTTCACTCCATAGTGACAGATGCTTTCTCCCAGCAGTTTCAGGTAAATGTTAAACAGGAAAGGGCATAAAGCTCTGTGGCATCCCACACAGTAGGGGCTGAGGGTGGAATCTCTCACTAAAAATCATCACTGATTGCTAATGGCCCCATAGGAAGGAAGTGAACCAGCACATCGTCCATTCCTAATCCCTAACACCAATCCAGGGAAACCCCATGGTCAGTGGTACTGAAAGCCACCAAGGGGTCAATGACACCCAGAATGGATGTACTATCACTGTCCTACTCCTGCCAGAAATCATCCAAAAGCACAACCAATATAATTTCTATGTGAGCCTGAATCCTGACTGAAAAGGATTCAAATAATCTGTGGAAGGTGCTGTGCAGCCAGCTTCTGTACAATCTTTCCTAAAAAGGGTGGACACTGGTCAAACATTGTCCAGTTTGGTGGGATCCAGTAATGGCTTTTTGAGAAGGGGGATGGGAGATGAACGAATACTTTGTAAGAGATGAAGGAACAACCTCTCATTCAGGTATGAATTCAACACTGGAAGACCCACCCACATATCACCTCAGGCAGCCAGGGTGAACCAGGAGGGGCAAGATGGCTGAACTCACAGTTGTAAGGACCTTTGGGCCCAACAGACTCAAACTGTTCCCAGATAACAAGACAAGATTGTGTTCTAGGCATCACCACAGGATTTGCACCAATGCTGGACTCTAACTGGGAACAAATTTGAGTGGGATCAGGTCACCCAGAAAAAGGATATGTGTGCAAAAGCAACAGAAGTATTGTGATTTCACTACCCTTACCACCACAAAGTAGATTCTAATAGCAACTCCTGTGCTTGCTTGAGTTCATCTTTTGTTGACATCCAGAAGTACTTCTCTCCCGTTTAATCTCCGTAAACCACAGGGAACGATGAGACCCATTGCAATGGGATACTGCATGGTACAATCTGATCTAAGGCTACAGCTGGCCTTTAATTCTAAATGGCAATTAAAGGCCTTCATGGACCTTGCTGTAGACCCTATGGAACACTCTCCCCACTTCCCTCTGGAACCCTCGTGGGTCCATTAGTCAGCAAGGTTGGACTGATCACATAAGTACAGTCTCCCTATATTTATTCTCATATATTCTGGTAGAAAGGTGGTCCATAATCCATGATTTTAATTGTTTGTACCTTAACAGAATTGCAGAACGCTTCAAACACACCAACGCTTTTAGCACTGAGCTGCAGATTTACAGATCCTTCCATTGTTAATGAGATTCCCTGATGCTGGATTGAATCTTTACTTGTTATGACCACCACTCCCGTGAGAACTTCCTATAATGGGGGGGAAATTGAGAACATCATACAGATCAGGTTTGATACTACTTCTTACATTTTATATATTATGACAATTTAGGTATATCAATACAATAATTATCCAAGGAAGTACCAGTACACTTAATATGTCAATATATTTCATGAACTTTCTAATTACATGTAGTTGGAAATAGGTAATATTAAGTTGGCTTGCAAAGGTTTATTTTATTTATTTTTATTAAAAATAAATTTTATTTAAGTACATATACACACACAACATACAATACAAAACAAAACAGTTTAAAAAGAAAATTGGAAGAATGTGAAGCAAATCTGTATAACGGTTCAAACTATATACACATTCTATTACATATCTCTTTTAAATATCTGTTGAATACTTTTGAAAAAAAGAACAATAATAATAATTTATAACTTAAGTCTCTATTTTTTCATTATACAATTTTTTACCAGGCAATTGCTCTTTATAATTATTAGCTACATGTACATTGATCACTTTAATCTTTTTTCTAACCAGCAATAAAACATATCCCAACATTTATAAAATTCGGACTCTTCCTTGTTTTTTATTTCTAGCGTTAGTTTTCCATCTCTGCACATGCTATGATTTTCTCTATTATCTCCTTTCAGTTTAGATATCTTAGCTTGCCTGGAATATTGGCCAAAATTTGCTAACATTTACCAATTTTGTATTTTTACAATTAGCAGAGAATGCTGTGTGTGGCTTGACTCTATCTAAATCTGATAATGTAATTCTCTATGAAAATATTTTGGAAGACAGATTAATCACTCGTCAGAATGAATGGCCAAAAAGAAAGAGAATATACAAGCTAATTTGAATAGAATGAAAAATAATGTTGCTACAAAATGCCATCAAAGCATTCAGAGATACAAGAATGGAAAGTATAAAAGAAGTTGCTCGATGGAGTAAAGGAGAGTAAAGGTTCTTAATAAGAAAAAAATAAATGCTTATAAATGCTCATACTTCATAAAATGAGGATGGTATATAATGTGTATAGTAAGAAAAATGAAGATCCAAATAATGGAATAAAAGCCAGCAAGGAATGGTTATGATTTAAATAGGCAGATAAAGTATAGAATATTTTTCACAATGAAACAATAAAAATTGTTTTGGAAGAAAACAAAATAAATAAATAAACAAGAAACCTTTAGTAAAACTAACATAATTAATAATAAAAATATTTTAAAATGTGTATGGAAACAATAATAAATCAAAAAATTTGAAATGAATGCTACAAATGCTTTCAGTATCTAAGAAAATAGGTGTTGAAAAGGAAGTACTGTAGAAATAATAGGTATTGTGAAAATGGCAAACTGCAGGCAGAGATGGTATAACTGGAAAATGATCAAATATAGAATGGTTTGCTTATGAAATGGTTGTGTAATGTTGAACACTTATGAGCTTAACATTTAAAAGAATGTCATTCTTATTTCTCTATTTAAAAAAGGTAAAAATGCATGAATGGCAAAATTATTAAAGAATTAGCTGAAGCAGGCATACACAAGTGTTTGGCAATATTTTGATTGAAAAGATAACTGATTATACAATTATTGATCAGAAAAGTAAAGTATGCCATAACATGAATATGTTATTCTTGAGCACAGAATGATTTGCATTAAACCTGAGCAAGATAAAAGTGATTATGAGTGATAAAAAGAAAGCATGTAAAGGAATAAATTGAATGTTTAGTGAATCATTCAAATTTGAACAAGACAAAGATGTCCACTTGGTTGTTCACTCTACATATGAATAAATATTAAAAGAATGCCTGTAACATTAAAAGTGTATTGGCCACAGACATGAATAAGTGTGCACATTAGTATGATGGCAATGCCTTACTATTGACCAAGAACAAATATGGTTTATGAAAAATATCACATAGATTACAAAATACACTGAGTACCTGAAAACAAACCAATAAGAGATTATAGACGTGCTTAACACAAACGATTCAATATTTTCAGCAAGCTTTAAAATGTGCAATGCATAGTGAATAGTTCTGAAAATTAAGCGTGCAGTTCAAATCTATATACTGGATCAAATCTATAATCCATTTATTAACAAACCATGCATAGCATTTCAATGTAAAAGAACTATAAAAAATCCAAGTAAATAATTTACTCTGAAGTTGTAATCCTGTATCATTCACATATAAAAAATGTAAATTAATATAAAATATAGTACTGCAAATAATTATCAAGGAAATATTTTGAATTGAAATTTTAGGATCTTTTGCCAAACCCCAAAGTCTGGGATTCAAAAGGTAGAAGCACTAAAGAGATATCCTTAGAATTTTCTTTATTGGTTTTATGGGGGAGGAAATATATTTTCAAAGACACTGAACTATATGCAGTATTCATCTTTATACTGTACTGCATTTAATAATTTTTGTTACATTATTTTAAGAATGCAAATGCAATATGCATTTGATTTACTCATATAATTATCATGGCTAATACATTTATTAAATATAAATTTATTCAAACAATGATTTTTGCTCTTTTCATTTAAAATGCTTTTTCCTAATAAATGGAATTACAAACTGAAGGATTCTGAGAAATCTAAGTATCAATTTTATCATGGATAAGCTAGGAAAAGTTCAAGGTATAATAAACAATTATCCTGTTAATAATCAGTTATTTTCTTTCAGCCCTGTCAAAAGCAAATTCACCAGCCCCTAGTTCAAGCAACAGAAAAATCCCAAACAAAACAGGCACAGAATCCTCCTCCTTCCTTTGGTAGAAAGCCCAAATGCCAGCTGAGGGCAGGAAAGGATCTTCCTCTTGGCATTGCAGAATTGTACCACCGTTTTTGAAAATAGTGCTTCATGCATTAGGTAAAATGTCTTTGTGCTATGTTAACAGAAAATATTTGAGCAGGAATAAAGGAACTCTTCTTTTTATGGCATTTAAAAAAAAGATTTAAAAATTATCCAAAGTGTTTCAGTTCCCCTAATTAATTATCAATCGCGCGCACACACAACTATGTCTTTTTTCTTATTTTGCAGGGGGGTGAGCAGAGCCTGAACCTTCACAACTTCATCTTGTCACAGAGGCAAACATAGTTACTTTTTGACCCAGACGCAATGCGGGTGTTTCTCAATCGTAGAGGAGTGGGCTTCTTCACTGAGGAATCCTGGTCTCTGGAAGTTCAGAGTTTCAAACTGCCAAGATTGAGACACTGACGAGGGGCTCCAACTCTGATCTTCTAAAATCTTGGACCAAATCTTACCAGGGAACAAAAGCCTTCAATCAACTCCAGTACTACCAAGCAGAGGTGGGCTGCTAAGGTGGAACAGTGACGTGTGCTCACCCCCATGGCTCTGAGCGCTAGTGGAGTCCAGCGCAATCATGCTACTGCACCTGGGCACACCTGTGTGCTACGTGCCCAGGTGCAGGTGCAGTAGCAACATTGTGCTGGACTCCGCTAGCACTCAGAGCCGCGGGGGTGAGCACACGTCGCTGTTCCACCTTACCAGCCCACCTCTACTGCCAAGTACATGACCCCCCCCCCCCCCCCTATGAAGGCAGTTGTTGTTTTCCTATCTTCCAAAGCCATTGCTGCACTTCATAAATTCAAATACTGAGGGGAAAAGAGACAGCCTATAAAATGTTAGGGTATCCCCAACCTAGTAACTATACCAGAATATTTATTTATTTGTTTGTTGTATTGGTGGTATACAAAGATATAATATTTATATACATGATACTAGTAAAAGAGAAACATTAGGACAGGGGATGGAAGGCACTCTAGTGCAGTGTTTCCCAACCTTGGCAACTTGGAAGATATTTGGACTTCAACTCCCAGAATTCTCCAGCCAGCGAATGCTGGCTGGGGAATTCTGGGAGTTGAAGTCCAAATATCTTCCAAGTTACCAAGGTTGGGAAACACTGCTCTAGTGCACTTATGCACACTCCTTAGTTCTAGAACTATGATTAGTTCTAATCATAGCTTGCTGTGTCTGACTTCTCTCAACATAAGCATTATGTTGGAGCAGAATGCCTATGTTCTATTCCAGCTCTTTGCAACCTGGTTACAAACATCTTATTAATAAACTCTGAACCATTATCAGTAACAAAAAATGTAACTTTCTTATTCATTTTCCTTTTTCCAAATCTTAACCAACTGGAAAAATGTTGGTACGTTTCTGCCTTAGATTTCATCAAATAACAGAAATCAAATCTGGAATTATGCTAAGTACACAATAGACTCCACCTAAACTAGGTTTCTTAGGACCAAAGATATCTAGTACCTTTTAAAAAAAAAAAGGTGAATAACCTCATTCTTACGAAAACAGATATTCAGGTGCCAGAAAGGTGTTGTGTATATAGTCTCCTTTAAAACCTGTAGTGAGGTAAACTGAACATCCAGGGGGGGGGGGGAAATCCTGCACACAAGATATCAGGAAGAGCCCTTTCTTTTTTGTTTTGTTTTGTTTCCCCTCATGAAACGTATCCGTTGTGGTCAGGCTTGGCGCCTTTTAATTCCTCTCTCCCTCTTCCAGGGGGGTTAATTCCAGAAATCATCCGACCGACCGACCGAGTAAATCTCATCCGCTGCTCCAAAGACAACGACGCCCAGACCCGCGCGGGCTCCACAAACCTGCAATCTTCCAAGGACATTATTTCAAAAGCAAAGTAAAATAAAAGAATAATAAATCTCCATGGGGGGGGGGGGGAACCCCGAGAGATGGGAGGGGAAAAAACACCTGACGCGACGAGGTAAATCCCGAGGAAGATCGCAACCAGGATTTGCAAGCGCTCTTTTCCGCCCCAAAGCAAAGCTTCCCTAAATAAACATTTAGGGAAGTGGCGTCGGACTAGAAGACCTCCCAGGTCCCTTCCAGCTCTTGTTGTTGTTATTACATCCCAGCGTCTCCACATCGCCAGACGGTTTTGCAGCCGCAGCAACAATGCTCACCCCGCAACGATACACCTTGTTGGCTCGCTTGATCTTGATGTCCAGCGCGGTGCCCATCGCGATGACTCCCAACCTTCGGGGCCGCTCGGATCAGGAGGCTTCCCAACCGGCCCCTTCCCACGTGACTCCAGCCAATTTCTTTTTTTTTTTGGCGGGGGGGAGGCAACGGGAGAAGATTGTATTGCTGAAGTCCGTTTTCCGATTTCCTTTCGCCGCGGCCGACTCCACCCTATCACAGGGGCGGGGCGCGCCGCCTGTCACATCTGACTCAGTGCCATTGCTCTCTCGCGCCTCTCTCTCTCTCGGCGCCATTTTTTTTTCTTCAGACCGAGCTCTCGCCTGACTTTCGGTTCGCTAGCAGGCCAATCAGAAGAAGGGGGGAGGGGGAGGGATTTTTATTTTTTTTTTGTGCGCGCGCTTGCTTTTGCCTCCCCTGGAATCGCAAGCGGGAGAGCATGAACGGGGAAGGCGAGGAAAGACCAACGAGAAAAGGAATCGATCCCGTTTGGTAGGGAACCACATTTCCCAGCGTGCCTTGAGAAGGAAGTTAAACCTGCCTGACGTGACCCGCATGCGCGATGGTTACGCCTACCCGAATGCCAGTGTTTCACTGTTTATATGTACCAGCGAGTGACGGCTGATTGTGGGGTTTTTGTCTACTGAAAACTCTAATTATTATTATTATTTTAATGAAAAACAGATCGGAAACCTATGCCGAGATCGTTACGCTTTTTGGATTCTGAGAGCGGCTATCAAAATAACAATATCGCGGAATCTATTTGAAAAGCGGGTCTGTTGAAAACAGGATCTCTCTTCGTCGGTAATCGCGGGCAGGATTACGCTGTAAAAGGCGACAGCTGCAGCCTTGTATGAACTCACCTGGAAGCAGCCTTTGGGACTCTGTGCTACTTCATGCAAAAAAAAAAAAAGGAAACGAAAGGAAACATTTGTTTTACAAAACGCTTTTAAAGGATTTGAGACTATATCCCTTTGCGTTTGTTCTTTCAAGAAATCTGATTGGATTAATTCTTATATTTTATTGTAAGTTTCTGGAAAAGACCTTTGCTGGATGATTGACAGAAATGAATTTTAGGCTTTTGGTGTTCTTTGTGCATTGATTCCTAATCCACTGGCAGCAATATGTATGTACAGGTAGTCCTTGGCTTATGTTTGTTTAGTGACCAAAGTTACAACATGATTGAAGAAAGTGATTTATATAATTGTTCATACTTACAAGTTACAACTGTTGCAGTATTCCTATAGCAGGGGTGGGCTGCTAGCCGGAATGCTAAATTGGGCTCGCCGCGGTAGCTTGTGAGTGCTAGGGAGGCCAGCGCGATTTTGCTTCCGCACATGAAGAAACATGGGCGCACCT
This sequence comes from Erythrolamprus reginae, assembly GCF_031021105.1. Lineage (NCBI taxonomy): Eukaryota > Metazoa > Chordata > Lepidosauria > Squamata > Dipsadidae > Erythrolamprus > Erythrolamprus reginae. The sequence goes on from NC_091953.1 coordinate 61,386,698, forward strand.
GTGGCTCCAGGTGTGACTTTGCTACCTACACAGGTGCAGGAGCAAAATCATGCTGGTCCCGCTAGCATTCATGAGCCGCGGTAGCGAGCCCAATTTAGCGTTCCGGCTAGCAGCCCACCCCGCCCTATAGTCACGTGATCAAAATTCAGACGTTTGGCAGTTGACTCATATTTATGATGGTGGCAGTGTCCTGGAGTTATGTAATTACCATTGGCGACCGGACAAGCAAAGTCAATGTGGAAGTCAGATTCACTTAGCAATCATTGTCATTGCTTAATAACTGCCATGATTCACTCAACATCTGTAGTTAAAAAGGTCGTAAAATGGGCCAAAATTCACTTAACAGATGTCTCACTTGGCAACAGAAAATTTGGGCTTCATTGTCATAAATCAAGGACTACCTGTGTAACTTTAACAGTGATAGGACATAATTTACTAATATCAAATGTAAATTAGAAGACATGTTGGATAATTCAGTGGAATAATAATGTTTTGCACAGTGGGCATACAAGAGCAAATGATTTGCTTTGAGATCTGGTGCAAATAACTTTTTAAAGAAATCTATCTTGGACAGCACCCATCTTTTATAGTTTTCTAAGCTATATCCATGTATAGGCTTGTCACTTTCTTATTTTTAGATAGCCTTGTTATGGTGAACTAAAAATCTGAGGAGCTATGGATAAGGTTAGAGGGAGATTTTCTGTTCCTATTTCATATATGGTCTGGATGCAATGAATGGGTTATAAATCACAATAGTATTAGGATAGCAGGGAAAAAAGGCTACTCCTTGGTTTTGCAGAATATCTTCTTTTAGTATTTATTTATTTATTTATTCGATTTTTATGCCACCCTTTTCCTTAGACTCAGGGCGGCTTACAACATGTTAGCAGTAGCACTTTTTAACAGCCAGCATATTGCCCCCACAATCCGGGTCCTCATTTTGCCCACCTCGGAAGGATGGAAGGCTGAGTCAATCTTGAGCCGGTGATGAGATTTGAACCGCTGACCTTCAGATCTACAGTCATGAATTTGTATGAATTTGGGCTACAAAAATTTGGAAGATCATAGAGAATTACTACCATCTAATAGTCTCCTGAATTTTTTTCAGTCCAGTCTGGTAAACTATATACTCAAGCCTCCCATGACTAGCAATCATAAGAGATAACTTTTAAGTTTGACTTTTGTTTGACACAATAGCCTGAATATTATGTTTTTAGTCTTTTAGCCATATAAACATCATTGGTGTTTACAATCATGCCCACAGATTTTTCTGTTGTTATAAATGACTGGTAGGGCAGACTATACCCACACTCTTTTCTGTAATAGGAATAGGGAAAACAGTCTTTTCTTTAGTTCACCTACCACATTTGACAGGTCAGAATGTGATTAATATTCATTATAGTGTTTAAAACTGAGGATTTAAAAATCATTTAATAAAGATAAATAATTATATTATTTAATATTAATATAATAATAATTTATTATATTAAATAAATAAATATAATAATAGTTTAATATATTAAATAAATATTTAATAAAGATAATAAAGATTTTCTATTTCATATAACCTAGCAATCAACCTTCATTGAACCTAGCAGTTCAAAGGCATGTAAAAATAGGAACCACCTTTGGTGGGAAGGTAACATGGTTCTGTCTGCCTTTGGTGTTTAGTCATGTTGGCCACATGACCATGGAAACGATTTTGGACACGACTAGCTTTTTAGCTTTGAAACAGTGATGAGAACTGCCCCTAGAGTCAGGAACAATTATCACATATGTGCAAGGGGAATCTTTACCTTGAATAAAGATGCTGATTAACAAGTAGAACAATATATTGGATGCGAATATGATGCCTAATCTTCCCATCTGAAGTAGTTTAAACTTAGGAGACAAAATATTAGTTGAATTTTAAAATCCATTCAGAACATTAATAAACCAAACTACAATACAATAGATGTAAAATAAAGAAAGGTCTCACCAATGCAGAATAAAATCGAACTCTTATTGGCTAATAGTTATCCTGTGCACGTCATTCAAAGCTGGTATTTTTCAAGATGGCTGCCATTACTTAGTGATACATTGACAACTTCCCAGATTCAGCCCTTAATTCCTCCATCTTCTGAAGGAGCCAGTAACCTATTCCCTTCCTCATAATTCAAAGGGTGAAATTACACTTGGAGCATCACAAGGCTTTACCTCTGTTATTTTTATAGATCCTGTCCATGTGAAATGTCTGCATTTCCAAAGAGTTGACCATTGAAGAATTGTATCCTTCTCTGCCTGATACATAATTAGGACTGATAGGTAGATAGGACCATCTTCTGCCTCATGCATCCCAGCGGCCGGTTAGATCCAATAGAGTCGGCCTTCTCCAGGTCCCATCAGCTAAGCAGTGCTGGTTGGCAGGGCCTTCTCTGTGGCTGCTCCGGCCCTTTGTAACCAATTCCCTGCAGAGATTCGTACCACCCCCACCCACCTGGTCTTTCGCAAGCCATTAAAAACCTAGCTGTGCTAGCAGGCTTGGGGTCGTTGAGCTTAACATTTTGCTCTGGCCACAGATGTGACTGCATGATTGTAGTTGAATGAATGTTTTTATATTATAAGGATTTTAATTGTAGGGGTTTTTTTATACTACAGAGGTTTTTAACTATCAATTTTAGTGTTAGATTGGGTTTCACTTTTTATATGTATTGTATTTTGTCTATATTGTTGTAAGCTGCCCTGAGTCTCGAAGAGGGCGGGCTAGAAATCCGACTAAACAAACAAACAAAGTGAAGAAACAGCTTTTGCTGACATATTCTTGGTCTTGACAATCTTTGTAGCAAAATTAAAATTAATAGTTTTAATTTTGGTTTAATGGTGACTTAAGCTATTATGATTTATAAACTATGGTTTCTACCTTGGAATATTATGCAAATGTACCCAGTGAAGGTATATTTATGTTAATTAATGTATGGTTTACTACAAAATACAAACCATATAAGCAATGGTTGATTTAATCACAATTTGTTAAATAAGGAAGAATGATTGTTGGTGTATAGATTGAGTATGCTTGGTCAAACCTCATAAATATTTATGGGATATTTTGATTCATCAAAGAATTAGCTGGCAGAATAAATGCTCATATTTTAATGCAAATTTAATTTAAAAATTTAAAATATCTGTTCTTTACTCCAGCCTTTCAGTCTAACTGTTTAAATCAATAACTATGTGTTCTGTCCCAGCGTCAAGCCCCCCAAAATAAGATGCACACCACCGATTTAGTATTAAAAGTTTTCCTCCTAACAAAATTATTAGCAGTCTGAGTCTGTTTAAAGAGAGAGTAAAATGTAACAAAGGCTTCACTACCTTGATTATAATACCTTAGCAGCTAGCCAGAGTCCCAACAGTAATTACTAGAATGTAGCAAAGTTCTGTATAGTAGAGTTACAGAGGTTGGCTGGAAGCCTGGAGCTATTTTATTATTATTATTATTATTATTATTATTATTATTATTATTATTATTATTATTATTTTATTAGATTTGTATGCCGCTCCTCTCCGGAGACTCGGAGCGGCTCACAATAGCAAAACAGTACAAATCCAATAGTTAAAAACAATTTAAAACCCTTAATATAAAAAATAATCATACATCTCAAACAAACCATACATAAAACGGAAACGACCCAGGGGAATCAATTTCCCCATGCCTGTTGGCAAAGGTGGGTTTTATGGAGTTTGCAAAAGGCAAGGAGGGTCGGGGCAATCCTAATCTCCGGGGGGAGACAAGAATGTGGTTCTTTTAAAACACAAACCGGAGACAAGCGCTGCAACAAGATTCTGGAACAAACTTCATTGTTCTCTTCACCGAAAGAAGTGTTGTGTGACTTCTCCTTAAATAGCCTGAGGGCGTGGCCCAGTAGCCAGCAGTGCTACTCACAAGGAAGCCTCCTCCTGAGTAACCACTCTTGCCTCCTATAGGCCCTGCGAATCCTAGCATCAGGAAGAGGTTCCTCTTCTCCTGAGTCAATCATGTCAAGAGGTGCAAAAGGCCCTGGTTGCTCTTCAGCCTGACACTGCGTCCTCTTTGCTGTCAGTCTTGGGTGTCAGGAACACAGGCTCCTCCACTATCTCTGAGTCCTCTGGATCCATTCCTAATTGCGCAGGACATGAATGGGCTACAACATTATGGCTACAGAATAATGAGATTTGTGGCTTACTATGGTTTACATATAGTACCTTGCTAATTGGATCTTGTTCAGAAAATCACTGTTTTGTTTGTTTATTTGATTTTTATTCCACCCCGCTCCGAGGACTTGGGGTGGCTTATAACATATGAAAAAATACAGTTCTGAAATCCAATGAAACTAAAACAGTCTAAAACCCCCCAATTTAATCTAAGAACAGTCATATTCAGTCCACCAACATACTTCCCATTCAGCATATGTTCATTCATAGGCAGGGGCTGTAAATATTAGTGTCCCCAAGCCTGTTGGCACAAGTTCGTCTTAAAATTCTTGCGAAAGGCAAGGAGGATGGGGGTGGTGTGAATCTGATTCTAGAGGGCCGGGCCCCCCACAGAGAAAGCTCTTTCCCTAGGCCCTGACAAGCAACATTGTCTAGTCGACGGGACCTGGAAAAGGCCAAATCTGTGGGATCTGACTGGCTGCTGGGGTTCATGTGGCAGAAGGCGGTCCTGTAAGTAATCTGGTCCGATGCCATGTAGGGCTTTATAGGTCATTACAAAAATGAAATCATGGCTTAACACCACACATATAGCCAACAAAGGGCAAAGTGTACATTATTAACTATCAACTGGAATGATGTATACATAAAGTAATGTGAACGCATCCAAAATAATTTAAAATAAAATAGTTTATTCTGGACATAAATGTAGACAATCTAGAATGATATTTTTAATAGAAAATATTTTAGATTGTAACCAATCTGGACAAATGTTTATAACCATTGCAATATTGTGATTGATTCCCCCTAAATCCTATATATATATATATAAACTGATGAAAAAAATAAAGAGAACACTCAAATAACACATCCTAGATCTGAATGAATGAAATATTCTCATTGAATACTTTGTTCTGTACAAAGTTGAATGTGCACAGCAGCATGTGAAATTGATTGTCAATCATTGTTGCTTCCTAAGTGGACAGTTTGATTTCACAGAAGTTTGATTTACTTGGAGTTATATTGTGTTGTTTAAGTGTTCCCTTTACTTTTTGAGCAGTGTATCTATTCCTGATTTTTTTTACTTATATTTAGAATAAAAGCATTGATAATGCAGTTTTGCATGTCTCCTTCACCATTTGTAAATTTTGATTTACATGTACTATAGTCTTCATTAATATATTTTCTTACAGAATGATACTTTTTGTTCTGAGCTACCCAAAAAGAGTTCAAAAAGAAAAAGATAAATTATTAGTATTTTTAACAATCAATAAATATTCTAAATAAACTTCATTGCTTGAACTCTTCATGAAATCCAGGTCATTATAATGCTATAAGTCTAGGGTCCTTTGTAAATGATAATATCTAGTATGACTGCTTTGCCATTTTTAGCTTCTGTTTCAACTGTTGTTTCTGTTGTTTAAGTTAGTTGGGGGAAAGATCAAAAGCAACATGAGAAAATATTATTTTACTGAAAGAGTAGTAAAAAAACTCTCCAAACCGGAACTTCGGAAGAATGGACTTTTGGTTTGCCTGTTGTGCTGTTTTTCGTACTCTGGAGACTGCAGGGAAGCTTTCTGATGTCCTGGAGTGCAAAAAACAGCACAACAGACAAACTGGAAATCTGTTTTTTTCCAAACTTCTGGTTTGCCCATTTGCTTGTTTTTTCACCATCCCAGGTTTCAATGAGGGGGGTTGTGTAGATGTACAGGGAGCAGCACAGGGGGTGCACATGGATGGCAGGGAGGGACTTTTGGCCCATGAACCAAAAAAGGTTTGCCATCACTGCTTTAGACAAACAGAAGAGTGCTTAATTCCCTTAGATAAAAAGAGAGCTGAGTAAATAAGTAGGGCAGAGAGCTGAATAATAATCAATATTTACCAAGACAGGCATTCCACATTCCTTGGCAAATATTAATAACAACCTACATAGGATAGTATATCTGGAATCAGATTTTTTGAGCCTGGGACATACAGGTTGCAAAACTCAAAGTGAGAGGAAAAACTGTCTCCATCCCACTTGCCTGGTGAAAATGACATGGTTTGGTGCAGCATTTTAAGATTTTTATGATCATAGAAACATAGAAGACTGAGGGCAGAAAAAGACCTCATGATCCATCTAGTCTGCCCTTATACTATTTCCTGTATTTTATCTTAGGATGGATATATGTTTATCCCAGGCATGTTTAAATTCAGTTATGGTGGATTTACCAACCACGTCTGCTGGAAGTTTGTTTCAAGGATCTACTACTCTTTCAGTAAAATAATATTTTCTCATGTTGCTTTTGATCTTTCCCCCAACTAACTTTAGATTGTGTCCCCTTGTTCTTGTGTTCACTTTCCTATTAAAAACACTTCCCTCCTGGACCTTATTTAACCCTTTAACATATTTAAATGTTTCGATCATGTCCCCCCTTTTCCTTCTGTCCTCCAGACTATACAGATTGAGTTCATTAAGTCTTTCCTGATACGTTTTATGCTTAAAACCTTCCACCATTCTTGTAGCCCATCTTTGGACCCGTTCAATTTTGTCAATATGTTTTTGTAGGTGAGGTCTCTAGAACTGAACACAGTATTCCAAATTTGGTCTCACCAGCGCTCTATATAGCGGGATTACAATCTCCCTCTTCCTGCTTGTTATACCTCTAGCTATGCAGCCAAGCATCCTACTTGCTTTTCCTACCGCCCGACCACACTGCTCATCCATTTCGAGACTGTCAGAAATAACTACCCCTAAATCCTTCTCTTCTGAAGTTTTTGCTAACACAGAACTGCCAATACAATACTCAGACTGAGGATTCCTTTTCCCCAAGTGCATTATTTTACATTTGGAAACATTAAACTGCAGTTTCCATTGCTTTGACCCTTTATCTAGTAAAGCTAAATCATTTACCATATTACAGATGCCTCCAGGAATATCAACCCTATTGCACACTTTAGAGTCATCGGCAAATAGACAAACCTTCCCTACCAAACCTTCCCCTATGTCACTCACAAACATATTAAAAAAAAATAGGACCCAGAACAGACCCTTGTGGCACACCGCTTGTAACCTGTCTCTGCTCAGAATACTCGCCATTAACAATAACTCTCTGATGTCTACGCTTCAGCCAGCTGCAAATCCACTGAACTATCCAGGGATTAAGTCCAATCTTCACTAATTTATCTATCAGCTCTTTATATGGAACCGTATCAAAGGCTATTGATGTTGACATCCATGGATCAACATGCTACTTCAAAAAAAAAAAAAGTCTCCATTATTTAAAAACTGACTTGATTGCTAATAGTTCTTTGTTAAAAATCTCAGTTTCTTTCTGGAGCAGTCATAGCCGTTGAGAAAAATGCAGTCCCCACCCTCCCGGTGCTTGTAAAAGAATGTCCCTAAGAACCACATCAGAGGCATCAATATGAATGGGTTGAGGCTTTGAAGGTGGGGGTGGGGCACAAAAAGTTGTTTTAACTCCTTAAATGCAGTCAAAACAAACTTGACTGCTTTTTTCAACAGCTGCGTTAGGAGCTTATGTGCAAAGAGTCGGATGTGGGATAAACCTTCTGTACACATTTGCAAAGCCTAAGAAATTCTAAATGTCCTTTCTGTACAGAGAAGCACCACTTACATTTTCTGCGTCTGTTTGAATGCCTTACGTGGAAATGCAGTAACTCAAGAAATCTAACTATTTCAATTCAAAAGCAATTGTTCTAATTTAGTAGAAAGATGGTCAGTCTGTTCAAGACACACTGTACATGGTGATCATGCTGAGATTTATCTTCAGAGTACATCAGGATGTCATCCAGATAATAATGGCAATAGTACTTAGACTTATATACTGCTTCATATTGCTGTAGACCCTTTCTAAGCAGTTTACAAATGTCAGCATATTTTTCCCCAACAATCTGGGTCTTAGTTTTAGTGATCTTGGAAGAAGGGAAGCCTGTGTCAATTGTGAGCCAGTCAGAATCAAACTGCTGGCAGTCAGCAAAATTAGCCTGCAGTAGCCTGAAATACTGTATTCTAGCTACTGCATCATAACAGCTGTTAAAGTATCATAAATTTGTCAATCATATCAATTTTTCTACAGAGCAATTATTGAGTCTGTCATCTGCACCTCTATAACTGTCTGGTTCAGTTCTGCAACTTTGAGGACCTGTATACTGCAGGAATCAAAAAGAGGGTGGTGAAAATATTTACTGACCCCTCGAATCCTGGACATAAATTGTTTCAACTCTTACCCTCAAAACAACGCTATAGAGCACTGTACACCAAGACACAAGAACAGCTTTTTCTCCAAATGTCATCACTCTGCTAAACAAATAATTCCCTCACCACTGTCAAACTATTCACTAAGGCTGCATTATTATTACTATTAGTCTTCTCATAATTCCTATCACCCATCTCCTCACACTTATGATGTAATTTCTTGCTTATATCCTTATGATATATATTAATATTGTTTTCTGATTGCTTATTTGCACCCTATGACAATCATTAAGTGTTGTATCTTACGATTCTTGACAAATGTATCTTTTATGTACACTGACAGCATATGCACCAAAGACAAATTCCTTCGGTGTCCGATCACATTTGGCCAATAAATAATTCTATTCTATTCTTCCTATCCATGGGATAGGGTCAAGGCAACAGAGAATTTTAATTTCTTGATGGAGAAATGTTTCTTAATTTTTCAACAGTCTTTCCTGTGAGCTTTTGTGAGAGAGGTTGTCATTTTTCTGATTCTGGTCTGTGTTCACATGGTATTCTGCTGCATCCTGGCTAGGGAGGGGCTTGCTTATGGTAGGGTGGTACAGTGCAGTGTTACCTCTACCTAAGAACGCCTCTACTTTTCTAGATAGGAACCGTGTTCAAGATTTTTAAAAACTCTTCTTAAGAACCATTTTTTACTTAAGAACCTGAGCCCGGAAAAATTTCCCAGGAAATTTGAGAGTGGCACAAAGGCCCACCCAGTTTCCTGCCATTCCTCCTTTAATCCCAGCCATCTTGGGCTATGATGTGGTTCTTTCAAACTTTTTCTTATAGTTTTTAATACATTCATGTGTCAAATTGAAAAAGCTGAGTTTGGGAATAATAGTCTGCATGGGAACGTAGTCCAAAACATCCAGAATGAATCACGCTCTAGATAACATACAGGATTTTGTTTACCTATGGATAAAGAATTTATTTACCCACTATATGCTGCCCAACACATTATACTAGACTATGGGTGTCAAACTCACGTCATCACTGTGGCATCACATGACATATTGGGACTTTCCCCCCCTTCACTAAACTGGGCATGATACAGGGCTGTCAATCTCCTGTCCCAGTGCATGATGCATCTAGCCTCTGGGCCAGAGGTTTGACAGCCTTCTACTAGGCACTGGTTGCATTGGCTGACTTAATCCAGCATATTAGGTAAAAATGGGATTGATTACTCAAGACTGTATGCCAGCCAGAAAAAGTTTGGGTGGAGTCTGTTGAGTGTCCAAGCCATTGTCTTGAAATCCAGAGCATCCAGGCAAGGTGACAGCCAAAATGAGCTGCAGAGAGAATGCCTAAGGCAGCAGCAGGCATGGAAGGAGGATCCAGCAGAAGAAAAGTCATGGCAAGACAAGACCCTGCATGGGATGTACCATTAATAAATAGCTAAGGTGGATGATATTGGGGCATCCTACTAGTGGCTGGAAAGCGCCAGACAAAAAAAGACAATACTGAAGTGTTGTGGTTAGCTCTGGCCCAGCTCCTGCCCCAAGGACTGTGGATGTGGGGGAGACATCCACATGCTGCAGGCCTGCTTTGCCCCCCCCCCGGTGGAATCTGCTGATGAAGGCTCCTCTGACCAAGAAGACATGAGTGACAGGGAGGAGGAGAGTGTGGCAGACAGCTCAGGAGATCAATTATCTAGGTCCTCCTTGGATTCAGAACAAGAGTTAATGATACAGCCACGCATGCGGAGAGCGATGCATAGGCAACAACAACTGAGAGATTATTATCAAAGAAAATGAGGCCACCTGTGGTTGGGTGGGGCTGTGATTAGTGAGGCTGCTATAAATAGCAGCCTGTGGGTTTGGCCATTGTGAAGGATTATCTGATCGTTGTGTTTTATGACTGCTTTACTGACTTTGACCTTTTGTGTGCTGATTTTTCCCCGCTTTGAAACTAAACCAGAGCAAAGTGTGTTTCACTTTGTGAAAGAAGGACTGTGAATTTCCTCACAGCTGCAAGCTAAGTATCACAGAACTGATAAGGGACTTGTACAAATTACCAGTTTGTTTGGAGTCTAGTGCTCTTAGCTCTACAAAAAGAGGGCTTAGGTTAAGGGAATTTTCATTATAAAGAACATTGTTTTGAATTTTCAAACGTGTGTGTGTGTCTGAAATTTGTACCTGTGAATTTTTGGGAGGAGTCTACCAGAGAGCCCGACAGAACATGAAGCATTAAAAACAGCACAGGATCAGGCATTCAGCAACTAGATACATAGCAGCAAGAGTCACATTGGATAGAAACCACGAATTGGTGGTTCAGTGATAGAATTTTCGCCTGCCACATTAGACAGGACCTGAAGCGAAGACTATGCAGAAAGGTGTCAGACAGTCCAACACAGTGGCAGGGTATAAGATGCAGGCACTGAATGTATGGCATTGTGTACAGGTACATCTGTAGAGTGTATGGGTTAGTTAGATCTTCCCAAGCCCAGATGGGAGATTGCACAGAATGTCATGGCTAAGATCCTGTGAGACTTCCATATCCAGATGAGCAAGTAGGTAATAACTAATGAATTAAACACTAAATACAAGAAGAAGAAGACAGTGGTGGTGATAGATGTAGCGGGTGCCAAGTATAGCAACATCAGGAAGGAAAATATAGGACTGGAAAAGTACTGGGCTTGAAGGAGAAACTAAAGAATATGTGGCCACTAAAGGCCAAAGTGGTACTAGTGGTGGTAGGACCACTTGGGGATGTGACCCCCTAAGCTGAGAGAGTGACTTCAACAAATCCCACAAACATCAAAGCTGTTTGTCCAAAATACTGCAGTGTTAGGAACAGCTAGGATGCTGTACAGAGCCCACAAATTCTCAGTCCTCTGGTAAAGAACTCAAGATTGAGAAGACACATACCACCCACAAGGGGTGAAAAAAGGAATTTTTTATTTGGGTTGCATGAAGTTCCTGTATAGCAATATTTTTATTATAATTTTCTTGTAGTACCCAGTCTTTCACATGATTAGAAAGCTTCTAAAATTACCATTAAGAATGTTAACAATGGAGACTGAACTCAGTGCAAACACACATATATACGTTCAAGTGTATCCACGATGATTTCCAGAAATATGGTAATACTAACCCATTAGGCTAAATATATACTTTTAGCAAGGTAGACATGCAATATTGCAGATGAAGAAACTTCTGTATAGTAGACTGGATAGAATTTGCTCCTCTCCATAATACTTCATTCTATTTCCTCTGTCAGTACTGTAATCCGTTAGCATTCTGTAATCATTTCTTATTGTCAGTCACCAGTGGGATGTTTTTGGAGTTCTTCCTCTAGGAAACATTTGCAAGCTTTTAGTGCACTGTTGTTTTAATGTATTTATAACTTGAAATCCATGTTTTAATAACTGATCTCCTTTTCAAAACAATCATTCATACATTTGAGCATGAATGGAAGATGCATTGGTCTATCTAGTGGCTGACTTGGGAACGGGATGCCCCGGTAAAGCCCCCGGGTATGAGATTCCCCTGGTGGAAGTCCTAGACATGGGATGGAAACTGTATTGTTGCCCTGGCTGATAACCTGTCTTAGAATAGAGATGGATGGGATATACAGTGATCCCTCGATTTTCGCGATCTCGATTATCGCGAAACGCTATACCACAGTTTTTCAAAAAATATTAATTAAAAAATACTCCACGGTTTTTTTGCTATACTGTACCACGGTTTTTCCCACCCGATGACGTCATACGTCATCACCAAGAGTCACTTCTCTGTCTCTTTCTCTTTCTTTCCTGTCATTCTCTGCTTCAATCATTTTCCCATTTCTCTTTTTTTCTCCCCTTTTTTCTATCATTTCTCTCTCTTCCTTCCACTCTTCTCTCTCTCTCTTTCTTCCTCTCTCTCACTGTCTTCCTTCCTTTCTCATCTTTCTTTCTCTCTCTCTTTCTCTCTCTTGCTTCTTCCTCTCTCACACTCTTCCTCCCTCTCTCATCTCTTTCTTTCCTTCTCTCTCTTTCTCTATCTCTCCCCCTCTTGCTCTCGAGCGGCAAACGGCGGCCGGGCAAACGGGTGAGCGAGCGGCCGGGTGGGTGAACGGGCGAGCGAGCGGCCGGGCGGGTGAACGGGCGAGCGAGCGGCCGGGCGGGTGAACGGGCGAGCCGGGCGGGCAGCGAACGGCGGGCGGGCGCTGGGGGGGGGCGGGGGCAGCCAGCATTCAAAGCAATCTGTCGGCTTCCGCACTCTCGTCGCTCCCCGCCTCCACCATCTGCGCATGCGCGGCCATGGAAAAAAAGGCACGCATGCGCAGATGGTGTTTTTACTTCCGCACCACTATACTGCGGAAAATCGATTATCACGAGAGGTCTTGGAACTTAACCCTCGCGATAATCGAGGGATCACTCTACTCCTCCTTTTGAATTTTTGCAAGGTATCCTTCTGGACGTTAGGGTTACAACTGGGCACACTGCTTTACAGTTGTTACTGCTCCCGTCCAGAGTCAGTCAGTGATAATAGGGAGGATGTCATATTATCTGTTTGGTCCTTCATAGATACTGCAGCATTATCTTTTTCTCTGCATCCATGTAGTTTCTACATAAAGAATATTGGAGGTGGTTCAGGGTGTGGTATCATTGGTATGCCAATAGCCAATTACACATTGCCACTCTGCGCTGCAATGCACCTAATCATCTGTCTAGATCAGAGGTGTCAAACTGGTGGGCCAAGGCCAGGTGGATCATATGCAGGCCATGGCCACCCTAGCTCCACAAAGACAAAAAAATGTCATGATACACCACCTGATGCGTCTAGAAGGTTTTAGGGACTGAGTGGAGATAAACAAACTGAAGTTTATTTATTTTTTATTTCTTTGTTAATTGGACTTATATGCCGCCCCTCTCCGTGGACTCCCAGCAAGACCAAATCGTGGTTAGCTCAGAAACCTTGTAGCCTGTAGCCTGCCAAAATGATAACTCAGCATGGAGAAACATCCCACACAAAAGAATGTCCATAACTGGGTTGTCCTCCTAAATGAACGGCTAGTATACCAGACGAATTGGGACGTGGTAGCTCAGTAGCTAAGGTGCTGAGCTTGTCAATCAGAAAGGTCAGCAGTTCGAATCTCTAGTGCCACATAATGGAGTAAGTTCCCGTTATTTGTCCCAGCTTCTGGCAACCCAAGAGTTCAAAAGCATGCAAAAATGTATTAGGGACCACCTTTGGTGGGAAGATAACAGCGTTCCATCCACCTTCAGTGTTTAGTCATGCTGACCACATGACAATGGAGACATCTTTGGACGACGCTGGTTCTTCGGTTTTGAAAGAAATAAGCACTGCCTCCTAGTCGTAGTGAGAACTTTTATCTTTTATCAGCTGAAGCTCTTATTGAAGTATAATTGACAAATATCACGGACAAATATCTCCATACCACTGAAGCTAAGTATTGCAATGTGCTTTAAATTGGGCTTAACATTTAAAACTATAAAGAATCCACAACTGGTGCAAATGCAACATTCCATCTACAGTAGAACCCCGACTTACGAGACTAATTGGTTCCGGAAGGAGGCTCGTAAGTCGGAACGCTCGTATGACGAAACATTGTTTCCCATAGGAAACAATGTAAAGTCAATTAATCCGTGCAACAACAAAAAAACCCGCTGCCGCCGAACGCGGAAGTTAGCGTTCAGAGACAGCTGCGAAGCGGCGCGCGTGTTTTAAAACGTGGCAGCCGGCCTGGGGGGCTAGGGGGCTTCCCCCCGAGCCCCCCAGGCCGGCTGCCACGTTTTAAAACACGCGCGCCGCTTTGCAGCTGTCTCCTGAAGCCGAACGTGGAAGTTAGCGTTCCGGCTTCAGGAGACAGCTGCGAAGCTGCGCGCGTGTTTTAAAAGGTTGCAGCCGGCCTGGGGGGCTTGCCAGCACCCCCCCCCGAGCCCCCCAGGCCGGCTGCAACCTTTTAAAACACGCGGGATACGAGCGCCAAGGAGCTGTCTCCTGAAGCCGAACGCGGAAGTTAGCTTTCGGCTTCAGGAGACAGCTCCTTGGCGCTCGTATCCCGAATGTGAGCTCGGGAGGCGAACAAAAATGTCACTCCCCTCCCAGCTCTTATCTCGAGTAGCTCGTAAGTAGAGCTGCTCGTATGTCGAGGTTCCACTGTATTAATGGATGCTCTATATCAATGTTTCCCAACCTTGGCAACTTGAAGATATTTGGACTTCGACTCCCAGAATTCCCCAGCCAGCATTTGCTGGCTGGGGAATTCTGGGAGTTGAAGTTCAGATATCTTCAGGGTTGCCAAGGTTGGGAAACACTGCTCTATGTCATTGGTTTTGTACAAAATGCTGGTTTTGACCTATAAAGAACTTTATAGCTTGGCCTCCAAGTATCCACGGGGTTGCCTTTCATTTCAGATAGAACTAATTCACCTGAAAGGATATGTTGAATGTCTCTCCCTCCCCCCCCAGGTGAGATAAGGGTGGGGGATTATAGAACTTACCTCTAAATATTCCAATGATGTCCTCCTTAAGACTTTTGGGGAAATTGTCAAACATGTTGGGGACATGTTTTTGTGATTTTATATTAGTAACTTGCAAAGACTTTTTGTTAAGACAGCAATATAGATATACCATAAATTAAGACAGCCAATTAGAGCAGAAGTTAGGTCTTCTCGATCCTACTGGCTTTCAAAACCTTTCACCACATCTTGGCTGTGGTTAATAACTTTTGTTAACAAAAGTTTTGTGCTCAAAGGATATGAAGTGTCTGTAGAATTATTTGCACATAAAAATAAAAATTGTCAACAATGAATGAATTCCAGTTGCAATATACTGATGCATCTTCCAGACATTCCCAAGTTTTGTACCATCATCAGTTGATCTCTTGCAACAAGGCTGAAGTTTATAACAGAAATTATATTGATCTCCAGCAAAAAATATAGCATCCCAGGACCAGGCAAACTTCATTCGTTTGCGCTTGTATAACATAAACTTGACTGTCATGAACAGAGTATAGGTTGCAGAGGGATGCAATCCCGCATGTTGGATTTACTTAGGTGCTAGTCATACAGATGGAAAAATCGTAATCTCCTACTCTGGACTTGATCTACACATAGGACAGATATTTGTGAAAGTTATTTTCACTGCTTCCCACATCTACATAGAAACATAGATTGACGGCAGAAAAAGACCTCATGGTCCATGGTGTATTTTATCTTAGGATGGATATATGTTCATTCCAGGCATGTTTAAATTCAGTTACTGTGGATTTACCAACCATGTCTGCTGGAAGTTTGTTCCAAGCATCTACTACTCTTTCAGTAAAATAATATTTTCTCACGTTGCTTCTGATCTTTTCCCAAACTAACCTCAGATTGTGCCCCCTTGTTCTTGTGTTCACTTTCCTGTAATCTCCAGCTCCGGACTCGATCTACACATACGACGGATATTTGTGGCTGAAGTTATTTTGACTGCTTCCCACCATCCACATCCATAGCAAATCCAAAAGCAGACGAAGAAAAAGGTAGCAGCTATTGCTCGTGTGGAAGAGGTTCAATTCTAACCTTGGAGCCTTCTTCGCAGATTAATACTGAAAAGACTTAAACTCCTCCTCGTTCAGTCCGTTCCGAAAGAAATCCACGACCGCGTTCTTCCACCAAGCGCTAAGGACCAAGAAAGAAACCCGTCTCGGAATTCATATCAAGAGAATTGGGAACGGAATGAAGCAGCAGTCGCCAAGGCGACCAAGCTCCGCCTTCAGCCATGCCTTTCTCTCTTCTCTTCTCAGCACGGATTCCCGCCTAGCCTGGGCGGGACTCTTGCGGAGTGATTGACAGTTGCTATAGTAACAGGCTCTTCTCGTCGCCATTTTGTCAGTTGGGCTTTTTAAAAAAAATATTTTTTCTTCCCGCCCGAATTATAACTTTACGTGGATTATTTTTTCCTTTGGATTTCGGCGACGGAGGGGTACCTTCGTTTTGGACAATTGCACCGGGACGAAGCGGGACATCTCCGGTGGCGCGCGTGTGCAGTATATTGAAGTGATCCGAAGCGCAGTTCCTGAGAAGCCGGCTCGGCGGCGGCGCTCAGAAGGGGGAGGAGAACAGGCGGCTGGCTGGCTGGCAGCGAGCAGGCAGGGAGGGGGCGCGAGTGAGTTCCCGGGGGCTCCGTTCGGCGCTGCGCCGCGCTCCCCTCTCTCGCCCGTGCCGCTCTGACTCTCCTCCGCTCTCCCCGGCCTGGGCTCCAAGCAGCAGCAGCTGAAGTCGCCGCCACCGCCGAGCTCTGCCCCGTGCCCTGCTGCCGATCGCTGCGCAGGTTTGGAACGCGCGCCATTTTGTGAGCGATAGAAAATCTGCCCGGCCAGGAAACGCCGCGGATCCGCCCGCCGGGCCGGGCTGCCCTCCTCCAGGAGAAGAGGGAGGTGCGCGATTGGCTCCGCTTGGGGGGGCGGCAAGGCCCTGCTGCTCCTTTTTGCACGGGGGCCCCGAGCGTGTCGGGCAAACGGAGCCACGCCGGGTGGGAAAAGACTGCGGAGAGGCTGCTGGGTTGGGCCCGCTGGCTGAGGAGGGTAATGAACTGAACCCAGTCGCCGTTGCCGCCACTCATTCCCTCCCTCCCTCCCCCTCCTGAATCCCGAGGCAGGAGGGAGGCCTTGGTCAGCATAGGACAACTGCGGCAGCCCGGACAGTAACCAGAGGCGGCCACCGCCCCGATATATACGGTAAGTGGTAGGGCCTCTAGCAGTGGGCCGCCGGCTCAATGGCATTGGGAGAGGGGGGCCGCTGCCATCTTGAAGAGGGAGCCTGGGCCGCTTCGGTGGTTAGGCAAACGAGGAGGCCGACCTAGCGGAGAGGGGGGGGGGGGGGGAAGCAGACGCCGGTTTCTTGTACCCTTTTATTCCCGGTTAAGCTTTGCGGGGAAGTTCAGTTCTAAGTTGGGAAGGTGAAGCTGAGGCCTTTTCCCCACCTGGGTAATCGATTGGTTCTGGTAACTCGGCGTTGCTCTTACCTGGCCCGAGGTGGTGGTGGTGGAGGAGGAGGAAGAAGTTCTGCTCTTTCCGTAACCTTTCGGGCCAGGTAGGCAGGAAAAATCGGCAGGTTTGAATTAGCACCTGTTATAAGAAGAGACGAATGTAGGGACTAGTGTCTGAACCTGCAAGGTGCTGGTTATAATCACGACAAGCCTTCTGTTTTTATTCCTCTGGGGTCATTGCAGTATATACATATTGTGGAGTCTTGACACGGGAAGGTCTTTAATATAAAAAGAACTAAAAATAGATTTAGTATCAAATGTCAGCTAAAAAGAGAATTTCACTGGAATAAATGGCATTCAATTGATTTCTAAAGTACATTTTATCTTTAACTACACCTACTCAGAGATAAGCATTGATTTGTACAGAAGTCTGTAATAAGACTGGACATTCCAGTCAAATCAGATTATTTCTCCATGGAGACTAGGTTATTTATCATACTTTAATTAACTTAACCAGAAAACACAAAATGTACTTTTATCTTCTGTAAACTCTAAATCAATACTCCATGGTTTTGCCTAACTACATATACTGAATATATTGTTTGACTACACATACTGTTTTATGTAAATTTTAAGACCTGGATTCCACATAAGCAGAAATTGAACTCATTAAGGATACACTTTATCAAGGAGCAAATCCTGTTGAAATGAAGAAATGAAATGAAATCTAAATATGAATCCTGCACACATAGGACTTGGATATGTCTTGATTTCCAAATCAATCAATTCTTTGATTAGAAAAAAAATTGAACCTCTTCCGGTGTAACTTCATAATAACTGATTAGGACTATGGGAGAGCAGTAAAGCAAATTGATTAGGCCATGTAAAAAGGACTCAATCTCAATTCCAAACAATTGTATGTGTGTACAGTAGTTGTTTT